>NC_090441.1:58458267-59161267 GCF_031143425.1 Pleurodeles waltl
TAGTGTGAGGGTACCCTGGCACTAGCCAAGGTGCCCTCACATTGTTCAGGGCCAATTCCCCGGACTTTGTGAGTGCGGGGACACCATTACACGCGTGCACTACATATAGGTCACTACATATAGGTCACTACCTATATGTAGCTTCACAATGGTAACTCCGAATATGGCCATGTAACATGTCTATGATCATGGAATTGCCCCCTCTATACCATCCTGGCATAGTTGGCACAATCCCATGATCCCAGTGGTCTGTAGCACAGACCCTGGTACTGCCAAACTGCCTTTCCCGGGGTTTCACTGCAGCTGCAGCTGCTGCTGCTGCCAACCCCTCAGACAGGCATCTGCCCTCCTGGGGTCCAGCCAGGCCTGGCCCAGGATGGCAGAACAAAGGACTTCCTCTGAGAGTGGGTGTTACACCCTCTCCCTTTGGAAAATGGCGTGAAGGCAGGGGAGGAGTAGCCTCCCCCAGCCTCTGGAAATGCTTTCTTGGGCACAGATGTGCCCAATTCTGCATAAGCCAGTCTACACCGGTTCAGGGGACCCCTTAGCCCTTCTCTGGCGCGAAACTGGACAAAGGAAAGGGGAGTGACCACTCCCCTGACCTGTACCCCCCCTGGGAGGTGCCCAGAGCTCCTCCAGTGTGCTCCAGACCTCTGCCATCTTGGAAACAGAGGTGCTGCTGGCACACTGGACTTCTCTGAGTGGCCAGTGCCACCAGGTGACGTCAGAGACTCCTTGTGATAGGCTCCTTCAGGTGTTCCTAGCCTATCCTCTCTCCTAGGTAGCCAAACCCTCTTTTCTGGCTATTTAGGGTCTCTGTCTCTTGGGATTCCTTAGATAACGAATGCAAGAGCTCATCCGAGTTCCTCTGCATCTCTCTCTTCACCTTCTGCCAAGGAATCGACTGCTGACCGCGCTGGAAGCCTGCAAAACTGCAACAAAGTAGCTAAGACGACTACTGCAACTCTGTAACGCTGATCCTGCCGCCTTCTTGACTGTTTTCCTGGTGGTGCATGCTGTGGGGGTAGTCTGCCTCCTCTCTGCACTAGAAGCTCCGAAGAAATCTCCCGTGGGTCGACGGAATCGTCCCCCTGCAACCGCAGGCACCAAAGAACTGCATCACCGGTCCCTTGGGTCTCCTCTCAGCACGATGAGCGAGGTCCCTCGAATCCAGCAACTGTGTCCAAGTGACCCCCACAGTCCAGTGACTCTTCAGTCTAAGTTTGGTGGAGGTAAGTCCTTGCCTCCCCACGCCAGACTGCATTGCTGGGAACCGTGACTTTTGCAGCTACTCCGGCCCCTGTGCACTTCCGGCGGAAATCCTTTGTGCACAGCCAAGCCTGGGTCCACGGCACTCTAACCTGTATTGCACGACTTTCTAAGTTGGTCTCCGGCGACGTGGGACTCCTTTGTGTAACTTCGGGTGAGCACCATTTCATGCACCCTTGTAGTGCCTGTTTCTGGCACTTCTCCGGGTGCTACCTGCTGCTGAGAGGGCTCCTTGTCTTGCTTGACATCCCCTCTCTCTCCTGACGCAATTTGCAACATCCTGGTCCTTCCTGGGACACAGCAGCACCCAAAAACGCTTACTGCACAATTTGCAGCTAGCAAGGCTTGTTAGCGGTCTTTTGGCGGGAAAACACTTCTGCACAACTCTCCACGGCAAGAGAGATCCGTCCACCAAAGGGGAAGTCTCTAGCCTTTTTCGTTCCTGCAGAAACCTTGGCTTCTTCTGTCCAGTAGAAGCTTATTTGCACCCACAGCTGGCATTTCCTGGGCATCTGCCCATCTCCGACTTGCTTGTGACTTTTGGACTTGGTCCCCTTGTTCCACAGGTACCCTAGATTGGAAATCCATCGTTGTTGCATTGTTGGTTTGTGTCTTTCCTGCATTATTCCCCTATCACGACTTCAGTGCACTTTGCACTCACTTTTCAGGGTCTTGGGGTGGGCTATTTTTCTAACCCTCACTATTTTCTAATAGTCCCAGCGACCCTCTACAAGGTGACATAGGTTTGGGGTCCATTCGTGGTTCGCATTCCACTTTTGGAGTATATGGTTTGTGTTGCCCCTATCCCTTTGTGTCCCCATTGCATCCTATTGTAACTATACATTGTTTGCACTGTTTTCTAATACTATTACTGCATATTTTGGTATTGTGTACATATATCTTGTGTATATTTGCTAACCTCATAATGAGGGTACTCACTGAGATACTTTTGGCATATTGTCATAAAAATGAAGTACCTTTATTTTGAGTATATCTGTGTATTGTGTTTTCTTATGATATTGTGCATATGACACTAAGTGGTACTGTAGGAGCTTCACTCGTCTCCTAGTTCAGCCTAAGCTGCTCTGCTAAGCTACCATTATCTATCAGCCTATGCTGCTAGACACCCTATACACTAATAAGGGATAACTGGGCCTGGTGCAAGGTGTAAGTACCCCTAGGTACTCACTACAAGCCAGTCCAGCCTCCTACAACCTGTCATATGGAGGCACCTGAACCTGGCCTTCAGGAGCCCGAAGGCCCGCTCGATCACCCTCCTAGTTCTCCCATGGGCCTCATTGTGGCGTTCCTCTGCCCTTGTCCTGGGATTCCTCACTGGGGTCAGTAGCCATGACAGGTTGGGGTAACCAGAGTCACCAATTAGCCACACACTTTGCCTCTGGAGTTGACCCATCACGTAAGGGATGCTGCTATTCCGCATGATGTACGCGTCATGCACTGAGCCAGGGAACTTGGCATTAACATGGGAGATGTACTGGTCTGCCAAACATACTATCTGCACATTCATCGAATAATAACTCTTCCTGTTTCTGTACACCTGTTCACTCCTGTGGGGGGGAACCAAAGCCACATGGGTCCCATCAATGGCACCTATGATGTTGGGGATATGTCCAAGGGCATAGAAATCACCCTTCACTGTAGCCAAATCCCCCACCTCAGGGAAAACGATGTAGCTGCGCATGTGCTTCAGCAGGGCAGACAACACTCTGGACAACACCTTGGAAAACATAGGCTGGGACATCCCTGATGCTATGGCCACTGTTGTTTGAAATGACCCACTTGCAAGGAAATGGAGCACTGACAGCACCTGCACTAGAGGAGGGATCCCTGTGGGTTGGCGGATTGTTGACATCAGGTCTGGCTCCAGCTGGGCACACAGTTCATGAATAGTGGCACGGTCAAGCCTGTATGTCAGTATGACATGTCTTTCCTCCATTGTCGACAGGTCCACCAGCGGTCTGTACACAGGAAGATTCCGCCATCTCCTCGCATGTCCCAGCGGACGGTGCCTATGAAGGACAACAGCGAGCACAGAGTCAATCAACCCACAGGTACGTAACCACAGCTTGCACATAACACGATTCTCACTCCAATGAATGCTTTGTATGAGTGTTGATGCAAGGCCTAGGTATGTGTGACGCAGTAAAAAGTAAGCCATGTGGGCCCCTGAAATGGCAGCTGCCTGACCTGTGAAGTGCGACAATGGGATGTGAGGTATATGCGCTGGCGTGGCACATCGTGGCAGCAGGCGGTCGAAGACCACGGTGCAAAGCAGCATTGGTTAACATTGAACCCTATGGGTCTCATGAGCCAATGACGATGTGCGCCGGCGGTCGCGGTACGCACCGCCGCGGTACGCCCCGCCGCAGGCGTGACCGCCATTTTCTATCTGCTTAATCACTCAATACCTGATATTCGACAGGAGAGGACCTACACTGCAAGTGCTGCTGTGACCTCGGTCTGGAAGAGACAATGGCTCATGCGACTGGGGAAAGAGCCCCTGCCTTCACAGCTCAGGAGTTGGAGAAACTTGTGGATGGGGTCCAACAGGTTAGTACTGAGGGAGCATGCTTTATGGGCAATGCCTGTGTTGAGTGGGGTGGATGAAAGATGGTGGGGAGGGGAGCGATTGAGGCATGCATCAAACGACGGTGAGAGCATGTGCCACATGGCAAGGGTAGGGATGGGTGGCCACTCACATTGAATATGCAGAAGGTGATGACTATTTTTCTCCCCCTGTACATTTCACGTAGGTCAGCGCCCACCAGAAGATTGATATTTGGCGTGCTATCGCCAAGGACGTCCGGACCCTGGGGGTCCACCGCAGACGGGGCACCCACTGCCGGAAGAGATGGGAAGACATCCGCTGCTGGAGCAGGAAGACGGCGGAGGCTCACCTGGGGATGGCCTCCCAATGTGGGAGGGGTGCCAGTCGGACTTTGACCCCCCTGATGTCCCGGATCCTGGCGGTGGCCTACTCCGATTTGGATGGGCGCGTGAGGACATCACAGCAGACACAAGGGGGTGAGTACACTCTCATTCTGTTGACTTTGCGCGCAGTGGATGTGTCTGGGTGAGGGAGGAGGGCTGTGGGTATCCCTAGGCCAGGGCGATTTCTGTAGGCTAGGCCCCTCCGTAAGGCATGGCCCTGTGCCCCCGCACCCCACCTCTGTAGGGTGCCTAGTACAGCTATTCATGGCCCTGTGTCATCTATGTTTGCAGATGTCGTCCATAGGCTTGTAGGCCATGTCCCACGGATTGAATAGTCGACCCCAAGTGCGTGGCGTAGTGCAGGGGGCTTCTGTGTCTGTCCTGTCCGCCAACGGTGTCGCCAATGCATGCACTCAACATGTCTTTATTTTCTCCTCCCCCCCTTTTTTGTGGTCTTCCTGTTCATGTGTGTATTAGCATCATCAGGCGGAGGAGAAGTGGCATCGGAGCACGAGGGAGCTGCATCCCACATGGCCATGGAGGGCCATGCAACGGACTCCGAATTCACCAGTGGGACAGAGGGCGAGGGGAGCTCCACAGCAGGGACTCGGGCAGACATCAGTGACACTGACTCGTCCTCTGAAGGGAGCTCCCTTGTGGTGGCGGCAACATCTGTGCCCCCGCAACAACAGGTACAGCCGCCACCCACCGCACCAGCGCCACCCTCCCAGCAGCCCCTCAGCGTTTGGCCCGTGCCCGCTCACCCTGGAAGGTGGGCATCTCCTTCGCCCCAGGCACCTCAGGCCCTGCCCCAGTCACCCCTGCTGCCCTCAGTGAGGAGGTCATTGACCTCCTGAGGACGCTCACTGTTGGGCAGTCTACCCTTTTGAATGCCATCCAGGGTGTAGAAAGGGAGGTGCACCAGAGTAATGCATACCTGGATGGCATTCATTCTGGTCAGGCTGCCCTTCAGCGATCGTTCCAGACTCTGGCCTCAGCACTGATGGCAGCCATTGTCCCTGTCTCTAGCCTCCCCCCTCCAACTTCCTCCACCCATATCCTATCACCTGTACCTCTGCCTATCCCAGACACACCATCAGACCAGCCTGCACACACCTCAACACCCAAGGGAAGCTCAGGCAAACATAAGCACCACACATCACACTGGCATTCACCCAAGCAACATCCACATACAGAAATACCAACACCCACTGCCTCCACTGTGTCTCCCTCCTCCCTCCCTGTCACGTCTCCACTCACACCTGCATGCACAACATCTTCTGCCACTACGTCCCTCAGCAGCACACACACCAAAACACCCGCACACGTGCAGTCACCACCCCCACTGCCATTTACACGTCCCCTGTGTCCTCTCCCAGTGTGTCTGTGACCCCCTCTTCCAAGATACACAAACGCAGGCAGCCACCCACACAACAGCCATCCACCTTACGACAGCCTCCAGCCCAAGCACCTGCACCCAAAGACACCAAACTTACAACTCCTACAACCACAACCTCTTCCTCCACTCCCATACCCACTACACCTACCCGTCCCACTGCTCCTAAAAAGTTTTTCCTGTCCAAACTCAACCTCTTTCCCCCAACTCCCCCACCCCGTCTATGTTATAGGACTACAGTCAGCACCTCAGCCACCACAGTCTGCCATGGGCTGTGGAGTGCCCCACCCTCCAGGGCAGCCAGTTCAGTACGAAGCCAAGGCACGGGCAGCCCACCCCCGGAGAAACATCCAAAGGTAGGCAGTGGCCGGCATGAGAGGGGGAAAACACCAGGGACTAAAACCCCTACCATGGCTCCGGCAGGAAGTGTGGAGACAGCTGGCACACCGCCCAAGGTGGGGAAGGGCCACAGGCAATCAGGGAAGGCTGGGAAGGCCAGCATGCCTGACAACACCACCATCAGCCCAGCTGGCCAGGAGGGCCCCGCCAGCCCCATCCCAGGTGGGCAGGAGGCCACCAACAGGCCCGGCACAGCTGCCCTGGAGGGCCCGCCAGCCGTAGGACAGATGGGCAGGAGGGCCCCGCCAGCCACAGGACAGGTGGCAAATGACCTCCCCGCCATGGCCGGATCCGCTGAACTGGGCCCTTCATCTCAAGCACCGCTGAACTGGGCACCGCCGTCTCAAGCACCGCTGAACTGGGCACCGCCGTCTCAAGCCCTGCTGAACTGGGCCCTTCATCTCAAGCACCGCTGCACTGGGCCCTTCATCTCAAGCACCGCTGAACTGGGCACCGCCGTCTCAAGCACCGCTGAACTGGGCCCTTCATCTCAAGCACCACTGCACTGGGCCCTTAATCTCAAGCACCGCTGAACTGGGCACCGCCGTCTCAAGCACCGCTGAACTGGGCCCTTCATCTCAAGCAGCGCTGCACTGGGCCCTTCATCTCAAGCACCGCTGAACTGGGCACCGCCGTCTCAAGCACCGCTGAACTGGGCCCTTCATCTCAAGCACCGCTGCACTGGGCCCTTCATCTCAAGCACCGCTGCACTGGGCCCTTCATCTCAAGCACCGCTGCACTGGGCCCTTCATCTCAAGCACCGTTGCACTGGGCCCTTCATCTCAAGCACCGCTGCACTGGGCCCTTCATCTCAAGCACCGCTGAACTGGGCCCTTCATCTCAAGCACTGCTGAACTGGGCACCGCCGTCTCAAGCACCAATGAACTGGGCCCTTCATCTCAAGTACCGCTGGCCCATGAGCGGCAGGGGCTGGCCCGCATCTGTGTTGGGCAGGGCTGCACGAAGCACTCTGGGCACCAGGCCCCCTCCAGAACCAGTGGAGACTGTTATCCACTTGTGAGACTGTGGCTTTGCACTCCCCAGGATGTAACAGTGGGCAGCCCACCCACTGTCTGGCCTTGTGAGACTGTGGCTTTGCACTCCCCAGGATTGAACAGTGGGCATGGAGGCCCCTCGTGGATCTGGCGTTGTGCACTCATCTGGCTGAGGTGCCCCCCCTTCCCTTCCCCCTGAGATGCCTGTAGTTTTGCTATCTGATGCCCCTGCAGTGTTCTCTCCGTTGGAGTCAGGTATCCTGTGAGGGCTTTGTCCATGTGATTTGGGTCCAGTGGTCCACGAACAGTGCCTGCTACATTGCTTGGACTTGTACATTTATGTATATAAGAGTTTTTGATGTGTATATATATTTTTTTGCCAGTAATAGAATATATTCAAATGTTTAGAATCATTTCCTTTTGTCTTTGCATTCTTCCGGGGGGTTTAGGGGGTGTCACTCTGATGTGTTGCTATGCATTGATGTGTGTGTTGTAGTGGGTGAGGTTGGGTGTATCGCGTATGTGTGTACCCGTGATGATTTCCCCTCCCCCCTCCCCTCTCCCCTGTGTCGTAGGTGCAGTACTCACTGTTGTCTTCTGCGCCGGCGTTCGAGCTCCTGGTAGAGGAGCAGGTACACTATCGCTGGGAGTATGTGGAGTTCGGGTTCCATGCTGTCCTGATTCCTCGTGGGCTGTATGGAGGTGAGCGTTTTCCCTTCGAAATGGCTGTTTCCGCCGTGTTTTTATCGGCGGGGCTACCGCCCCGGAAAAGGTGGCGGATTGGTAGGTTGTGATACAGTGGGCGGTACATTGTCTCCCGCCTGTCTGTTGGCGGTGACCGCCGCACTGTTTGTTTGTACCGCCGTGGCGGGCGGTGTGTTGATATGGCGGTCGCTGTTGGCGGTTTCCGCCAGGGTCGGAATTCCATTTTTTTTCCCGCCAGCCTGTTTGCTGTTTGGCCGCCGCTTTAACACCGACCGCCAGGGTTGGAATGACCACCTGAGTGTGAATTACAGGCCTCTGAAATGCGTTCCCTGGGAAAGGATAAAATGCAGGTTCCCACTTGGCGGCTGAGAGTAGAAGCATTAATGGATGGTCCATCACTGCATTTATTCAATCTTTTCTGCGGAGTGCACCAGATGTAGACAGGCTGGTGCAGATTTACTCCACATGCTCTGGGAATGCTCCATAGTAAAACACTTTTAGGGTGTGGTCTGTTCAACTCTTCACAGAATCACAGAGGGATCTGACATATGCAGGCCAGGGTTATGCCTCCTTCTCTGCATGGTCATCACAGGGTGCGGGGAGCGACATTGCGTTTTATTAATTTACACTCTGGTTAGCCAAACAAACAATTACAATGCAGTGGAAGGTTGTGTCACTCCCGAGACTAGCCCCCAGGGCAGGCAGCAGTGTTGCAATGGGCCCCAGTGGAATCAGCAGCATTACGCAGAGAGAAGTTGCAGGGCCTTTGTTGACGTCCCATAGCAGCTGACTGGGATTACTTGTTCCACGCTTTTCGAGCCAACCCTGACTCTAACTCTGGATTGTAGTAATTGCCATCTTGCAACTCACTACATTCCTGTTCAGGGAGTAAGACAATGTCCATCCCACGGGGGTGGGTACATAGTCCTCCACACACCAAAAACATTGCAATGGATGTTCAGAAGTAGGCCTTCTGTTGCTTGTTCGATCACTGTTTTTCTGCCCCATGTTTACAATGATACTCTTTCATTGATCTACTTGTCTTTCAGTGCTGTATGAGTGACATCTGCTCCAAATGTACTGCTGCAAACACTGGCTTTCTTTATTGGTTTATCACTTGGAGTGGCTATTTTCCCTTGTATCATCCTAAAGTTTCAATAAAGATATAGAAAAAATATATTGGATGGTCCATTTCGTGAGCAGATAGGGACTCACCTAGAGCAGTATTTTACGCTAAATGAAGGGTCTGCAATGGATGGCGCAGTGGAATGGGATGCCTTTAAGATTGTCAATCCGGGCCACTGCATCAAGACTTCCTTGACTGTTAGACAGTCACTGCAGATAACTCAGGCAAACCAAAAATCAATCAGTGGTGAGTCCTGGCACAAGGGAAGGTACTGGGGGGGGTTAAGAAAGAATTACCTCACTGTGCTTAATAGTTTGAGTGACTTGGACAATAAGGAGTTTGTAATGCACAGGGCATTGAGGATGATAAAGCAGATAGAATGCTTGCTTGTCTTTTGACATTTGATGTGTAGAAGGTTGATAGGTGCCATTGGAGGTTCAAATGGTGTTATTGCCAACATTCAGGAGGCTATCAATGGAGTGTTTACTGCCTATTATCAATCATTGTATGCCAGTGTGGGAGGCATAGATTCAGAACAGTTGCATGATTATGTGGCTAGTATTTATGTACCTCAGATTAGCCCTTTGCAGTTCTAGGAGTTTGAAGAACTGCAGCAGATTGATGAGGTTTGAGCAGCTTTTGACCAAATGGTGAGGAATCAGTCACTTGGAATAGATAGGTTGCTTGAATAGTTTTACACTACATACAAGGCCTCCATAGCCAGTAGACTATTGGTGATGTTTCATGCTGTCAGGCGTAGAGGAGAAAGTCCGAGGTACATGAGGGAGGGCCTCATAGAGGTACTGCCAAAGCAGTATCAGGATCCTTTAGATGCTGCTAATATAGACCACTTTCTCTCTTTAACCCAGATAATAAAATCAAATCAAATCAAATCATTAACATTTATAAAGCGCGCTACTCACCTGTGCGGGTCTCAAGGCGCTAGGGGGAAGGGGGAGTTACTGCTGCTCGAAAAGCCAGGTCTTGAGGAGTCTCCGGAATGCGGAGTGGTCCTGGGTGGTCCTGAGGCTGGTGGGGAGGGTGTTCCAGGTCTTGGCTGCCAGGAAGGAGAAGGACCTCCCACCCGCCGTGGAGCGGCGGATGCGAGGGACGGCAGCGAGCGCGAGGCCAGAGGAACGGAGGAGACAGGTGGGGCGTAGAAGCTGAGGCGACGGTTGAGGTATTCCGGTCCCTTGTTGTGGAGGGCTTTGTGTGCGTGGGTGAGAAGTCGGAAGGTGATAATTTTGCTGACTGGGAGCCAATGCAGGTGTCTCAGGTGTGCGGAGATGTGGCTGTTGCGGGGTACGTCGAGGATGAGGCGGGCCGAGGCGTTTTGAATACGTTGCAGGCGTTTTTGGAGTTTAGCGGTGGTCCCAGCATAGAGGGTGTTGCCGTAGTCCAGGCGGCTCGTGACGAGGGCGTGGGTCACGGTTTTTCTAGTGTCGGCGGGGAACCAGCGGAAGATCTTGCGGAGCATGCGGAGGGTGAGGAAGCAGGCGGAGGACACGGCGTTGACTTGCTTGGTCATGGTGAGAAGAGGGTCCAAGATGAAGCCGAGGAAGCCGAGGTTGCGGGCGTGGTCTGAGGGGGTCGGAGCGGTACCCCAAGAATCACATTCTTCCTGACTCCAGTCACCCGGAAAGGTCCCTTAAACTTGTATTCGCCTTTAGAAACCCTCCTTGGTCATTTCACATATACTCTCTCACCCACACACCAATTCTTCTGAAAAGCTCCATGCTTGTTATCATAGTGTTCTTTATACTTTCTTTGATAGTGAGCCACTTTAACTGGGCCAAAAACTGCCCTCTCCTTCTTACACTTCAACCATAGTAGATTGATTTTAGATCCAGCCATATGCCCCTTTGGACACTGGAATGTAGACTATTTGGTAACAGTATTGGAAACGGTGCGATAAGCCCATTTTACTCTCTTAAGATACTCGTGAGAGAACTCCTCTTTTCCACACCCAATTGAGCACACTCCCTCAATAAGCTATTCATCTTTTACACCAACCTATTTGCCTGAGGTGCATGAAGTACAGTGCAAAGATGTTCAATAGACAATTTCCTAAGGAAATTCTTCATTCCATCTGATACAAACTGGACCCCATTGTCATTAAACATTGTTTTTAGGGATTTCTTCACAAGTAAATACATCTCTTAAGAACTCCAACACACTACCTGTTGTTATAGAGCTCGCACAGCATGCACACACCAACTTAGACATGTAGCCCACCAACACAAACTCAAACATTTCCCCAGGAGCTACTACATGAAAAGACCCTATTATATCCAATCCAACGGGCATAATTATGAGCCCTTTGCACTGCTGTTTTTGTGATGCAACAACAGTGCAAATCTTGAAATAATATGTATGAGGCCACGCAAAGTCACTTTGGAGTAAGGCAAGACAGTATAAATCACTAGGTTACCTTATTCTGCACAAGGGAGACATTCCATGGGCGTTGTGGTGGGTGTTTCCATGCAACACCCATGGATTTTGACACATCCCCAGATTTACAGCACCTTGTAAACTTGGGGATACCCCAAAACCTTACATCTCCCCTGGAGAGGCACAATGAGGAGAAATATCTTGATTTCTCCTTGTTGTGCCCTCTTTCTGCCACACACATGGAAAGAGGAAAAAGCCTCCCAGGATTGTTTTTTTGCAGGAAGGTGCCCCTTCTTGCACAAGAACAATCCTGCCTACAGTGCAGACACCCTTGCACCATGCGGTGGCTCTAGGCTGCCAAAACAGCTCCCATGCAGTGGGGAAGGACAGGAATGCATCATGAGCCATAGATGCAGCACATTCCTGCCCTTTACCTTTGATGGAGGGCAATGTGACATGTTGTGCTACTGTGTACCAAAAGCCCAGAAATATGGGCCCATGTTGCAAAGAGGCTCCTCTGATACTTCTAATCTAGATAAAGGTGTTGTCCTCATAAATTCGGACTTGTCACTACTTGCACAAAGAAAACAATCTCTCCCAGGAGTTTCTGTTTGTCTCTCCAAATCAGGCCACCCATAGTTTTCTCTCACTCTAGTCTTAGTGAGATTCCTATCTAAGTGCCCCTTATCGGCAAAGTTCATGATTTTGTATGGTAACCCCTTCGGGGTAATCAAATGGGCTCCTCCGAACAACTTACCATTGGCAATAGTCAATTAATCTTTCACACACCGAAACATCTTCACCTCTTCTGATATTACAGCGCGTTCATGCCATCCCACTATCACAAATTCCATAACTTTGGTCCAATCTGCATCCTTACCACCACTTTCCTTAATTCAGAGCTGATTCTTTGACCAGCAAAATGGGGTCTCCACCTCAGATAGCACAGATTTAACTAAAGGCAATCTGGAGAGGCAGTCAGCTGCGGCAATACAGACACCTGGATGATATTCAGTCCTGAAACAAGATTTCATCACACATTCCACTTACATTTTGATTCCAGGAGTAGCCCTTTTTTCCCTGCCTGTTTGTTGTGGGCGTAATGCCGGTTTCCTTTGTCATATTCTTAATGAAAAACAAGCAATTTCTAATGCGGTTTGTTGGATGAACTATCACCAGACGAGGGACTTGTTCTAATGCTTTCTGCACCTCCTTGGACAGTGTTCAATGTATCTTTATACAATTTAAAGATCTCATTAAGCCTTGATAAAGTCCAGAATTGGACGAAACACGTGTCGGCTGGAGTTTCTGACTGTCTTTTTCGAGCAGAGTGGACTATATGGCTAAGCACGGAATCATATATGTTTGACTCTTAGGATTAGATGGAACTTTTTTGTTACCATTAGGAATTTCTCAGGATGGATTTATCATGTACACCAATTTAATGTTTGTATTTTCTTTTCTTTTTTTCTTGATTTATACATGTCTACATGTATTGATGTCCAATCTGTATTTTTTAGTTTATGTGTTAAATGTTGTCCTAAATGGAATAAATATCTAATTTCCAGATTGACAGTATATCTATGGTCTTTATGTACTACAGCTCTGAATGTATAATCCAAAGAAACTTTTCTCTTGTTCTGGTTTACGTCCTGTATATGTTTGCATACATTTCTCATATATGTAATCATATTGTTTTTTGACTATTTATTTCTTGAATAGGAGTGCTCCACATATTTTCTTACCTTTTTGTAACTCTGCATGTGAACTCCTGGTTTAAGGATTTGCGGTTAGTCCTCAGAGTGAAAGGCAAGGCCAAAGAAAAAACTTAAAATGATGGATAGCCCGCATACACACAAAAGCTTCTTGCTCAGTGACTGACTGAATACCTTCCTGCAGCTCCTTTGAGGGAATGCAAATGGTATCATTTTTCGTCACTATCCAAAATCTCTGAGCTAGCTTAGCTCCCAACCCCTCAAGACTGGCATCAGTGGTAAAATTGTCTTCTGGGTGACATCAAAAAGTCCCAAATTAGGCATTTTGCCTTTGACCCACCCTGCTGTATGTTCTATTCTTTCCACAATATTGATAGCATCACTTAAGGTTGGGTTCTTGTTGTCAATATTTACTCTTGCACTGTAGGGGCATTCGTACAATGCAACAATTGATCCCTTATTAAGGAGTCTGTTAGATCTCCAAACCCATACAAAGTTCCCCGCTTTTCAAACACTACTTTGACCTTTCCTGTACCACATTGATCCTTGACTCAAGATGTCTTTCTAGCATTGCCATAGGCATTTCATATATGTCTACACGTTCACCTTCACCATTTCTTACTGTTAATTCATCTAAACTCACATAAATGTTGCAACCCTCTATGCCCAGGTTGTGTAGCAGAACAACTTGTTTCCTTGCAGGAGAAAACTTTTCTCAACTTTTTGCAATCAAATAAGAGTCAAAAAGTTTTTTTCCATTTATTCCCTGGAAAATGGGAACACCTGCTTCTGAGAGGAATTGAATTGGTGTGGCCAAATTTGCAGTTGCCATGTTCCTGTTGATACCCTCAAATGAAAGTATAATTGCAAGTGACCAAAAAAACGTAACTAGCTAAAATAAGTAATTAATCCAATAAATTAAAACAATAAAAATAACAAATTTTCCTAACAACTCCAGGAACTGGAATTAATAGCTTCTGGACCTCTCTCTTCAACTGGACATAGATAACATATAGCCAAATTCTGTAGTTTCAAATAAATTCACCACGTTCCCTGACATTCTTTGCCTCCCAACAGAATACGGACCTGATTCCGAGTTTGGGGGGCCAACCGTCGGTCCACCAGACCCATGGGGAGGAGACTGGCACGGAGCTGGCAGTCACCCCCCCCACCCCGCCGGCCGAATTACAATGTTTCCACTGGGCTGACTGGCGGAAACCTCTGTATTAGGAGGTTTCTGCCAGTCAGCCCAGTGGAAACAGTGCAGTGGCATTGGCCTTGGCTCCTCTGGGAGCCGAGGCCAATGCCTTCACACAGAGCGTTCCCCCAGCACCCTCGGAATGCACACTGTCTGCCTTAGCAGACAGTGCGCATTCTGTTGGTGCTGAGAAGGGGGGCCTGCACTACCCACAACATGGTTGTGGGAGGTGCAGGGCCCCCGTGGCCCACAGCACTGCCTTTTCCACCAGCCTTTTGTGGCAGGGACCCTGCCATGAAAAGACTGGTGGAAAGGGAAGTTGTGATCAGCACGGCAGCGCTGAACTCAGCGCTGCCGTAGCTGACTACGACTTCGACCACCACCAATTCATCAGGATCCATGATCCTGGTGGTAGTCCCCTGGCGGTTTGACCTCCAGAGTTGTAATCTGGTGGTCGGACCGCCGGGACTGCAGCGGTCCTACCACCACCGCGAGTTTGGCGGTCCAAGGACCGCCAAACTCATAATTAGGCCCTAAGTTCCTTGATGTTTGTATTTTTCTGGCATGTGCCAATGTCAATGTGCTGTTTTCACTTTGTCCTAAAGTTATTCAACTCTTCACGTAAATGAAAGTTACCCAGTTAAAAAAAAAAAAAGATTTATCTTGATACTCTGCGTTATGTAGAAGAGCTCCCTTTATACCCCACGGTTATGTTGAAGCACTGCCTTGCTCGGTTCAGTCACACCGATTACATGATCATGCACAGTGACTTGTCCACGTGTCATGTCGTAAACTCTGTCAACGTGCTGTGAGGCAGAACAGCTCAATGCAAGAACAGCAAGACGAGAGCAGAGAAGCGCTATCTGCATGATGGTGATTCTGTGCTAACACTTGTGCAGACGCACACCTTTGCCAGTGACCATTACACTGCAAGTCATTATTTAACACACGGGTTATTGATTAATGCCACATAAATTAGATAGATTGGTATCCCAAAATGTATTTAATCTCAAGATTTTTACAACAATAAGGAGAACATATGATCACTAGAAAATGTTCAGGTTCTTCTTTCTTTTAATCTTCAAAAGTTGTTGGAGACAGCCTGCAGCTTGGTGGTCACCCGTCGCCAGTGTTAAGTTCTATAGGTGAGCACTGACCAGTTTCCTTCAATAAATACTTGTAATGCTCCAAACTACTACAGGCAAAGGAATAAGGTCCAGGTCATCACTACAGCTTCCCATCCTGGTCGCCAAAAATGTTGTGGTAATGGGGCGGGATGCACAGAAGCTTGATTGTAGTAAAAGTTTATTCGCAGGCATAAACCCGGTGATATCTCAGGACAACAAACCTCAACCATCAGTACTCTAGCAGTAAACAACATTGGAATCCCATGATGTCACACCCCATTACATAGTAAACATTCTATAGGAAGCCACAGGGTAGAAACATCATAAGAAACTCACCTAAAAATGATGGTTGAGCTCTCCACCCTTAGTGTTATGTGAAGACAACGGGTATTAGCTTTGGCGATAACAGTGTGCCATGTCTAGATTGCTAAATTGGAGGCTGGCTTTGATGAAAGTCCACCTTGAGCGTAGACTTCTTAGTGGGTCTCAATGTTAGTCTCCTCTGGGAGACTGGCATGGGATGCAATGGAAGGTGTCCTCGCTGCCGACGTATGTTATTGCCTGAAGAGACTGGCATGCGTGAGTGAGTACTGCAGCCTGTATCCTTGGGGGACCTAGATGAATGGGCTTGGTCGGGGTGCCCTCTGTTATTATTAAATCATCTACTGATCTGTTCAGAATAATTACCATGTGAACCGTTGCATACAGGGTCGACTATTATGAACTGTTTTCAGCCATTATAATGCTATTGTACTTGATCTCGCATGAATGTAGAGGTTTTGTTGATATTTTGACCGGGCCTGTGATGGGGCTGTTTGCCATGTACTGTTGGCAGATGAGGCAGTCTATTATTCGACTTTCCGCCCGTAATATTTAATAAAGAGGTATTTAAACAAAAAAATGATTTGAACTTAATCCTGCTTACATTCTGACTCAAACTGTTTTCCTTAAAATACATGTTATTGCAATGAGGAGTTCCTCCTTGGATGCTCGAGAAAGAACATTGTAATGCTAAGCAATATGTTTAAGAAGAAGCCCAGTGGCTTTCAGAAGAAATTACTATTTATTTTTTATTTTTAATGACAGAAAGGAGTATTTTATAATTGTGACCGGGGATGTTTTTAATTAAAGCCTGCATTCTGGTTTTTATAGCGCTTTAAAGAATGTGCTGCTGTATTTAAGGTGGTAAAGCTCTGCTACTCATATGTAATAGACTTGTTATTAACTTAGAAAACTGCTGTGAGCACACTTTGGGGCTCATTTACAAGCCCCTTGCGCCGCCATAGCATCATTTCTTTTTACGCTTTTAAGTGGCACAGAACAGACCCACACCCCGTGCCATATTTGCAAACTGGCGCAATGGGATCATTGGGCCAGTTTGTAACCCCTGTGCCACATTATACCTGCACCAGGTATAATGTATGCAAGGGAGGCATTCCCCAGCTAGCAGGCCCGCAGGAATGGCACAGTGAAATCTACAAGATTTCACTGCGTCATTCAAGAGTCATTTTTTAACGCCTGCTCAGGGCAGGCAATAAAGTGTTGCTGTGCTGTTTTCAGTGGGGCCCCCTTAGCATTGCTGGACTAGCGTCAACATTTTTGTTCTGTTATTATGCCTTTACTATTGGGAGCCTGTATTGTATGTTTGAATTTTGTAATAAACTTTCAGGATTTTTCTAAATTCCATTCTAGAACTCACTTTTTGAGGCAGTTCATTTGTTGTCTATTTTTTTTAATGCTATTTTGAACCTTATCTCTGGAACACATTGCTTCATGATTTAAGGTTAACACCATCCCCATTCCTTTCAAATTCTGGGCACCCTTTTTGAAATGCAGATTTTCTGGGGGTACAGTGTGCCCACTCTTCTTCTGCATAATTAATCACAAATAACACATATTAGAATGCAATCCAGGAATAAAAGTCTGTGTCTAATTCCCTTACTATAGTCAAGTTATGACATAGCTCTCTAATCCTAAAAAATGACATAGCTGCTCAATTAAAATAACTAAAATAAATAGTTGAGTTGGAACATCATAATGTCAATTGAATCTTAAACAATGAAAACGAGAACTGGCTTTTCGTTCTTCTGTTCTTCAAAAAAGACCAATTATTAGCAGAAGGGGTTATGGAAACATTTTTTTGGCGCTCCAGGTCATTCCCTGAAAATTCTGGGGTGAAAGTTATCAGCACTTTGCACAAAACGTAATGCAAACCCAGTGCAAAATGTGCGCTTGGATTTACTTTCCAACACAGATTCTGATTTCCTTTGGAAGGTTATCTAAAGTAATGCAAAGTAGCACTATTTGGGATGGTCTGTGGGTGGCACACTGGTGTTCCAATGCAACCACCAATGTATTTTGATACAAATCTTAGTTCACTAACATTGGCAGGAAAGTAGATTGTTACAGCAAATGTTCACCTCTTTGATGCAGGAGTAAGGAGTGAGATACATTTTCCGTTCCTAATACAAAGTGGGAAAAGTATTAAAGTATAATTTTTGTATTGAAAGGGTCCCCTACTAGTACAGATCCTATGCTAAGCAGAACGCACAACGTGAGCATTGATGCTACGTTGCAGCCAAAAGTGCACCAGCGAGAAATAAACGGTGCCACATCCCGGTTGATGTGGTGCTGTTTCTATTTCCCATTGACACAATGCAGTGCAGCGACTGCACCAAAAAGTTAGCAAATCTGACCCAGAATCACTATGCAGGTTTCTTCAAACTATGAGCTACATTATTTTTGAATCTGACATGTATTAAACTGATTCCAGTATCCTTTTGCATCCTTTTGATGTTTTAATTTCACAATCAAAATCTGCTTTTATTCCTCATGTCTACAACCACACTTTCTTTTTTATCTGAAAGAGCAAGAAAGAAAAGATTTTAGCAGTTTGAGGGAAGGGTGATGATGTGACCATGTATTATAAGGAATGACATACCCTCTGCCATAAATTAAAAAGATATCGCAAATTACAGCAGAGTTCTTTGACAATATATAGGAAATTGTCCTAAGGCCTCATTCCTCTATTGTGATCATAGAACTCCTCAGTGACTTAAAATGTCCTTATTATGCACGGCATGGTGTACTTAATCCATACAGGGTCTTCTTTTATGGCTCAGTACTGCTGGGGTGCATTGCGGCTTATTACTATGCTGGTTAATGTTAAGAGTCTGTTTGTTTGGGTGATAGAAGGTCTCTACGCATGGGCATCTGTAATTGCTGTGTTTTGCAAATGAGAATGAATGTAAAATCTATTTCAATGTGTGCCTGGATGCTGAGTGTCTGAGTGCATGTAATGTTATGTTGTTATGTTAAATTCGTTGTTAATTGCGCATGAATCACCCCGTGAGGGGTATCACTGCGCAGCCCAGGTGGCAGTGAGTGTGAAGAAATTAAAACAGTGTTTTCTTGAGCTTTTCCCTAAATTGACAGTGATCCGTGTAAGTTAGGATGTCATAAGGCAATGTATTCCAGTAGTGCGGGGCCAAGTATGAGAAGGGTCGGCCTCCTCATCTTGATTTGTTTGTGCGGGGCCCGTCATACGTGCTTTATCGCCAGACCTCAAATACCTCGATAGACAGGAGGTAATGGGGGTCGTAAAACAGTAGATTGTAAAGATTATTCTTTTTCTAATCGGCAGCCAATGAAGCGATTTTAGACGGGGTGCTGATGCTGAGCCCGATGGAAGATTGCAGACGAGACCAGCTGCAGTGTTTTGCACTACTTGGAGTTTCGCAAGTAAGTTCTCATTTGCAGAGGCTGGAAGGGCATTACAATAATCTAGCCTACTGATTATGAGCCCCTGGACCAAAGTTTTCTTTGCTGACAACAGCAGAAAAGGGAGCGCTTTCCTGAGCAGGCACCGTAAGTGGAGCCAGGAGCCTCCCGTTGCTATTGTCTGTTCTTTCATAGATAGAGTATGGTCCAATCGAACTCCAAAATTGTTTACTAACTGTTTAAGTATGGTGATGGATCCAGTTCGATCGGCCACCAGTCATCGAACGAAAAGCGTTGGGCCTTCCTGAACAGCAATGTTTCTGTTTCATCTGCATTCAATTGAAAGCAGTTGAAAGACATCCAAGCTGCAATTGCTTTCATTCCAGAGATGAAGCACTGTTTGGTTATTACTGGATCTTTATTAAAGGAAATGACCAGCGGCGGGTATGACTGAATCTCCAAAACATATTCTCTAAAGATATATGTTAAAGAGCGTGTGGCTTAGAGAATAACTCTGTGGCACTCCTTTATCCAGTGGTCTTCAAACTTTTTAATGCCGCGCCCCCCCAGTTGAAAAATAAAAATCATTAAGCCCCCCCCTCATAAATTTTAACAATTATTTTAGAAGGATGGCAATGCTAAATAGGTCTAGACCTATTTAAACATTGCAGTTAAGTACTGTTACCTTTTTAAAACTGCAATAACATGCTTCTGCTTCAAACAAAGGCATGTTATCTGCATAATATTTCTTTTGGCCAGAGTTTGGCGCCCCCCCTGGGATCACTTGAGGCCCCCCAAGGGGGGCTCGCCCCCCAGTTTGAAGACCTCTGCCTTTATCTATGAACTTAGAGTGTGATTTAAAAGAACCTAGTAAGATTGTGAGTTCTATTGCTTAGGTAGTCCCTGAGCCAATTTAAGGCCGCCCTGTGGATTCTACAGTCATGCAGTCTCTGTAACAACATGGTAAGAGACACCTTGTCAAAAGAAGCGGATAAGTCTAACAAAACCAGTATAGCTGGCGTGTCGGAGTCAAGGGCTAGTCTGATGTGATCTGTTACAGCCACTAAGGCTGTTTCCATACTGTGTGAGGAGAGAAACCCAGATGGAGAAGGATCTAAGATCTTATTTTTCTCAAACTCAGTGATAAGTTGATTATTGATTTGTCCTTCGAGAGCTTTGCTTAGCATAGGAAGGAAAGAGATGGGCCGAAAATTGGCTAAGTCAGAAGCAGCAAGGAATGCCTCCTTTTGTATGGGCCTTACTTGTGCTTCTTCCCATGCCTGGGGCATTATCCCAGTGAGAGTTGACCACTTGAATAAGGAGCATGTGGCAGGTGCCAGTGGCACTGAAAGTAAAGTCACAATTCTGGGGGGCATACATTGGAAGGTGAGACCGGCTTTCCTTTCCTAAGAACATTTTTTTTTCCTCAGGAGTAAACAAATTAAAATTATATAGGTCCTCAAAGTTAATAGAAGCAGGGGAATTTAAAAATGATTCAAAGTCCTTGAGGTAGGTAAGCTTTGGGAAATGTACACTTATAAGGTTAATTTTCTGTTTAAAAAGTCTGCTAATGAGTTACATAGATTTTGTGACACTAGCAATTCTGGATGGCAGGCCAGTGGGTTAGTAAATTATTTCATGACTTTGTAAAGTGCTTTGGGTGAATTATCAGCTAAGTTAATTTGCTGAGTAATAAAGGTTTTGCAGGCTTGTTTAATATTTCTATTGTAAGCATTGAGAGCTGATTTGTATGTTGACTTGTCAATGGGGTTTTTGCTGGAGCGCTAGCGACGTTCTAAATTTTTACAGAATGCTTTGTCTAGGCACAAATTGGTAGAGTACCATGTTGCATGGATCCTGTGCCTGGGTTTTGAATAGGTTTTATGGGGTGCTATTTGATTCAGGCTTGAAGTTAAAGTCTTATGGAAATCATCAAGTGCTTGGTTCGGGTCTAAGACCTCGTCGGATAAACTTGAATTCCTTAGAGACGGACCCCACCTTAATTTTGTGCCAGTGCCAAGCTATGG
Organism: Pleurodeles waltl; assembly: GCF_031143425.1. NCBI lineage: Eukaryota > Metazoa > Chordata > Amphibia > Caudata > Salamandridae > Pleurodeles > Pleurodeles waltl. The sequence continues at coordinate 58,479,288 of NC_090441.1, forward strand.
CTCTACTGACACTATTCAACTTGTCACATCTCCCAATTATAGTAATCTGAAACCTGATCAAGTACTGATGAGTCCAGACGAGTGGTAGGGGAGGTGCACAAGTGGGACTAAGAAAATTGGTAAATATAAGATCTAACATATGTCCGGCTACATGAGTTGGACTGTTCATTTTCTGCTGTTGACCCAGCATATCTAGGTCTGAGAGAAGGAGGGCAACCTCAGAATCTGAAACGCTCTCACCATGATAACTAAAATCACCAAGTAATAGAAAAATCTCTTTCTGAGCCAGAGGTTCTATACAATAATGCTAATTTCAAGCTGACATTTTGAGAGAAGTCTATTTTAATGATACACATCTCTGCCCAGTCTCAGATAATTTTGTCTATTAAAGTAACCATAACTGAGTCTTTATAGACAATAGCAATACCGCTTCCTGGCTTACTATCCCTATCAAGCCTTAAGATGCAGTAGTTATCAGGTATCGCTAGATTAATGGCTGACAGACATAAAGGGCGCATCCAAGTTTCTGTTAGGAATGCAATATCTGGGGTCCTCGAAGAAAGCAGATCCCAGAGTTCTATGGCCTGGTTGGGAAAGGACCTAATATTGCATAAATGACTATTAATGCCACTAGAAGTTGGCGGGGAAGGCGTGTTACAAATGATAGTTTTACAAGAATTGAGCCTAGTATTAGATTGTGGTAGAGGGAGGGAGTTCTCTACCTGGGTGCTCAAATATGTGGGTCTTAACAAATCATTATAGCAGGAGAATTTGAATTTTTTACCTGCTACTGGACCCTAAAGGAATCCTGGAAATTTACTACTACATTGAGGTATTAGGGGGTTTGGAAAGATACTTGTACCACCAATTTGTAATAGCTTCTTAGTACTGTAAACAGTCCTGTTGGAGTCACTAACCTTAACCCCTTTGCTGCCAGGCCTTTTCTCCCTCAGGTGGCAAGCCTTTTTTGGCAGTTTGGGGCAGTTCGTTCTTAGACCCTCATATCATTTTGTCCACATAAGCTACCCACGCCAAATTTGCATCCTTTTTTTCCAACATCCTAGAGATTCTAGACGTACCCAGACTTTGTGGGTTCCCCGAAGGAGACCAAGAAATTAGCCAAAATACAGCACAAATTTCGTGTTTTTTTTTCAAAAAATGGGGAAAAAGCACTTCAGAAGAAGGATTGTGGTGTTTTCTCTGAAAATGGCATCAACAAAGGGTTTGTGGTGCTAAAATCACAGGCTTCTCCGCTTTCAGGAACAGACAGACTTGAATCCAAAAACCCAATTCTTCAACACAGTTTTGGCATTTTACCGGGACATATCTTATTTTTTGTTCTTTCAGCCTCTTTCCAGTTAGTGACAGAAATGGGTGTGCAACCAATGCTGAATCCCAGAAAGCTAAACATTTCTGAAAAGTAGGCATAATTCTGAATTCAGCAAGGGGCAATTTGTGTAGATCCTACAAGGTTTTCCTACAGAAAATAACAGCTGAAATAAAAAGAAATTTGAAAGTGAGGTGAAAACACCAGCCATTTTTCTCTACGTTTTACTCTGTAACTTTTTCCTGCAATGTCAGATTTTTGAAAGCAATATACAGTTACATCTGCAGGACTCTTTTGGTTGTGGGGATATATAGGGCTTGTAGATTCATCAGGAACCCTAGGTACCCAGAGACAATAAATGAGCTGCACCCTGCAATAGGTTTTCATTCATACCGGATGTACAGCAATTCATTTGCTGAAATATAAAGAGTGAAAAATAAGTATCAAGAAACATTTGTATTTCCAAAATGGGCATAAGATAAGGTGTTGAGAAGCCGTGGTTATTTGCACATATCGATGAATTCCGGGGTGCCCATAAATCCATGTGAATTACAGGGCATTTCTCAAATAGACGTCTGTTTTACACACCGTCTTACATTTGGAAGGAAAAAATGTAGAGAAAAACAAAGAGCAATAACACTTGCTTTGCTATTCTGTGTTCCCCCAAGTCTCCCTATAAAAATGGTACCTCACTTGCATGGATAGGCCTAATGCTCGTGACAGGAAACGCAACATGGACACATCACATTTGTACATTGAAATCTGACGTGTTTTTTGCAAAGTACCTAGCTGTGGATTTTGGCCTCTAGCTCAGCCGGCACATAAGGAAACTTACCAAACCTGCACATTTTTGAAAGCTAGACACCTAGGGGAATCCAAGGTGGGGTGGCTTGTGGGGCTCTCACCAGGTTCTGTATCCCAGAATCCTTTGCAAACCTCAAAATGTGGCCAAAAAAACACTTTTTCCTCTAATTTCGGTGACAGAAAGTTCTGGAATGTGAGAGAAGCCACAAATTTCCTTCCACCCAGCGTTCCCCCAAGTCTCCTGCTAAACATGGTACCTCACTTGTGTGGGTAGGCCTAGCGCACGTGACAGGACATGCCTCAAAACACAACCTGGGCACATCACATTTTCCCAAAGAAAACAGCTGTTGTTTGCAAAGTTCCTAGCTATGTGTTTTGGCCTCTTTCTCAGCCGGCACCTAGGGAAACCTTGCAAACCTGTGCATTTTTTAACACTAGACTCCTAAGGGAATCCAAGATGGGGTGACTTGTGGGGCTCTCACCAGGTTCTGTGAACCAGAATCCCCTGCAAACCTCAAGATTTGGCCAAAAAACACTTTTTCCTCATATTTAGGTGACAGAAAGTTCTGGAATCTGAGAGGAGCCACAAATTTCCTCCTACCCAGCGTTCCCCCAACCCTCCCGATAAAAATGGTACCTCACTTGTGTGGGTAGGCCTAGCGCCCGCGACAGGAAATGCCCCAAAACACAACGTGACACATCACATTTTCCAAAAGAAAACAGAGCTGTTTTTTGCAAAGTACCTAGCTGTGGATTTTGGCCTCTAGCTCAGCCGGCACATAGGGAAAATTACCAAACCTGCACATTTTTGAAAACTAGACACCTAGGGGAATCCAAGATGGGGTGACTTGTGGGGCTCTCACCAGGTTCTGTTACCCAGAATCCTTTGCAAACCTCAAAATTTGGCCAGAGAAACACCCTTTCTTCTCATTTTGGTGAGAGGAAGTTCTGGAATCTGAGAGGAGCCACAAATTTCCTTTCACCCAGCGTTCCCCCAAGTCAACCGATAAAAATGGTACCTCACTTGTGTGAGTAGGCCTAGTGCCCGCGGAACAAAATGCCCCAAAACACTATCTGAACACATCAAAATGATCTAATACAAAACTACCTGTTTTTACGGGGGTGGGGGGCACCTGCTTTTTTGGTCCTGGGCTCAGCAGCCATCTCGGGAAACCTACCAAACCCTTACATTTCTGAAAACTAGACACCTAAGGGAGTGTAGGGAGGTGTGACTTGCGTGGATGCCCCAATGTTTTCTTACCCAGAATCCTCAGCAAACCTCAAATTTAGCTTAAAAAACAAATTTTTCCCACATTTCTGGGTGGGATCACTGCACCGGAACTAATTTCCTGCCACCCAATGTTCCCCTCAGTTTCCTGTTAAAAATGATACCTCACTTGTGTAGGTGGGCCAAGTGCCTGTGACAGGGAAGAGCCAAAAACATGTTCAAAATGAGGGGGAACCAAAGAGGGTCCAAAAGGGCTGTTTGGAAAAAAATATTTTTAGGCTGACAAGTGCAGTAGAATTTTTATCAATGTAGATGAGACAATGCTGGGTGGTAGGGATTTTGAGGCTTCCTGCAGATTCCAGAATTTTCCCACACAAAAATGTGGGTATAATGTGTGATTTTCAGCAAAGTTGGAGGTTTGCAGGGCATTGTGGGTAAGAAAATGGTGCGGGTGCATATGAAGCACACCACCCTGGAGTCACCCAGATGTTTAGTTTTCAGATGTTTCTAGGTCTTGCGGATTTTTCTACATGGCAGCGTCCCTAAGTCCAAAAAGTGCAGCCCTCACCATTCCAAGTGGGACGATTTTGAGAGTTAGCCAAGCTCTCATGGACCAAATGTAAAACCAAAACCCAAAATAATCAAATGTCCTCTTGCTTGCCGTGGGATACAATGTTTTAGTGTGCGGGGGAGAGATGAAAGACTGTTACCCCCTTCAGTTAGGATGGGGGCATAACCAGGCCCATACTGTTTGGTAGCCACCACCCCACTATTTTTCTCTTTAATTCTCTGGCATCTAGTAGACTTTCTCCCCCCCCCGGAGTGTGGATAGGGGGTAATTGCCTAATCTGCCACTGGTGGGCAGAACAACTTTGGCCCCATTTATCTGGGGTGGGGGTATGGCCATGCCCCCACCCTCTTATTTTGAAAAAATAAATCTTCCCTTGCCTCTGGTGGGCTTTCTGCTCCCCTTGGGGGCTGATGGGCCTTCCAAAAAGAGGACGATCTGCCCCCAAGGGTGGCAGATATGGCCAACAATAATGTACCTCTATGGGGAGCGACCCTTGCCCAAGGGGCTGCCCCCCAAACAAAACACACACATACACACACACGAATCCCTGGTGCCTAAGTGGTTTCTACCTCCCCCTGGGAGCAGATCGGCCTGATAGAAATAGGCCGATCTTCCCCCAAGGGGGGCAGAAAAGGCCTAAATACAATTTGCCCCCCAGGTGAGTGACCCTTGCCTAAGGGGTTGCTCCCCATACATAAAAACATAAAGAAAACAAAAATATTTATATATCCCTGGTGTCTAGAGGTTTCTTCCCCCCCGGGGGCAGATCGGCCTAATTATAATAGGCCGATCTGCCCCCACAGGGGGGCAGAAAAGGCCTAAAAATATTTTGCCCCCCTGGGGAGTGGCCCTTGCCCAAGGGGCCGCTTCCCTTATGCGTAAGTATAAAAAAAATAATAATAATAAAAATAAAAAAAACTGGTGTTTAGTGGTTTCTGCTCCCCCTGGGGGTGGATCGGTCTAATTATATTAGGCTGATCCACCCCCGGGGGGCAGAAATGGCCTAAAAGTAATTTGGCCCCCTGGGGACCATCCATTGCCCAAGGGGCCACTCCCCTTTTGCGTAAGTATAATAAAAAACAAATCCCTGGTGTCTAGTGGTTTCTACTCCCCCGGGGACAGATCGACCTAATTATATTAGGCCGAAATGCCCCCAGGGGGCCAGAAATGGCCTAAAAATAATTCCCCCCCCCCCCCCCGGGGAGCACATAGAAAAAAAAACAATGATCCCTTCTGTCGAGGGGTTTTCTGCCGCTCCCCTCATGACAATTACCGAAAAAAAAAAATTCCCGGTGTCTAGTGGGCATTTCTGCTGCCCAATCACATCGCGATCGGGCAGAAGAAATGGTGAGAGAGACATGAAAGGCCTTTCCTCTCTTTTCATGCCTTTCTCACCCCTACAGTGATCGGAAGAGAAATGCAAGAGCATTTCTCTTCCGATCCGCGCTGTACGCTCGGGGGCAGGCCTCTGATGAGGTCAGCGTGCGATCGCGCGCTGATGTCATCAGTTGCCATGGGAGGGGTGGGGGTGGGGAAGGGGAAGCGATTCCCCTTCCATCCCTGCCCTGGGGGCGCTGAGGCGAGGCTAGCGCTCCCCCCATGAGGTAGTACCAGGACCTAACGGTTATGTCCTTGGCGCCTCAGCTCCGCAGCCAAGGACATAACCGTTACGTCCATGGCTGACAAAGGGTTAAAAAAGGATCAGGGGTCCTGGTTCCTGGCGACGGTAGGGTGTGGATGGGCTCAGACAAACTTGTATTTGACGTGCCACTGTTGCACCTGCTGCATGCGTCCACTGCAAGTCCGTCCTGCCATGTTGAATGTATACAGAAGGGAGGTTAGCAGCTAGAGTGCTAAATCCCAAAAAAGAAAATGGGAGAAAAACAGGAAGTGGGGAATTGAAGAAATGCTTTATTTGTCAAACAGAAAACTGCGGCGGACCGTCAAATGTTTAAAAGTATCAAAAGAACCCACGAAAGGTGAATGTAAAAACACTCACGAATGCTGCTCAATATTAAAATCAATCCAACACAAATAAAAACACAGTTAGCAGTAACTCTGTGCACTTCTAACCTATTACAGCATGCTGGATATATACAAAAGGGAGGTTAGGAGCTAGACTGCTAACTCCCATAAACAAAATGGCGGAAGAGCAGGAAGTGGGGTCAATGAAAAAACACTTTCTCCACTCAAACGGAAAACTGCAGAGGACAGGAAAGAATTTAAAAATATGAAAAGAACTCACTAAAGGTGAATGTAAAAACATTTGGTAATGCTGCCCAATATTAAAATCAATCCAATACAAATAAAAACACAGTTAGCAGTTACTCTGTGCACCGCTTACCTATTGCCCTGCTTGTCTCCATAAACTATGTGAACGTCAAACTGATTGGCGTTGCCACTGCTTGTTTAACTAGGCAAATTTTGATGATTTTTAACAAAGTTGAAAACATGAAAAGTAATTTCAGTATACGAATTGGTTGCCAAATGTCATGCATGTTTGACAAGCATTGCAAAATATCTAAGCAAATCAACACACGGGTCGTCAACTAATAAGCTATCAACTAATAAGCTATCAAAATTGACTACACTTTCGATCCCTCCATTCACCCTTTTTTAAACACTAATATCACAAAAACTGGGGAGTGAACTTAAACCAAACCACAGAAAGCTCGCTTTTTTCTGATATTGAAAAATCAGGTTAAATGGAGGTAAAATGGAGAGAACATCTTTTTGATGTATATCCCTCAAAAGAGACCATATTATAGCCACATCAAAACAAAAATCCATGGAAAGTGTGGTTTGAACCTTAACTACACAGTGGCAATTCTATTTTTTTGTCTATATTGATATGTTCACATATACGTATCTTTTTATGTGTATTGTTTTGTTTCAATAAGACGTTAACATTTTTTTTTTAAATGTATTTATACTTTTGCATTTTTGCGATTTAGTCTCCCATATGATGTAGTATCTATCTATCTATCTATCTATCTATCTATCTATCTATCTATCTATCTATCTATCTGTCTATCTATCTATCTATCTACCTGTCTATCTATCTATTTATCAATGTTATAATATGTCCGTAATGTTAGAAACATTACGGACATATTGTAATATGGTATATGCCTAATGTATTTAATGATATCTTTTCCATTTTTAATTAACTACAAATGTCTACGGAGCCTTCTTAAGTTTCTTACTATCATACATCATTTAATGTAATACATGTAACACATGCCTGCCTTGTTTCCGCTTGCTCTGTGAACCGAATCATATAGTATCCTGCTGCTAAGATTTTTTCAAGTGACTCCAATCCACTGACTGTCACCCAGTTTTGTTGTAACCACCATTTACTTCAAATATTGATAGTGAATAGTCATTGTAGGGTTGTTTTAGTGACAGGCCAGTCTTCTGGCCATGGTGTGTCTTTAGTTGATATAGTTTTACTGGCTCGGAGATCAGATTGTTTGAGACGATTATTCAAAAGTGTTGTTGATAGCACTCTGGATGGTAATTTGGCTCGCAAAACTCCTTGAATGATTTGTTTATGCTGCCTAGATTTGGGCTGCACACTTAGCATACTACCAGAATAACTAGCTGGTGCTCCCAAGATTATGCTGGATCGGACAACTCCTGGAACAACATTTTCCTGTAGTTGCTCTGACATAGAAGCATGTTGGCATGGGCAACTCTTTGCACGAGCTTTTAGGAATTGCAGGAGGGAGGAGTCCAAGGATGATATGTTGGTGCTGCTATGGTCAGTGATGTTGGAGCAAATGCCATCTGTTGTGTCTTCTAGATGCTGGTAAGCCTGCAATGGTTGTTCTGTTGAGTCTTGGAATGACATGCAGTCGCTCTCATGACTAGGACCTTGACATAGACCAACCTTTAAATTCGATTTTGTTGCTTCTTTGGTGTGGGAGTATCTTCCCTCAAGTGATCTAAGGGGTGAATATTTTGCACCAGTGAGGTTGAGAGACTGGCTCCTTTGATGGTGTGTTGGTACACTTTTAGCTGGAATGCTGTCATGGGCAATATCCTCAGTAACTGCTTTCTTCTGATTCGCATGCTTGTACATATGAGTGAATAATGGATGAGGTACTGGCGAAATCTTGATTGGGAAGTTGGCTCGAACTACCCCTGAGATGTTTTTGTGCTTATTCGAATGGGACATTGCCTCAGGGGTTTGTTGTGATGTACTCAGACTGCTCTTGCTTTGATATTTCCTCAGCTGCCCAGGGAGTTGTGTTGGTCCTGACAAAACTAGGGGTGTTGATACTGCTTCACTTGATCCCGGTGATGTCTTCTGGAAGCTCTTGCTGCAATGTTGCTCCAGGTTGAAATTGGCATTCTTAGATGTTTCTTCCTTTGCTGAGGGTGTTGGTATTGCCTCACGTGATCCCTGTGATGCTGTCAAGCTGTTTTTGCTGTACTCTTTCATTAGGTGATCATTGGGGATTTCTGATTGTTCTGCTATTCCTGGAGTGTTTAGTATTGCTTCACATGAACCATATGATCTTACAAGACTGTTTTTGCATTGATGTTGTATGAGGTGATCACTGGGGTGTTCCAATAGTGCTACCATTTTTTGGGATGTTGCCTTTGCTGGCTGTGATTCATGTGCTGTCTTCATGCTGTTTCTTCTATGATGCTGTGTCAGGTGTTCACTGGAGTGCTGTTTTCGTTCAGCTATTGTTGCGGATGCTGACATAGCCTCAAGTGACGGTGGTGGAGTGAGGCTTCTCTTGCTGTATTTTTGTATCAGGTGATTATTAGGAGGTTCTATTGGTTCTTTTGCTTGGAATGTTGGCATTGTCTCACATGATTCTTGTACTATCTTCGTATTGTCCTTGCTTTGAGTTGGCACTAGGTGGTCATTAGGGTTTTGTGTTGGAGATGTTGGCAGCATTCCCTCGCTTGAACTCTGTGATGTATTCAGGCTTCTTATGCTGTCATGCTGTGATAGCTGATCACTGGAGTGATGTGTTGTTCCTTCCATTTCTGGGTGTGTTGGGTTGGATAGTTCTGGAGTTGTGGGGCTGGTGTTAGTCTGGCACTCATGCTCAAGCTGATTATTAGTTGGATGCTGTTTTTCTTCTTCCATTGGCTGGAATGTTGTTTGAATTACTTCTGGGGTTCTGTGTTAAAAATGCTTTGCCCAGTGGTGCTGACTTAGATGACCTCAGGAATGTTGACTTCATACTGTGGTGGATGTAAATGTTAGCATTGTCTCTGCCAGATATATTCTGTTGAGGTTGAGAAAACGTCTAAATATTACACAGCTCTTGCCTTTGTTGAGTATGTTAGCTAAAAAGATTCCTTAAATGATGCTCCTGTTTTGTTGTTCTTTGACACAGATTAATTTTTAGATGCTAAAATCATGGCTCACTGTATCCTGCTGTTATTCCGATATTATGTTGATTCTGCCTCAGATGTTGACTCAGAAGACCTCAGAGGTAATGAGATAGTAGGACAGTCACTGCCTTGGATGGGGACTTCAGAAAACTCCTGGAATGGTGTCTTAGTGATCGTAGTACTGCAACATGGCTTGGATAACACCTCAGGTGACACTTAGATCGGCTTTCATGATTCCTGCAGGTATGAAAGTCAGGAGCTCAGCTACGGTCTCTAAGACAACCTTTGCTGTGACAGTGGTTGCTAGGCAAGAATCAATGGAATTAGAACACTAGCGGATCTACTAGGGAAGTTCATTGTTGCTAGGTTGGGTTAAGCTAGCTTATGTATGTATTTATAGACTGCAAGCAGTCACCCACAAGGGTATATTTGTGTTGAAAACCCGAAAACTTATAGGCAACCCTACCAATGTGCCGAAAAAAGAAGAGAGCCAAACTCCTTTATCCAGTTATTGGGAGCAACCAAGTTTTTTATGATTCTCTGAAAGTTGAACAGATTCGACTCTAGGATAAGGTAGAGGGGCCGCAGATTCGACCTCATAGCTGCGGAAACACGGAAAGTAAAACTTAGGAAGTCAGACCACCAACTGTCTGTAAAGGAACTGTAGACATTGGAAACCATTGTCAATGTGTAAAGCAAAAATGTGCTTCTAGCTCTTAATTCCCAGATAGGACAGTACCAGCAAAAACTCCGGTTGTGGGGACTGATTAGAGTTGAATTTATCTTCATGTACTAGGATCACAAAGTTAAAGACAATGGGGCGGGTTTGAGAAAAGTGGTGCTGCGTCCAATGCAGTGTCACTTTTCTTTTGCCCCTTAGTGCCCCCCTACTTCCACCATGTGTGCGCCGTTTTTAAGATATGGTGCACCATGGTGGTAGTTAGGGAACTAGCATCAACATTTTTGACGCTTGTTTGGCGTTTTGCAGGATTAGCGTAACATTTTTTGGCGCTAGTCCTGCAAACAACATAGAGGCCCATTTTAATCAACGGTGTGCCTCCTTTTAATGCCTGCTCCGAGCAGGCATTAAAAATGAGTAAAAAAAATGGAATAAAGAAATCTTCTATATTTCTTTGCGCAAGTTTTGCAGCCCCCCTAATGGAGGAATGCCCCTCCTTGCATACATTATGCCTGCCGCAGGCATAATGTGGTGGAAGGGGTTTACAAAGTGGCGCAATTCATGCATTGTGCCACTTTGTAAACCTGGTGTGGCGACTTTTTAAGCCTAACTCCACATTAGCGTAAAAAATGACGCTAATGTGGCGCTAGAGCTTCTTAAATCTAGGCCTCAATATATTTCTTGACAAGGAGCCAATGCAAAGTAGTCAGGGCAGAGATAACGTGTTTCCTTGGATGAAATCCCAGGGCTGATCTTGCGCCATAGTACTGAACTAACTGCAACTTGTGTATTATGTATTCAAGAGGATCAAGGTGGAAATGACAGAAAAAGAACGTGCTTCACCGAATAAAGCTTAAGTAAACAAGGTTTGTCTTGATCTGATCAGTTAAAATCAAGGTAGAATCAATGTTTATATCTAAAGGCTTGATTTATAGTTTGTAGGGTGGCTCTTGGCCCATCAGGGTGGCATAGAAGGTTGCACTGGACATTATCCTGGGACAGGAAACAAGGATTTTTAAATTTATTTTGTGGTTAATAAAAAAAAAATGTATAGGCACATTCACGTTGGTTTACAATGTGAGCAAAAACAATTGCAGATCTCTATTAAAGCAACCGGTATTTCCATGACATCATGAACCCGGCAGACACTCCCTAAGTGATGAATTCTAAAAAATATGTACCTTTACTGCTCACAGGCTTATGGATACATTGTTCACAAAGCTACAGCTTGTATGGGACTTGCACAAATCCCAGACACGCACACCAACAAATATTCACCTAATTTTGGCCCAGAACCTTTCCCTTACAGCTCCTGCAAATATGAGAATATTTGGATGTTTTTCACATCCAATTTCCACACTTACCGCAGCTTTTTGGCACATAACGTAATTATAGACATGGGCGGGGTGAAAATCATGGAGGGTGTTGATAAATACCAATAGCGTTCAGACTGGTTGAACTGACACGTAAGCAAAATGCCCCGTGAACCTGTATGTAAGTAAATAACTGAGACGATAAAAGTATTTTGTGTGTTGTTTGAATGGCTACAAGGTTCAACCTTCGCCCTGGTTCTGCCCATGCAACTGAACATTATAGTCATGCGAACACCTGTAGGGTTGCCATTGAAACCATCAAGGCCTGAAGCAGGCCTATAACTCTCATTATAGTGGATCCAACTTAGATGACACCTTCATAGTATTTTTCTATGATCTATTTTAGATTACAAAGTGTACCAGGGCTCGGGTAGAAAATGGGTCGCAAATAGCTCATGATTCTGGTCTATTTGTCAGCGTTACTACATAGCAATTACTATTTCAGATAGGCAAAAACAAGTGAGCTAGCCAGTGTCTGGTGCAATATCTAAGTGCATTGAAAATGAGTTGTCTGCCATACAGCATTAGCCATCGACTTCTCAATTTCCTCCTTCCCTGGACTTTCTTCACTGCAAGCAATGTTGCCTTTCATCTGTGAATGTTCACTATTGATGTTCTTCTACTCCGGTACCAAGGGCAAATTACACAACACTTCAATGACAAGCACCTATTTAGAGGAGGGACAGTAGGATGAGCAGGTCCAGTAATCAAATAAAAAAGCACAGCAATAGCAATGAAACCCTGATTCAGCAGTAGGATTAGATCTGCATGCAGCCTCATTCACAACACATTGAATTCAGACCTGTGGCAATTAGATTAATGCTTCCAATAGAATGGACTTTGCAACCCATTGGTAAAACATGCACCTTCATCCATCCTCCCTGTCTGCTGTGTAGAGTGTACTGACTTATGCATCTCTAGGTGCTACTTATTGTCTACTTAATTAGGGAATTGATGACCAGGAGGAGGCATATTTGAACCCCACCAAAGACTGATGAGAACATCTCAAAGGGAGATCCTTGCTGGATGGAAATCTGATTGAGTTTCCTTTGGGAAAAGGGGGGCTAAAAAGAGTGTCTGGGAATAAATGCTCTGAAGTCTAGCTCCTGACAGTAAATTTGAGGGCTTTAGGCCCATATGACGAATAAAGAAATAGACAGACTCTGCTGGTATAGGTGCATAACTGGCCCTGGGCCCCTGCATCCAGCCCCTTTTATTAGCTGACTGGTGACAGCTGTGTTGGATGGGTGGATGTTAGCATTGCCCCTAGAAAGGGGTATTGCATGACATGTCCTCCAGGACACTATATTCCTCCCAAAATCCAAAAGAAAAACAATGAGTCCAACCTGTGGGAGCAAAAGAACAATAAACTGGACACCACATGGACCACTAGTCCCTGGAGGCAATCAGCAAAAGAGCAGTGGACATATGGGCTGATGAAACGAGCTGCTACAGGACATCTCCGCTCAGATTCATAATTTAATCTGAGTGCTTCAGGACACAAATGCTGGCTCAGAGATGCCAGGAACCTTTCAGCTACATGCTGGGTGAAGTCATGTCCCTTGCATGGAGTTGGTCCACTCTGCTGATGCTCAAGATGATTTGTGGTTAGTCTCAATAGTTAAAAAACAGGGTGCGTCAGGAGCGTTGCCGGAGTCCATTGTGAAGTTTAACTGGTGGTGATGTTTAATTCCCTGAAGGCCTTCTTGGTGTGCTGCAACCTGCATCCTCTGGCAGGCCTTGCTAACTCCTGGAAATGATTGGTGGGGCAGTGTCAAGTCCATCTCTTGTGTTTGTGGAGGCCCCTTGGATGGGTTGCCACAAAAGAATAATGTAAATTAGCAACAATACAATATGCACAATATTGTTAGAATTCAAAGCAGATGATGGTGACATCAGTAACATACAGTTTTTACAATCAATTTCAGATTTCAGAGCTGATCCATTTCTATCACTAACACACATTTGTGTGAAATGAAAGAAAGACTAAAATAATTTGGAACATCTAGCTAAAATAACTCACTAAAAATACACTGATATAAGTAACTAACTGCAAAGGAAACAAGAAACCACATTTAGTTAAACAGCTCCTCATGGGACAGCAAACAGTAGTAATTCATCAAGCAGGATCGTCACTTTCTTCCGGCATTAGTTGACAGCAGCATCAAGATGGTACAGAACATGGGCTGCACATAGGACATATCATCAGTTCTGAATTAGTTGGCCTCATTTATAATAAACCACATAACAGAATAGGGCAATTAAGACTATGATGAGGAAACTCATCAGGGGACTTTAGAGAATAGGAGAAACAAAAAAAAATTAAAGAGTTCTAAACAGCTTTGAGTCAGAAAGAGAACTAACTAGGACTTTCTGGGGACAGACTGACTTCAACAAGAACTAACTCCAGTTCCAAAGTTCTTCACTAATTAAAAATATGTACGATCCATTTATTGGTCCTTCAGGTGCGTGCATTTCGGACATCAGATTCAGCATCGAATTGTTGCAGATGGCACCACAAATTCTGTTACTTTTAAGAACCTTCTCAGCAAAAGTGCATTGTCATCGAACAATTTCACATGCCCCCAACAAAATATTACATTCTCTAGTTGTGTGATACTTGAGATCCTTTCTCACGGCACAAAATAAACTAAACCAATACTTTTCACATGAGAATTACAAGTTTCCTGTCCTGTTCAACAGCTAGAAGAAAGAGTATAACATTGTTGCTTCTAAAACTTGCCTACAATACAATACAACAGTGTTTCCCAACCTGTAATCCGGGGACACATGGGAGTCCGCGAAGCCTCCTCAGGGGGTCCACAACTGCTCAGAAAATTAAATAATAATAACAGATTAGGTCCCCCAGCTTTCAGTAATGACTCAGTGGGGAGGTCCCTGGATTCGAATAATGATTCAGTGGGGTCCCTGGATTGCAGTAATGATAAAGTGGGGGTCTACAGAAGTCAAAAGGTTAGGAACCACTGCAATAGGCCATTCAACATTAACATTAACAGCCTAGGAAAATAATTCAGGTCAAATGGGAACGGAAAAAACAAGTGATTTTTCACTACTACCTCTCAGCCCTAATCAAGCTAAGAAAGCCTTAATACACATTAATACATTCAATAACTGCAATAAAACCTATTGTGCCCTTTACAATCCATATATGCAAAACAAATCATTTAATTACAAACATTTTCATAACATGCTTTGAACTAATTTAAACATGCATTTATTTTTCTGTACTAATGTAACTCCTAATGATAAAATTAATTTACATCAATATAAGTACGATTAATTTATATTCATTTTAGTACTTCAATAATATTTTTAATATTAAGTCACAGTAATGCTTCATTTACTATCAATACAAAATTCCCATTTTAAAACATGGTGTGAAATGTGAATGGTTGCCACGTGGTTCACCATAATTCAAACGTGCTTATTTTACAACTCATGCTATTTGCTCTGTTAGGCCTTTAAATGCAGGTTAATTAATCATCCTATGCTAACTTCTAAGCCACCATTATATTAATAGAATTTGATCTCTCTCAACTTCCAGCACCTCACACACGCTACTGGGGCAGCACTGTGCCCTGGTGCAGCAGGGCTGACAACACTGCAGGCTCATGCTATCTTTCTTGCTCTCATGCGGGTGTTGTCTCAGTGGGAAGTTGGGCTACTGTGGGGAGACAACCATTCTTCTCTTCACCCCTTGGAGGAGACAGACAGCCACTAGGAGGCGTACAGCGCTCATTTTGCCTGTCATGGCTACAGCAGCTTACTCGCTCTGGGTTCACCTTCTGCCCTGCTCTTTCTCAGTGCGACGCTCCTTTGCTCCATGCACAGCTTTCCCTCTTGTGCTTGGGGTTGGGGAACCGCTGGTGCAGCTGGATTGCCGCAGGAGGCGAAAATGGTTTTCTCCTCTCCTGCAGTTGTGGCAAGTTGGCACTAGGCCCTCAGCACCTGTGCTGGTGTTGTGAGTCCGGGCTCCATTACTGCCCATTCACAGCCCTGTTCAGGGGTGGCAGGAGAAACTTGCAGCTCTTTCCTCTTCTTATGCAGGCAGGTGTCCCTATGAACGTCAATTCATCAAAATGCCAGTGGTAGTGGATGTGACGTCACACGCCATTTAGCCTTTACTTTCACTCACACATGCATGCTTTCACATACACAGACATTTACAGAGAGTTGCGCTCACTTAAACACACTCTCACCCACAAGCACACACATAACATACATTTAAAATCATTTTTTTCTCACGTAACCTGGCAGGGAGTGTCATATCCCAGTGAATCGTAATTCGTTCTTTATTACACCAATAGTTAATAATAAAATATTATTGCTCCTTTGAAGCCAAGGGTCGCAAAGACAGTGCCAGGGGGTCGCAAGGGGAAAGCCCGGGGTCACAGCTGCAACCCCTGGTGACCCTCAAATAACGTCCATGGGTGTCAGCAGGGCTGCTGTGGGTGAAGTGCAGCCATCAAGGGGCGTGTGGTGTCTTCCTTCCCCCTCTGGGCTCACACCTCTTCAGCCAGTGATGACGAGGGAGGCAAGGGAGCTCCTGTGGGCATCTGGGCTGCTTTTGGGGCATGTGCCGTCTTGTGTTTTAATAGAGGTGTGGCCAAGACTTCCAGCTGGAAGCAACACCTACCTAGTCTGACCTCTCTGCACTTGGGCCACATGGGGGCCTTCTTCCACTAGCTGGTTGAAGGATGTGGGCCCAGTTTGCCCTTAGTTGTGACAGCTCCTGCTGCTCCTCCTTCACAGTGGGGTTGCCAACCATGCAGCTCTATCCTCATCAGCGGGGCCGCTTCTCTCCCTCCTTCCCAGAGCAAAGTTTCCTCTCCCCATGCAGGTAAGGCTCCTGCCAGAGTCAGAGCCAGCCATCGCCCGTGGGACAGGTAGGGATCATGCACCTCATCGCCAATGTAACGTTGTACGCTCTAGGCCCACATGATGAATAAAGAATGACACAGACACTACTAGTATAGGGCATACCTGGCCCAGGGCTCATGTTCCTGGCCCCTTTT
Source organism: Pleurodeles waltl (assembly GCF_031143425.1). Lineage (NCBI taxonomy): Eukaryota > Metazoa > Chordata > Amphibia > Caudata > Salamandridae > Pleurodeles > Pleurodeles waltl. Next base: position 58,495,667 of record NC_090441.1, read on the forward strand.
ATTAGCAGGGTCACCTGACTGGTGGTGGCTGTGTTGGATGGGTGTAAGCATGGCCCCTAGGGAGGGGCTAGTGCGTGACGTGTCCAGCAGGGCACTACACTGACTAGAGTCCGTCATCTCTCTGGCAAGCCTTACATGGATTCCCATGGCTGGAACCCATGCATGTTTCTGTGGCATGCCTTGCACCTGCGCAGTGAATATAGCATTCTGTCTTGCATTGCTGGATACTGTAGAGTGGTAAGAACCCTGCAGGTGGTTTTGAGTAATAAGCTTCCTGATCTGAGTGTAGTGCTGTGTGCAGTGCTGTTCAGCGCACTCTGCCTTGGAAAGTGAGCCATGCTATGAGCAATAAGGTGTAGTACATGTCCAGTGGGTTGTGTACTTATGTATTGCGTGCAATGTGCTTCTTTGCATGAAATAGGCTGGGCTGTGTTGTGCAGTACTGTAGGTGATACGTGATAGGTTGTATATTGCTGTGTGCAGTGGCTTGTCCAGTGCTGTACTATTAACTACCGTCTGTAGGCTGTGCAGTATTGTATATACTTGAATATATAGGCAGTGCTTCAAACAGTGGTGTCTGCAGTATTGTGTGCAGTGGGAGATGTGTGTAGGTTGTATGCAGTGGGGTGTGCAGTACTGAGGATTTCTTTTGCAGCTTTACACAGTGCAAACTCAACCTGAAGGTATTGGAGTGCTTTATATGTGCACCATTTACATAACACAAGTTCACCATTCATTGTTATAGGCACAGGGAGATTAAGGGCCTGATTTAGAACTCAGTGGAGGGATTACTCCTTCACAATGATGACGGATATCCCGTCCGCCAAAATCTAAATCCCCTAGGATAGAATGTGATTTAGATTTCAGTGGACAGGATATCCATCACCGTTGTGATGGATTAACCCATCCCCGAGTTCTAAATCAGGCCCTAAGTGAGTTCTCCAGAATCCCTGAATGTTGATCGAACACCAGGACTCGAACCTCGTTCCCCAATTCCAAAGTCGGCAGCTCTGTCGTAAAACCTCATCATCTCCTAGGTAGTAGATGGTATTCATTGCATTGCAGTGTGCTTTTTTGAGAGCTGTGAAGTGCTGTATACAGTCGGGTGGTTTGTGAAGTGGGCTGTGCAAATAGTGCCGTGTGGAATGGGCAGTGTAGTGCCACAGTCTTTGCGGTACATTGTATAGTGCAGCAAAGTGTGCAGTTAAGTCGGCAAGTTGTGAGTGCCAATTTACCCAATGCTTTGTCCAGTATGTGTTAATATTGTTGGACCAGCCATCCCCCCAGGAGTGGGAGGTGGTGCAGGTGAGAAGCAGTGCTGCTTTTGTCATTGGAGGCTGATATTGCAGCATTGCTGCAAAACCGGCATGCTAACAAAACTGGCCCCTACCACTGTAAAACTGGCCCCCACATTCCAGCCTCCCGGGAAAACTCCTGATGCCCGCTATGGCTAGTCTGGCCCTGTACCTGATGCCTCTACGGGGGACATTACTGGCCTAGTGGCCCCAGTAAAAATATAGGAGCTGCGGCAGGCCTCCCACAGCCATGTACCACATCTTGTGCTTACACGTCGTGGGGAAGATGCTCAGAATGCCTAGCAATCACATTACTTTATGTGATAACAGTGATTTGTGAAAACCCAGGAGGAGAAAGTGGGATCTTATCTATTCTGCGCCTGCAGGGTCATCAGGTCCCCTTGAAATGGTCCTTAGCAGTGTTATTCTCCTCTCCTCCTCCCTGTGACCTACAGGAACTGTCCACTCTGGGTTGGAGCAGTTTCTCTGTTGCTGTAGCCTCTAAGCCATTTTGCAGTGTAATGAGGGCACTGGGCTGGCTTATGAAGTGGACCCATGATGGAGAGGCCAAAAAGAAGCGGAGATTTGAGCATGCATCACATGCACCTTCAGAATCATTGTAGTGTACAGTAGGTCTCGGGTTATAGTTAAAGCCCTGAACTTGCAGAGTGATGGGAGCCCCTGACCCGACACACGAGGAGCACTGTGAGCATCCTCCCCCATCCTTCTGGAAGGCCATGCGAGGGTGAATGGTGGTGGTTGGTGGTTGCAGGACTAAGAGGCATATTTATACTCTGTTTGCGCCGAATGTGTGTCAAACATTTTGGTGTTCCCGTCCAAAAAATGACTTTAAGGCCTGTGCGCCTTATTACCACTTCCCCGTCATTTTGACGCACAGGAGGCGGCGGGCCTTAAAAACGGCGCACAGCCTGATGTGCGCCGTTTTTTAACGCCTGGGTGAGGGCAGGCGTTGAGGGACCTGTGGTCTCATTTCCATGGTCTCTGACAATAGAAGCAGTCCAGAGGTGCCTTTCCCTGCCCGCAGGGACACCCCCTGCCACCCTCGCCCACCCCTGGAGGACACCCATGGATGAGGGGACCCATCCCAGGTAAGTACAGGTAAGTTGCGGTAAGTATAATTAAAATAAAAAATTAAGTGGCATAGGGGGGACTAACTTGGGCCACCCTACATGCCACTGTGCCCAATGGCCATGCCCAGGGGATAGAAGTCTCCTGGGCATGGCTATTGGGCAAGGGGGCATGACTCCTGTCTTTGCTAAGACAGGAGTCATTTCAATGGGGGTTGTGTGTCAAAAAATGGCGCAAGTCGGGTTTGAGCTATGATTTTTTACTCTAACCTGACTTGCACCACTTTTTGACGCACAACCCCCATTTTTTCCTACACTGGCGCTGCCTGGTTTGAGTAATTTTTTTTTACTCTGACCAGCCCGCAGCACCGGCTAACGTCATTCCTTAAATAAGGCGCCCGCCTGGTGTGTAGGAATGGCGTTAGCCAGCGGTAACTTTTTTGACACAAACCAGCGACGGCGCTGGTTTGCGTCAAAAAGTATAGATATGGGCCTAAATGTCCTTCATGACAGAAAGAGTTGATTAGTGCAGAGATTCAATATGAAAGTCTTGTTTTGAACACAGTCCAGGCCGCAAAATACTTTGACCTCTTGTCTCGTGTTTGTGAAGGTTTCCTGCCCTTTTCTAAGTTTACAGCTAGGATTGGCAAAGCAAATAGGTTCACCTATTTAGTCAATGCCATTTCCATTTTATGCTTTTCAAGAGCTGCAATGAGTTATTTCCTGATTCAGGTTGTAGTACTTTAGGCCAGTACTAGAAAGCCCGTAAATATAACTTATATCTTTTCCATAAGCCCACCACCTCAGAGCAAGTGCAAAATACAGAGGGACGATGAGCATGGAGGTTTGGGTGTAGTAGATATGGTAGGCAGCTACGTTAGGTTAAGTTCAGTAGGAATGTAGCAATAATAGTTTGAGTATGGCACGAATAGCTGTATAGCTATTTTACCATTTTCTAGACATTTTGCTTACAAATCATAGTATTCTTATTGTATATATGTATACATGTATGTCGTATTTGTATAACGCAAACCTACCAAAAGAGCATGAGCACTGTACATAATCAAAGGTAAAAATACAGTCAATGAGGTTTTGGAAAGGTAGGTGGTTTCTGCAAACATAGGTGAACTGTTACTGCATATGCTATGTAAGAAGCAATTGAAACGTAAGCATACTGTTATTAATAAAGCACACTTTCTTGCTTGGAGATGAGCGGTTTATGATATTTGATGTAAATTAGCCTTGCTGCTTATTATTCACATCGTGAAATATAATAAAATTCAGACCTGCAGAACAAGTAACCGAATGGTTTATTAACACAATTACCTGCTATTACTACTACTAATAATAAAGATTAAAACGTTCCCCTTTGCTGAGCAGGCTGCCTTAGCAGATTAAAGCTGTAACATCCAAAACAGGGGCATGAAATATGAGACAGAAGATGAAGTTTGTGTGGAAAGTGCTGAACTTAAAAGGCCAGTATTTTGATGAAGGTATAGCATTTTCGTTGAATCTTTAAGAAAGCTTGCATGCACTTATTCACTCTCTAAAAAAAAGCTGTAATTTTAACAACATGTTTTATCATGACGGGGAAGTAAAACAAATGAGTCCTCAAGAGCTTTTAGGGAATAACACTGTACGTTTGTTCTCTGGTAGTCCTAGGCATCCAAACAAAAACATTGTCGCCATAAATCGGCGACTAACATTTTATTGTGTTAGCAAAGTAAATACATCAGATAACATGCATGGGGTATCATTTTCAAGCTATGTGCCAAGTTGCATCTGTAGCTTAACAAAAGTACCACTTTATCCCATTCTCAAAACCTAATGGAAGAAAAATAAGACGTAACCATCCTCATAATACCATGGTCTTCACAGATAGCTTCTCCAAGAAATGGCAGAAAATGAAAACACATCAAAGTCAATGGCTGGCGAGGGCTCACCCAAAGTCCACTCTCCAAGTATACCTTATTATACTTTTTTTTATACACTTTTGGCAAGGAGTCTTGCCAGATCAATTATGTATTTCCATAAAGGAATAGTTGCTGTCATTTACCCACTGCTTCTGCTTTCCCGTTTCAAACGTGTGTATAATTGAACTGCTGAACACTTGAGCCCATTCCCGACTTGCACCCGCCTTCCTCCACCTAAATTCAAGAGTATCAGAAGTTGTGTTGTAGATGATGTCTAGCTTCACAAAGTAGGTGAATTACCCTCCATACAGAACGTCTGGAAGAATCATGAACTCATTTAATTATGGGAATACCACACCATCCATATTCACATGATGAAAATGAACATGCTAGATTCAGACTTGGTCCATTTATACTTTGCTAAAGTTCTACAAACTGGGACCACCATGTCTCTTGATGGAGGAAGTGGAGCTGCATACCACCTCACAGAGGGACTAGCGAGATACGTTGCTGTCAAATCAAGCCTCCTATGTATTCAGAGGGTTAGGGACAAGCCTGAGGTCAAATGAACAATGTAAACACCGAGGGTCTTCTAGGCATGGTGAAGAAACCTTCTTGCTCACTACCATGAGTAATGCAAAAACAACAGATGATGAACGGAATGCAGAATAAATCAAACATTCATCCCCAGCCACAGATCTGGGATTAATCCATCAGTTATTTTGCTTGCCATACCATTCCAGTTTAGATCCAGCCATATGCAAATCAGTCTTGACCCTGTTCCCCATGGGAACAGTCCAGCCCGAACTGTAAAGCCAGGTCTTCCCTGGACCAGAAACAAGCATCCTCGGACCGGTTTCAGGGTATCACCCTTCATCATCCAGTCTAGCTTGAATCTGGTGGCATAGCAAGCACGGGACCCACGTCTGGGCATACCCTTCCTGCTTGGGGTGACAAATGCAAAAACAACAGATAATGAACAGAATGTAGAATAAATCAAACATTCACCCCCAGTCACAGATCTGGGTTCAATCCATCAGTTTCTTTGCTTGCCATGCCATTCCAGTTTATACCCAGCCATATGCAAATCAGTCTTGACCCTGTTCTCCATGGGAACACTCCAGCCCGAACTGCCAAGGCCAGGTCTTCCCTGGACCAGAAACAAGCATCCTGGGAACGGTTTTAGGGTATCACCCTTCATCAGCTAAGCTAGCTTGAATCTACGGGCAAAGCAAGCACGGGAACCACGTCTGGGCATACCCTTCCCGCTTGGGGCAACAAATGCAAAAACAACAGACGAAGAACGGAACGCAGAATAAATCAAGCATTCACCCCCAGTCACAGATCTGGGTTTAATCCATCAGTTTTTTTGCTTGCCATGCCATTCCAGTTTAGATCCAGCCATATGCAAATCAGTCTTGACGCTGTTCCCAATGGGAACAGTCCAGCCCAACTGCAAAGTCAGGTCTTCCCTGGACCAGAAACAAGCATCCTGGGACCGGTTTCAGGGTATCACCCTTCATCAGCCAGTCTAGCTTGAATCTACGGGCAAAGCAAGCACGGGACCCACGTCTGGGCATACCCTTCCCGCTTGGGGCGACAAATGCAAAAACAACAGATGATGAATGGAATGCAGAATAAATCAAACATTCACCCCAGTCACAGATCTGGGTTTAATCCATCAGTTTCTTTGCTTGCCATGCCATTCCAGTTTAGACCCAGCCATATGCAAATCAGTCTTGGCCCTGTTCCCCATAGGAACAGTCTAGCCTGAAATGCCAAGCCAGGTCTTCCCTGGACCAGAAACAAGCATCCTGGGACCGGTTTCAGGGTATCACCCTTCATCAGCCAGGCTAGCTTGAATCTACGGGAATAGCAAGCACAGGACCCACATCTGGGCATACCATTCCCGCTTGGGGCGGCAAATGCAAAAACAACAGATGATCAACGGAATGCAGAATAAATCAAACATTCACCCCCAGTCACAGATCTGGGTTTAATCCATCAGTTTTTTTGCTTGCAATGCCATTCCAGTTTAGATCCAGCCATATGCAAATCAGTCATCACACTGTTCCCCATGGAAACAGTCCAGCCCGAACTGCAAAGCTAGGTATTCCCTGGGTTAGAAACAAGCATCCTGGGACTGGTTTCAGGGTATCACCCTTCATCAGCCTGTCTAGCTTGAATTTGGTGGCATAGCAAGCACGGGACCCACGTCTGGGCATACCCTTCCTGCTTGGGGCAACAAGTGCAAAAACAACAGATGAGGAACGGAATGCAGAATAAATCAAACATTCACCCCCAGTCACAGATCTGGGTTTAATCCATCAGTTTTTATGCTTGCCATGCCATTCCAGTTTAGACCCAGCCATATGCAAATCAGTCTTGACCCTGTTCCCCATGGGAACAGTCCAGCCCGAACTGCCAAGCCAGGTCTTCCCTGGACCAGAAACAATCATCCTGGAACTGGTTTCAGGGTATCACCCTTCATCAGCCAGGCTAGCTTGAATCTGGTTGCATAGCAAGCACGGGACCCACGTCTGGGCATACCCTTCCCGCTTGGGGTGACAAGTGCAAAAACAACAGATGATGAACGGAATGCAGAATAATCAAACAATCACCCCCCAGTCACAGATCTGGGTTTAATCCATTAGTTTTTTTGCTTGCCATGCCATTCCAGTTTATACCCAGCCACATGCAAATCAGTCTTGACCTTGTTCACCATGGGAACAGTCCAGCCCGAATTGCCAAGTCAGGTCTTCCCTGGACCAGAAACAAGCATCCTGGGACTGGTTTCAGGGTATCACCCTTCATCAGCCAGGCTAGCTTGAATCTACGGGCATAGCAAGCACGGGACCCACGTCTGGGCATACCCTTCCTGCTTGGGGCGACAAATGCAAAACCAACAGATGATGAATGGAATGCAGAATAAATCAAACATTCACCCACAGCCACAGATCTGGGTTTAATCCATTCGTTTTTTTGCTTGCCATGCCATTCCAGTTTAGATCCAGCCATATGCAAATCAGTCTTGACGCTGTTCCCAATGGGAACAGTCCAGCCCGACTGCAAAGCCAGGTCTTCCCTGGACCAGAAACAAGCATCCTGGGACCGGTTTCAGGGTATCACTCTTCATCAGCCAGTCTAGCTTGAATCTACGGGAAAGCAAGCACGGGACCCACATCTGGGCATACGCTTCCCGCTTGGGGCGACAAATGCAAAAACAACAGATGATGAACGGAATGCAGAATAAATCAAACATTCACCCCAGTCACAGATCTGGGTTTAATCCATCAGTTTCTTTGCTTGCCATGCCATTCCAGTTTAGACCCAGCCATATGCAAATCAGTCTTGACCCTGGTCCCCACGGGAACAGCCCAGCCCGAACTGCCAAGCCAGGTCTTCCCTGGACCAGAAACAAGCATCCTGGGACCGGTTTCAGGGTATCACCCTTCATCAGCCAGTCTAGCTTGAATCTGGTGGCATAGCAAGCACAGGACCCACGTCTGAGCATACCCTTCCTGCTTGGGGCGACAAATGCAAAAATAACCGATGATGAACGGAATGCAGAAAAAACAAACATTCACCTCCAGTCACAGATCTGGGTTTAATACATCAGTTTTTGTGCTTGCCAACCCATTCCAGTTTAGACCCAGCCATATACAAATCAGTCTTGACCCTGTTCACCATGGGAACAGTCCAGCCCGAACTGCCAAACCAGCTCTTCCCTGGACCAGAAACAAGCATCCTGGGACCGGTTTCAGGGTGTCACCCTTCATCAGCCAGGCTAGCTTGAATCTGGTGGCATAGCATGCACGGACCCACGTCTGGGCATACCTTTCCTTCTTGAGGCAACAAATGCAAAAACAACAGATGGTGAACGGAATGCAGAATAAATCAAACATTCACCCCCAGTCACAGATCTGGGTTTAATCCATCATTTTTTTTGCTTGCCATGCTATTCCAGTTTAGACCCAGCCACATGCAAATCAGTCTTGACCCTGTTCCCCATAGGAACAGTCTAGCCTGAAATGCCAAGCCAGGTCTTCCCTGGACCAGAAACAAGCATCCTGGGACCGGTTTCAGGGTATCAACCTTCATCAGCCAGGCTAGCTTGAATCTATGGGAATAGCAAGCACAGGACCCACATCTGGGCATACCATTCCCGCTTGGGGCGGCAAATGCAAAAACAACAGATGATCAACGGAATGCAGAATAAATCAAACATTCACCCACAGTCACAGATCTGGGTTTAATCCATCAGTTATTTTGCTTGCAATGCCATTCCAGTTTAGATCCAGCCATATACAAATCAGTCGTCACCCTGTTCCCCATGGAAACAGTCCAGCCCGAACTGCAAAGCTAGGTCTTCCCTGGGTTAGAAACAATCATCTTAGGACTGGTTTCAGGGTATCACCCTTCATCAGCCAGGCTAGCTTGAATCTACGGGCATAGCAAGCACGAGACCCACATCTGGGCATACCCTTCCTACTTGGGGCGACAAACGCAAAAACAACAGATGATGAATGGAATGCAGAATAAATCAAACATTCACCCCCAGTCACAGATCTGGGTTTAATCTATCAGTTTTTTTTGCTTGCCATGCCATTTCAGTTTAGACCCAGCCATATGCAAATCAGTCTTGACCCTGTTCCCCATGGGTACAGTCCAGCCCGAACTGCCAAGCCAGGTCTTCCCTGGACCAGAAACAATCACCCTGGAACCGGTTTCAGAGTATCACCCTTCATCAGCCAGGCTAGCTTGAATCTGGTTGCATAGCAAGCACGGGACCCACGTCTGGGCATACCCTTCCCGCTTGGGGTGACAAATGCAAAAACAACAGATGATGAACGGAATGCAGAATAAATCAAACATTCACCCCCAGTCACAGATCTGGGTTTAATCCATCAGTTTTTTTGCTTGCCATGCCATTCCAGTTTATACTCAGCCATATGCAAATCAGTCTTGACCCTGTTCACCATGGGAACAGTCCAGCCCGAATTGCCAAGTCAGGTCTTCCCTGGACCAGAAACAAGCATCCTGGGACTGGTATCAGGGTATCACCCTTCATCAGCCAGGCTAGCTTGAATCTACGTGCATAGCAAGCACGGGACCCACGTCTGGGCATACGCTTCCTGCTTGGGGCGACAAATGCAAAAACAACAGATGATGAATGGAATGCAGAATAAATCAAACATTCACCCCCAGCCACAGATCTGGGATTAATCCATCAGTTTTTTTGCTTGCCATGCCATTCCAGTTTAGACCCACCCATATGCAAATCAGTCTTGACCCTGTTCCCCATGTGAACAGTCCAGCCCAAACTGCCAAGCCAGGGCTTCCCTAGACCAGAAACAGGCATCCTGGGACAGGTTCAGGGTATCACCCTTCATCAGCCTGTCTAGCTTCAATCTGGTTGCATAGCAAGCACAGGACCCACGTATGGGCATACCCTTCCTGCTTGGGGCGACAAATGCAAAAACAACAGATGATGAATGGAATGCAGAATAAATCAAACATTCACCCCCAGTCACAGATCTGGGTTTAATCCATTCGTTTTTTTGCTTGCCATGCCATTCCAGTTTAGACTCAGCCATATTCAAATCAGTCTTGACCCTGTCCCCCATGTGAACAGTCCAGCCCGAACTGCCAAGCCAGGTTTTCCCTGGACCAGAAACAAATATCCTGTGACCAGGTTCAGGGTATCACCCTTCATCAGCCTGTCTAGCTTGAATCTGGTGTCATAGCAAGCACGGGGCCCATGTGTGGGCATACCCTTCCTGCTTGGGGTGAAAAATTCAAAAACAACAGATGATGAAGGGTGATACCCTGAAACCGGTCCTAGGATGCTTGTTTCCGGTCCAGGGAGGACCTGGCTTGTCAGTTTGGGCTGGACTGTTCCCATGAGGAACAGGGTCAAGACTGATTTGCATATGGCTGGGTCCAACCTGGGGTGGCGTGGTGAGCAAAAAAACAATGGATTAAACCCAGATCTTTGTGACTGGGGTCGAATGTTTGATTTGCTCTGCATTCCGTCCATCATCTGTTCTTTTTGCACTACCATGATTAGGCAGGGGCTGCTCCTTCGCTAAGGTGTAAGAGTGTCGCCTCACTGCTTTCAGCAGAAGGGGAAGGAAAAACAAAATGATAATAATCACGTCTTATTATCATTTTATTTTTCAGCTGAGCCAGGGTGGGGCGGGACTGGTGGGTGCTGGAGGAAGGAGTGGTTTGTGCACCATAAGTGCACATGTCTGTTTGGCTGGCTGTATTGGGCCGGCCAAACAGACATGCACACTCCGCATTTCTTCTTCTGGCTGTATTGCACAGCCGGGAGGAGAAAGTGCACAGGATGCCACTCCCTCTGTGAGTGCCGAACCATGCCACTCACACCAATCACGGCACTGCTGTCATGCTGGTGAGAGCAGCGCCATGAATGGCTGAGGGGAGTCTGGTAGGCCGGTGCACAAGGACGGACGGAGGAGACGAGCCTCTCTCCATAGGAAACAGGTAAGTGTTTTCTTGTATTTATTTATTTTTTATTGCCCCCACCCACACCATCCCCGTACAGTGGTAGCCACCACTGCGATTAGGATCTAGATATTGGGGTTGTTTGAGCCTCATCCTGAGAAATTTGAGATGATAGAGGGGCACACTCCAGGATCTGGTTCATAACTTCCAGGATCAGCAAGAGTGCCATCCCAGAGCCACGAAAACCAATGGCTGCGCTAAGCCCAGAGCTAGTCCAACCACAATGCCCACTCATGCTCACAGGGGAGATGAGTTCTATTCTCCATGCTTTTCCTACCAACAAGCAGCTTCTTCTTGTGCTTGTATAGACACTGCCACAACAAACAGATCACATTAAGGGGGCACCTGCAGAGGCCCAGTATGTGGCTTGGGGAACTTCTTCTAACACTCTCAGTTACTTTTGGACTGTGTTGTGTCAGGCCTGGGTGTCCTCTTTTGAGGAGAACACTAGATCAAATTCACTGAGGTAACTGCATCTAACATGAGTTCTGTTAGACTTGGCATCCTTGGTGTAGTCTCTCCAAACTTTTTGCCTCTGTTCCCCAAGTTGTTGATGTGTGCTGGACTCTGTTTTTGCTGTTTTTGTTCCTCTGGGCACTTCACCACTGCTATCCAGTGCTAACGTGAAAGTGCTCCTATGTAAAATGTATGTGTAATTGGATTTCCATTATTGACATATTTGATTTACTGGTACGTCCCTAGTACAGTGCACTAGAGGTGCCCAGGGGCTGTAAATCAAATGTTACTAGTGGGCCTGCAGCACTGGTTGTGCCACCCACATTAGTAGCCCTGTAAACATGGCTCAGACCTGCCACTGCAGTGTCTGTGTGTTCTGTTTTAAACTGCCAATTCATCTTGGCAAGTGTACCCACTTGCCAGGCCTAAACCTTCCCTTTTATTACGTGTAAGACACCCCTAAGGTAGGCCCTAGGTAACCCATGGGCTGAGTGCAGTGTATGTTTAAGGTAGGACATATACTAATGTGTTTTTTATGTCCTTGCAGTGAAATACTGCCAAATTTGTTTTTCACTGTTGCAAGGCCTATCTCTCTCATTGGTTAACATGGGGGGTACTTTTAAAAATATGATGAAAGTGCAGATTCCCTTTGGGAGCAGATAGACATAGGGAGTTTGGGGTCTCTGAACTCACAATTTAAAAATACATCTTTTAGTAAAGTTGGTTTTGAGATTGTGTGTTTGAAAATGCCACTTTTAGAAACTAGGCATTTTCTTGCTTAAACCATTCTGTGACTCTGCTCGTTTGTGGATTCCCTTTCTGGGTTAGTTTGACAGCTGCGCTGTTTGCACCTCTCTCTAGACAGTGACACAAAGGGAGCTGGGGTGTAGCCTGCATACCCTTGTGAGCCATCTGTGCTAGGAAGAGGAGGAGGAGTGGTCACTTACACCTGAACGGGCTGTGCCTGCCCTCACACAATGCAGTCTCCAACCCCCTGGTGTGTGTCTGGGGCCTGGCCTGGGCAAAGCAGGATCTCACAAACAAGAGAGACTTTCCTTTGAAGTAGGCTTACTTCAAATGTCAAAATGGGTATAAATAAGAAGAGCACCGAACCCCTGAAAAATTAGATCACTTCTGGAAATCAAGAGGAACCTCTGCCTGGAGAAGAGCTGAATAGCTGAGGAGAATTGCTGCCTGTGACTGTGCTCTTTTGAGCTATCCTGCAGTTGCTGCTTCTGCATGTGAAAGGGGACAAAGGCTGGACTTTGTTGTGCATTCCTGCTGGTGAAAAAATCTCCAAGGGCTTGTCCTGAGCTTGCCTCCTGTTGTTGAAGTCTCAGGGCCATCAAAGACTTCCCCTGCCAGCACCTGGACTCTCTGCTGAGACTCCTGCCCTGCCAAGTGGTGCCTCATCCAGTTCCTGGGGCCTTGAAAGGTGAAGCTGACAGACCAAGACTGAAAATCCACGCGCAGACCGCCATGCGGGGAAATTTTGGACGCACCTTCCTAGACTCGGCTGAGAAACGATGTGCCGCCGGCTTCGCGGCTGAAATCTACGCTCCACCTGCAGCGCGGCTGGAAGATCGACGCACGTGGCTGGAGAAACGACGCGCAACACCCGCTGACAGAGGCTTATAACGTCGCAACCCACATAGCATGTTTTTTTCTGATACCGTGAGGCAGGATTTTCAACGCAAACCTCGCTGGGTGTGGAAAAACAATGCAAAGCCTGCCTGGACCAGAGGTGCCTGTCCAGATCGACGAATCGCTCTCCGGTGGAGAGGAAAAATGATGCACGGTGGCCTTTTCCAACGCACACTCACCTGTGCGGTGTTATTTTGACGCAATCCAGGTAACAGTGTTAGCACTGCTTTCTAAGGATTTAAGACTCTTTTTACCTTTTAATTCATAACATGACTTGTGTATGGTGGATTTTTGTTGTTTTGGTCTTATTTTGTTTAGATTAATATTAACCCCTTCCCCGCCATGGACGTAATGGTTACGTCCATGGCAGCGCCCGTGTGGCGCCATGGATGTAACCATTACGTCCTGCTACTGGCCCTCGGGGGAAGCGCTAGCGCTCCCCCCGAGGGCCGCCCCCCCACCCCTCCAGGCCAGGGCTGAAAGGGGAATCCCTTCCCCTTCAACCCCTGACCTCCCCCCACCCCCCCTGTGACGTCAGCGCGCAATTTATTTTAGGCCATTTCTGCTCCCCCGGGGCAGATCGGCCTATTGTTATTAGGCCGATCTGCCCCCACGGGGGACAGAAACCTCTAGGCGCCAGGACAATTTTTTTTTGTGTGTTTTTTTTTGTTTGTTTGTTTTTTTAGAGATGGGGAGTGACCCATTAGGCAAGGGTCGCTCCCCTGGGGGGCAAATTGTATTTAGCCCATTTCTGCCCCCCTTGGGGGCAGATTGGCCGATTTTAGGTCAATCTGCCCCCAACGGGGCAGAAACCACTAGGCACCGGGGATTTTTTTTTGCCGCCAATGTCACGCAGGGGGAGCTAGGCCTACCCACACAAGTGAGGTATCATTTTTATCGGGAGACTTGGGGGAACGCTGGGTGGAAGGAAATTGTGGCTCCTCTCAGATTCCAGAACTTTCTGTCACCGAAATGTGAGGAAAACGTGTTTTGTTAGCCAAATTTTGAGGTTTGCAAAGGATTCTGGATAGCAGAACCTGGTCAGAGCCCCACAAGTCACCCCATCTTGGATTCCCCTAGGTCTCTAGTTTTCAAAAATGCACAGGTTTGGTAGGTTTCCCTAGGTGGTGGCTGAGCTAGAGGCCAAAATCTACAGGTAGGCACTTTGCAAAAAACACCTCTGTTTTCTTTAAAAAAATGTGATGTGTCCACGTTGCGTTTTGGGGCGTTTCCTGTCACGGGCGCTAGGCCTACCCACACAAGTGAGGTATCATTTTTATCGGGAGACTTGGGGGAACGCTGGGTGGAGGAAATTTGTGGCTCTTCTCAGATTCCAGAACTTTCTGTCACCGAAATGTGAGGAAAACGTGTTTATTTAGCCAAATTTTGAGGTTTGCAAAGGATTCTGGGTAACAGAACCTGGTCAGAGCCCCACAAGTCACCCCACCTTGGATTCCCCTAGGTCTCTAGTTTTAAAAAATGCACAGGTTTGGTAGGTTTCCCTAAGTGCCGGCTGAGCTAGAGGCCAAAATCTACAGGTAGGCACTTTGCAAAAAACACCTCTGTTTTCTTTCAAAAAATGTGATGTGTTCACGTTGTGTTTTGGGGCATTTCCTGTCACGGGCGCTAGGCCTACCCACACAAGTGAGGTATCATTTTTATCGGGAGACTTGGGGGAACGCTGGGTGGAAGGAAATTTGTGGCTCCTCTCTGATTCCAGAACTTTCTGTCACCGAAATGTGAGGAAAACGTGTTTTTTTAGCCAAATTTTGAGGTTTGCAAAGGATTCTGGGTAACAGAACCTGGTCAGAGCCCCACAAGTCACCCCATCTTGGATTCCCCTAGGTCTCTAGTTTTAAAAAATGCACAGGTTTGGTAGGTTTCCCTAGGTGGCGGCTGAGCTAGAGGCCAAAATCTACAGGTAGGCACTTTGCAAAAAACACCTCTGTTTTCTTTCAAAAAATGTGATGTGTCCACGCTGCGTTTTGGGGCGTTTCCTGTCACGGGCGCTAGGCCTACCCACACAAGTGAGGTATAATTTTTATCGGGAGACTTGGGGTAACGCTGGGTGGAAGGACATTTGTGGCTCCTCCCAGATTCCAGAAGTTTCTGTCACCGAAATATGAGGAAAACTTGTTTTTTTAGCCAAATTTTGAGGTTTGCAAAGGATTCTGGGTAACAGAACCTGGTCAGAGCCCCAAAAGTCACCCCTTCTTGGATTTCCCTAGGTCTCTAGTTTTAAAAAATGCACAGGTTTGGTAGGTTTCCCTAGGTGCCGGCTGAGCTAGAGGCCAAAATCTACAGGTAGGCACTTTGCAAAAAACACCTCTGTTTTCTTTCAAAAAATGTGATGTGTCCACGTTGCGTTTTGGGGCATTTCCTGTCGCGGGCGCTAGGCCTACCCACACAAGTGAGGTATCATTTTTATCGGGAGACTTGGGGGAACGCTGGGTGGAAGGAAATTTGTGGCTCCTCTCTGATTCCAGAACTTTCTGTCACCAAAATGTGAGGAAAATGTGTTTTTTTAGCCAAAAGTTGAGGTTTGCAAAGGATTCTGGGTAACAGAACCTGGTCAGAGCCCCACAAGTCACCTCATCTTGGATTCCCCTAGGTCTCTAGTTTTCAAAAATGCACAGGTTTGGTAGGTTTCCCTAGGTGCCGGCTGAGCTAGAGGCCAAAATCTACAGGTAGGCACTTTGCAAAAAACACCTCTGTTTTCTTTAAAAAATTGTGATGTGTCCACGTTGCGTGTTGGGGCATTTCCTGTCGCGGGCGCTAGGCCTACCCACACAAGTGAGGTATCATTTTTATCAGGAGACTTGGGGGAACGCTGGGTGGAAGGAAATTTGTGGCTCCTCTATGATTCCAGAACTTTCTGTCACCAAAATGTGAGGAAAATTTGTTTTTTTAGCCAAAAGTTGAGGTTTGCAAAGGATTCTGGGTAACAGAACCTGGTCAGAGCCCCACAAGTCACCCCATCTTGGATTCCCCTAGGTCTCTAGTTTTCAAAAATGCACAGGTTTGGTAGGTTTCCCTAGGTGCCGGCTGAGCTAGAGGCCAAAATCTACAGGTAGGCACTTTGCAAAAAACACCTCTGTTTTCTTTAAAAAATTGTGATGTGTCCACGTTGCGTTTTGGGACATTTCCTGTCGCGGGCGCTAGGCCTACCCACACAAGTGAGGTATCATTTTTATCAGGAGACTTGGGGCAACGCTGGGTGGAAGGAAATTTGTGGCTCCTCTCTGATTCCAGAACTTTCTGTCACCAAAATGTGAGGAAAATGTGTTTTGTTAGCCAAATTTTGAGGTTTGCAAAGGATTCTGAGTAACAGAACCTAGTCAGAGCCCCACAAGTCACCCCATCTTGGATTCCCCTAGGTCTCTAGTTTTAAAAAATGCACAGGTTTGGTAGGTTTCCCTAGATGCCGGCTGAGCTAGAGGCCAAAATCTACAGGTAGGCACTTTGCAAAAAACACCTCTGTTTTCTTTCAAAAAATGTGATGGGTCCACGTTGCGTTTTGGGGCATTTCCTGTCGCGGGCGCTAGGCCTACCCACACAAGTGAGGTATCATTTTTATCGGGAGACTTGGGGGAACGCTGGGTGGAAGGAAATTTGTGGCTCCTCTCTGATTCCAGAACTTTCTGTCACCAAAATTTGAGGAACATGTGTTTTTTTAGCCAAAGTTTGAGGTTTGCAAAGGATTCTGGGTAACAGAACCTGGTCAGTGCCCCACAAGTCACCCCATCTTGGATTTCTCTAGGTCTCTAGTTTTAAAAAATGCACAGGTTAGGTAGGTTTCCCTGGGTGGCGGCTGAGCTAGAGGCCAAAATCTACAGGTAGGCACTTTGGAAAAAACACCTCTGTTTTCTTTAAAAAAATGTGATGTATCCACGTTGCGTTTTGGGGCGTTGCCTGTCGCGGGCGCTAGGCCTACCCACACAAGTGAGGTATAGTTTTTATCGGGAGACTTGGGGGAACATAGATTAGCAAAACAAGTGTTATTGCCCCTTGTCTTTCTCTACATTTTTTCCTTCCAAATATAGGAGAGTGTGTAAAAAAGACATCTATTTGAGAAATGCCCTGTAATTCACATGCTAGTATGGTCACCCCGGAATTCAGAGATGTGCAAATAACCACTGCTCCTCAACACCTTATCTTGTGCCCTTTTTGGAAATACAAAGGTTTTCTTGATAGCTTTTTTTCACTCTTTATATTTCAGCAAATTAATTGCTGTACACCCGGTATAGAATGAAAACGCACTGCAGGATGCAGCTCATTTATTGCCTCTGGGTACCTAGGGTTCTTGATGAACCTACAAGCCCTATATATACCGGCAACCCGAAGAATCCAGCAGACGTAACGGTATATTGCTTTAAAAAATCTGACATTGCAGGAAAAAGTTACAGAGTAAAACGTAGAGAAAAATTGCAGATTATTCCACCTCAATTTCAATATTTTGTTTTTTCAGTTGTTATTTTCTGTAGGAAACCCTTGTAGGATCTACACAAATTACCCCTTGCTGAATTCAGATTTCTGGCTACTTTTCAGAAATGTTGCGGTTTCCGGGATCCAGCATTGGTTTCATGCCCATTTCTGTCACTGACTGGAAGGAGGCTGAAAGCACAAAAAATCGTAAAAATGGGGTATGTCCCAGTAAAATGCCAAACTTGTGTTGAAAAATTGGGTTTTCTGATTCAAGTCTGCCTGTTCCTGAAAGCTAGGAAGCTGGTGATTTTAGCACCGCAAACCCTTTGTTGATGCCATTTTCAGGGAAAAAACCAAAAGCCTTCTTTTGCAGCCCCTTTTTCCCATTTTTTGGAAAAAAACGAAATTTTCACTGTATTTTGGCTAATTTCTTGGCCTCCTTCTGGGGAACCCACAAAGTCTGGGTACCTCTAGAATCCCTAGGATGTTGGAAAAAAAGGACGCAAATTTTGTGTGGATAGCTTATGTGAACAAAAAGTTATGAGGGCCTAAGCACAAACTGCCCCAAATAGCCAAAAAAAGGCTTGGAACCTGAGGGGGAAAAGGCCTGGCAGCGAAGAGGTTAAATATTTTTCTAAACCTGTGATGTGTAATTTTGTAGTGTTTTCACTGGGTTACTGTTTGTGTTGGTACGAATACTTTACACCTAGACTCTTAAGTTGAGCCTGCCTGCTTGTGTCAAGCTACCAAGGGGTGAGGTGGGGGGATTAACTGAGGATAATTCTCCTTTACCCTGACTATAGTGAGGGTCCTTGCTTGGGCAGTGGCCAACCAATGACCCCATTTCTAACAAGTTCCAACAAGCATTGGCCATGCCAATAGGTCTCGCCTGTAGGCGAGCTATTATCAGCTTTGGCAATAGGGTGGGCAATGCAGTGCGGGAAGCAATGGTTGGGCTCTTAACCCCATGTAAGTAAACAAAATATCTTGCAAACGACGGTCTCAGGAGAGAACCTTAAGAACTCTCATGGCGGCAGTTCAGCAAATGCAGACCTGATTGATCAGGGATTGGCGGATGGCAAAAGAAAAGAGTAAAAGAAAAACGCTAGTAACTTTACACAGTTAAAGCATTCCTTCAAGCTGAGGTTTGGAGTGTGTTGTCGGACTGGAATTGAATTGTAGGTTGAACCAAAATGCCATTGTTCACATGGGGACACTGAAATAACCGTCTCAAAGAGCATGGGCAGGAAGGTAATGGCCCCATCTACAGCCTAACTCTCTGGATAAACCACTAATTAGATATACTGAGGTTTCCCTAGCGAAGGCACTGACCAAAGAGCCAATCATACCCAAGATCGCAATTCTGCGACAAAGGGTCTGTGTTGCTACAATTTACTTAAACTTAACACATTTTTAAAGTTGCATTTTCTTTCCACATTCATATCTGATGTTTCTCAAGTCATTGATGAAGTACACTTCTTGGAGCATTTCCTACAGAATAATAATTTCAATTCATACTGTATTTTAGAAATGTTAAGCATAGCGAAATAAATGCATAACATGCCTTTAAGACGTAATTTGTAATGAGTATAGTTTTACAGAGCTAAAAATCAAGTGAGATATGAGCATATCTTGCGCCCTAAGTCCACACTACGATTTACAGTGTGAACTAATGCAAGAACCTAAAGTTAAGTTGCCAAAAAGAAATATTTTAAGTTAGCATAGTTCTCTGGATTTTAAATACACCATTACTATTGTCTGGTGTCAAGAATCGTGAATTTAGGGTCAGTGGTATTTTTTGTCGAAAACACATTTATATTGTTGCTTCCTAGCTGGCAACTGTGAGGCATATTTACAAGAAATGACACATTGCTGCTTTGAAGTAGCACTGTGTCAAAATTATGTACGATGAGCAGGAATCCAGTAAGATGCCATGGATGTGCCATATTACAATATGGGGCACCATGGCACAAGGACCCAAGGTGCATCAGAAATTCTGATGCATATGTGGGAACTTTGCCATAACGAATCAGACCCAAAAGTGGCACATCACTAAAGTTGGCCTCACAACTGATGCAACTTCAGCAATGCATCAAAGTTTAGAGGTGCTGCATCAGATTTAATTGACGCAAATAGCCTAATGTTTTAGGACCAATGTAAAAGACTGTAAGAGGGTTGAATATCACCTTCCACACTTTTCCACTGGTCCTGGATGTAAGAGGTTATATATGCAGTATGTCTATGTGTCACATTAAAGTGGGCATAGTGTACTTACGTGTATGTACAGACGTGAGTATGTGTAACATAGTGAGTGACAGTGTAATGTAAGTGAATACAAGTATATGTTGGAATGTGAAGTGGCAATACATGTTTTACCTACCTTATACCTGTTGTCCTTTTCAGTACTCTCCAAGTTTTTGGTAAGAGCACAAGAAAGACTTCATATCCACCGTTTTTGTGTGTTATCTGCGGAACAAATTTGGGTGGCAGGCTACAAAAAAAGTGCATTTTTCACATACATGAGTCCTGAACATTTTCCACTCAACCAATTACAGTTCACTTTCCGGCATTCGGCATTCAGCGCTCAATGGTATTGTCCGTGCACCAATAGTATAAGTAAAAGTATAAGGCCAAGAATGCCTAAGCCATTGAGCGTGCCCTTGGTGTGGTGACCCTGACTTTCATCCATCGGAAGTTCAATACTTGAGAACAATACTTGTTGGATAACAGCAGTTCTGTGCCTTTGTCAAGCTCACACATACCTTTGAAGAAAGTATTTGCCCTACTTTAGTATATTAGCATAATCACATCAGACCTGACATTGATCCTTAACCCCTCCCCTCCAGGGATCTCCACTCTACACTTGAAACCAAAAATGCAGAATCCTTCAAGATAATTTATTCTCTCCGATTGCCGCATGTCGACATGTTTTCCTGCTAATTAATTTTTGCACTTTCCGTTTTCTCTCTGAAATTATTAGTCACATTTCACATTTCATGTTTTATTTTTAATTTGTACCCCTTTCAACCTCTCGCATACCCTGGCTAAGGCAAAGGGAAGCAAAGCAATCTGCTAAGATCCATTTCTATCCATCTGCCTCCAAAAGGCAATGTTTCCTTCCTTCTTCCCTTAATTTCTTCTTTCTTCCCTTTCTTCTATCTTTCCTTTTCCTCTTTTCCTCTTTTCCGTATTTTCCCGTTCCTGACCCCTCTCGCTATTCTCTGCCTCCCCTCTTCACAACCCACTTTCCTTCCCTCCTATTTATTCCATCGATCGCTCTTCTTTTGTTCCTTTTTCTTAGGTGTTCCTTCTCTTTTTAACTATACAAAGTCTCCTACTCCCTTTTTGTGCTCCTCGTTATTCTTTCAACCTCGTTGTGCATTTTCTGTGGATGACAAAACTACAAGCACATCGGTTAAGATGTGAAAAAATGAAACATTTGTTGGAAAAGGGTTTGAACTTCTAAGCACAGTATCATGTCTCTGCCGAGTATGTACCAAGCTAGTCAAATTATTACAAAGAAATCTAAAGGTTTTCCAGTCCTAACAGGAACTCCCACTCATTAGCCTAAAACTACCTACTCACATACTTTGATCTGCATTTCTTTCTTGAGTTTTCAATGCAATACAAACATGCATCAGCACACTCAATAGGTCTGGCCCCGGCAAGCCTGTATTTTTCTTTTTTAATTATGTGTCAAATGCAGTAAATCCCTACTAAGGCAGCAACCAAAGCAGGCACGGAATCACATAAATCCACTGGCCCTAGCTCTGCCCAGTGTTTTTTTAACAGTTTATTCATAAAAAGCAAAGAAACTCGAAACATTCTAAAAGGTTAGTTGAACGTCAAAGACAAGAGTTGTTTCAGGCTAATTACTCCAAAACAAAAGTGTGACATGGAAAAATGTCCAGCCGGTAAGGTGAATGAGAGCCCTGTAAAATGCGGAAGCTGGTATTCGCTCTATAATAGTTTGTTCTTATTATCGTCGCGTTCTGACGTTAGAAAACGTCGATTATGAGAAAAGGATGCACCAGTTGCTTGTAACAAGCTATTTCATGCGACTTTTGGTATAGCAATGCTTGTGCCACAGTGACCTTCAGCCTGCTTGAAGAAGTTGGTGCGCGCGAGCCCATGCACTACGTGAGTTGCAGCCGTTTTTAAAATAAACTGTCACCTCACAGAGATAGCGCTGCGTTCCAATTTCCCACATTGTCACCGATAAGCAATACAGGCTGTCTAAAGCTGCCTACAAGTAATGTGCAGAGGTGGCCCATCTAAGATACTCAAATCATTTGTTTACTGGTTGGAAGCTGAAGGAATGTCTTTTTTTGTTACATTAACTTTTACTCTTTAAAGTAATGGGTTTTGTTTTGAGGATGGGTCAGTTGTGCTAATTTCTGGAGGCTGTCTAAACACAACCACCAAAGGGCTCCACGTCATGCGCCACACCACCAGCAATGCCTGCCTTTGTAGCCTGCAGCGCACTGTGTGAAGTTGTGTTTTATTATTGAAAAACGAACATGCAAAGTGCCGAGGGCTAAAAAAGCAGGACCAGAGGAAGGCGTCACACATAACTCATGGACTCTCGCTGGCTAATGAAAGTGCTTTTGGAAGGAGAGGCACCATTCACATGCTACATGGGATAAAATACCTCCCTCACTAGACATTACAAGGATTTTGCCGGTCGCCTTGGAGATCTATGACCCATAAACGCACACAGCCTGCGGCCTCATGCCTGTATATGGACACAGAACTCCTTGGTGACGTACAATATCCATATAACGTAGAGAGGGGGTATTTATCCCATGCATAATGTCATCTCAGGGTTCGGGTGGCATCTATGTTGCTAAATATACACATAATACTTTTTACCATGGCATGTCTAAAAAAAACACATGTTGGGAAGGCTAATAAAGCTGTCTTTAGGTCGGACCTACAACTAGGTAAATGATACATAGATCTGGGCACTCAGTAAAGCTCATGCAATACACATACAAGTAGATGCAGTTGGGCCATTAGTTATCTGTTTTAAAAAATATTTTTTAATTGAGCAGCACATAGCATACACATAAAAACACATCACTAAATATCCACCTAAAACCATTTCTGTAAACAAACTTCATCAACAATTATGTCTTCTAGTCAATAGATCAATATCCTTCCATTAAAGGATCATTGATAAAAGAGCATCTCAATTCAAATCAGATATAACCATAATAACAATATCCATGGTGAACATTAAAATGCTGGACAACAAATAAAAATATCTTACAGTGTAACAAATAGATACAAATGAATTTACTTTCAACATGCATCACATATTAATCATAATATCAATATCCAAGTGAACATTAAAATGTTGGACTGCAAATATAAAGATCTTACAGTGGAACAAATAGATACAAATTAATTTACATTCAAACAGTGCAATGTGCTAGAAAGCCATGCTGATTAACTCATATGATTGCAATATCCAGCATAAATTAGTTAAAACACATGGTGTACCATAACAGTTACAACACACAACAGAAGGTGGCATTGCATTATATTTCCGGTCCAATAAATACATCTCCATAATTAGTTTCACTGGGCCATATGACCTGATGATACAGCAGAGCAGTTAGAAGCATCCTTGTGGTGGTCACACTGCACACATAAATAGGGTTGGGTGAAAAATTCTGCTCTGCCGGCGGAGTTCACAGAGTTCTGCCCACTCCATGCTTCGCTTGAAGTGCGGATTTCTGGAAAAACTCTGCCAACCACCAAATGACAGAGTTGTTACCAATGTGCCGCTCACCAGCAGGAAGCCTGTGAGAAAATGAAGAGCTAAACCGCCTTTGAGCAAGATTTCTCACCGCAGGTGGTTGCGGCAGGTCCCTACCACTCGCGTTGAGAAAGCTGCTGCTCGAATAGAAAATATACTTGAGCTGCAGAAAGAAGTAGCACCCGCTGGTGTGCTGGGTGGTGCCGTTTGTGCTGATTGTACAGTGTGGGACAAGCACCTGGCCCTAAAAAAGCAGAGTGAGTTCTGCCCTCCTCTGATAAATAGCAAATTTTACAGGCTTGAAGATTTATTGTAATTTCAGCTTACAGGACAGCTATAAGGTAACCCCCTTCAAGGACCCTTGATATCTCCTGTAAGTCAGACCACGTACACTAGACTATCTCAACACACAGGCCGAACGCTGGCAACCAAAGAACTCCACAAAATGATCTCTCCACAGACTCAGAGACACACATAGGCCCTTGAGGTAACACACTTCAAGTACACTGCAAAAAAAGTAGGATTTTATACCTCACAGCTGGTGATCATCATTTATGCACACAATCTACCCACTACAATTTACATCCTCCTGTCAGTGAAGTCTTCCGTTAATCTCTGTCTTCTTTTCCAGGACCCCATCAACCTTTCCCTGAATATTTTTTTTTCTACCAGTCATCCAGTTTAGGTATTTCGAAAATGTAACCAATAGTGACACAACTTCAGGACAAGACTTGTGGCTTTCTTTTTCTGTTTCTTTTGTGACCCCTAAAAACAAGCCTTGGCAGTCAGTATCAGGTTCAAGCCAGTGATATGTTGGAATCCATTAGCTGTTGAGCCCCAGAATAGAGAGACTGTAGGGCAGTCACAAAGGAGGTAAATAATATGTGATCCCGGGTTGTACATCTGGGGGAGGTATTGG
Source organism: Pleurodeles waltl (assembly GCF_031143425.1). Taxonomy (NCBI): domain Eukaryota; kingdom Metazoa; phylum Chordata; class Amphibia; order Caudata; family Salamandridae; genus Pleurodeles; species Pleurodeles waltl. The sequence continues at coordinate 58,519,702 of NC_090441.1, forward strand.
CCATAATGCAAATGATTTGTGTAGCGAAGCCATGTAACTTGATACAGTGTGTTAAATTGCATCCTGTTTTAATCTGGTACTACCAGAGATCTCCATGTCATGAGAACCATCTATACCCCCTTCTGTATGTGAGATTCCTGAACCACATTCGGCTTCCCATTTTGACCTAATTATTAATGGTTCCACCACTAAGTCAGCCCTCAGAGCACATTACAGCATCAATGTTCTCTTACATCACTGACAGCTTTCAAAAGTTTGACAGGACATTGGATATCACAGGGGCTTCAGCATCCGTATCCCATGTATCCTTCTTTACATCTATGAATAGATGAGCAGATCACCCATACTGATGGACTTACCACTGTCAAAGAAGCTAACTCGATACCCTGCCTGTTTTCAGCAAGCAGGCAATCCCCAAAACTGCCACTGACTGGTCATAAGGATTAGTTGGACATTACTTTCCTGCTACACATTTCCTCTGCTGTGAGGACAGTTGGACCAAATAAAATGCTCCAAGAAGAATAAGTCGTGTATCTCAGAGTGCATAGGTAAATAATTAATTTCCCAGCCCCTGATTTTGAGAGAAGTCTCTTGTCTTGTGCTGTTACCTAAGGGAACCAGTCAGTTGTAACCACTCTTCACTGTAGCTACACTAAGGTGTTTCCATGTTAAGTTTTCATCTTGTCCCTCGTCACATTAGATGCTCTCCAACGCTTATATCAAGCTTGTGTTACATTGTCAGATACCCCATAAGGAATACAGTCATTTTAGAACTGGCCTACAGACAGCTTTAGCTGTGTCCCCAGCCATGTCACAAGAAAATAAAAAGTAAAAAAATACATATAAATATATAAATACATTGAGGTGCTTTCAGTCAAACCACTTTATCCATTGGACTATTCAACGTTCATTCACATTTTGGCTCCATCCATGCCAGCGTGCACACAGGCGGCAATGGGTTAGGCCTTTTCAGCCATTGGCTCTGAATATAATGTTATTTACTTTTTGGCTTAACCCTTGAGTCAGCCATCGGATCTGTAGTGTGTCAGGCTGCCTGAGTGATGGCATTTTGTCTAACTATAGTATACGTCCACGAGAAAAGAGTCCCTCTGCAATCACTGCAATTGATCCTCCATTACTAGAGAAATGGCAATCCTATTCTGTTGCTGGTATGTGTTTTAAAACAAACTTCACCAGCCAGTGGCTCACTTTGTGCTTCTTCCCGTGAATTAAAATCTGAGCACCGCACAGGGAGGAAGGAGCAGCAACTGAGGTGGTTTCCCCGGCTGTGTGTTTCTCTGGCCGTACTGAGGAGATCAGATCACGCACAATTCCTTCAGTGCACTGAGCTTCTGCATCCATTGTCTCTTGGACCGACCTTCACTGAACCTAAGTAAGTGCACCACATTTACATTTCTTTTGTTGCACTTTTTCATGTATTGCAGCGTTCACAGCATGCAGCTGCTGTGTTTGTTTCAAATGTCAAAGTTCACAATGTGTTTCTTGTGTGCTTTTTCCAGCTCACGAAATACCAATCACAGTTGCCTGCAGGGCGGAGAAAGCAGTGCCTGCTCTGCAGTCGCTCCGCACGTGCCTCTTGCCCCGTACTCACATCATATACTGAGCGTACAGTGCTCAGGGCAAATGCATCCTTTGTCACTTACCGTGGCCTTGCCTTTGTCACTTGCCCTGACCTTACTTGACCCAAGTAACAGCACCACATGAAGATTTCGTTTGTGAAGATTATTTGTGTTGCTCTGGGATAGCTGTATCCTACACCGAGGAGTACAAAAAGTTATGGGTGGGATGCTTGACTTAATCTCAGCCACTGGTAATTACTTTGGGCTGGGACTGTATTGGGGGTCCATCAGATTTTGTCCATGCCACCACAGACAGAAACCAGCAATACTAAATCAGCTTTGGTCCGGCTCCAATAGGCACAGTCCAGCCCAAGCTTTCTGGCCAGGTCTCTTGAACCAGGACACGGGCAACCCCGTGCAAGTTCCACCTATATGGGCCTCATCAGTAGGATGCAGCTTAGTTGTAGTGGCAAAGTGAACCATGCCTGTGCATACCTGCTGCACATAGTGCATCACACTGAGGAATATTAAAAAAATGATGGTTTGGAATGCTTCAATTAATCTCAGCCAGTGGTAATTACTAGGGCTACAACCCAGTCTAACAGTTTCTTTCCTGCCATGTGAGACAGGAACCACTGGGAATTAGTTGGGGTTAATGCCAGTCCATCATTTTTACGTCCACCATGTACCTCAGACAGGACCATGCCATATGCAGATCCTTGGTCCTGCTCCAATATGAACTGTCCAGCCCAAATTGTGAGGTCAAGTTCCATCTGAACCAGAACACAAGCAATCCCAGATTGGTTTTGACCTATTTGGTCCACTTCAGTAGGGTTCAGTGTGGCTTCAGTGGTACAGTGAGTGCAGGACCCATGTCTGGGTATACCCATTGCATTTAGGATGTCACACAGAATACAAAAAGTGATACAGTTACTGGTATTAACTGGGCAACATCCCAGCCCATTGTTATTTGGCCACCATGCCACCTGGACAGGAGCCAGCAATATGGAAAGCTCCAGTAAGAACTATCAAGCCCAAACTGCCAGGCCAAGGTCCCCCTGAGCCAGAAGACAAGAAACCCTAGACTAGTTTCAGACTATTTGGACCTCTTCCGTCTGGTGCACCTTGGTTATAGTGGCACAGTGAGCAAAGGACCAATGCTGGGCATACCCAGTGTGCTTAGGGCATCACATTGTGGAATAGAAAAAGTTATATTCAACCTTTTTCCTGCTTTACTTGCTCAGTTACCCAAGCTCCAAGAAAGTGACACTACACCATCAGCACAGGAAGCAATGGATTATGTTTTCTGCTCTAATATCACGTTCTTATGGGAAGGTGCAGAGTTGAACATATTTATGACATTTAACCAGAAACTGGTCTCCTAATCACACCGTTGTTCACAAAGCTGGGCACTGGTGTGGCACCTTATGTTTCACAAAAAGCAGGACGCATACCACACCTCACTGGGTACTAACCTCACCTCACAGAGTGCGGGGTTGTAAATACCACATGAAAATGCACCTTCATTGTGTCTAATTCACTTCATTAGTTATCTGTTTCCTTTCCCACACCCTTCTGTCATAATGTTAATGTGAATAAGCAAAGGGCACCGCATCATTTGACTAATGTGATGAACAGCTTAGCTTTGTACCTGTGCGGGTAAAACAGTGTTTTGCTTCGTGCTTCACACAATTATTCTTTATTAAAATGCCTGGTTGCTTAGAGTAGCAGTGGGGAGGTTTGGAGGGTAATATAAAGAGAGTTTATATTTGACAGATGGATGCATTGTTAATAGATGGGTACACTGTTTTCAAGTCGCTGTGTTTTATGTGGATTACGAGGTGTCACTTTTATCCAATGTATGGGTTACTAGTAACACGATTACACCAGGCAATAATAACACCTTGCTCACCTCGCATACATGGAACAGCTTCAAAGTGCAGATCAGCGATTGTGTCAGCAGCAAGCAAGAAAGAACACCCGTTTTTTCTGTTTTACCTGCAGAACAAATTTAGGTGGTACATTTGTATGCAAAAAAGGTGAATTTTTCACATACCTGATTCCTGATTTTTTTCCACCCACCCCAATTCCAATCCAGTATCAGCATCCAGCACTCAGTGGTATTGCTCGTACACCAATACTGCACACCTCAGACAAGTATAAGGTCAAGAATGCAGGGGAGCAAGTAGCAGTGGCCATCCACAGCAGAACATGCCTAAGCCACGGGCACCTGAGCGTGCCCTTGGTGTGGTGACCCTGACTTTCATCCATCGGAAGTTCAGTACTGGAGAACCATGCTTAATGGATAACAGCAGTTCTGTGCCTTTGTCAAGCTCACACATACTTCTGAAGAGGGTGTTGTGCCCTTCTTTAGTACATTACCACAATCACAACAGACCTGACATTGACCCCAACCCCTCCCCCTCCAGGGATCTCTACTCTACATTTGAAATTAAAAAATGCAGATTCCTTCAAGATAATTTATTCTCTGAGATTGCAACGTGTCGACACATCCTCCTGCTGATTAACGTTGGCACTTTCCGTTTTCTCTCTGAAATTATTAGTCACATTTCAGGTTTTATTTTTAATTTCTTCCCCTTTCAACCTCTTTAATACCCTGGCTAAGGCAAAAGGAAGCAAAGCAATCTGCTATGATCCATTTATATCCATCTGCCTAAAAAAGGCAATGTTTCCTTCCATAACTTGTTCTTTCCTCGATTTTTTCTTTCTTGACTTTTCCTCTTTTCTATCTTTTCTCGTTCCTGACCCCTCTCACTTTTATCTGCCTTCCCTCTTCACAACCCACTTTACTTCCCTCCTATTTATTCCATTGATCGCTCTTCTTTTCTTCCTTTTTCTTAGGTGTTCCTTCTCTTTTTAACTATACATAGGGGGTCATTCTGACCCTGGCGGTCTATAACCGCCAGGGTCGCGGATGACTGAAGCACCGCCAACAGGCTGGCGGTGCTTCAAAGCCCATTCCAACCGCGGCGGTAAAGCCGCGGTCGGAAAACCGGGTCCGGCGGTTTCCCGCCGGATTTCCCCCGGCTGGGCTAATCCTCCATGGCGGCGCTGCAAGCAGCGCCGCCATGGGGATTCCGACCCCCTTCCCGCCAGCCTGTTTCTGGCGGTTTTCACCGCCAGGAAGAGGATGGCGGGAACGGGTGTCCTGGGGCCCCTGGGGGCCCCTGAACTGCCCATGTCACTGGCATGGGCAGTGCAGGGGCCCCCTAACAGGGCCCCAGCATGCTTTTCACTGTCTGCTTAGCAGACAGTGAAAAGCGCGACGGGTGCAACTGCACCTGTCGCACACCTGCAACACCGCCGGTTCCATTCGGAGCCGGCTTCAGTGTTGCAGGCCGCCTTCCCGCATGGCCGGCGGGCGCTAACAACGTTAGCGCCCGCCGGCCCAGCGGGAAGGTCGGAATGGCCCCAGCGGTCTTTCGACCGCGGAGCGGCCATATGGGGGTTCCCGCCTGGCGGGCGGTGACCGCCGCCTGCCAGAGTAGGAATGAGGGCCATAGTCTCTTACTCCCTCACTTACTTTACCTTTTTTGTGCTCCTCGTTATTCTGTTAGCTTTCAACCTCGTTTTGCATTTAGGGTGGATGACAACACTACAAGCACATCTTTTAAGATGTGAAAAAGGCAACATTTACTGGAAAAAGGGTTTGAACCTCTAAGCACAATATCATGTCTCTGCTGAGTACGTACTAAGCTAGTGGGAAAATGCACAAAGGACAGGAGGAGTGGCCACCCCCAGCCTGCACCACCGATAAGGTGTTACATGTGAGGTGACCCCTGCATTTCATTTTCCTCCATCTTGCACGGTAGGGAAATAGCCAATCAGGGATAGGGAAGTGACCTCTGCCCACAGGCGGTGGTCACATAGTGGGTGTAGCCACCCTAAGGTAGATTACCCATTGGCAACTACTGGGAACTCACCTTAACGCCCACTAAATGCAGTATTTAGTGGGTACCCCTAGACCTGTAAAACAAAGTCCAAGGACACAAGAAGGCCAGCAACAAAGAAGACCCAAGGCTCGAGAACAGAAGTTCTGCTGCACAAACAAAAAAGGCGTCAAACACTGCCTGCTGCACCCAGGACTAGACAATCACAGATTAGGGGTTCACTGGACGTCAGACAGATTCTACAAAACCCCAGAGAACATCCGTCCTTCTGAAAATTGCCAAAGACCTCCCTTCAGAGTGAAGGCATCACTTCCTGCAACAAAGAAGTAAAGACCAGTGAAGTCCAGTTCACTGACCGGCCGCTGGCCAAGGAAACAGACACAGCAGTCAGACCAAATTCCACCTGATAGGCCCAGAGGTTAAAGCCTGGAAGTGCAGTAAGTGTGGTGGCACTGCGACCTCCAGTGGCAGAATCACGCAATAGCCAGGGGTACTGCACCCACAACCTTGGACACCGAGAAGAAAAGTCCACTCTGGACTCTCCAAGGACCAGAAGCAAGCTCCAGTTGAGGTACTTCAGGACACATAAGAACCACCACCCAGAGTGACCCTGCTAATGTACAATCGATCCTCAAAGTGATCTGCGTCCTGATTCCAAGGGCACCTTTGCACACAGCTCTTGGCTCACCTGTCTGCTCTGCACCCAGCCCCCCAGGCCCTGCACAAGAGAACCAGCTTTGCTCTAAGGGTACCCCACCCCTTGTGACCTTTACAGTCCAAGAGGACCCACCGGACTCACCTTGAAATCTGTGTGTGCAGTGCTTTTCCAAGTGGTCCTCCGCAGTGATCCTGCACCAGCTCCAAGGACTTTTCAGCAGCTGCTCCCACTGAAACCGGGAGCCGCCTGAACTTTCCCAGCTGGTCCACAAGACATTTCGGCAACCTCAACCTAAAACCGAAAGGAGACATTGGAAAATGCATTAACTGATTTTATATGCATGTTAAAAGTTTTCTCTCATTGATTACTATGGTGCGTAGTTACGCACAAAAAGATATTTTTTTGCTAAACTTTAAAAAATCATAACCTAAAAGGAACTTACCCGATTTTGTTGATCTTGATCTTAAAAATTGTATTAAAATCTGAAGTATTTTTGTAAATGGTGTTGAGTTATTATTTTGAGTGTGTGTCCACATTTGTTGATACTGTGAGTACAACAAATGCTTAGAACTTCTTCAAGATTGGCCTAGCTGTTCGACCAAGCAACCATAGAAATTTGAGCATTAGGTGGTCTAAGTTTTAACTCTGTATTCCAAGGTGGGGTTGCTTGGACTCTCTGCACAGTGCACATCATTTTTGTACACTATATAGTGAGACAGCTATCCCACAATCAGGTGAATTATTTCTTTATAGAAGTCATACCAACCGGTTTTGACTACCACCATTTCCAGATGTATACAATCAATAATGGTTGAAGTTGGCATTGCTATTTCGGTGTTTGGTGCTCTTTCAGTTAGGGATGCTATGGCATCCAAATCCTTTGAATTAGGTTCTACTATTCAGGAAATCATGAAATCAGTTGATTGGTCCTCTGATTCACCCTTCCAACAATTGTATTATAAACCAGTGGGTTATATTGTCTATATGGTGTTCAGTCCGCTTTAAACTAGCATAATCAGAGCCTTCGGTCCTGACATAGAATAAACAATTTGCTAGGATTTACGTAAAAAAAAAATTCTATTAAGGACAAGGAGGCGAGCATTATCCCACCCAGGCCTATCAGTCATTTGTCTAAATATAATATACTTTAAACATTTTACTGGCCTAATCTTTATCCTTTATGATAAATGGTTATTATGATGCTGTATCTTCTCTTTTTAGGATTTGATCAGAAAACAAATTCAGGATGTTGGCATGTCGCCTGAAGTTGGCACTTCGCTCTTCAGTCACTGGTTGAGCCTTTGCTCTCAATTTGACATCCGAGGGAGTTTGTCTTGGATTCATTAGTTCATTCAATGCTAAGTTCATAAAGACGTCATTTGAGCAAAGAAAGAGGCTGCCAAGATGGTGCTGATTGTATTTGTAGGGATTTGTGAGCCAATGTTGGTGGGTTTTGTGGACAGAGCATTTTAGGATATGTAGTTTATGCTTACTGTTCTTTTACTGGCTGCTATAACATTTGAGTAGTAAAGACAAAGAAGCAAATTCCTCACCTCCGTGTCCTTAATAGAATAGAAAATTCTTGATGCGAATGCTAGCAAATTATTCATACACTGTCACTTTACAGAGACAATGCTTGGGGCAGCGTCCAATTTCCCTTATTGTTTCTGGGAAGCAATACAGGCTATCTAAAGCAGCCTACAGGAATGTGCAGAGATGGCCCATCTAAGGAACTAAAATAATGTTTTTAATGGGTAAAGGTTGAAGGAATTAATGTGTTTTTGTTGCATTAACTTTTCTTCATTAAAGTAATGGGTTTTGTTTTTAGGATGGGCCAGCTGTGCTAATTTCTGGAGGCTGTCTAAGCACAACAACAAAAGGGCTCCACGTCATGCGCCTCACCATCAGGAATGCCTGCCTTTGTAGCCTGCAGCACATTGTGTGTCATTTTGTTTTAAAATTGAAAACCCCAACATACAAAGTGTCATGGGCTAAAAAGGAGGGACCAGAGGAAGGTGTCACACAACACATGGACTTTTGTTGGCCAATTATTGTGCTTTTAGAAGGATAGGCAACATTTACCTTATATGGGATAAAATGCCCCCTTACTATACATTACAGAGACATTACTGGTCACCTTGGAGTTCCATGACCCATAAAGGTGCTTAGCCTGCAGTCCTGTGCCTCTATATGGTCACAGAACTCCTTGGTGACTTACAACATACATACAACGTAGAGAAGGGTGTATTTTATCCCATACATATTGTCATTTCAGGGTTTTGGTAACATTTATGTTGCTAAATATACACATATTAGTTTTTTATCATGACATTTCTAAAAAACATGTTGGCAAGACTATTAAAGCTGTCTTTAGGTCGTGATACAAAGGTCTGGGCACTCAGCTCACACAACAACTGCATATACAAGTAGACACAGGTAGGCCATTGATTAACTCTTTTTTTAAATAACTTTTATTGAGCAACACACAGTATACACAGAAAACACTTCAGTAAACACATTTTATTAACAATTACATCTTCTAGTCCATAGATCAATATTCTTTCATTAAATGATCATCAATAAAAAAGCATCTCAGTTCAAATCACATATTAACCATAATAACAATATCCATGGTGAACATTAAAATGCTGGACCAAAACTGAAAAGATCCTACATTAGAACAAATAGACACATTCGTTTACATTTGAAAAGTGCAATGTGCTTGAAAGTGACGCTGATTAAGTCAGATGATTTCATTATCCAACATAAATTAGTTAAAACACGTGGTGTAGCATAACATTAACAACACACATCATAAGTTGGCATTGCATTATATTTTATATCCAATAAATACAGCTCTGTAATTAATTTCACTGGGCCATATGATTTTACAATACAGTAAAGCAGTTCGAAGCATCGTCATGGTGGTCTGACTGTACATATAAATAGTAGGGGTGGCGAAAAATGTTGCACTGCTGTCAGAGTTCACAGAGATCTGCCCACTCCCTGCTTCCTTTGGAGCGCGGACGTCTGCAAAAACTCTACTGTGAGAAAACAGGGATGATTGCAGAAGACCCCTAACTTTTTGCCCCCATTTTCCTCTTTTTGCTGGTGCTTTCCTGACTCTGATGGTGCTCTGGGTACTGCTAACCAGTCCCAGGGCCTGTGCTCTGTGTAAAATCAATATGCAAATTAGGCTAATTATAATTGGCTAAGTCAACCTACCTTTAAGTCCCTAGTATATGGTAGGGCATGTAGGTTTAAGGACCACAGCATAGGTGGTGCACCCATAGGTGCATGAGGTGCCCAGTGTCATTTTGAAGTCAGGCCTGCCTTGCTGGCTGCTTTTAAATTAAAGTTATATGCAAATTCGACTTTGGAATTAAAAGTAGTTCCAAAGTCTTAAACTACCTTATGTTTACATATAAGTCACCCCTAAGGTGTGCCCTGTGTGCCCCTAGGGCTGGGTGCCATGTAACTATAAGCAGGGACTTTATAAAAATAGTTTTATAAGCCCTGGTGAGGTAAAAACAGCCAAATTCGTGTTTCCCTCATTGTAGTGAATGGCCCTCATAGGCTAGAATGGGGAGACTTTATTTTAATTTTAAAAGTGCCCTTAAAGTGACAAATACAAAGAATTTGGTATCAAATTAATTGTTATAATAAATCCCACAACTTCCAGTTGTTGGATTTAATATAACTTTTTCAGGTAAAGAGTTTTAAACTTTACCTGAAAAGTTGCCAATTTCAGCCCTGCATTGTTTTTGCTGCTGTGCTCTGATTGGCCAGCCTCTGGCAGCCTGGCCAGGCTGCCTTGATGAGGTGTGAAGTGGCCTGGCTTCACACAAAGAGATGTGCCTGTGGGAGGGAATCTCCCCTCAGCAGATGGTGAGGCAGGAAGGGGGAGGGCTGCCAAACTGGTCTTCAAAGGAAGAGAAGGACATTTGGAGCAACCCAGCAACACCCCCACATCCTGCAACCCCAGACAACTAGGTCCCCCCCTTGATTAGATTAGGAGAGGGTAGGAGAGGGGTGGGTTCAGCCAGATGTAACCTCCAAAAATCATTTTCAGCCATGATGGATTTTTGAAGAATGTTGCCTCCTGGGATTGATTTTTGCCACACTTCACAGGAAGTGGTCATCACAGGGGGAAGGACCCTGCACCTGAATGGAGATTCAGGACCCCCTCCCTGTTTTTCACCCAGGAGCAAGTATAAAACTGGCAGACCTGCACCCACACCTCAGATCCCCATCAGATTCCAACAAGGAAGAACCAAAGGAGAAGAAGGACTGCCCTGCTGGACCCCTGGCCTGCACCTGTAACCTGCACTCTGAAGGACTGCACCAGTTGCACACTTGGGCTTCACCACAAGAAGGACTTTGCCTGGCTTCAACTGGTTCAAGGACGGACTCCCTGTTTGCTACAGGTGAAACATTGCTAACCAGAGTCCCCTGCACCAACTCCTGAAGAAATCAACCAGCTGACCACTTCCCAGTGGCCAAAAAGGAGTTTGCGCCAGGTGCATTCTGGGAGTCATAGTCCACCCCCCCCCAAGGATCATATCAGAGCTTCTGGGCCCTTGGGGTGAGCTGTGGACCCCAAAAGAACCTTAAAGGAACATCTGGGAGAAGATTCAGAAGTTTGGAGAAGTTTGGAGAACTTTTGAAAAAAAGCTCCATAGAGGGACCGCCCTGCCGCGGCAAACCTAGCCAGCTTGCCTCAACCGTGACCCGGCCTGATTTGCAGGTTCTTCCCGGTGAAGAAAATCTCCAAAAAAGAGACTAAGTCCGAACGTACAAAGTTGACCGGGACCTCCCAGCCATCTGTATCCAAGGAGTGCTCCAAGGACTTCAGATCACGATCCAGGTTTACCCCGGTCGAAGGATTTTCACCTTTAAAAAACAACTAAGTCCAAAGGTAAAAATCTCCACTGAGGATTCCCGCGATGCGTATCCGGAGTAGAGTTCCAGGAGGTCGGATTGGACTGGCAGGTTCGTCCCGCTGAAGAAAATCTTCAAAAAAACAACTAGGTGCGAAGGTAAACTTTTGACCGAGGCCTCCAGCGGCCTGTAGCCGAGCCGGGCTCCATCGCAGTAGGCCTTAAACTTTGACTTTGCCCAGGTCGAGGTGTGACCAGATGACCAGATTGGCGCTTTTTGTTTCTAGGCGCTAGAAAACAATAATTCTTTAAAAATTCATATCTCTGGTTCCCCTTATCTGATTTTATTTGTTTTTGTGTCATTTTAAAGATAGAAATATAATCTATTGTTACAAATTGGTTTTGGATTTTTTAAACTGTTTTCTGTGTTTTATTTAATTACTGTTTTGTGATATTTGAATGCTTTACGCTCTGTCTCCTAGGTTAAGCCTTGTCGCTCGTTGCCAAGCTACCAAGGGTTGAGCTGGGTTTAATTTACTGAGACCTAACTGGACCTAAGTGGAGGTTAGTGGCCTATTGCTAAGTGTAGGTACTTACCTGCCCTGACCAATAACCCATTTTCCAACATCTACTAACCACTGAGTGGTGGAGTTTTTGCTTGTGTGCTGCTCACCACGGTTAGTTGTCGAGCAAGAAAATCGAGTGCTAGACCGCCTCCCAGCAAGATTTCTCAGTGCGAGTGGTGGCAGCAGGTCACTCCCGCTCATGATGAGAAAGCAGCCGCTTGCATTAAGAAAGCTGCCACTTGAGTAGAAAATCTTTTCGAATGGCAGAAAGAAGCTCCCACTTGTGCTCTGCATTGTGCTTTTTGTGCTAATTGTACAGTGCGGAACAAGCTCCTGGCACTAAAAATCCGCTTGAGCATTGTGACTTACAGAATTCCGGCACCCACCGAACTCTGCAGAATCTTGCAGAGTTTTTAGGTAACTGTGGAATACCACAGAGTGATAAATGGTAAAGCTTACAGGTTTGAAGGTTTACCCACAGATTTATCGTAATTTCAGCTTAATGTCCCAAGACACATACAGAACCCTGATGTAGGAAGTTGGCTCTGTATGTGCTATTTCAAAGTAAGGAATAGCATGCACAGAGTCCAAGGGTTCCCCTTAGAGGTAAAATAGTGGTAAAAATAGATAATACTAATGCTCTATTTTGTGGTAGTGTGGTCGAGCAGTAGGCTTATCCAAGGAGTAGTGTTAAGCATTTGTTGTACATACACATAGACAATAAATGAGGTACACACACTCAGAGACAAATCCAGCCAATAGGTTTTGTTATAGAAAAATATCTTTTCTTAGTTTATTTTAAGAACCACAGGTTCAAATTCTACATGTAATATCTCATTTGAAAGGTATTGCAGGTAAGTACTTTAGGAACTTTAAATCATAAAAATTGCATGTATACTTTACAAGTTATTGACAAATAGCTATTTTAAAAGTGGACACAGTGCAATTTTCACAGGTCCTGGGGGAGGTAAGTTTTTGTTAGTTTTACCAGGTAAGTAAGACACTTACAGGGTTCAGTTCTTGGTCCAAGGTAGCCCACCGTTGGGGGTTCAGAGCAACCCCAAAGTCACCACACCAACAGCTCAGGGCCGGTCAGGTGCAGAGTTCAAAGTGGTGCCCAAAACGCATAGGTTAGAATGGAGAGAAGGGGGTGCCCCGGTTCCGGTCTGCTTGCAGGTAAGTACCCGCGTCTTCGGAGGGCAGACCAGGGGGGTTTTGTAGGGCACCGGGGGGGACACAAGCCCACACAGGAATTTCACCCTCAGCAGCGCGGGGGCGGCCGGGTGCAGTGTAGAAACAAGCGTCGGGTTTGTAGTGTTAGTCTATGGGAGATCTCGGGATCTCTTCAGCGCTGCAGGCAGGCAAGGGGGGGGTTCCTCGGGGAAACCTCCACTTGGGCAAGGGAGAGGGACTCCTGGGGGTCACTTCTCCAACGAAAGTCCGGTCCTTCAGGTCCTGGGGGCTGCGGGTGCAGGGTCTCTCCCAGGCGTCGGGACTTTGGATTCAAAGAGTCGCGGTCAGGGGAAGCCTCGGGATTCCCTCTGCAGGCGGCGCTGTGGGGGCTCAGGGGGGACAGGTTTTTGTACTCACAGTATCAGAGTAGTCCTGGGGTCCCTCCTGAGGTGTTGGATCTCCACCAGCCGAGTCGGGGTCGCCGGGTGCAGTGTTGCAAGTCTCACGCTTCTTGCGGGGAGCTTGCAGGGTTCTTTCAAGGCTGCTGGAAACAAAGTTGCCGCCTTTCTTGGAGCAGGTCCGCTGTCCTCGGGAGTTTCTTGTCTTTTCGAAGCAGGGACAGTCCTCAGAGGATGTCGAGGTCGCTGGTCCCTTTGGAAGGCGTCGCTGGAGCAGGATCTTTGGAAGGCAGGAGACAGGCCGGTGAGTTTCTGGAGCCAAGGCAGTAGTCGTCTTCTGGTCTTCCTCTGCAGGGGTTTTCAGCTAGGCAGTCCTTCTTCTTGTAGTTGCAGGAATCTATTTTTCTAGGGTTCAGGGTAGCCCTTAAATACTAAATTTAAGGGCGTGTTTAGGTCTGGGGGGTTAGTAGCCAATGGCTACTAGCCCTGAGGGTGGGTACACCCTCTTTGTGTCTCCTCCCAAGGGGAGGGGGTCACAATCCTAACCCTATTGGGGGAATCCTCCATCTGCAAGATGGAGGATTTCTAAAAGTTAGAGTCACCTCAGCTCAGGACACCTTAGGGGCTGTCCTGACTGGCCAGTGACTCCTCCTTGTTATTCTCATTATTTTCTCCGGCCTTGCCGCCAAAAGTGGGGGCCGGGCCGGAGGGGGCGGGCAACTCCACTAGCTGGAGTGTCCTGTAAGTGCTGTGACAAAGGGGTGAGCATTTGAGGCTCACCGCCAGGTGTTACAGCTCCTGCCTGGGGGAGGTGTTAGCATCTCCACCCAGTGCAGGCTTTGTTACTGGCCTCAGAGTGACAAAGGCACTCTCCCCATGGGGCCAGCAACATGTCTCTAGTGTGGCAGGCTGCTGGAACTAGTCAGCCTACACAGATAGTCGGTTAAGTTTCAGGGGGCACCTCTAAGGTGCCCTCTGGGGTGTATTTTGCAATAAAATGTACACTGGCATCAGTGTGCATTTATTGTGCTGAGAAGTTTGATACCAAACTTCCCAGTTTTCAGTGTAGCCATTATGGTGCTGTGGAGTTCGTGTTTGACCGACTCCCAGACCATATACTCTTATGGCTACCCTGCACTTACAATGTCTAAGGTTTTGTTTAGACACTGTAGGGGTACCATGCTCATGCACTGGTACCCTCACCTATGGTATAGTGCACCCTGCCTTAGGGCTGTAAGGCCTGCTAGAGGGGTGTCTTACCTATACTGCATAGGCAGTGAGAGGCTGGCATGGCACCCTGAGGGGAGTGCCATGTCGACTTACTTGTTTTGTCCTCACTAGCACACACAAGCTGGCAAGCAGTGTGTCTGTGCTGAGTGAGAGGTCCCCAGGGTGGCATAAGACATGCTGCAGCCCTTAGAGACCTTCCTTGGCATCAGGGCCCTTGGTACCAGAAGTACCAGTTACAAGGGACTTATCTGGATGCCAGGGTCTGCCAATTGTGGATACAAAAGTACAGGTTAGGGAAAGAACACTGGTGCTGGGGCCTGGTTAGCAGGCCTCAGCACACTTTCAATTGTAAACATAGCATCAGCAAAGGCAAAAAGTCAGGGGGCAACCATGCCAAGGAGGCATTTCCTTACACAACCCCCCCCCAAACGAAAGAGGATGAGACTAACCTTTCCCAAGAGAGTCTTCATTTTCTAAGTGGAAGAACCTGGAAAGGCCATCTGCATTGGCATGGGCAGTCCCAGGTCTGTGTTCCACTATAAAGTCCATTCCCTGTAGGGAGATGGACCACCTCAACAGTTTAGGATTTTCACCTTTCATTTGCATCAGCCATTTGAGAGGTCTGTGGTCAGTTTGAACTAGGAAGTGAGTCCCAAAGAGGTATGGTCTCAGCTTCTTCAGGGACCAAACCACAGCAAAGGCCTCCCTCTCAATGGCACTCCAACGCTGCTCCCTGGGGAGTAACCTCCTGCTAATGAAAGCAACAGGCTGGTCAAGGCCATCATCATTTGTTTGGGACAAAACTGCCCCTATCCCATGTTCAGAGGCATCAGTCTGCACAATGAACTGCTTAGAATAGTCTGGAGCTTTTAGAACTGGTGCTGAGCACATTGCTTGTTTCAGGGTGTCAAAGGCCTGTTGGCATTCCACAGTCCAGTTCACTTTCTTGGGCATTTTCTTGGAGGTGAGTTCAGTGAGGGCTGTCACAATGGATCCATATCCCTTCACAAACCTCCTGTAATACCCAGTCAAGCCAAGGAATGCCCTGACTTGAGTCTGGGTTTTTGGAGCTACCCAGTCCAGAATAGTCTGGATCTTGGGTTGGAGTGGCTGAACTTGGCCTCCACCTACAAGGTGGCCCAAGTAAACCACAGTTCCCTGCCCTATCTGGCATTTGGATGCCTTGATAGAGAGGCCTGCAGATTGCAGAGCCTTCAAAACCTTCTTCAGGTGGACCAGGTGATCCTGCCAGGTGGAGCTAAAGACAGCAATATCATCAAGATAAGCTGTGCTAAAGGACTCCAAGCCAGCAAGGACTTGATTCACCAACCTTTGGAAGGTGGCAGGGGCATTCTTTAAACCAAAGGGCATAACAGTAAACTGATAATGCCCATCAGGTGTGGAAAATGCTGTTTTCTCTTTTGCTCCAGGTGCCATTTTTATTTGCCAGTACCCTGCTGTCAAGTCAAAGGTACTTAAGAATTTGGCAGCACCTAATTTATCTATGAGCTCATCAGCTCTTGGAATTGGATGAGCATCTGTCTTGGTGACAGAATTGAGCCCTCTGTAGTCCACACAAAACCTCATCTCTTTCTTTCCATCTTTGGTGTGAGGTTTGGGGACTAAGACCACTGGGCTAGCCCAGGGGCTGTCAGAACGCTCAATTACTCCCAATTCCAGCATCTTGTGGACTTCCACCTTGATGCTTTCCTTAACATGGTCAGATTGTCTAAAGATTTTGTTCTTGACAGGCATGCTGTCTCCTGTGTCCACATCATGGGTACACAGGTGTGTCTGACCAGGGGTTAAGGAGAAGAGTTCAGGAAACTGTTGTAGGACTCTCCTACAATCAGCTTGCTGTTGGCCAGAGAGGGTGTCTGAGTAGATCACTCCATCTACTGTGCCATCTTTTGGGTCTGATGACAGAAGATCAGGGAGAGGTTCACTCTCTGCCTCCTGATCCTCATCTGTTACCATCAACAGATTCACATCAGCCCTGTCATGGAAGAGCTTAAGGCGGTTCACATGGATCACCCTCTTGGGGCTCCTGCTTGTGTCCAGGTCCACCAGGTAGGTGACCTGACTCTTCCTTTCTAGCACTGGGTAAGGGCCACTCCATTTGTCCTGGAGTGCCCTGGGAGCCACAGGCTCCAGAACCCAGACTTTCTGCCCTGGTTGGAACTCAACCAGTGCAGCCTTTTGGTCATACCAAAACTTCTGGAGCTGTTGGCTGGCCTCAAGGTTTTTGGTTGCCTTTTCCATGTACTCTGCCATTCTAGAGCGAAGGCCAAGTACATAGTCCACTATGTCTTGTTTAGGCTCATGGAGAGGTCTCTCCCAGCCTTCTTTAACAAGAGCAAGTGGTCCTCTTACAGGATGACCAAACAGAAGTTCAAAGGGTGAGAATCCTACTCCCTTCTGTGGCACCTCTCTGTAAGCGAAAAGCAGACATGGCAAGAGGACATCCCATCTCCTTTTGAGTTTTTCTGGGAGCCCCATGATCATGCCCTTTAATGTCTTGTTGAATCTCTCAACTAAGCCATTAGTTTGTGGATGGTAAGGTGTAGTGAATTTATAAGTCACTCCACACTCATTCCACATATGTTTCAGGTATGCTGACCTGAAGTTGGTACCTCTGTCAGACACCACCTCCTTAGGGAAACCCACTCTGGTAAAGATACCAATGAGGGCCTTGGCTACTGCAGGGGCAGTAGTCGACCTAAGGGGAATAGCTTCAGGATACCTAGTAGCATGATCCACTACTACTAGGATATACATATTTCCTGAGGCTGTGGGAGGTTCCAGTGGACCAACTATGTCCACACCCACTCTTTCAAAGGGGACCCCCACCACTGGAAGTGGAATGAGGGGGGCCTTTGGGTGCCCACCTGTCTTACCACTGGCTTGACAGGTGGGGCAGGAGAGGCAAAACTCCTTAACCATGTTGGACATATTGGGCCAGTAGAAGTGGTTGACTAACCTCTCCCACGTCTTGGTTTGTCCCAAATGTCCAGCAAGGGGAATGTCATGGGCCAATGTTAGGATGAACTCTCTGAACAGCTGAGGCACTACCACTCTCCTAGTGGCACCAGGTTTGGGGTCTCTGGCCTCAGTGTACAGGAGTCCATCTTCCCAATAGACCCTATGTGTTCCATTTTTCTTGCCCTTGGACTCTTCAGCAGCTTGCTGCCTAAGGCCTTCAAGAGAGGGACAGGTTTCTTGTCCTTTACACAGCTCCTCCCTTGAGGGTCCCCCTGGGCCTAAGAGCTCAACCTGATAAGGTTCAAGCCCCAAAGGCTCAGTTCCCTCATAGGGCAGAACTTCTTCCTGAGAAGAGAGGTTCCCTTTCTTTTGCTGTGTTGCAGTTGGTTTCCCAACTGACTTTTCTGTTCTCTTGGTAGGCTGGGCCATTCTTCCAGACTCCAGCTCTACTTGTTCACCCTGTGCCTTGCATTGTGCTCTTGTTTTCACACACACCAGTTCAGGGATACCCAGCATTGCTGCATGGGTTTTTAGTTCTACCTCAGCCCATGCTGAGGACTCCAGGTCATTTCCAAGCAGACAGTCCACTGGGATATTTGAGGAGACCACCACCTGTTTCAGGCCATTGACCCCTCCCCGTTCTAAAGTAACCATTGCCATGGGATGTACTTTTCTCTGATTGTCAGCGTTGGTGACTGTGTAAGTTTTTCCAGTCAGGTATTGGCCAGGGGAAACCAGTTTCTCTGTCACCATGGTGACACTGGCACCTGTATCCCTCAGGCCCTCTATTCTAGTCCCATTAATTAAGAGTTGCTGTCTGTATTTTTGCATGTTAGGCGGCCAGACAGCTAGTGTGGCTAAATCCACCCCACCCTCAGAAACTAGAGTAGCTTCAGTGTGGACCCTGATTTGCTCTGGGCACACTGTTGATCCCACTTGGAGACTAGCCATACCAGTGTTACCTGGATGGGAGTTTGGAGTGGAACCTTTCTTGGGACAGGCCTTGTCTCCAGTTTGGTGTCCATGCTGTTTACAGCTATGACACCAGGCCTTTTTGGGATCAAAGTTTTTACCCTTGTACCCATTGTTTTGTGAAGAGGCTCTGGGCCCACCCTCCTGTGCAGGTTTTTGGGGGCCTGTAGAAGACTCTGTACTATTTTTAGTTTTGGTTGTCTCATCACCCTTCCCCTGGGGAGTCTTTGTGACCCCTTTCTTTTGGTCACCCCCTGTTGAAGTCTTGGACACCCTTGTCTTGACCCAATGGTCCGCCTTCTTTCCCAATTCTTGGGGAGAAATTGGTCCTAGGTCTACCAGATGCTGATGCAGTTTATCATTGAAACAATTACTCAATAGGTGTTCTTTCACAAATAAATTGTACAGCCCATCATAATTACTTACACCACTGCCTTGAATCCAACCATCTAGTGTTTTCACTGAGTAGTCTACAAAGTCAACCCAGGTCTGGCTCGAGGATTTTTGAGCCCCCCTGAATCTAATCCTATACTCCTCAGTGGAGAATCCAAAGCCCTCAATCAGGGTACCCTTCATGAGGTCATAAGATTCTGCATCTTGTCCAGAGAGTGTGAGGAGTCTATCCCTACACTTTCCTGTGAACATTTCCCAAAGGAGAGCACCCCAGTGAGATCTGTTCACTTTTCTGGTTACACAAGCCCTCTCAAAAGCTGTGAACCATTTGGTGATGTCATCACCATCTTCATATTTAGTTACAATCCCTTTAGGGATTTTCAACATGTCAGGAGAATCTCTGACCCTATTTATGTTGCTGCCACCATTGATGGGTCCTAGGCCCATCTCTTGTCTTTCCCTCTCTATGGCTAGGATCTGTCTTTCCAAAGCCAATCTTTTGGCCATCCTGGCTAACTGGATGTCCTCTTCACTGGGGTTATCCTCAGTGATTTCAGAGGTGTTGGTCTCTCCTGTGAGGGAACCAGCATCTCTGACTATTATTTTTGGAGTCAGGGTTTGAGGGACCCTGTTCTCCCTAGATAGGATTGGTAGGGGGGAATTTTCCTCCAAGTCACTATCCTCTTCCTCTGAGTTGCCACCCTCAGAGGGGTTGGCCTTTTCAAACTCTGCCAAAAGCTCCTGGAGCTGTATTTTGGTAGGTTTGGGGCCCATTGTTATTTTCTTTATTTTACAGAGTGACCTTAGCTCCCTCATCTTAAGATGGAGGTAAGGTGTGGTGTCGAGTTCCACCACAGTCACATCTGTGCTAGACATTTTGCTTCTAAAAGTTGGAATACTTTTTAAGAATCTACAACTGGTTCTAGAATCTAATTCAAACTTTTACAAACTTTTAAACTCTAAAAGAAATGCTAAACAGGATCTAACACAAGGCCCTAGCAGGTCTTTTAAGAATTTAGAAAACTTTTCAAATTGCAAAAATCAATTTCTAATGACAATTTTGGAATTTGTCGTGTGATCAGGTATTGGCTGAGTAGTCCAGCAAATGCAAAGTCTTGTACCCCACCGCTGATCCACCAATGTAGGAAGTTGGCTCTGTATGTGCTATTTCAAAGTAAGGAATAGCATGCACAGAGTCCAAGGGTTCCCCTTAGAGGTAAAATAGTGGTAAAAATAGATAATACTAATGCTCTATTTTGTGGTAGTGTGGTCGAGCAGTAGGCTTATCCAAGGAGTAGTGTTAAGCATTTGTTGTACATACACATAGACAATAAATGAGGTACACACACTCAGAGACAAATCCAGCCAATAGGTTTTGTTATAGAAAAATATCTTTTCTTAGTTTATTTTAAGAACCACAGGTTCAAATTCTACATGTAATATCTCATTTGAAAGGTATTGCAGGTAAGTACTTTAGGAACTTTAAATCATAAAAATTGCATGTATACTTTACAAGTTATTGACAAATAGCTATTTTAAAAGTGGACACAGTGCAATTTTCACAGGTCCTGGGGGAGGTAAGTTTTTGTTAGTTTTACCAGGTAAGTAAGACACTTACAGGGTTCAGTTCTTGGTCCAAGGTAGCCCACCGTTGGGGGTTCAGAGCAACCCCAAAGTCACCACACCAACAGCTCAGGGCCGGTCAGGTGCAGAGTTCAAAGTGGTGCCCAAAACGCATAGGTTAGAATGGAGAGAAGGGGGTGCCCTGGTTCCGGTCTGCTTGCAGGTAAGTACCCGCGTCTTCGGAGGGCAGACCAGGGGGGTTTTGTAGGGCACCGGGGGGGACACAAGCCCACACAGGAATTTCACCCTCAGCAGCGCGGGGGCGGCCGGGTGCAGTGTAGAAACAAGCGTCGGGTTTGTAGTGTTAGTCTATGGGAGATCTCGGGATCTCTTCAGCGCTGCAGGCAGGCAAGGGGGGGGTTCCTCGGGGAAACCTCCACTTGGGCAAGGGAGAGGGACTCCTGGGGGTCACTTCTCCAACGAAAGTCCGGTCCTTCAGGTCCTGGGGGCTGCGGGTGCAGGGTCTCTCCCAGGCGTCGGGACTTTGGATTCAAAGAGTCGCGGTCAGGGGAAGCCTCGGGATTCCCTCTGCAGGCGGCGCTGTGGGGGCTCAGGGGGGACAGGTTTTTGTACTCACAGTATCAGAGTAGTCCTGGGGTCCCTCCTGAGGTGTTGGATCTCCACCAGCCGAGTCGGGGTCGCCGGGTGCAGTGTTGCAAGTCTCACGCTTCTTGCGGGGAGCTTGCAGGGTTCTTTCAAGGCTGCTGGAAACAAAGTTGCAGCCTTTCTTGGAGCAGGTCCGCTGTCCTCGGGAGTTTCTTGTCTTTTCGAAGCAGGGACAGTCCTCAGAGGATGTCGAGGTCGCTGGTCCCTTTGGAAGGCGTCGCTGGAGCAGGATCTTTGGAAGGCAGGAGACAGGCCGGTGAGTTTCTGGAGCCAAGGCAGTAGTCGTCTTCTGGTCTTCCTCTGCAGGGGTTTTCAGCTAGGCAGTCCTTCTTCTTGTAGTTGCAGGAATCTATTTTTCTAGGGTTCAGGGTAGCCCTTAAATACTAAATTTAAGGGCGTGTTTAGGTCTGGGGGGTTAGTAGCCAATGGCTACTAGCCCTGAGGGTGGGTACACCCTCTTTGTGTCTCCTCCCAAGGGGAGGGGGTCACAATCCTAACCCTATTGGGGGAATCCTCCATCTGCAAGATGGAGGATTTCTAAAAGTTAGAGTCACCTCAGCTCAGGACACCTTAGGGGCTGTCCTGACTGGCCAGTGACTCCTCCTTGTTATTCTCATTATTTTCTCCGGCCTTGCCGCCAAAAGTGGGGGCCGGGCCGGAGGGGGCGGGCAACTCCACTAGCTGGAGTGTCCTGTAAGTGCTGTGACAAAGGGGTGAGCATTTGAGGCTCACCGCCAGGTGTTACAGCTCCTGCCTGGGGGAGGTGTTAGCATCTCCACCCAGTGCAGGCTTTGTTACTGGCCTCAGAGTGACAAAGGCACTCTCCCCATGGGGCCAGCAACATGTCTCTAGTGTGGCAGGCTGCTGGAACTAGTCAGCCTACACAGATAGTCGGTTAAGTTTCAGGGGGCACCTCTAAGGTGCCCTCTGGGGTGTATTTTGCAATAAAATGTACACTGGCATCAGTGTGCATTTATTGTGCTGAGAAGTTTGATACCAAACTTCCCAGTTTTCAGTGTAGCCATTATGGTGCTGTGGAGTTCGTGTTTGACCGACTCCCAGACCATATACTCTTATGGCTACCCTGCACTTACAATGTCTAAGGTTTTGTTTAGACACTGTAGGGGTACCATGCTCATGCACTGGTACCCTCACCTATGGTATAGTGCACCCTGCCTTAGGGCTGTAAGGCCTGCTAGAGGGGTGTCTTACCTATACTGCATAGGCAGTGAGAGGCTGGCATGGCACCCTGAGGGGAGTGCCATGTCGACTTACTTGTTTTGTCCTCACTAGCACACACAAGCTGGCAAGCAGTGTGTCTGTGCTGAGTGAGAGGTCCCCAGGGTGGCATAAGACATGCTGCAGCCCTTAGAGACCTTCCTTGGCATCAGGGCCCTTGGTACCAGAAGTACCAGTTACAAGGGACTTATCTGGATGCCAGGGTCTGCCAATTGTGGATACAAAAGTACAGGTTAGGGAAAGAACACTGGTGCTGGGGCCTGGTTAGCAGGCCTCAGCACACTTTCAATTGTAAACATAGCATCAGCAAAGGCAAAAAGTCAGGGGGCAACCATGCCAAGGAGGCATTTCCTTACACCTGACAACTGAAGAACTCCATTAAATGATCTCTCCACAGACTCAGGGACACACATAGGCCCTTGAGGTAACACACTTCAGGTAGGATCTTATACCTCAGAGTCGGTGATCATCATTTATACACACAATCTACCCACTACAGTTTACATCCTCCTGTCAGTCAAGTCTTCCATCAATTTGTCTTCTTTTACAGGACCACATCAACCTTTCCCTGAATATCTGAAATGTTTTCTTTCTACCATTCATCTAGCTTTGGTATTTGGAAAATGTAACCAATAGTGACACAACGTCAGGACATGACTTGTGGCTTTCTCTTTTTCTGTTTCTTTTGAGTCTCAGGGAATTGGCCCCTAAAAATCAAGCCTCGGTAATCAATATCAGGTTCAGACCAGCGTTAATTAAAAAATCCATTAGCTTTTCAGCCTCAGAATAGAGAGACTGTAGGGCAGTCATAAAGGAGGTAAAAATATGTGATTCCCTGGTTGTACGTCTGGGCAGGTATTGGCCATAATGTAATTTAATTTGTGTAGTGGGGACATGTAAATTGATTCAGTAATGTTACATTGCGTCCTGATTTAATCTGGTACTACCAGAGATCTACATACCATGAAAACCATCAAAACCACCCTTCTGTATGTGAGATTCATGAAGCATATTTGGCTTGCCATTTTGATCTAATTATCAATGTTTACACCACCAAGTCAGCCCTCAGAGCATGTCACAGCATCAATGGTCTCTTCCAGCACCGACAGCTTTCGAAAGGTTGACAGGACATTGGATTTCACAGGGGTTTCAGCAACTGTAACCCATGTATCCTTCTTTACATCTATGAATAGATGAGCACATCACCCATACTGATGAACTTACTATTGTCAAAGAAGCCAACTCCAGGCCTTGCCTGTTTTCAGGACGCAAGCAATCCCCAAAAGTATCATTGACTGGTCATAGGGTTTAGTGGAGAGGCTAGCGGCCGCCGCATCGCAGATTTATTAGGAGAGTCTTCCTCGTCACCAGTGTGGTGTCTTCGGACACTCATCGGTCGCACAGTTTTGTTTATGCGAGAGCATGGGCCAAAAGAGACAATGATACTGGTGTGTTGTGCATTACCGGGCCCCGGCTGGTTGGGCGTGTTCCTGTATTTCCGTCCTGAGGCATACTTGATCACGCCCGCTGGCCGAGCCCAATTTATTACCTGGACATCACGTGACCTCCGGGTCACTACATTACATAGACCCTTCAGGAGTAATATTATGAAACACCCCTCTGAGATGATCTCACATGGTAGTAATCGCGACACCTTTATGTCACAGGCGCAACACTACAGGAGGTGCAGCGTTTCGGGACTCACTAATCATATATCTAGCCAAGGCACCATCAAAGATCGCTGGCTGGCTGGTTTTGTGTGTCCGTACAGATGTTGGTATGAGGAAACCATTGCTGGTTTGGAGTACAGACTGATGCCTGACCTGACGTCAAATTGCTTCTATGCAGAGCACAGCTTTACGATCCACCACCTGGCAAGAAACTCCAGCAATGCCGTCCGTGCTTGCGTCCCGGGTTACATGGAGGTCATCCATCTCCTATAAGAGACAGGCAGAGATAGACCTGGCAGTCACTCAGTTTTAAACCAAAATCAGACCTATGTCTGGCAGGTCCGGGCCCTACATGCGGTCACACACTCGTCGTTCAGACATTCACCCTGCTAAAGCTGACTACTATCAGTGACATAATGATGAGGAAAAGTGGTTAACCATAACCATGCCAATGGCTGGTGTCCCAGAAGATACATGCCTGCTGACAGGGTAATCTCTACACAACTCTACTCCATTGTGTAATGAAATGTGAACTTGAGCGCTAGAGTCTGTGGCAAGAGATTGCTGGTGGCCTGCCTGCTGAGTACTTTTTTGCATCAATACACTTTACTCCTTTTGGGATTTAGAAAGAATATTGGAAACAAAAATATTATGGGACAAAGTGTTGTGTCAAGAATATCGAAGACGAGAATATAGTGAAGGTAAGTTTCTATAGGTAAGCAAAGTTTTACTATCCATAACTCCACATATATATCCCTTTATATATCTTCAAGGTACATAGATGAGTAGTTAAGAATAGTAAATCCATACTTACCTATTTGCACTTACCTTCTCAATACTTTGGTCCACAATATGTTTGAGAAAAGATTCTGTCCACAAGATACTTTGTTTCCTATATTCATTCAGTGATCCGTTTCTTATATATGCAACTAGAGGACAGATACACACAAACTGCAATTTTCTATGTCTTCTCTTTATTGTAACAGTGGGCGACAACGGGTGAACAGCCATAAAAACTCTCTTATTGCACTTGTGGGGATCACATCATCATCTTCCTTCAGCTATGAATTATCTCATAACTGCCTCTCAAAGTCAAATGTGTGTCCTTGCCAAGCATACTCACTGTACAACTTTGATATCTTTTTGCACAACTGGCCATGCTGTACACTAAATTAAGCCTAATATATCCTAGCAGCGTTTGATCGTTCTGCTGCTCTTGCCTCAGAATGCCAGCTGGAGATTGCTGTGCCGCCAAAAGATGGATGCCGCTGTGGTGGAGCATCGCTGGCTGCTTAGCATAGAGGGGAAGTATGATGGAACAACCCATGCGTATATCACCATGCCTTAACAACATGGTCTCAACAATGTCCGCGTCATTACCACGCATGCCTTAACGAGTTTTGTTGTAAAAGCATGTTTAGTAAAGGAACATGCGCAGTAAATTCTCTCCCGCTCTGCCCCCTTACACCTGATACCATATTCCACCCCACCCAAGCCCTTAAAACTGCCCATTCCATTCTCTGTCCTGAGTCCTAAACACCCCCACCCTGAGCCCTAAAAGTAACCCTGCCGTTTCCTAAAAACTACCCTGAACCCCCACCCCCATCCTGAACCCTAAAATCTACCTCGTCCTGTCCTAAAAATTGTCCGACCCCCCGCCCTGAACCCTAAAACCCACCCCACCCTGTCCTAAAAACTACCCAACCTTTGTATTGAACCCTAAAATTTACCCAGCCTGGTCCTAAAAACTACGCAACCCCCACCCCTGCCCTGAACCCTAAAACCTATTCCACCCTTTCCTAAAAACGACCCCGATCCCTGACCCTACCCTGAACCATAAAACCTACCTCGCTCTGTCCTAAGAACTACCCGACCCCCTGCCGTGAACCCTAAAAACTTCCCCGCCCAGTCTTAAAAACTACCCGCCCCAGTCCGTATCCTAAAACCTACCCCGCACTATCCTAAAAACTACCCCAACCACAACCCCCGCCCTGAACCCTAAAATCTACCCCGCCCTCTCCCAAAACCTACCCCGACCCCCCACGCCCACCCTGAACCCTAAAACCTACCCTACCTGTTCTAAAAAGTACCCAACCCCCTTCCCCCATGTTGTACCCTAAAACCTACCCTGCACTGTCCTAAAAACTACCCCAAAGCCCCGTCCCCGCACTGAACCCTAAAAAATATTCTGCAATGGCCTAAAAACTACCCCAACCCTGCCCTGAACTCTAAAACCTATCCCTACCTGTCCTAAAACTACCTGACCCCTTGCCCTGTACCCTAAAACCGACCCCACACTGTCCTAAAAATGACCCGATCCCTACCCTGAACTGTAAAACCTACCCCACACTGTCCTAAAAACTACCCTGACCCCCCGCCTTGCCCTGAACCATAAAACCTACTCTGCCCTGTCCTAAAAACTACAGAACCCGCCCCACCCTGAACCCTAAAATCTACTCTGCCCTGTCCTTAAAATTACCCAAGCCCCTAACCCCGCCCTGTACCCTAAAACCTACCCTGCACTGTCCTAAAAATGATTCCCCGCCCTAAACCCTAAAACCTACCCGCCCTGTCCTAAAAAATACCCTGCCACCCACCCTGAATGCTAAAACCTACCTCACCCTGTTCTAAAAATTAGCCTTCCCCCCACCCCTGCCCTGTACCATAAAACCTACCCCGCCTTGTCCTAAAAACTACCCAAACCTTTTCCCCACCCTATACCCTAAACCTTACCCCGCACTGTCCTAAAACATATCCCGCTGTGTCTTAAAAACAACAATCCCGACCTTCTGCCCCCGCCTTGAACCCTAAAACACATCCCGCCATGTCTTAAAAACTACCCTGACCCCTAAAACCTACCCCGCTCTGTCCTAAAAACTACCCAACCCCCTGCCCTGAACCCTAAAACCCACCCCGCTCAGTCCTAAAAACTACCCGCCCCAGTCCGTATCCTAAAACCTACCCCACACTTTCCTAAAAACTACACCCACCCCTGTCCTAAACCCTAAAATCTACCCGCCCAGTCCTAAAACCTACCCCGACCTCCCACCCTGAACCCTAAAACCTACCCTAAAAACTACCCTGATCCTCCCTGCCCTGAACCTTAAATCCTACCCCGCCCTGTCCTAAAAACTACCCTGACCCTCCCACCTCCACCCTGATCCCTATAACCTATCCCACCCTGTCCTAAAAGTACCCAACTCCCTTCCCCCACCTTATACCATAAAACCTACCCGGCACTGTCCTCAAAACTACCCTGAACCCACCGTCCCCGCACTGAACCCTAAAAAATATCCTGCAATGGCCTAAAAAATAACACAACCCTGCCCTGAACTCTAAAACATACTCCTACCTGTCCTAAAACTACCCAACCCCCTGCCATGTACCCTAAACTGTCCTAAAAACTACCCTGACCCCGGCCTTGCCCTGAACCATAAAACCTACCCTGCCCTGTTGTCAACACCAGAACAGTACGCGCTCTATTGGCGTAAAAAAATGCAAAAAAACATCACTTTCAAAATAACATGATTCATGCATTGTGCTGATATGTTGTATTTTACCCTTTTGCATTGCAGAGTTCAATCCTAAACACTTATTCTTAATATGTTTACAAAATACTGTTTCTTTGCAAGATATTGCTACAGGTTTTCAGCGTGGGTTAGGGTGTGGCCTCTTTCCAGGGCCTTCCAGAGACTTTCCCTGCAACATGCCTGGGCGTGGTTCTGGGCTGGGCCAAGACTCTATATAAGGAGAGTCAGCCCAACTCCCAGTGCTCACTATTCAGAGGTTCCAGTGCAGAAGAGCAGCTATTTCCAGAACTTCAGTTCCAGTGGCCTTTTTGATCTCCCAGTTCTGCTTTGAAATCTTCATTGGTGCATCTTGTTCCTGGGTGGTAAGACGGTAGTTGGGTTTATTCCCAATACCGTTTATTTGATCTAGAATTATCTCATTCTAAGATCCGATAGTTTATTTATGTTAACAATTTGTTTTAAGGTCATAGTCATAAAAAGTGCACTCGAGTATTTTTGTTAAAGTGTGTACATGGATGTTTATGAATCGGCAAGAAGCGCGATTCGTTTATAGTTTTGAAACTCATGTTACATTGCGCGCCAGTGTTTATTGACATACATGTGGATATTTATGAATCAGCGGGAGGCGCTATTCGTTTGAAATCTTGAGTTGCATTGCGCGCTGGCATTTATTGACACATACATGATTGATCACAAATCGGCAAGAGGCGCGGTTCATTTATGAAGCTTTAAAAGCTTGTGGTACATTGTGTGTTACTATTTATTGACATTTAAAAGAAGGTTTTGAAGTGGCACGATGTATAATTCAATTTAAGATAATTTCAAAACCTGTCGCTATTTATTGTGCAACCATTTCTTGACTTTGCATAGTGGCATTTGAGTCAGCAGTACATGCAATTTTTTACTAGAGTTTATTTATGTTGTGAACTGCATATTACCATTCCAGGAAAATTGCTTGGTACAATTCGAGTTAACAAGTATGGGAAATATTTCTTGAACTATTGAACTCTTTGAAAAATATTTCTTCTCTAGTGTTTTAAGAGTGTAATCTGTGTTGAAAACATTTCAAGGAAAATATATAGGATCAGAAGTTCTAGATGCAATATTATATGCTCCTACTATGCATTTTCTTGTTATTCTAATTCATGCTTGAATAAGAAAAGTTTTATTTCAATTAATCTTGATTCCATTACAGGTATCTGATCATCACAAAATCTGTTCATTTTTAAAACTGCAATTCAAGATTGCTCATATTTTCAGAAAGACTATGTTTATTAATATTTACTTCAGGTTATATTGTGTGTTCTAACCTTTTTTCCCATTAAATGTCTCCTTCCCAGCAGTACCCTTCCTAATCCCCTCTTCCCCTCTTGAACTCTCACAGTCTCTGTGAATTGTCTATCAGAGTCTTGGAGTTGTTCATTAGAGGACGTGTTGGGAACGTGCGCAAACCCCGAGGATCTGGTGACTCTGACAGAATAGTGAGCCCACGAATTATTATCCTCGTGGTTTGTGTATTTTCTCAGCATGGCCACACTAGACGAGTTAGTTAAGGCTATCACCCAGCTCCAAGCAGAGGTGGTATCATCTAAAGAATTGACAACCAGCTTAGCAGAGAGAGTGAGTCAGTTGCAAGATAAAGTAGAGAAGAAGGAGCAAAGTCCCACAGGGGTGTTTTGGCCAGGTACTTCTTCTCAGGCTTCTGGAAGTAGTCCAATTTCCCTAAATGTTCCTGCAGCTATTCCTTTAGCTCCCCCAGAACGTTTCTCAGGTGACCCATTGAAAGCGCAATCTTTCCTGGTTCAAGTGGAACTACACTTCACCTGCAGACCAAATACCTTTCCAGATGCCCAGTCCAAAGTAGCTTTCTTGTTATCATATCTGACTGGAGATGCAGCTACTTGGTCAATTCCTCTTGTGCGTAAAAATAGTCCCTTGTTGTATAATTGGTGAAATTTTGTTCGTGAATTTGAGAGAGTTTTTGATTGTAGAACTGTAACACAGTCAGCAGATCATGAATTATTAAACTTACTCCAAGGAAATCAAGACCTTGTGTCGTATTTAGCCAACTTTAACCGGCTGGTTGCCGAGACTTCCTGGCCTGAAGAAAAACAAGCGGTCTTGTTTTACAAGGGACTCAAAGAGGAATTAAAAGATATCTTAGCGCAAATCAATCCACAACCTACAGACTATCAAGAGTTAATAAATCTTGTCTTGAGACTTGACCATCGTTTAGCAGAACGTAAAGGAACGCACAAAAAGATTGAAAAATATTCATGGCGCGTTCATGATAACAGAGATTCAAGAACTCTGAAAGAAAGAAAGAAAGTCGGAACCGATGGAAATTGGAACCATCAGAAGACATTTGACTAAAGATGAAAAGGACTTATGCAGAAAAAATGGACAATGTCTTTATTGTGGGCGAAAAGGTCATTTTGCCAAAGATTTTCCCATCAAACCAAAGAACAAGCAAGGTCCAGTTCAGAAGGTCGCAGCCAATGCACCAGTCAAGTTGGAAAACTAAAACACCCGAGATGCAGAGAAGGGTTGCTCTTGGGTGTCACCGTGGACCCTTCACAATCTAGACATCTTAAACTGGAAATAAGAGTTCAGGTCAAGAAAGAGATATATTTTAAAAAAGCTCTAGTCGATTCTGGAGCTACTGGGAATTTTGTTGATGTCCAATTGGTTCGTGCATGGGGGATCCCATGTATTGAAAAGAAAAAACAAAAAATCATCCAGGCAGTCGATGCAAAACTCTTGACTGGTGGTCCGGTAACTCTTCAGACTATCCCCTTGTCTATGATTTGTGAAGATAAGATTCTAACAGAGAGAAAATCATTCTAGATGTGATCCATGCTCCCCAATATGGGATTATCCTCGGCTTGCCATGGTTAACTCATCACAATCCAGAAATCAATTGGGCAGAACGACAAATCGTGTTCTCATCTGCGCTATGTAATGAACAATGTCTCCAAAAAAATCAAGTACCAACAGTTTGCAACTCTAACATAGCTACTGCTGCGGAGAAAGAAACTCAGTTGCCCAAACAGTATTCATCGTACAAAGATGTATTTGATGAGAAAGGAGCAGAGACTCTACCTCCTCATAGATCTTATGACTGTCAAATTGACCTTGCCCCAGGTGCGACACTTCCCAACTGTCGTGTATATTCTCTGTCAGAACATGAAAACCAACATTTACGAAAATACCTAGATCAATTTTTGGAGAATGGCTTCATTCGCCCCTCTAAGTCTCCTGCAGCTTCGCCTTTATTTTTTGTTCTAAAAGCTAATGGAGAACTTCGAACTTGCATTGACTATAGAGGTTTAAACAAAGTCACCATCAAGAATAAATATCCTTTATCCCTAATTCCGGTTTTATTGGAACAAGTAAAGAGAGCAAAGATCTACACGAAGCTTGATCTTCGAGGTGCTTATCATTTGGTCAGAAAGAGAGAGGGTGACGAATGGAAAACAGCGTTCAAGACAAGATATGGCCTTTTTTAATATACCGTCATGCCTTTTGGTCTGTGTAACGCTCCAGCAGCTTTTCAATTTTTCTTGAATGACGTTCTTAGAGAGTACCTCGACATATTTTCCATAGTCAACATTGTTTACATTTTGATCTACTCAGACAATGAAAACGAACATGTACAACATGTCAAGAAAATTCTTGCAACCCTTCGAAAACACCATTTATATTGTAAACTAACCAAGTGTGAGTTTCATGTTACCACAGTTGAGTTTTTGGGGGTTATTCTTACTCCTCAAGGTATGGTGATGGCAGAAAAGAAAGTAAAAGCTGTATCTGAGTGGCCCATTCCAAAAACTGTTCGTGATGTACAGTGCTTCCTGGGGTTTGCAAATTTTTACCAGAGGTTCATAAGTCATTTCTCCCAGACAGTGGCTCCAATCACTAAGCTACTAAGAAAGAAAGAAAAGTTTGTATGGTCCCCAGAAGCTGATCAAGCCTTCTCGACTTTAAAGAAAGCTTTCTCCACTGCCCCAGTTTTAACTCATCCTGATGCGAATCAACCTTTTATAGTGGAAGCTGATGCTTCAGATGTAGCAATAGGAGCCATCTTATCACAACGAAATAAAGACACTGGTCAACTTCATCCTGTAGCTTATATGTCTCGGAAGTTGAATGAAGCCGAACAAAACTATGTCATTGCTGAAAAATAACTTCTGGCAATTCAGGACGCCTTTAAAGAATGGAGACATCATTTATTGGGTGCCAAATACACTGTTACAGTATATACTGATCATCGTAATCTTCAATTCATGCGTTCCGCCAGGCTTTTGACCCCTAGGCAATTACGCTGGATGCTTTTTTTTGCTGAATTTGATTTTGTAGTAACCTTCCGGCCTGGTAAAGATAATCGCAAGGCTGACACCTTGACCCGTCAAGAGTCTACCACATTGCCTGCATTTCAAGCCTCCAGAGCTATCATTGCTCCAGACAAGGTTCTATGTATTATAAAAACTGAAGATTTCTTTGAAGAAATTCGCAATTCCTTCACTGTAGAAAAATGGCAAACATGGGCCCAAGCTGATCCCAAAAGGTCAATCAAACAATGTTTACCCTTTCATGACGCTTGTTTATTCATACCCACTATCAAACTTCGCAAGATAGTGTTTCAATGGTTACATGTTATACCTACGGCAGGTCATCCAGGTATTCCTAAAACTCTTGAACTGATCCAACGTTATTTTTGGTGGCCTACCCTAACAAAAGATGTAAAAGCAATGGTAAACAACTGTGAAGTTTGTGCTCGCATTAAAACAAGTCATTCTAAACCAAAAGGATTATTACATCCACTTCCAACTCCAAGTCGTCCATGGGAACACATTTCATTAGACTTTATTACAGGTCTGCCAGTGGTACAACAGCATTCAGTAATTCTGGTGGTAGTAGATAGTCCCACAAAATATGGACATTTTATTGCCTGTAAAAAATTGCCCACTTCTAGTGAATTGGCAAACATTTTACTGAACAGAGTGGTTCGTTATCATGGACTACCAAAGGTTATCCTCTCCGATCGGGGTCACAATTTTCCTCCAATTTCTGGAAGACATGGTGTAAAACACTCCAAGTGACATCTACACTATCTACTAGTCACCATCCTCAAACAGATGGTCAAACAGAAAGACTAAATCAGACCTACGCTGAAAAGGCACTTCATTCTTGGACATCTATGCTCTGGTTAGCTGAGTTAGCTTACAATAACTCATTCCACACTTCCATTGGCGTTACACCCTTTTTCGGTTTATTTGGTTATCATCCTGACACCTTGCCCATCACAATTCCTCAAGAAAGTTCTCTTACTCCAGCTGTGTCAGAAACCATTCAGCATTTACATCAAACCCAGAAGCTGATTCAACAGTATCTAGAAAAAGGCAAACAAAAAAATAAAAGACATTATGATAAGAAACATTGTGAGGGACCGCAATATCAACCAGGTGACAAAGTGTGGCTTTCCACAAAACATATAGACTTCAATAAGAAGCACATGTTTAACCCCAAATTCATAGGTCCTTATACTGTCCTTCAGCAAATCAATCCAGTTACTTATAAACTACAATTGCCCGGATCCTTACGGATTCATCCAGTGTTCCACACTTCCCTCTTGAAAAAGGCAGTCCAAAAGGTCCATCCTCATCCAGCTCCTGTTTTAGTACAAGGGGAAGAAGAATATGAAGTCAAGAAAGTGTTGGATTCTAAACTGAGAGGACGTAATCTTTGGTATTTAATCTCATGGAAAGGTTATGGTCCTGAAAG
Source organism: Pleurodeles waltl (assembly GCF_031143425.1). NCBI lineage: Eukaryota > Metazoa > Chordata > Amphibia > Caudata > Salamandridae > Pleurodeles > Pleurodeles waltl. The sequence continues at coordinate 58,552,897 of NC_090441.1, forward strand.
TAACTCATGGGTTTCCGCATCTGATGTTCATGCTCCAGTACTTGTGAGACACTTTCATTGTCTTAATCCAAGCAAACCAGGCCCTAGAGCGCGTCTGGGAGAGGGGAGTACTGTCAACACCAGAACAGTTCGCGCTCTATTGGCGTCAAAAAATGCAAAAAAACATCACTTTCAAAATAACATGATTCATTCATTGTGCTGATATGTTGTATTTTACCCTTTTGCATTGCAGAGTTCAATCCTAAACACTTATTCTTAATATGTTTACAAATATTGTTTCTTTGCAAGGTATTGCTACAGGTTTTCAGAGTGGGTTAGGGTGTGGCCTCTTTCCAGGGCCTTCCAGAGACTTTCCCTGCAACATGCCTGGGCGTGGTTCTGGGCTGGGCCAAGATTCTATATAAGGAGAGTCAGCCCAACTCCCAGTGCTCACTATTCAGAGGTTCCAGTGCAGAAGAGCAGCTATTTCCAGAACTTCAGTTCCAGTGGCCTTTTTGATCTCCCAGTTTTGCTTTGAAATCTTCATTGGTGCATCTTGTTCCTGGGTGGTAAGACGGTAGTTGGGTTTATTCCCAATACCGTTTATTTGATCTAGAATTATCTCATTCTAAGATCTGATAGTTTATTTATGTTAACAATTTGTTTTAAGGTCATAGTCATAAAAAGTGCACTCGAGTATTTTTGTTAAAGTTTGTACATGGATGTTTATGAATCGGCAAGAAGCGCGATTCGTTTATAGTTTTGAAACTCATGTTACATTGCGCGCCAGTGTTTATTGACATACATGTGGATATTTATGAATCAGCGGGAGGCGCTATTCGTTTGAAAAGCTTTGAAATCTTGAGTTGCATTGCGCGCTGGCATTTATTGACACATACATGATTGATCACGAATCGGCAAGAGGCGCGGTTCGTTTATGAAGCTTTAAAAACTTGTGGTACATTGTGTGTTACTATTTATTGACATTTAAAAGAAGGTTTTGAAGTGGCACGATGTATAATTCAATTTAAGATAATTTCAAAACCTGTTGCTATTTATTGTGCAACCATTTCTTGACTTTGCGTGGTGGCATTCGAGTCAGCAGGACATGCAATTTTTTACTAGAGTTTATTTATGTTGTGAACTGCATATTACCATTCCAGGATAATTGCTTGGTACAATTTGAGTTGACAAGTATGGGAAATATTTCTTGAACTATTGAACCCTTTGAAAAATATTTCTTCTCTAGTGCTTTAAGAGTGTAATCTGTGTTGAAAACATTTCAAGGAAAATATATATGGGATCAGAAGTTCTAGATGCAATATTATATGCTCCTATTATGCATATTCTTGTTATTCTAATTCATACTTGAATAAGAAAAGTTTTATTTCAATTAATCTTGATTCCATTACAGGTATCTGATCATCACAAAATCTGTTCATTTTTAAAACTGCAATTCAAGATTGCTCATATTTTCAGAAAGACTATGGCGGTCATTCTGACCCTGGCGGTCAAAGACCGCCAGGGCGGAGGACCGCGGGAGCACCGCCGACAGGCCGGCGGTGCTCCAATGGGGATTCCGACCGCGGCGGTAAAGCCGCGGTCGGACCGGCACCACTGGCGGGCTCCCGCCAGTGTACCGCCGCCCCATTGAATCCTCCACGGCGGCGCAGCTTGCTGCACCGCCGCGGGGATTCCGACCCCCCCTACCGCCATCCAGATCCCGGCGGTCCGACCGCCGGGATCCGGATGGCGGTAGGGGGGGTCGCGGGGCCCCTGGGGGCCCCTGCAGTGCCCATGCCACTGGCATGGGCATTGCAGGGGCCCCCGTAAGAGGCCCCCTACATGTATTTCACTGTCTGCTGCGCAGACAGTGAAATACGCGACGGGTGCAACTGCACCCGTCGCACAGCTTCCACTCCGCCGGCTCGATTCCGAGCCGGCTTCATCGTGGAAGCCTCTTTCCCGCGGGGCTGGCGGGCGGTCTGAAGGCGACCGCCCGCCAGCCCAGCGGGAAAGTCAGAATTACCGCCGCGGTCTTTCGACCGCGGAACGGTAACCTGACGGCGGGACTTTGGCGGGCGGCCTCCGCCGCCCGCCAAGGTCAGAATGACCGCCTATGTTTATTAATATTTACTTCAGGTTATATTGTGTGTTCTAACCTTTATTCCCATTAAAGGTCTCCTTCCCAGCAGTACCCTTCCTAATCCCCTCTTCCCCTCTTGAACTCTTACAGTCTCTGTGAATTGTCTATCAGAGTCTTGGAGTTGTTCATTAGAGGACGTGTTGGGAACGTGCGCAAACCCCGAGGATCTGGTGACTCTGACACCTGTCCTAAAAACTACCCAACCCCGCCCCATCCTGAACCTTAAAACCTCCTCCACCCTGTCCTAAGAACTACCCAAGCCCCTCACCCTGCCCTATACCTAAAACCTACCCTGCACTGTCCTAAAAATGACCCCCCACCCTGAACCCTAAAACCTACCCGCCCTGTCCTATAAACTACCCTGCCCCCACCCTGATACATAAAACCTACCCCACCCTGTTCTAAAAACTAGCCGATCCCCCACCCCTGCCCTGTACCCTAAAACCTACACTGCCCTGTCCTGACAACTACCCAAAACTTTTCCCCACCCTATACCCTAAACCTTACCCGCACTGTCCTAAAACATATCCTGCCATGTCTTAAAAACGGTTCCGACCCTCTGCCTCCGCCCTGAACCCTAAAACACATCCCGCCATGTCTTACAAACTACCCCAACCTTCTGCCCCCACCCTGTGCCCTAAAACCTACCCTGCACGGTCCTAAAAAACTACCAGAACCCTTCCACCGCCACCCTGAAGCGTAAACCCTACCCTACCCAGCCCTGAAAACTATTCTGACCCCCCTGACCTGTCCTAAAAAAACACAACCTTCCACCCCAAACCCGGCCCCAGCGACTGCCACACTTACCTATCTCTCCTCTGCTCTCTGCTCCTTCATGTTCCACCCAGACCACTTTCTCTACCATAACCATGCATGTGCATGGTAAAGGCATTCATGCTAGAAGCTTATGCGTGGTAATGGCAGTGTGTTAAATGTGTAGCGTTGCATTGACTGCGTTGTAAGTGATGTTCCCTCTTAGGGAACGAGGAAGGGGAGAAGGAGAAAACTGCTGCTGCTTACTTGGGTCCCCAGTCAGAGGCCCCCAACCATGTCTTTGCATGCAGTTGAGGTCCCAACAGCCGCTCGTCCTCCAACCACAGAGCCCATCCTGCAGCAGTACTGGGAGGCACGGAGAAAGTCAAGGGCCAGCAGTGACTTGACAACACCCAGCAGGACATTTTACAGTGGCTGTAGGCTATTCAGGCCCATTTTATTTAGGGAAGGAGTGGGCTAATTATGGGTTTTTTAAGGTATGTGAAAGAGGAAGTGGGCCCGTTGAGGGAGGTGAAGGTAGAAAGAACATTTGGGAATGTGTCCGTTGTGGGTTATTCAGGATTTAGGGAGAGAGGATTGGGACTGTTGCAGGGCATGAGTGATGGAGTTTAGATTTCTGGTTAATAAAATGTTTTGGTTTTTTTTCAATATGTGTTTTTTTTATTTTCTACTAGGCAATCGTTGTTAGCATAGGACCACCATAAATTAAAGAGGAAACTCTATCAGTGTAGTAATGACAGAGAATGAGCCCCATCACAAAGCCATTGGCCAACAGTGTCAATCCCTCCCTACCTGAGCTCCCTAGACACGTTAGGCAGGTTACCTTACCTTCTCCCATCTACCCATCTGCAATCAGTTTTGTAAAACTAATCATGATCAACCCTCCCCACTTTATTGACTTAATCAGGCTGAGCAACACCCACCCTCCCATCAGTAATAGTTGTAAACTTATTGCCCTTCCCCTATCCTCTATAACTACTGACCATTAATGGTGTCTGCCAAAGAACCAAAACAGCAATCCCTCCTTCAGGTTCCTTTTAGCACTTCTTTTATTACCTTAGTAGAACAAGAGAAATGTGCTACCCTCCCCAATTGGCCTGCACCACAATGGAAGAATTTTCTGGTGGCCCACCATTAATAGAGAAGACATAACAGGAAAAACACAGTTAATCTTATTCTCAATTATGTTGATAAACTAGTCAGATGATTCTCATGATTCATTACAGACCACTAAAATAAAAGAAAACCCAGAGTGTGTGGAAAATCCAGGATAGCAATCAATATGATAAAATAACTAGCAACACAGCATAGATATTTTTCTTGTAACATAAGCGTATCGAAGCCCTCCGGTCTCAGGAACCAGGAAAAAATTACTTCAGTAGAGTCCATGGGAAACAGATTGCAGGACAAAGTGCACACTACTTATGCTTGGTCATTTATGTATTTTCTGCCCTATAATGTTCATTTCTTGCCTCGGTAGGAGGGGTGAAATGTGCAAATTTGCAAATTTTTATCATCTCCTCCTATAATATTGGCATTGATTTAACCACATCCACACCGCCAAGTGTGAGATTTGTTGATGATGGAAATTAATAGCATAAAAAAACACAGAACTTGGAGTAAGAGGGTTAGGAAATTCATGAATACATGAGTAGGGACAGTGAAGGAAAGGAGCGAGATAGGCAAACACAAACAACATTCATCAAGTCCATGTGAATGTCATATCTGTTATGAAATGAAGATGATAGTTCAGTTACCAAATTTAAACAGTCTTACAGCCCCCAGACTCCCAAGTTAGCTAATCGTTGCCTGGACTTCAAAATGCAAAATAGAGAGAACCCACACAGTTCAAAAAATAGTATTTATAAAAGAAAAATTATGTTGTGTACAAAAGATTGCAATTGTCTTTGACATTTTCTGTCTTAGGTGCAGGGCTGAACCAAATAGAAGGAGCACCATGGAGCTTTTTTGCAGAAGAGAGATCCTGTGGAATGCAAAAGAAAATGACAATATTGGAGAGTCAAGGTAAGTGTGATGCATGAGGAGTCAGAGGCAGTGCATAGGCTGAAGCTGTGGCGTGCCATTAATTAACAGCCAATCTCATATGAATACCAAACATATAGCTTCATGCATCTGGCTTCTCACTCAAACACACAAACAATAAATAATAAACCCATTCAGCTGTGCCTATCATGTGACATGTTCAGACCACAACCACTTACTAGAATTTGCTGCTTGAGCCAATAGTCTGTATTGTTTCGAATTAATGCACTTATCTACATTCCACAAGGGTAGGCCTCTATGAGTCCTCTTGTTTCTCATAAAAATAGGCATTAATCCTTCTTCTGACTATTGTCAATAGTACTTTAGTTCAAAAAGAGGTAGACCAGTTTAACGAGAAAATTATAGGAAACTGAGGGGGTCATTATGACCCCGATGGTGAGTGTTAATGTGGCGGTAGTACCGCCAACAGGCTGGCGGTACATACTGCCACATTATGAGAATGGTGGGTTGGCTGCAGCCAACCCGCCACTTCTCTACTCATAGCGCCATGGAGGTATCAGCCGCCGGGATGGAGATGTCAGTCTCCAGCCCGGCCACCAGCACAGTACCGCCGGCGGCATTATGAGCCTGCTTACCACCATGGTTTTTGTGGTGTTAGCAACAGCATGAAAACCATGGCGGTAGACCCTACCGGTGACAGGGAATTCCTTCCCTGGTAGCTGGCTCCCCCACCCCCCAACACACACCTGACACCCCCATCCAACCTCCATCCAAACTCCCACACCCCCTTCGATCATCACACCCCCCACCACTCCGATCATCACACACCCCTCCACCCCCTCCGATCATCACTCTCCCCCAATACACGCACACTCCTGCAGACACGCACTGAGCATACACCCAATCACTCACACTGGCATGCATGCCTTCATACACACATACTTACAGACATGCTCGCACACATTCTTACACGCAATGAGACTGACATGCAGACACATACTCACTTCACCATTCTTGCACGCATTCACTCTCACGCATACAACCACACAAACAACACACACAGACGCATTCACACACACACTCATACATTCATACACACACAACACCCCCCACCCTCCTCCCCTGTCGGAAGCCCGACTTACCTTTGTCGAGGAGGTCTTCCGGCAGGGAACAGGAAGGGGCACTGCTACTGCCAGCAGTGCCCGTCAGCAGAACACCGCCAGGCCGCATCACAGGTCATGATATGGCTGGGGGCGTTCAACTGGCGTGGCGGTGATGGTGGTAGCAGCACCAGGTTACCACCGTCCACCAGCATGATCACTGCAGGATTTCCACCCTTCTTGTGACAGAAGTCCGGCAGTGATCATAATATGGCAGACGGGTGGTAGCCGCGGTGACGGTATTTTGGCCGCCATCACCGCAGCAGTAGGTAGTTTTTACCACGCATGTCAAAATGAGGGCCTGAAGTCTTAGTCTAGTCTAGGTAAACTAAGCCATCTCAGAAGAACCTAGCTAAAGGACAATCAAGTAAAGTACCTATCCTAGTGACATGTAGAAGCAAAGCATTGATTGAGAATGATCAATCAACATTGCATATCAGGTTTAGTTTACCTGTAAAGATCCTCCCAGCCATGACATGAATCATCACCATTTGGCATTCAGTAGTGTAATCTTCCTATTCCAAGTGTGGTGGTCACTTACCTATATGTCTTTGTTTCCCATGGCAGCAATATACAATACAAATGAGCAGTGCAGTATTTTGCATCTTCACTGGCAGCCCAGCATGGAAATCAAACAAAGGATAGGTTGGATAGGTTTGGAAGGGAACTTTTGTTGTTGTTTCTGTTGTCATGAGTTAGAGGCTTCCATTGCAGACTGCAACACCATTGCTCAAAGTCTACTGTTTAACCATAGGTTGAATTTGTTTTTCTCACATCTCCCCACTCAGTAAGACCCGGCAAAAATTGCTGTGACCTCCTTCATTGATTATCTGTGCCATGCATATTGGTCCCATTACATTTATTAGGAAAGGCGATGTAAACCGTACTATTGTACACCAAACATAAATAATTATTTTTTAAAGCAATCATATCCATTCTGTTGCTGTGTTATTGTTCTTATTTAATCAGGAAAGGAAAGTATGTCCTCAAACTCTGGGGCATTGTCTGGAAGCTGATCACTTGTTTCTCTTGAGATGTCAGAGCACTTGCCCTCCTTTATGGAAACATCTTCTTGAGCCTGATCATTTTGGGGAATAAAATATTTTTTCATTTTAATCGCCACCAGTCTCTCCACGTTTCAAGGACCATCACAACTTCCACAGCTGTACTGAACACCCACTGCAATCACACTGGCTACTGGACATGCTACACACTTTATTGCCAGCCTATTAGGGTGTTGGGTAGGGCAGTTGTGACAACATGCTTCTGGAGATCTCATAGCCAACAGTACTGCCCTCTCTCTGGAAGCACACGAACAAACACAAAATGGCCATCACACCCACACATACACACACTCCCCTCCACACCCTCATGCATACTTACTGGCATAATAAAATGGTGGTCACCGAATGACTAGAAAACAAGGAGGCAAATGGCCAACACACATACACACACTTTCACTGGCTCTACAAAACGGTACTTGCTGCATGTCCAGCAATGAAGGAGCCTGTAAAGATGCACTGCAGACTTGAAAGTTGAAGACAATCCTTATTTTCTTATCAGGTTGCCTCCATTTTCTCTTGGTTCTCTCTCATGCCACTGTTCTTTTCTTAAATTCATACCCCCTCTCATCATTGCATATTTAACATTCCATCTACTCAACATAAGCATGGTGAAAATAAGTACGGCCCCACACACACAAACACTGACACTCACTGGTGCTAGAAAATGTTGTTTGCCCCATGACTAGCAAGGAAAGAGGCATTGAGAACAAAGATCATGGTTGCCTTATTCTTCCTGAAGCACCTCCCTCCTCTCAAAAACACATAGCTTTGCAGTGAACGGATTTCACAATTAAATATACCCACAACGTTTCTGGGCCCATACATGGGACCGCTCCCAGCCGTATCTATTACCTGTAAATCAGCAATGTCAGGTAAAAAAATACACTTTAGAATGTCCTAATAACAGGCAACTCAAGGGCACATCAGTTACCACTCCAAAATACTTTTAAAAGTTATAGAACATATTCAACCATATCACACATATAAAAGCTCATAGAAATAGTGGGATAGCACATGGTTAGGAAAGTACCTGTGAACAAAGAGAAATTAATGGCTGGATATATGGGCCTGAAATTCATGTGCCACCCCAACCCCAGTCACCAACAGGAACATGCAGACAAAAAATTTCACACATATTATATGATTACAAGGCCATCCACAAGCCCCTAAAATTATTTCTAAAAAATCTATAGTACAGCAGCAGTAAGAATGTGAAAAATACATACAAAATATACCCTAGACCAACTGGCCTCCAAAGCCCACTCACCCTCAAAGTATGCTTTAACAGTGAGGATTCTAGGGGTTAAAAAAGATGATAAATTGTCCTTTGCTCAACAAAATGTTACTGTCTCTTGTTTTTCTCTTCTGAGATACCTCTTAAAATTCTTGAATCAACTGCCATTGAAGGCGCGCAAGACAGTGGATCACGCATTGATGAATTCAAACCTTAAGTGGTGCAAAATGCTGTTGCCCATTTGGTCTTGGATATCCCATGTAAATCTCATATTTCGCACCAGCTGTGGGAGTTGGATTGACTTCCAATAAAAAATGAGGATTCTTTTTCAAGATCTCACTATTTTACATCAAGCTTTCCATCAGCGAAAATGTTGCATCTCAAGATTCAAGCACTATTCTCCTGTCAGAACTGCACCCTCAGCCTATGCACCTCCTTGCTTCCATTCCAAGCTTCTGATGTACACGATGTGTGGACCATTCCTTTATGGTGCTAGCCGGTCGCAATTGCAATTGGCTACATCTCTCTCTTGGCTCAATTTCTCAGGAGCTGCCTTTCTGATAGGCTTTAAAAAACCATCTTCTTTCATCTCAGTAGGATGGCTCATTTAGGGGGTCATTCTGACCCCGGCCGGCGGCAGTACCGCCGCGGGTATTCTGGGTTTCCCGCTGGGCTGGCGGGCGACCGCCAGAAGGCCGCCCGCCAGCCCAGCGGGAAACACTCTTCCATGAGGATGCCAGCTCCGAATGGAGCCGGCGGAGTGGAAGGGGTGCGACGGGTGCAGTTGCACCCGTCGCGATTTTGCAGACACTGAAAATCTTTGTGGGGCCCTGTTACGGGGGCCCCACGGCCCCCCATACCGCCATTCTCTTCTTGGCGGCCAAAACCGCCAGGAACAGGATGGCGGTATGGGGCTCGGAATCCCCATGGCGGCGCAGCTTGAAGCTGCGCCGCCATGGAGGATTCCCTAGGGCAGCGGGAAACCGGCGGTACACCGCCGGTTTTCCGTTTCTGACCGCGGCTGTACCGCCGCGGTCAGAATGCCCATGGGAGCACCGCCAGCCTGTTGGCGGTGCTCCCGCGGTCGTTGGCCCTGGCGGATTTTACCGCCAGGGTCAGAATGACCCCCTTAGTCTCCTTACATTTTTTGTGTCAGTGCTGGGACACTCTTTTGGGTAGCTATGCTCTCTACAAATCCTTGTTTATTCATGTTCGCAGTTCACATAAAATGACTTAATCAGCATAACGTTCGAAACATTCCTTCATAGGTATAGCACTGACACAGTTTTCCCCCACCTCGGCAACCAAAAACACATCTCACACACTGGAAATATGCTCCATTACAAGACGAGGTAACCTGCTCAATAAATCAAGAGCCTTGTTTCTAACTCCTGGAACATACTGCACTCTATGGGCTGAATTTAAGAAAAGTGGGGCTGCACCCAATGCAGTGCCACTTTTCTTGCACCCTTTAGCGCCCCCCCTAATGTTATCATATTTAACATATGGCACACACAGAGGTAGTTAGGGAACTAGCATCAGCATGCTAGTTGGGCGCTTTGCAGGTTTAGTGCCCAAAACAATTACGCTAATCCAGCAAAGCACATTGAGGCCCATAGAAAACAATTGAGTGCCTCCTTTTAATGCCTGCTCTGTGCAGGCGTTAAAAATGCCGCTAAAAATGGCGCAAAGTATTTTTTTAGATTTCATTGCACCTTTTTTTTTACCCCCCCCAATGGAGGAGCACCCTTTTGCATACAATGTGCCTGGCTCAGGCATAATCTGGCGCAAGGGGTTACAAAGAGGAGCAATGCATGCATTGTGCCACTTTGTAAATATGGCGCAGCATTTTTGCCATAATATCGCCACATTCGTTTTTTTTTAATTACGCTAATGTGGCGATATATGGCCTAGGTCCCTCTTAAATCTAGTCTTATATTTGTAAACCAACAATCTTAAATACATTTTGGCAACACATGGAGTGGCCCTAAGCAAACCACTGGTGGTCAAGATTTTAGCAATCAGTGCAGAGAACATATTCAGAACCCCAGACATACTGCCTGAATTTCTCCATACCCCATACAAATACAAACATCACCCTCTTAAACACATTGCATTTCTTTTCAGCAGAAGTGAGGTTACAAGATGCGAAACAGATGGTGAATTCTTAACCTTCTTTCTTTAACAGCAACAAGACTGCACCTAAACCTTTCCTGCTGGCATCAGTGGTGATGGCACTTTTGCCATGGGAGTCAAAACCTAGTAAAAAAACAGATTTACAAATGCTTTCCTTAATGGCATCAGAGCATTGCTGAAGTTTATATTTCCACTTAATTTTTGGTGTAAGTAGTTGCCTAATGTAATGATTCTTACATGAAAAATCACCTACAAATTTGAGAAATACTTCTGATAAACCTAAGAAGGACCTCATATCCTCTTTAGAAGCCGGGGAGGATGCAATCTTTATGGACTCCACAATATCCTTTTGTAAGAAGCTGGATCTCTATATGGTAGACTAAAAAGAAGCAGACTGTGCAGAGAGTCCAGTGATTCCCCAACTGGTTTGCAGAGGCAAAAGTAGATAGTATTAATGCTCTTTTTTGTGGTAGTGTGGCTGAGCAGTTAGGCTTATCAGAGGGTAGTGCTATGCATTTGTTGTACTCACAGAGGCAATAAATGAGACACACACTCAGAGAATATATCCAAGACCAATTAAAAAAATAACACTTCTTTTTATATATATATTATAAAACCAGTAACTTCCTTATGAGGTAAGCGTGTTTTTGAGCATAAATTCTTTTCACATGCAAAAATTTATTTTTTGAGTTCCTCAATGTTAACCATTGAAGGAAAACAAAGTCAGCAAACAGATACTTTATAATGATTTACAAGACCAATCTCTGGGTTGGGCAAGGTTCAGGACCCTACTAACAGGTCACTCTGGGCAGCTCTGGGGCAGCCGGGTGCAGAGGTGTAGTAAGGCATTAGGTGGCCAATATATTTCAGTTGGGATTGGTCTCCTAGGGAAAAAGACTGCAGGCCTTGGCTAGGAAGCCAGTCGGGGAAAACCAACAGGTTAGTAACAAATATGAGGTGCCTGGGGACATAGGTCCACCTTTGGTCCTCTTCTCCAAGGCCTAAGGGCGATGGATGCAAGGGTGTCCTTTGGCGTTGGGTTTCTGTTTCCAGGAGCACTCACAGTTGAGGGGTCCTGTGGTCTGAAGCTGCAGGTGTCATCATTGAGTCCAGGAGGGTGAAACCACAGTGAACTTGAGCGCAGGAGAGCTGGGGGATGTTGTTGCAGGTGGGTGCAGTGGTTACTTCGGGTGTCGGGTTTCTCTCACCACTGAGGCTGCAGGAGAGAGGGCCTGTGTGAAGAGGCTGCAGGTGACTTCGCAGAGTCCAGGAGGGATGAAACCATGATGGGCTCAGACTTTGGGGAGCTGGGGAAACTCATTGGCACTGGAGCTCCACTCCCACTAGGGTAGGTGATGACGGGTGTGGTGGTGACTTCAGGTGTCAGGTCTCAGAGGTTCCGGAGGCTGCACACTCCTTTATTTAGAGTTGGTTGGGGAGCAGGTCCGCTGCTCACAGGAGTCTTGCCCTGGAATGTCCATCCTGTCTGCGGGAGGTGTCAACACTCCTGCTCAGGGCACGCTTTTGTCTCTGGCCTCTGAGAGTCCTGGGTCTCACCTTAGGGGATCAGAAGTGTGTCTAAGGTGGCTGAACTGGTCAGGACTAGTCAGTCAACACACTAGTAGCAGGTAGGTTTTCAAGAGGTACCTCTAGGGTGCCCTCGGGGTGCATGTATTGGTAAACACAACACTGGCATCAGTGTGGGTTTATCAATATGAGATGTTTGATACCAAACATCCCTATCTTCAGTGAAGCCATCATGTAGCTGGGTAACTCATATTGACAAGTGTCCAGCCTATAAACTTAAAAAGGCTTCCCTTGTCACATACTATGTCTGAGGATTGACAAAGACATAGCAGGGGCATATCTGCTTGTGCTGATATGCCCTCACATGTAACATAATGCACCCTGCTTTAGGGCTGTAAGACCTGCTAGAGGGGCGACTTACATAAATTACATGCAGTGTTATGGGACATGGCATACAGGCTTCCTGCCATGTTGTGTTTTCACTTTTCTTTGCACTAAGACAACCAGCCTGCAATGGCAGCATTTCATGTGCTTGGTGAGGGGTCCCTTAGGGTGGAAAATTTGTGCTACAGCCCTCTTTAGAACTTCAGGGCCTAGGTACAAGGGGTACCATTTACTCGGGACTTACAATGGGTGCTAAAGGTTTTGCCAGTTGGGGAAAATGTGCAGTTTTGGGGAAGAGATACAGGACTAGGGACCTGGTTAACAGGAACCCAGTGCACTTTTTGCTGAAATCACCTCAGATACCGGGAAAGGGAAAAAAGTGGGGGCCATTCTTGCCAAAAAGGGTGCTTTCAAACACCCTTTTAAAAAACACCCTGTGGCGACTCCTCCGTGTCAGTTGAAGGTGAGGACCTCGGGGCAACTACAGTTGGAGTGACTAGCATTCTAGTTGTGCAGGATCCCCTCCAATTCAACCTCATCCTCACAGGCTGAGACATTGAGTAAAGGAGGAAGTAGAATACGAGAGAAAGAGGACTCCATTGGTGCTGGGAATGTCTGAGGATATGGAGTAGCTACAGGACACCATGGGACAGAGTGCAACCAGCTCAGTAAGATGTGTTGGACTACTAATAGGGTCGGAAGGTCGGAGGAATGAACTGTGTGCCTCACTGTGGATGTCAAGCGAGAAAGGCGAGAAGGACGAGGATGCCGTGACTCCGTCAGGGAGTCACGGCTTCAGGCAAGTAGCCGGGAAGGGCACGAGCGCTGTTTGTTTGCGGCTCAAAAATGTACAATCCTGGTGAAGCTGCAGTGGTATTCCTGTCTTTTCGCTTTTGCATCTCCCTGAATACACGACAAGAAAACCCTTCATTCTGGATCTTTCTCACTTGTATTCTTATTGGGTATGCATGCTTTAGAGCATTCACAAAAGGGAGGGCAACTCTGGTTTGATACTTAAAGAGGAGGTTGCATGACGGTCACATGTGTGGCAAACTGGAATGTGATGAATTAACATTCCCTCTTCCACATACAGAAGGTCACATTATGGGTCAGAGACATTTTTCAGTGATATCTCCTTGCCAGACACAGAGGTGATAACAAGGTCATGAGTTCTGTGGTCCTAACAGGACAAAGATTAATTGCCTCATTCTTCTGTTTCCCTGAGAGTGAAGTCTAACCATTGAGGGAATTTAAGAGACGGCGCCGGCACCAAGGAAGCAGACGTGCCAGGGTGGACGGGACTACCGGACTATCTACCTTGCGTTGTTAAAATAATAAATAAAATACATCTCAAGCACTCTGGTGTGGGCTCGTGTCTCTAGCTCTGTAACATACCCCTGTTCACTGACTACATGACCTAAATAAGTCATGGAACGCACAGCAAACTTACAATTCCCAATCGCAGCTGTCAATCATTTGCCCTCTAACACACTCTGGCCCATATTTATAATTTTTTAGTGCCGCATTAACGTCATTTTTTGATGCAAAATACAAGTGTATTTTGTGAGTTTGCGCCGTTTTTGCGTCAAAAAGCAGCGCAAATGCGGCGCTACAAAAAGTATAAGTATGGGCCTCAAAGTCCTCTTCAGATGATGATCATGTTCTTCTGTGTTTTTTCCCATAATTCATACATTGTCTTGAAAGAAAATTACCCCTATATGGTCCTTGAAAAGTATTTCAACGACTGCAAAGCTGTCTCAGCCAAGGTCACGCCAAAGGCACATGGACAAACTTGTAGAACCCAAAAGGCAAAATGAGCACTGCTAGATGATTGATGTCACAATGAAGAGGCACCTGATGGTATACCGAGGACAAGTCAAGTGAGGAATTCCATTTAATTTCTTTAGTCTTGGTCCACATTTAATTGATCTTGGGCAATGAAAATTTGTCTCTGAGTATACAGTTGTTGAGCACTCTGAAATCAATGTTTACCCTGGCCTAGCCCTTGGTCCTTCGCACCACGGCTAAAGGAGCTAACCAACAAGTAGATTCAACAGCCTTCTTTATGCCAGTCTTCTCTAACTTTTCTAATTTCTTCTCTGATATTATAAAGAGTATTCCTGACCTTGGGTTTAACAGGAGTGAAACTCACATTAACAATGATTTTATGGAAAAACCTTGCAATCTTCCTTCCAACCCAGAGAAATCACTGGGGAAATCTTTACATAGATTGCAAAACATTCATTACTACCATCCAATATAAGAACTTGGTCTTAGCTGTTAGGATCTTCTGTGACATCTAAAGATCACTGAACAATCCGTCCAAAGCTGAAGGCCATCTCTCTGCAGCATCCAACTTACCAAAACCTTTTCTCCCTTTCAATTCAAGGGATAATGTCCTGAATCCAATATTTAGAAGTATGCTCTGGAGTGAAGCCTGTTAGTGCATGGGCAGTGCAGTGGGCCCCCTGCACCTGTTCTCTGCCAGATTTTCATGGCGGTAGGACTGCCGTGAAAAGGCTGGCGGAGAACCAGGTCGTAATCCGACCACCAGGCCGTCAGGATCATGAATCCTGGAGGCGCTGGAAGAATCCTGCCGGTCTGACTGCCAGGGTCTTTATGTGGTGGTCGGACCCCCACAGCAGCAGTGGTCCTGACTGCCACCGCTGGGCTGGTGGTCTGAAACCGCCAGCCTCGTAATGAGGCCCATAATCCTCAACAGATTCAGTGTTACCCTACTTATGTTGGAAGAAGACAAAATGATTGATAGCAACACACACAGATAATATGAATTAGTTATCTAAGTCATCTAATGAACTCCTAAATACAACAGTCTCATCAGCTATCCTTGGTTCCTTTTCCATTTGATCAAAAATTCACATTACTTCTGGATCTACTATGCAGAAGTATTGTTTTACTTCTTAGAGTAAACTCCTCATTAACAAAATTTTCTATGCTGCAGATATAGATGAGGAAATTCTCTTTCCTCTACGGACACTCCAGTTTAAAATGTCTTTATTAGGTTTTAAATATAACAAACCACTCTTGTAACTCATTAAATTAAAATCCCACTCTACAAGAGGCATGTGCATAACAGGTTTAATGAGAACTAATATACCATAAAGTTGTAACTCTCAGTCAACTGATATACGTTTTAACGAAAAACCGATGACCCAGTCATTATATAGCTTAATCCGAAAAGGATTATCAAATAGGATACACAAGTTTCTGGAGCTAGTTTCTGAGAGAGTGTTGGAGTCCATGGTTGTAAGTCTAGGAATAGACAATGTGTGTTGTTTTTAGCAGCAGCTTAAATATTCGCCTTAAATGTTTTCAAACAGTTGTAACTGATCCTGGAGCTGATAGATCCTACAATTCATGGGAAGCCATAGTAGAAGAGCAATGTTAAAGGCACACTGCATTGTCCACAGAGCCTCCCACTCAAAAAGGCCAACTATACCTACAAGTTAAATTCAAGAAATACAAACCAAACAGAACACAATGCACTCCAGGCTTGCAGCATTTATCATCATACAATCTCACCTTAAGAAATTCTTAAGAGTGACTGTTTTCTCATTCCAAACCGCCAAGCTCTGGAACTCCTTACCAACCAGCATTAGAAGCACTGAGGAGCATAAACACTTCCGAAGACAGTTGAAAACTTGGCTGTTTCCTAGATAACTGCACCACTTGCAACCTGGCAACAGATCCTAGAAACCAGACTCACCCTCAAGCACAGTTGTCAGCGTACAACTCACAATTGCAAACAACTCAACCAGCAAACTACTTTCATTATGAATGTAAGCAAAAAAGGCTGATCTAAAGTTTACTGTGGCATTATATAGTTCTGTACTTCCATATATAAAAGTTATGCTGCAGAAGTCAGCAACATAATGTAACGTATACCTATTAAATTCACATAAGACATATCTGCTATGAGGGGGGTTGTACATCACCACATAAACAGGCATGCAGTAACTGAAGAGATCTGTCTCACATTACTGGACAATTTTGGTATAGCGCACTCACTGCAGGTCCCAAATATTTGTGCAGTCTGACCGCTTCTTTACATCTCACGTAGACACTCACATATGGGATGAAAATAAAAATGTCTATCTCAACAGATCTCTCAACTTTTCTCTCCCTTCAATCATGCTAGCTCAGGACCACAACTATACACCAAATCTGAGATTGGACAACCCATTACAGTAACCTTAGGAACACTATATCACATGAAATACCATAAAGCAGTGATTCCCAACCTTTTGACTCCTGTGGACCCCTATTGAATCATTATTGGAATCGGGGGACCCCCTCACCCCACTGAGTCATTACTGGAAGCCAGGGACCCAGGCCTAAACATAGTTGATGATTTGAACTGCAAAACAATACACAAAAAATACTGAAATAAGCATTCCATCAAACACATACACAAATTATGACATATTTTATTTAATTTGCGAACAAATAAAATAAAAAAAATATATATAAATTTTAATAGGAAGGTTGGAGCTTTTCTAAATTCAATTGAAGCCACACATCGTTCTTACTATATTCTGTTTGATGTACTTGCACTGCTCCCACAAATTCATCTGAGGATGCTAATTTAGGCCCTCATTACAACCCTGACTGTAAATATCGCTTACCGCCATGCTGAAGGCCGGCAAAATACCGTGGCCGCAGCAGAAATCTGCTACAGGTATTACGACCCACATCTCGTAATCCGCCCCAATACAGACACCAATACAAGTCCGCCACACCAAAGGTCAGTGATAAACTGGCGATACCAAAGCCCACACCGTCACGCCAGCAGGAATACGCCCACACTATCACAACCCACGAATCAACGCAGTGGTCTTTCAACTGCGGTAATCCATTGGCGGTACACACCGCCGCACTCAAAATACACACACATTTACAAAACACAACCACATTGGACAAATGAAAATACACACACCTGATATACATACACACACCACACCCACACACTAACACCACTATAAAACACACAAACACATTACCCACAACCACTTACAACGAATTGTTTTTGAAAAAGCAGAGAGAGAGAATAGCAAACACAACACCAGCATCCACAGGCACACAACACCATCACTCATACAACATCCACACACCTCAAACAACACACCCCAACACAACACATCACACAGCACAACAAACATCACCTCACACATTACCCACACCACATCATGGCACCTCACAGACACCCCAGGTTTTCTGAGGAGGAGTTCAGGGTCATGGTGGAGGAAATCATCCGGGTAGAGCCACAGCTTTTCGGATCACAGGTGCAGCACACCTCCATTGCTAGGAAGATGGAGCTATGGTGGAGAATCGTCGACATGGTCAATGCAGTGAGACAGCACCCCAGAACACGAGATGACATCAGGAAGTGGTGGAACGACCTACGGGGGAAGGTGCGTTCTGTGGTATCCAGACACTACGTAGCCGTACAGAGGACTGGCGGTGGACCCCCAGCTCCTCCCCCACAACTAACAACATGGGAGAAGCAAGTCTTGGCTATACTGCATCCTGAGGGCCTCACAGGAGTAGCAGGAGGACTGGACTCTGGTAAGTCATATCTTTACTACTACTACCACTTACTACTATATCCCCCACCCCACCTGCATGCCATCACATACCCCCACCCTCACCCCCATAACTCCAACACCTCACATATGCCCCACCATCACAACCCACCCTCGAATCCCAAGCCCTGCATGCAACACCGCTGCATGACACCAATCACCAAAGCATGTCCAGTACAGATAGCCATCCAGACCCCAAAATCACTAATCACACAAGGGCAAACACAATAATGCAAGCACAGGAGCAGAGGTTAACATACCCATTGCACAAGATGGCACACATAGATACAATAACTATGCATTTACACCCCAACAGGACCCCTACCCAACGTCACCAGACATATCCAGTCCCCCCACAGAAGAGGCCCACAGTGATGACAGCAGCTCTGCAAGCCTGGATCAAGATGACCAGCCCGGCCCATCAGGGACCTCTGGACAGTCGGTTCCCTTGCCACAGTCACAATCCACCACAGACACTCCCCCCTCAGGAAACACCAGCACAGCACCCACCCAGCAGGCCCATCCCTCTGTCCCCAGGACACGTCAATCAGCAGTGTGTCCACCACTACAGGGAGCCCAGGCAAACCCACTAACCCAAGACAAACAGGGACCTGGGGTCAGTGGCAGTGGGCACACGGTTCAGGGGACAGAGGCACACGATAACAGGGAAACTGGGAGGACTGCTGTGCAACAGGGGAAGGACAGGCCCAGGGAACCCACTCTCCACGAGGCACTCTCCAACATCATGGGAGCATACCATCATTCTCAGGAAACCATGGGCACGGTACTGGCCATGTTTCAGGAGACCCAGCGGCTGCAGGAGGAACACTACCTGGGGATCAGGGAGGACTTGAAGTCCATCAACACCACCCTGGTCACCATTGCAGGGGTGCTGGAAGACCTAGCCAACACCATGAGGGACACAGTGGCACACAAATGGGCCCCCGACACTTGCTTGAACGATGAACAGCCCTCCACCTCCGCCAGCGCTAGTGGACAGGAGGTCCCACCACAGGACCAACAGGCCACCAGCACCCCACTCCCTGCAGAAGGAGAACCAGCCCGCAAACGGTCCCTGAGATCCAGGAACAAGACAGAGGGGACATTGCCAAGACCCCGCCAGGAAATAACACTCTCCTGATTGTCACCCTTTTGTCCCACTTTGTCACCCTGACAACTTTGAACTGCCATTACTCCACTTCCTATGCCCCCTTGGACAATGCACCTGTAAGACCAAGAGACAGGACTCTACAATGGACATTCCTCCACGATCACTTCTGCCCATTGCACACACCCCTCCACTTATTTGCACAGAAATTATACCCTTGAATGACAAATCAATCTAGAGTCAGTCTGTACTTTCACAATTGTGCAATTGCAACCTCTCAGAAATATAGCAATGTCAATGTTCATGTTCACATACCAATGTTAGACAGTTGTTGGGCAGCAGTAAACATAGCAGAAGGCAGAAAGTGCGACCCAGATCTGTGAAATGGAAAGCCTAAGTGACATGTCAGGGTCCATACACTGAGGTAAAAAGGCAGATTTATGCAATGTCTTACAGTAGTATGATATGAGAGAAGCAGTGCCATCCTCTTACCTGTGTCTCACTGGAAGTTTTGCAAGATGATGTTGTCTATATCTTCTGCCTCCTCTTCTTCACTGTCCACAGGCTCCACAGTTGCCACAAGACCAACATCAGGCCCATCCTCCTGCAGTAAAGGCACCTGGCGTCGCAAAGCCAGTTTATGCAACATACAGCATGCCACAATGATCTGGCACACCTTCTTGGGTGAGTAGTATAGGGAGCCACCTGTCAGATTGAGGCACCGGAATCTGGCCTTCAGGAGGCCGAAGGTGCACTCTATTATCCTCCTAGCTCGTCCATGTGCCTCATTGTAGCGTTCCCCTGCCCTTGTCCTGGGATTCCTCACTGGGGTCAGTAGCCATGACAGGTTGGGGTAACCAGAGTCACCTGCAAATATCGAGGGACAACTGTTAGACATCCTCCAACCCTTAGGGACTCCCCATACCCATACACCTATGTCAACTGTGTTGGGACCATGGGCTCACCTATTACTGGTCTGCCAAACACAACATCTGCACATTCATATAATGGTAGCTTTTGCGGTTTCTGTACACCTGTTCATTCCTGCGGGGGGGACAAATGCCACATGTGTACCATCATTGGCACCACTGATGTTGGGGATATGTCCCAGGGCATAGAAGTCACCTTTCACTGTGAGAAAATCCTCCACCTGAGGGAAAACGATGTAGCTGCGCAAGTGTTTCAGCAGGGCAGACAACACTCTGGACAACACGTTAGAGAACATTGGCTGTTACATCCCTGATGCCATGGTCACTGTTGTCTGAAAGGACCCACTGGCCAGGAAATGGAGTACTGACAGGACCTGCACTAGAGGGGGGATTCCTGTGGGATGGCGGATAGCTGACATCAGGTCTGGCTCCAACTGGGCACTCAGTTCATGGATTATGGCACGATCAAGTCTGTAGGTGATAATGATGTGTCTGTCTTCCATTGTCGACAGGTCCATCAGCGGTCTGTATACCGGAGGATGACACCATCTCCACATCTATCCCAGCAGAAGTGCCCTATGGAGGAGAAGGGTGAGCTGAGGGTCATACACCACATAGGTTTCACAAGGCTGTTTAGAACAATTGTGATGTAATCGGTGTGTGGCGCTGTCTGTCCGTATTCCTGGCCAAAAGTGCTGTGACACAGTTAGTTGCCCTGCCATGTGCCCCGTGAAATGGCGGCTGCCTGACCTGTAAGGAGGGACAAGGGGAAATTAGGTAACTGCGCTGATGTTGTGCAGCATTGCAGTAGGCGGTAGAAGACCGCAGCGCAATTCAGCATTGGTTGTCATTGGGCCCTATGCGTTCCAGGAGCCAATGACGATGTACGCCGGTGGTGACGGTACACACCGCCACGGACGTGACCGCCATTTTCCATCTCTTCACTCACTTGATACCTGTCCTTCAACAGGAGAGGACCTACACTGCAAGTGCTGCTGTGACCTGAGTCTGGAAGCGACAATGGCTACAGTGTCTGGGGAAAGGGCCCCTGCCTTCACTGTGGAGGAGTTGGAGAAACTGGTGGCTGGGGTCCTCCCCCAGTACACGCTACTCTACGGTCCTCCAGACAAACAGGTGAGTACACTGTGAGCATGATGCATGGCACATGAATGTATGGAGTGTCATGGATCGAAGAGACAGGGGCAGAGGCCAGCATGTGAGGATGGTGAGTGTATGTTTTTCTGGGCCAGGGGGGGAGGTTTGTGGCCAATGAGTAAGAAGAACCGGACGGGGGAGTAACATCCGTTCTTACTTCACTATTCGTCTAGGTCAGCGCCCACCAGAAGAAGGGGATTTGGCATGCCATCGCCAAGAAAGTGCAGACACAGGGGGCTACCACAGACGGAGCACCCACTGCCGCAAAAGATGGGAAGACCTGCACCGCTGGACCAAGAAGACGGCGGAGGCCCATCTGGGGTTGGCCTGCCAACATGGAAGGGTTGCCCGTCGCACCATGACCCCACTGATGTTCCGGATCCTGGCGGTGGCATATCCTGATTTGGATGGGCACTTGAGGGCCTCACAGCAGCCACAAGGGGGTGAGTACAGTCTCATGCAGCTGACTCTGCGCGCTTAATGAGGTTCCTGGGTGGGGGAAGTGGGCAGTGGGTTCCCCTAGACCAGGGCAGACGCGCCAATGTCGATCCATTGTTTTGCAGGCTCAGTGCCACTTCAACCCCAAAAGTGGTAGTGACCCTCTACACCTAGTCAGGCTCCAGTGGGTTCCAGCTGTGCATCAAATGGGTCTAGGCAGAGTCCCCCATGGGCATGTGCTTTTCCCCTGAACTGTTAGTGCATGGGCTAGTGCATAGGGCTGCTCCCTGTGTGTTGTGTCCGCCAACGGTAGTGGTGTTGCAGGCATTGACCATGGGTCTCTTCTGTCTTTCCTCCCCTTTTTGTTTTGTCACCCTGTCCTGGTGTGCATTAGCATCATCTGGCGGAGGAGCATTAGCATGGGAGCAGGGGGGAGCTGCAACCCATATGGCCCTGGAGGGTGAATTTATGGAGTCTGAAGGCACCAGTGGGATGGAGGGCGAGGAGAGCTCCACGATGGGGACAGGAGGAGACAGCAGCGACAGCGACTCCTCCTCTGATGGGAGCTCCCTTACGGTGGCAGACACCTCTGTTCCCACCGCATCAACAGGCGCAGACGCCACCACCCCACCAGCACTGCCCTCCCAGCAGCCCCGGAGCATGTTTCCCGTGCCCGCTCCCCCAGGAGGGTGGGCATTTCCTTTGCCCCAGGCACCTCAGGCCCTGCCCCAGTCAGTGCTGCTGCCCTCAGTGAGGAGGCTATTGACCTCCTGAGATCCCTCAGTGTTGGGCAATCAACCATTTTGAATGCCATTCAGGGTGTCGAGAGGCATTTGCAGCAAACAAATGCATACCTGGAGGGCATTCATTCTGGCGTGGCAGCCCAACAGAGAGCATTTCAGGCTCTGGCATCAGCACTGATGGCAGCCATTGTCCCTTTGTCCAGCCTCCCCCCTCCAAATTCCACTACCCAGACCCAATCCCCTCTACCTCAGCCTATCCCAAGCACACCATCAGACCAGCATGCACACTCATCAACACACAAGAGTGGACATGGCAAATATAAGCACCACACATCCCACAGGCACTCACACAAGCACCATTCCCATGCAGACAAACCAACATCCACTGCCTCCACTGTGTCCCCCTCCTCTACGTCCTCCTCCTTCCTCCCAGTCTCGTCTCCACTCACACCTGCATGCACTACATCCTCAGCCACTACCTCCATCACCAGCACTTCCATCACCACACTCCGCTTACGTGCGATCGCCACCCCCACTACCATGCGCACGTCCCCTGTGTCCCCTCCCAGGGTGTCTGTGAGCCCTCCTCCCAAAGTACACAAACGCAGGCACACACCCACTCAACAGCCATCCACCTCACAACAGCCTCCAGCCCATGCACCTTCACCCAAATTCAGCAGACGTACACCTCCTACAACCACTACCTCTTCCTCCACTCGCAAGTCCCTTCCATCTTCCCGTCCCAGTGTGTCTAAAAAACTTTTTCTGGCTAACATTGACCTCTTCCCTACACCTCCCCCCATCCTTCCCCTAGGGCCACGACGTCTAGATCCCAGCCCAGCACCTCAGCCACCAAATACTCCAGCACTGTGGTCCCTGCAAGTCCTGTAACATCGCGGGCGGCACCCATCAGGGCTGCCAGTGTGCCACCTAGCGAGGCCAAGGATCAGCCCATTCCACCACCTTCCAAGGTGAAGAAGGGACCCGCATGCCATAGGGAAAAGCCGCACCAACCACCAGCAAGGCCTCCTCCAAGCAAAAAGGGGACAGTGCCAAGGTCCCAGCAGCGACTTTCAAGGTGGGGAAGGGACACAAGTCTAAAGGGAAGTCAGCACAGGGCACGGAGCCTCCGGCTGAGGGACTGGTGTCACCCCTTCTGGCAAACAGAGCAGCACCCTGTGCGGCGGTGGACACCGCCACCTGCACCCCCACCTGCACCGCCACCTGCACGTCTGCTGCCCCAGCAACTGTCCCCAGAAACATCCAAAGTGGGCAGCTGTTCGGGGCTGCAGGAGACATCCTGCTGTCTCCCTCCACAGGTGCTGACACATGCACCACGGCAGCATCTCCGCCACAGACACCGCCGCAACCACTGCCACCAGCCCTGCGACGTGCACAGACAATACCACCACAGCCGACATGGACAACATTCCCAGTGGACAGCTGAACGAGGTTGCAGGAGACGTCCTGGACCCTGCACAGCGTACATGAGGCACCACAACCAGCACTGTTAGTACCAGCAGTTGGCAAGGAAAGTCGCAGCAGGGTGGAGTGTGTCTCTGACTCCATGGAGTATCATGCTACCTGTTCCCAGGCAATCTCGTGGCATACACACCCAGGTGAAGGAATGGGACCTGCCACACAGCATGTGCAGCACTCTGGGCACAAAGCCCCCTCCAGAACCAGTGGAGAGGTATGTCCACTACCCCAGTCCTTGGCATGATGAGTGAAGCACTCTGGGCACACAGCTCCCTCCAGAACCAGTGGAGAACAGCATCCACTACCCCAGTCCTTGGCAGGATGAAGGACTCTGGGCACTAAGCCCCCTCCATAACCAGTGGAGAACAGCATCCACTACCCCAGTCCTTGGCAGGATGAAGCACTCTGGTCACTAAGCCCCCTCCAGAACCAGTGCAGAACAGGATCCACTACCCCAGTCCTTGCCAGGATGAAGCACTCTGGGCACACAGCCCCCTCCAGAACCAGTGGAGAACAGCATCCACTACCCCAGTCCTTGGCAGGATGAAGGACTCTGGGCACTAAGCCCCCTCCATAACCAGTGGAGAACAGCATCCACTACCCCAGTCCTTGGCAGGATGAAATACTCTGGGCACTAAGCCCCCTCCAGAACCAGTGCAGAACAGGATCCACTACCCCAGTCCTTGCCAGGATGAAGCACTCTGGGCACCCAGTCCCCTCCAGAACCAGTGGAGAACAGCATCCACTACACCAGTCCTTGGCAGGATGAAGCACTCTGGGCACACAGCCCCCTCCAGAACCAGTGGAGAACAGCATCCACTACCCCAGTTCTTGGCAGGATGAAGCACTCTGGGCACTAAGCCCCCTCCAGAGCCAGTAGAGAACAGCATCCACTACCTCAGTCCTTGGCAGGATGAAGCACTCTGGGCACTAAGCCCCCTCCAGAACCAGTGGAGAGCTGCATCCACTACCCCAGTCCTTGGCAGGATGAAGCACTCTAAGCACTAAACCCACTCCAGAACCAGTGGAACATGTCACACACTTAAGAGACTGTGGCTTTGCACTCTCCAGGATAAAGCAGAGGGCAACCCACCCACGTGAGAGACTTGAGAGACTGTGGCTTTGCACTCCCCAGGATAAAGCAGTGAGCAACCCACCCACTTGAGAGACTTGAGAGACTGTGGCTTTGTACTCCCCAAGATAAAGCAGTGGGCAACCCACCCACTTGAGAGAATTGAGAGACTGTGGCTTTGCACTCCCCAGGACCAAAGAGTGGGCATTGAGCCCCCTCGTGGAGCAGTGGTGTCGTCCCTTCATCTGGCTGAGGTGCCCATCCTCCCCTTCCCCCCGAGGTGCCTGTTTATTTCCAACCTGATGACCCAGCAGTGTTCTCTCCATTTAGAGTCTGGTATCATGTGTGGGCTTGGACCATGATTTTTGGCCCAGTGGCCCATGGACATTTGCAAAGGACAATGTACAACCTTATGTACATATTGTATATTTTTTTAAATACTGTTTTTTGAACCTTTACGTATATCTGACTATTTCTAAAATATCACTGTTTAATAAATTCCTTTTGTCCTTGCGTTCTTCCAGGGGGTTACGGGGTGTATATGTAATGTTGCTGCATGTGTTTGTGTGTATGGTGTTGTGGGTGAGGGTGGGGGTGTTGCATGTTGTGTGTGTGTGTGTGTGTCACTCTCTTTTTCCTCACCCCTCCCCTGTGTGCTAGGTCCAGTACTCACCGTGGTCGTCGCCGCCGTCTTTGCTGCTCCTGGTAGAAGAGGAGGTAAACCAACATTGGTAGCACCTGTAACTCGGGCTCCATGGCGTCATGGTTTCTCATAGGGTGTCGAGAGGTGAGTGGTTTCCGTACCAAAGACTGTTTCTGCCGTGCTTTTGATGGCGTTGGTACCGCCCAGGAAAAGGTAGCGGATTGGTGCCTTGTAATACAGTGGGCGGTACATTGTGTTCCGTCTGTCTTTTAGCGGTTACCGCTGCGGTGTTTGTTTCTACCGCCGTGGCGGTCGGAGTGTTAAAGTGGCTCTCTGTGTTGGCGGTTTCCGCCATGGTCGTGATTCCATTCTTTTTACCGCCGGCCTGTTGGCGGTCTTACTGCCGCTTTAACACTGACCGCCAGGGTTGTAATGAGGGCCTTAATTTTTTAGCCTCCCATTTCAAATTCCTTGACATTTGCAGTAAGTTAAAAAAATGTCAATTGTACATTTAGCCACTTTATTTATATACACTTTATTAATCTGTTAATAATAGTGAACTTTCTAAGCAGCCATGGATCACCTGAGGAGGCTTCGCAGACCCCCAAGGGTCCCCGGACCACAGGTTGGGAACCACTATCATAAAGGGATCAGCATAGCTGTTCAAAGTTACCAGCTTGCTGAAACCATAAAACTGTGAATCTGTCTTTTACACTTCATCATCCAAAAGAAAGGAACACATTGAGTCCCTTAACATGATAACTGCATCTTAGTGGGCATCAGACTTGAAATGGAAACCACATGTGATTAAAACTAAAATACCATTAATCCAACCTCACACCCTACACTGTGTAGCATGCTACTAATGTACGCAAGCACTTCAGCTCCCCACTTAGGGGTAGTAAGTGCTATATAAATCCAATTCAAAACAGTAGATACCATTGACTTGTGGTATTCAGCAACCAAAAAGGGCAAGGGTGATCTCCAATGGCACAATATGTAGAGCTTCACCATTGCCTGTGTGGAATCAAATCACTGCTTCATATGATTCTTGATACCTACCACTTTGTGTGTGTTGTGAAGTACAGCCAGTTCCACAAAAGAAAAGATGTAGAGTTCACTTGTTTTTTGCAAGTGGTCCCAGATGTCTTTCCAATAAGACTACCAAGAGGGGCAGGACCATAACATATGCATCATGTATACTATGGGTTGAGTGCATCACTAGTATTTTTCATTTGAAGCAAGTTTCGGCCTGTGTAGCTTACAGGGGGACCAGTGCCAATCATGTCAAATTTTAAGGAAACTGAATCACGTATTGGTTCAGACTAGTCCTCATCATTGTACTTCTTCTGTAGAAGTGATTGCTATTCGTTGTGGAGGTGTTTTAATGTTCGTTTAGAGGTCATGCCTTCTATCAGTGTTTCATGTAATGTGGACACCAGTCTCCTGTAGGTGCCCCATTTTAGTAAGTAGTCAAATGTAGCAAATTTACCTTAAGTATGCTGGGAGGTAAGCAGTTCATTTATTTTTTTATATTCAGTGATACCACATTGAACTCACTGACATCATAATGTGAGAGTATTCAGCTAATGATGGGGTCCAGGTACTCATTTATATAAGCAATGCTGTATCCACCATTTTACCCACACTTTCTTATGTTTTTGAGGACAGCCATTGAATAGGTTGGTTGATTTTCTTGCTTTGTGTCCAGACCCATTGCTGCTCTCCAACTGGCCAAGGATAGAGGGAACAGGGATTTCCAATGTTTAGCTGTGTTGGAGAGCACTGTTCCAATCCCTATCAGTGTGCAATCTCCTCAGATTCCCCTAAAGTGTTCTACAAAGCCTAACATGGCAACATGTACAATGCTTCCACCGGATCTCCAAGCACCCATGAAAGAAAAGCAAACAGATCTTGCCAATACTGCAAAATGAGAGGACATTACCATGCCACATGGAAAAACGTTTCTGTTCCTCTAGGCAACAAAAACAGACATGCGTGGTCAATTTGTTGGCCACTACAATTTCATGGGTGTGATGTAGGCCGATTAGCAGTACTTAAGTCTAATGAGACGAAGTCTGGAGGAAAGGATCAATATCCTAGGGAACATGCAAGCATCTGTATCCTATCAGAATCATCCTGTGGTCCTAAGCAACCCTTAAAATCACAGAGAGGTTCAGAGAATTTATCACCAGGGTCTTCTAGATCCTGGATAAAACCCCATTTTTCTTTGAAGCCCATAAGGAGATTTGCTTAGAATAGGTTAAAATTAGATACGTCCCTGAGGGCTTCCATATGGGATCGAGGAGTGTGACGCATTTTGTTAATACCAGCAGAACTGAGATTTGTGTAATGAGAATTAAATTTCAAAGTCTTCAAAGTATTTTAGATGGGTACCCTGCCAAGCATTCCCCACAGTAAACATGCTAATAAGGTCCCATCTATTAATTCCCTTGAGGAATGGCAAATGTTGCAGCCATCTGCTTCTTTACAGGGACATTTCAAATGTACTTCTCTGATCCCATCAAATCCATCGCAATGTAGATCACCATGCAAGTAGGACTAATCTAGTGATGTATGGGAGGGTTTTTGGATAGGGTTCCCGCAAAGCAATCCCAGAATTTTGTCTAACCCCATCAGTGCCACTTCCATTCAAAAGACAGGATCATGCATCCACCACTCAGTCAATCATTAATCACCCGGTAATGTAGTTGGGTGTCTGTCATGCCCATCCCTCTATCATACAGCAATTGGATACATTAACCAAAGGCCAAATGAAAGGGTTGGTTTAGCTACAAAAAGGGTCAAGTCTTAGCAAACCATCCTGAAACCAAGCTTGGGTCACAGGTAGTGGAATGGTATGGAGGACGTACTGTATTTGTGGCAGTACTTTAATTTTAAATAGGGCTACCCTGCCAAGAACATTGATGGGATCTGTTAAAAATTAGGTGTCCAGATGGCAGAGATTAGCACCCTGTCCAAGTAGAGACCACAATCCTAGTCTGGGTAAGTCAGATATATACCTAAATTAACCTGTGCTCATCCCCTGGTAGCTTAACACAGAGCAATCAGGCTTAACTTAAGAGGCAACGTGTAAAGTAGTTGCGCAACACTTAAATACAGTAACACAGTGAAAGACACCACACTAAGGACTCAACATCAGGTTAGAAGTTAGAAGTTAGAAAAATAGAGACTATTTATCTGATTAAAACAAGACCTAAACAATAACAAATCCAAAAAGAAGATCCTGAGATGTGCAATTTTAAAATTTAGGTGAAAAAGTGCATAGAAGCGCAAAGCGTCAAATGGGGTTATCTGGTCGCACTGGTCGCACTGGACCAGAACAAAGTCACAAATTCAGGCCAAACGCGATGGAGTGTTGGCCAGCTGCAGGGACCTACTTGGGCCCGCTGAAGACAGTACCTTAAATCCAAGTTTGCTCAGTCTGCGTGGCGTTGCTTTGTGGCAGAAAACCACAGAAGGCAGAGCACCTTAGGCCCACGTCCAAGGGACCAGGACTGGGGTGGCACCACTTAGCAGGGTAGACTCACAGATGTAAGAGTCGAGGTGAGTTGGGAGCAGTCGCTGATGTCTCTGGGATGGCAGAAGAACAGGGGGCAAGCCAACAAGCCCTTCGAGAATGTTGGGTTCAAGGATGTAGAGAAAAGGTCCAGTCCAGTCCAGTCCAAGAAGCAGCAGGCAGCAGGATAATACAGCGAAGCAAGTGGCAAAGTGGCAGAGCCTCCTACAGCACACAGCAAGTAGTAGGCCAACATGGCAATGCAGTTGCACAGTGGCAGTCCCTCCTGGCAGCACAGCAGTCCTTCATCCAGGCAGGGTGTCCTTGGTTCCAGTAGAGTTCTTGGTTTGTGGGGTTTGGGATCAAGTATTTATACTTTGGTGTCTTGGTTCTGGCAGGTGGGAGAAACTTTCAGGCCTTTCCTTCAAATGTACAGATGGCCTGCATCCCCAGTCCTTACTCTAAGCTTGCTGGAGAACAATACAGGGTCGTTAAGCCCTACTATGGGTGGACAGGACAAGTCTATTCAGGTGTAAGTGAGGCAGTGCTAAGCTCCGCCCCCATTATGCCAGTTAATGACCCATTAAGGCCCATCAAGTCACACCTAAACTCCCATTGTGTGTGGCTGTCTAGAGGGAATGCACAAAGCTTAGCTGTCACTAAACCCAGATGTGTATTCAAAGGCAGGCAAAGGCACAGAATGGTTAAATGTAAGAAAATACCAACTTTCTGAAAGTGGCATTTTCAAACTTACAATTCAAATCCAACCTTACCATAAGGTGTGAATTTAAATTGTGAGCTCAGAGACACCAAACTGCACATTTCTATCCTTTCCCAATTGGAAGCTATACTTAAAATACGTTTTAAGGTAATGCCAATGTTATCCTGTGGGAGACATAGGCCTTGCAATACTGAAAAACTAATTTTGCAGTTTTTCACCACCTAGACATGTTAACCTTAAATGTACATGCCCAACTTTTTAAATACACACCACCCTGCCCTTGGGACTAACTAGGGTTACCTTAGGGGTGACTTACATGCAATGAAAAGGAAGGTTTGGGCATGGCAAGTTGGTACGCTTGTCAGGTCGAAACGGCAGTAATAAATGCACACACAGGCTCTGCAGTGGCAGGCATGAGACATGTTTGAAAGGCTACTGTAGCGGGTGACACAATCAGTGCTGCAGGCCCACTAGTAGCATTTAATTAACAGCCCCTAGGCACATATAGTGTACTTTGCTAGGGACTTGCATGTAAATGAAATATGCCAAACAGATGTAAACCAAATATACCATGTTTAGAGGAGAGAGCACATGCACTTTTGTACTGTTTATCAGTGGTAAAGTGCCCAGAGTCCTAAAACCAACAAAAACAGGGTCAGAAATAAATAGGAGGAGGGAGGCAAAAAGTTTGGGGATGACCCTGGAGAAAGGGCCATTTCCAACAAGATATTTGACTCATATAGTGATATCAACAGTCAGTTTGGTCATTAGAGGTCTCAACTTCAGGCTCTAAGTTAAACAAGGTTTCCTAGCTATGTGAATTCTAGGATATAATAAAATTGTAATAGTGCAGATGAGATATCTGTCATGTTTGTGACAGAGTAACCACGTCCGCCAAAATCAAAATCAGGCCCTAAGTCTGCTGACCAGCAGCAGTGAAGGCCAGCCCACCATGTCCCTGACACCTTTTAGTGGAACAAGGAGAGATTTGAGCTAACAGATTTGAAGGACAGATGCTCCCCAAAGGAGTCAGCAATGAATAAGATGGGGATCTGTGAGAGTGAGTCAGGTGAGAATAGAAGAATGTCATCTGCATAGCGCTCAATCTTGTCCTCCATTGTCTCTCCCCAATTGAATCCCCAGATCTGGGTATCACATTTGAGCCATACCACAAGGATTCTATGGCTAAATCAAAATAGAAGGAGATAATGGACATCCCTGCCTTGTACCTCGATCAATCATAAGCGAAGAGAGAGTGCCAGTAACTCAAATTTGTGCATGTGGGTGCAAGTATATAATCTGAGTATAATCCGAGTGTATGACTTTAACCTATGCCGGAACCCCTTTTTTTTGTAGTACTCCCTTGAGGAAAGTGTAGTCGCCCGAGTCAAAGGTTTTCTTAAATTCTGTAAGCATAAAATTGCTGGGATCTTCGAGGTCAGATCGACATGCAAGGTTCATTTGAACTGTATGGGCATAGTGTCTCATGAGGCGATGTGGCTTAAAACCACACTGATCTGGGTGTACTAAATGTGGTAATACTCTTTTGAGTCCACGTCCTTGGCATACATTTTGATCTCTGTGTTGATGAGCAATTTCAGCCAGTAGGGAGAACACAGATCAGAGCGGCTGCCTCGTTTGATTAGGACCAATGTTTGATAAGTCAAGTTCTGGGGGCAATGGGTATTTTGTGGTTTTTTTCTTGACTCATGTTCAGATTGAGAGTGATTGAAAGCTGCAATAGTATTCAACAAGGTACCCATCTGGGCCAGGGGTTTTACTGGAGCTTTAAGGTTGTCAGATTATCTCTAACTGAGTATAAGCTGTGACACCACCTTACAAAGATACCACTCTGGCCAATTTTAATGAGGGTGGGGAGATGGAGTTGATAGAAAGGGCTGATGAGAAGTGAATGTGAAGGTTTGTTCAGTGCACGTTATACAGTCCAATAGGACCACACCAAACATAATAACATGAGGAGATCTTTCAAATTCAAGGATGTAGTGGGAACACCTCTACAGTTAATACACAATACACAAAGGGCCTCATTATGACCCTGGCGGGCGGCGGAGGCCGCCCGCCAGGATCCCGCCCTCCAAATTACCGCGCCGCGGTCAAAAGACCACGGCGGGTATTACGAGTTTTCCCCTGGGCTGGCGGGCGGTTCCAGTTAAACCGCCCGCCAGCCCAGGGGAAAACGACCTTCCCACGAGGATGCCGGCTCGTAATCGAGCCGGCGGAGTGGGAAGGTGCGACGGGTGCTACTGCACCCGTCGCGTATTTCACTGTCTGCAAGGCAGACAGTGAAATACATTTTGGGGCCCTCTTACGGGGGCCCCTGCCGTGCCCATGCCATTGGCATGGGCACGGCAGGGGCCCCCAGGGGCCCCGCGACCCCCCCTACCGCCATCCTGTTCATGGCGGCTTTCCCGCCATGAACTGGATGGCGGTAGGGGGGGTCAGAATCCTCATGGCCAATGAGCAGCGGAAAGTCAGCGGGAGACCGCTGACTTTCCGCTTCTGACCGCGGCTGAACCGCCGCGGTCAGAATGCTCATTGGAGCACCGCCAGCATGTCGGCGGTGCTCCCGTGGTCGGTGGCCCTGGCGGCCACCGGCCGCCAGGGTCAGAATGACCCTCAAAGTCATTGTTCTGAAGTTAATTACAGCACGTCGCAAATTAGAAAGATACTACATTAAGGAAAACATTATCAATGTCATAAATTTGCAAGTGTAACAGTATATGGTTCAGTACAACAAATCAGTTACGTCCTGATAGAAATGATGTGCTCTGAGTAACTGTATCGCAATGTTTCTATCAGTGCTTGAAATGAGCAGAGAAGTCATGATGAGCTGCGTCAAAGTTGATGGACAAATGCTGCCATAAGAACACACTTAGGTGTCTTTTTTATTAAAAAAAAAGCTGTTCAGGAAAGTATTAGCACCATTATGGGCCCTGTAGCAGCAGTCCAAAATGGCCACAACATTGAAATCATGCAGCATGACCTGCATGTGAATAAAGATTGGCAGCATCGGGAAAACTGATAATGAAGCACAATTAGCTCATGATGTCGATGATGCATGGAGCAAGTCATCTTGATGGACAATGAGTGCCTGATGACAATAATGCACAGAGGAAGTGAACTGGCTTGTGGAAGACCCCTCATGACCCACAAGTTCAGCAAACACTTGAAGTCAACTGGTTCACGAAAGACACTGTGCAAGCCACACATTGAGCAACCAACAAACGTAGCCCTGTATCCCGAAATGAAAAACCCCAGAAACAATAGACAATTCTTCTTGCTTTACCGTTACTGGTGAAGACAAGAATTAACAGATGATGATTTTCATGCTTCTTATGTGAAGAGCGGCATTGACTTGAGAGACAGGCTATGCTTATCAGTCCATTAGGGACTGCATGAATCCTGTCTAGATGTGTACTCATCACCAAGTCTGAAATGAAGCCAGGTAAGTGAAATAGAATTAGTAGATTGATGAGCAACTCCAGAATATAGCTGTTACTTCCACAGTAACTGACTCGTTTAAAACACCCCACATCCAAAACCCCATAAGAAAACACTGCTACCTCATAATACAAGATAGGGAAAGTAAAGAGACATTACACATTCCATCATTTCTTGCAGTCTTCCTTATAGTTCTCTCTTTCATGACCATTAGAAGGTCCTTTCTATCCAAAGTGGCATTCAACAATTTTGAGAAGCACAACATTCTATGATCTTATTCATCTGACAGTTGGTGGGGTTTGAGGCCAGGTGGTGATTGAACAAAATATCTAATAAAAATAATGTAATACCAAAATATTGTGTCAAGGATATTTGGATATCAAAAATATTATAGACCGTAATATCGAAGTTCAGAATATTGTTTTAAGTGTTGTTTATAATATTGTTGTCAAAAATATTGTTAGTTAAAATATTGTTGTATAGAATATATTTGTTTATGTTTTTATTTGCATTGTATTGCATTTTGATTTAGTTGTTTGTTAATTTGCTTGTTTATTGTGCTTATTACGCCAATTTATTTATGTTCATTGTGATTTTTGTAAGTTATAAATGTGTCCAAATATTTTTTATGATATTGTGTTATAGTAGTGAAATGTTGGGTTTTTGTGGGATAAGGGTGGAAAGATATTTAAAACTTGTATTTTTACATTTGACTTTTTGTGTGATTTTTATTATTATGCAAATTACCTATTTCATATTTTTAAAATAACAGTTTTTATTGATAAAATAAGTTAATTATTTGAAAATATTGTAACTGTTTATTTAAATATATTAAAAATGAAAAACAAATTATACATCTAATTGAAATTTTATAAGCAGTTTTTAAAAAAGCATTTCACATGCATGTTATAAGCATTTTTTTAAACATTGGGAAAATAAAATATTTACATTTTAAATTGTATAGTGTGAATATGTATTTAAAATGTTTATATTTATCTAAAAATATAACATTGATAAATATATTTTTGTAAAATTGAGTGTATTATATTTGTTTTACTTTTCAATTTGAATTTTTGTTTTCATTTTAAATATGTTGTGTGCTAAAACTGGTTTATGTTAAATGTAAATAATTTTGAAAATCATTTTTAAGGTGTAATTTTTTAATATAAAATTAAACTCAATATGTTTTCACTATGATGTACTAATTCAAAATTTAAGTATTTCTTATCTGTATTATATTTTGAAAATTAAACATTATTTTAGTTGGAAACCAAGTAATTGGGAAGATATATTCAGTTTTTATCTGTAATTATTATATTTCATATTTTGCATTAATTTAATTTTCTTTATGTGATGTAAATACATGTTTGGAATATTTAACTTTTCCTAATGTATATTTTTATGTTTAATTTATTTATTTAAATTTAGTTTCAGCACTAAATAATACGTAGAAATTAACATTTTTTATTTCAGAGAAAAATATTTATCATGTTATTGGTTCAATCTATAGGCCCTCATTATGACATTGGTGGTAAAAAATGAATACCGCAGTGCTGACTGCTGTCAACATACCACCGCGGAGGTGGACATTCGTCCACCACATTATGACATATACTTCCAAAACCGACAGAAAACAGCCACAAGCACAAATCCGCCAGATCCACTGAACGTGATAAACTGTCGGTACTACCACCCATACCATTATACCACCAACACTACACCCTCCAAATAATGACGCACCAATCACCACAGCAGACATTCAATGACAGAAAACCATTGGCGGTGAACACCGCTGCGGCAGCTAAGGCCACCCAAAGACAAAACAAGACAGTATTGTCCAGAACTAAAAACCCTCACCTGACACAAATACACACACCACATACACCCACCAACAGCACTATAAAACACACACCCACATCACCCACAATCCTTTGCCAACACAAGACAGCAATAGCTAGCCACCCAAATCACAGAGACAACTTCACACACACAACACAACCACCCATTCATCCGTCACGCGCCACACACTCCACCCCCCACCATATTACTCTACACCCTCTGCAAAACACACACACCACACAACACCCATGTCCCCACAAAGGTACCCCCGTTCCACTGATGAGGAGTTGCAGGTCATGGTTGAGGAGATAGTCAGTGTAGAGCCAAAGCTGTTTGGAGCACAGATCCAGCAGATCTCCATTGCTAGGAAGATGGAGCTATGGCGGAGGATCATAGACCTGGTGAATGCCATGGAACAGCATCTAATAACAAGGGACAACATCAAGAAGAGGTGGCACGACCTACGGGGGAAGGTACATTCCATAGCGGCAAGGGACCAGCTCACCATCCAGAGGACTGGCGGTGGACCCCCACCTGCTCCCCCACAGATGACAACATGGGAGGAGCAAGCCTTGGCCATCATGCATCATGAGGGACTCACTGGAGTTGTAAGAGAACTGGACACTGGTGAGTGACTTTTAATACCTACTTTTAATACCTATCACCCCCCATACCTGCAAGCCACCACCACCCCTCACCCTGAACACATCACTCCGCTCCATCCCGCACAGTGCACCATCACAGTTAACTAACCCAAATGCCATACCCACTGCATGCCCATCCCTTCAAGCCCTGCATGTCCACCCACCACCAATGCATGCACAGCATGGAGGACTAACAATCCCACAATACATCAACATACACAAACAAAGGTGGCAGGGCTACAGCAATGATATAGGGGAAGCTAGGGATGCAGAATATGTCACAGAAATGTAGCATAATACACCACTTACATCCCCACAGGTGCCCCAGCCACTGCCAGCGGCCAGGAGGTGCCACGGCTACCCAGTACCCCGTCTGTGATGACAGCAACTCTGGACTTCTGGATCTGGATGAACTCCCTGTCCCATCAGGTACCACTGGTCAGTCGGATACCCCAGCCTACACCCACTCCACCACAGAGCCTCCCCCCTCAGTACCCAACACCACAGCAGCCACCCAACATTCCAAGACCGCTGTCCCAAGGACACGTCAATCAGCAGTGTGTCCACCTGTACAGGGACCCAAGTCCACACCTCACAGACAAGACAATGACGGCCAACGGGTCAGTGGGCAGACCGTTCAGGGGACACAGGCACAGGGGGCCAGGGACACTTGGAGGACAGCTGTGCACCAGGGGGAGGACGGGCCCAGGGAACCGACTGTCCAGGAGGCACTCACCAATGTCCTGGGGGCTTACCAACAATCCCAGGACAAGATGGGTCAGGTGATAGACATCATGCAGGAGAACCAGCAGCTGCAGGAGGAACACCACGAGGACATCAGGAAAGAATTGCAGGCCCTCACCCCCACCATGGTCTCCATAGCAGTAATGCTGGTGATATGGCCAACATCATGAGGGAGAACCGCGGGCCCCTTCCACTTGCCAGTCAACTGACCAGTCCTCCACATCTGCTGCAGCTAGTGGACAGGAGGCCCTGCCACAGGACCCACAGTCCACCAGCACCCCTCCCCATTCAGAAGGTGAACCACCCCGCAAATGTTCCCGCGACCCAGACAGACAGCAGGCACACTTGCAGAGACAAAGACCACCGCCAGGAAATGAGACCCTCTTGAATGTCCCCCTTGTGTTCCACTATGTCACCTTGTCCACTTTGAACTGCCATTGCTCCCCTTCATATGTCCCCTTGGTCACTGGACCTGTGCTACAAACAGACTGAACCAATACCCTGGACTATTCGCAGCTATCACCCCACTCTATTGCACTTCCCATTGTAGAACTATTTTTAATAAACACCCTCGGTCACAACTTATGTAATAGTGCTTTATCTACAGGAACTGTACAATGTAACGAACTGTAATGAACTGCATGATCCATGTGTAAATGTCTAGTAACATGTTGACCCATCCAACAAATGTGTCTCAGCAGTCTGTACACATCACAGCAGCACACTGTTGGAACAACATCAGCATCTGCAATAAGGGAACATATAGGTGACAGTCAGATGGGATGCAAAGGGAATGACTAGCATCATGCTGCAGTCACACAGTACAACACTAAAATATAGTCTTGCTTAGTTCAACAGTCTTACCTGAGTAAGACTTACCTTGGAAGTACTGCTAAATCAAATGTGGCCTGTTGTCCACATCCTCCTCCTCTTCCTACTCCTCACTGTCCCCAGTGTCCACTGATGCCACAGCTACATTGTCACCCCTCTCCACCTGCAGAGAGGGCACTTGCCGTCTGAGGGACAAATTGTGCAACATGCAGCACATAACAACGATTCTGCAGACCTTCTCACGGGAGTAGCATAGGGATTCACCTGTCAGAAGGAGGCACCTGAACCCACCCTTCAGGAGACCATAGGTCCTTTCGACAATCCTCCTGGTACACCCATGGGCATCATTATACCTATTTTCAGCCCCTGTTCTCGGATTCCTAACAGGGGTCATGAGCCAGGACAGGTTTTGGTAGCCCGAATCACCTGAAAGAAATGAGACACACACATTAGCCTTGCACATTGGCAGGGGGGATTACCCCTGAAGGCGTCCACTGACATACATTGGGTGGGGACTCAGGCTCACCTATGAGCCGCACTCTGTGCCTCTGTGGTTGTGCCATCAGCTGTGGGACACTGCTATTCCTCCGGACAAAAGCATCATGCACCGACCCTGGATACTTGTCAGTGAAGTGGGAGATGTACTGGTCAGCCAGGCACACCATCTGGACATCGAGTGAGTGGAAACTCTTCTGATTCCTGTACACCTGTTCATTGGCCCAGGGGGGGACTAAGGCAATATGGGCTCCGTCGATGGCCCCAATAACATGAGGTATATGTCCCATTGCATATAGTCCAGCCTTCACAGTGGGTAAGTAATCTACCTGGGGGAATGCGATGTAGCTGCACATGTGTTTGAGCAAGGCAGACAAAACTCTTGCAAGCACAGTAGAGAACACTGGCTGTGACATCCCTGCATCCAAGCCCACTGTCACCTGGAAGGATCCTGGTGCAAGTAAATGGAGCACTGAGAGTACCTGCACAAGAGGGAGGATTGCTGTGGTGCTACGGATAGCAGGTAGCAGATCAGGCTCCAATTGTGCACACAGCTCTGTGCTTGTGGCCCTGTCCAGATGAGAGGTGAGTATGATGTGCCAGTCCTCTAGTGTAGCCATGTCCACAAGTGGTCTGTACACCGGTGTTTGCCTCCTCCTATTTCTCCACCGTGGTTGGTACCTAAGGGACCCAAATGTAGAAAAGGAGTGTCAACAGGAACCATGTCCACAGTACAGCAATGTATATAGAGCATGTTTCTATTTTGGACACTGGAACTGTGTAGGTGAGTACATTCGACTATAACGACACACTTATTAATCTGTACATGTGTACCAGCATTGGAAAATGGCAACCGTCTGTCCTGTATTCAGGGACAGGTGGAAGTGACCTCACACCGCTGGCGTTGGGGTCATGGTGGAAGGTGGTCCGCATCACCATGCATTTCCTCATTGGCTAAAATGGCCCTTCATGGAGTATGGGAACCAATGATGATCAACGATGGCGATGTTCACCGCCGCGGACGTAACCGCCATTTCCTTTCTACCACTTCACTTAATTCCTGAATTTGTACAGAATTACATCTCCACTGCTGTGATTTCTGTCTGGAACCTGTCATGGCTCATGCTACAGGGGAAAGGGCACCAGCCTTCACGTTGGAGGAGTTGGAGTGCCTCGTGGAAGGGGTCCTACCCCAGTATGGCCAGTTGTATGGGCCTCCAGACCAACAGGTGAGTACACCATGGGTACGTTGCATGTGACATGATTGCATGACGATGTGCGTGTGTGTGCTGGCAGTGTGTCAGGTGGGGGGAAATGGCTGGTGGCAGCATCAATGCATTGGTAAGGGTCATGTGTGTGCCTGTTAAGGGGAAGTGATTTTTGTGGGCCATATGTGTGACAAGCTGAATGGTCAAGTTCATGGTATCCCACCTTCTGTGTTTCCATTGCAAGTCAGCACCCATCAGAAGGGATTGTGGCGTGCCATCGCCAAGGACTTGAGGGTCCCGGGGGTCCATAACAGGCAGAGCACCCAATGCAGGAAACGGTGGGAGGACCTGAGATGCTGGGTCCGGAAGACCACAGAGGCCCAGCTGGGGATGGCCTCCCAAAGAGGGAGGGGTGCCCATCAGAACCTGACCCCCCTGGTGGCCCGCACACTGGCAGTGGCCTACCTAGAGCTGGATGGGCGCTTGAGAGCATCAAGGCAGCCACAAGGGGGTGAGTACAGTGTAAATGTCAACGACCTCTGTTGCCTGGCATGGGATTTGGGTGCAGGGTACTAGTCAGTGGATGCCCCACTATGCCAGTTCAGATATTGCTGGGTGGTCCAGCTCAAGATAATAAGGTTGAAAGCATGTATTAGATAGCTAGGTAGGTGACGTCCCATGTCAGGCAGGGCTTATCTGGTCCCAGTTGGTGTGTGGCTGGCAGTGTTTGGCTCCTACCTGCTGTGGGTCTTACCCAATTGTATGCCAGTGTGGTCCATACTGCCCATTCTCAGTCCCAGTGTGTGACAGTGATATGTCTGCCATCTGTGCTGCTGGTGCTGAGATTGGCCCTGTGCTCCCTTTCTCTCTCTCCCCCTCTCTCTCCTTCTGTCATCCTGTCCATGTGTGCGTTAGCATAAGCTGGCGAAGGAGCAGGAGCACCGGCGAGTGAGGGAGCTGCAGCCCACAGGACCCAGGAGGCAGAGTCCACCAACGATGAGGGGATCAGTGGGATGGAGGATGAGGGGAACGCCACAGCTGGGACAGGAGGTGACACCACTGACACTGAATTGTCCTCCGATGGGAGCTCTCTGGTGGTGGCGTACTCCTCTGGGACCACCCCAGCTACAGGTTCTACCGCCACCTCCGTACCAGCACAGCCTCCCAGTAGCAGGGCATCTCCTTCGCCCCAGGTACCTCAGGCCCTGCCCCAGTCAGCCCTGCTGCCCTCAGTCAGGAGGCTATTAACCTCCTGAAATCCATCTCTGTAGGGCAGTCAACCCTTGTGAATGCCATCCAGGGACAGGCATCCCAAATGCATCAATTCAATGCCTTCCTGAAGGGCATCCA
This sequence comes from Pleurodeles waltl, assembly GCF_031143425.1. Lineage (NCBI taxonomy): Eukaryota > Metazoa > Chordata > Amphibia > Caudata > Salamandridae > Pleurodeles > Pleurodeles waltl. Next base: position 58,593,289 of record NC_090441.1, read on the forward strand.
CAATGGGCTTGCGGCCCTACAGAGATTGTGTCAGGATCTGGCCTCTTTACTGACAGCAGCCAGTGTCCTGGTTTTATCCGTCCCCCCTCCTACTAGCACTACCCACTCCCAGTCTCCTAACTCCTAACCCATCCCAAGCAACATTCGGACAAGCATGCACCCAAAACAACACACAAGACTCACACAAACAAACACAAGCAGCACACTTCAGTCTACAAGCACTCACACAGCCAATACCCAGATGCACACACAACATCATCCACTGCCTCCCCCTTCTCCCTCACAGTCACATCCTCACTCACACCTGTGTGCACTGCATCAACATTACCAGATCCTGCCACCTACACAGCCTTGCCCACAGTCACCACAACCGCAGACATGCACCCAACACACCAGATGCGCAGTCACCACCTCCACCACCACATGCAGCACACCCACCTCACTTGCAGACACCACCACAACATCCATCCATGCGTCATGTTTGTCCTCCCCACCCTGTCTGCCCCGCTCCAGTAACACACAAATGCTCACACTCAGACCCCCAACAGCCATCCACCCCACACGCACACACTGTCCGTGCACCTGCACCCAATTCCAGCACGCCTCCTCCTCCTACAACCATTCCCTCTGCCTCCACACCCATCCCTCCTACCACATCCTGTTCCATTGTTCCTAAGAAGCTTTTCCTTGCCTGCCTTGGCCTCTTCCCTACCTCTCCCCCCATCCTGCCCGTAAGAGGAAGGTCACACCACCCCAACCCAGTACCTCAAGAACCCAGTCTGACACACCACCCCAAAAGACTCCAGCTGCCACTAAGTGGCACATGAGTGAGAAGCCGGGCCCAAGGACACTCCTCCCCCCCAAAACGAGGGCTAAAGTGCCACCCCCTCCCAAATAGACTGGCAAGACCATGGGGCCACCTCCAAAACCCAGGCCCAAGGAGGCCCCATACAAATCAAAGGCCAAGGAGGAGCCTACAAAATCAAAGGCCAAGGAGGGCCCACAAAAAACAAAGGCCAAGGAGGAGCCCAAGAAATCAAAGGCCAAGGAGGCCCCACAAAATTCATAGGCCAAGGAGGGGCCCAAGAAATCCAAAGCCAAGGAGGAGTCCAAAAAATCAAAGGCAAAGGAGGAGCCCAAGAAATCAAAAGTCAAGGAGGAGCCCAAGAAACCAAAGGCCAAGGAGGTCCCCCAGACATGCAAGGCCAAGGAGGAGCCCCAGACATCCCTGGAGAAGGAGGCCCCAAAGGAATCCCTGAACAAGGAAGAACCCCAAAATCCCTGGACAAGGAGGAGCCCCAGGATTCCCTGAACAAGGAGGCCCCACAGATATCCTTGGACCACGAGGCCCACAATATAGTGGCCATGGAGCAGCATCCGGAACCAGAGGCCAAAGAGCAGCATCCGGAACCAGAAGCCAAGGTGCACCATCAGTAACCAGTAGGCAGCCAGCCCCCTCCTCATCCTGTAGGCAGCCATCCTCCTCCAGAACCAGGGGGCAGCCACCCCCTCCCTTTTCCTGTGGGCAGCCAGCCCCCTCCTCATCCTGTGGGCAGCCAGCCCCCTCCTCATCCTGTGGCAGCCAGCCCCTTCCAGAACCAGTGGGCAGCCAGCCCCCTCAAGAACCAGTGGCAGCCAGCCCCCTCCTCATCCTCTGGGCAGCCAGCCCCCTCCAGAACCAGGGGGCAGTCACCCCTCCTCATCCTCTGGGCAGCCAGCCCCCTCCTCATCCTGTCGCAGCCAGCCCCCTCCAGAACCAGTGGGCAGCCAGCCCCCTCCTCATCCTTTGGGCAGCCAGCCCCCTTCAGAACTAGTGGGCAGCCAGCCCCCTCCTCATCCTGTGGGCAGCCAGCTCCCTCCTCATCCTGTGGGCAGTCAGCCCCCTCCAGAACCAGTGGGCAGCCAGCTCTCTCCTCATCCTGTGGGCAGCCAGCCCCCTCCAGAACCAGTGGGCAGCCAGCCACCTCCAGAACCAGTGGGCTATAAGCCCCCTCACAATGAGTTGCCATACCCACCCACCCTGCCCCCTTCCCCCTGAGGTGCCTGCCCATTTCTAATATGATGCCCCTGAACAGTGGAGTCCTGATGTTGTCAGGAATCAAGCTGGGGCTTGAACTTAGCCCTGTGGGCATTAGTGACTTGGAACTGGCCTTTGGGCCTGCATTTCTTTATTACTGCAGTTGTGCATGTTTTTGCATTTTCTACATTCATACAAAAGGAATACAGTGATTGGAATTGTGAATGTGTCCTGCTTTTATTTACTCCAGGGTTCTGTTGCTGTTTATTCCTGTGCATGTGTTACTGGGTTTGTGGTGTATGTATGGTGTGTGTTGTGCGTGTGTGTGTCACTCTCCCCCTTCTCTCCCACCCTTATATGCTAGGCGGCGTTGGTGCTCCAGGAGGGCCATGGCGTGGTACAGCATCGGGAGTACTTGCAGTTCAGGTTCCATGGCGGACGCGGACTCCTGTGTGTCCCTGGAGGTGAGTGTCTCCTTTTAAATGATGTGTTTTCACCAGGCTTTTGGTGTCGTTGCTACCACCCCAGAAATTGTGGCGGTGTGCCATGTTATGGTGGACGGATACTTGTCTTCTGCCTGCCTGTAGGTGGCTACCTCTGTGTTCGCTATTTGTATGGTGCTGGTGGTTGGTGTGGTACATTGGCTGTCTATTGGAAGGATCACCGCCATGGTCATTATTCGGCGTTCATTACTGCCAGCTTGTTGGCGGTGATACTGCCACGTTAACCCTAATAACCACCATAAAGTTTTGTACTAATGTGTTAGAGGTACTTTTTGTAATTTTATAAATAATTAGTTATTATGTTTTACAATCGAGTATGTACTTTGTAACTCTTTTAGGGCCAGATGTATCAAAAAACCAAATAGCATTTCTTAAATAGCGAATTTTAAGAAATCGCTATTTAAGAAATGCAAAATGGTATGTATGATTTTTGCGATTCGGTAATAGCGATTTCTTAAAATTCGCAAATGCTATTACCGAATCGCAAATAGAGAATCCAACTCCATTTGCACCTATGGGCCTGCTGCGAATCGTTTTGCATTTCCTAAATTGCGAATTCCAGAAATGCAAATCCCAGGGTGCTGGGGTCCTAAGGCCCCCTCTGCTGTACCCCAAACATATTTTTACAGACATGTGAAGCACACACATGCCTTAGGGGCATGTGTGCGCTACATGTCAATTTTAAAAATGCATTAAAAAAATTGCACATGATTACCACCAAACTTTTGTTGGTGGTAATTGCATTTCCTAAATGCCCAATTCGCATTTAGGAAATGCTTGATACATGTGCTTAAGAAATCGCAAATAAGGATTCCTTATTTGTGATTTCCTATTTAGAGAATCGCAATTTGCGATTCTCTAAATGTGGTCGCAATTTTAAGGAATCGCTATTTTAGCGATTCCTTAAAATTGCACTGCGAATGCCTTTCATACATTCTGAAAGGCATTTTTGCATTCGCAAATGGCCGAATTTTGCGATTCGCACCGTTTGCGAATGCAAAATCGCTTGATACATCTGGCCCTTAGTGTCTACTGACGTCTCCTATATGATTTTGATTAGAGTGAAAGTAGAAAATGTTAACTCTTTAGTATCCAACACCTTCCCCATAACTGCTTTGTTTGGAGTGGGGATAGTAAATGTGACCCCTTTAGTAACCAACACCTTCCCAAAAATGGTTTAGGTAGGAGTTGGAATAATACAGGTGACCCCTTTAGGGCCCAACACCTTCCACAAAATGGTATAGATTAGATTGGGAATAGTAAATGTGAATCCTTTAGTGTTTAACACCTTCCCCAAAATGGTTTAGATTGGAGTGGGCATAGTAAATGTTATCCTTTTAGTGTCCAACACCTTGCTCAAGATAGGTTATGTTGTACTGTGAATAGGTAATGTGATCTTTTTAGTGCTTAACACCTCCCCCTAAAATGGTTTTGATTGGTTTGTGAATAGCAAAGGTAACCCTCTAAGTTTTCAATACTTTAACTGAAGTGCTTCTGTATGCAGTAGGAATAGTTAATTACATTTTCAGCCTGATTACAAGTTTGGCGATTGCACTGCCGTGGCCGCGGTCCTAAGAAGATCGCTGAGCCGGCTGTCTTCCATCTACTGTATTACAATCTTACCGCTGGCCCAGTGACAGTGTTCCTGATGGCAGTGGACCGGCAAGTGACACGGTCAGCAATACAAGGAATATTTTTCCATATGTGTTGATGAAGGTGTGACCATTTTGACCATATAATTTAAATAATTCCAAAATGTACACATATGCATGACATGTGATAAGAATACTTTGTACGGGTACCATTCCATTGCTGGAGTCTGGGCCATATATGCCCAGTCCAGTCAATGGCAGAAAAATTAAAGGTACTTACCAGTATTTTTTGGTCTTCATCTTTGGGGTGAAGTTGCTGATGTGAAGGGTTGGCCCTTGAGGAAGAGGTCCACGTCAGAGTCTGAGAGGATAAAGAAGGGAATGGGGAGCGACTGCCCCATTCTTTTGATTCCTCCGTCTCGAAGTAGGCAGTCTTCCTGCCACAGTTGGCTTGACAGGAAAGCACATTGTAATCTGGATGGCTGTGCCCTTGTCTGTACTGCCCTCTGAAAGCTGATATTCCCCAGCCGCTGTCAAGGTGGTCCGCGAATGGCTGGCGGTGTTGGCGGGACTCCAGCAGTCTCTAGTTCAGCAAACCGCCAACATCGCAATTCTGCTGGGGGACCACTTAGTTGGGGGTCGGGGTTTCCGCTGCTGACCTTAAGGCCGTGACAAGAACGCCAAAATTGTAATCAGCCCCTTAGTTAATGTCCCAGATTTTCAGAAAAATAATTCACATAGGAGTTGGTTCTGTATTTGTAATACACCACATTTATATTTATATTCATTATTATAATAAGGATACATAACACAGTTTGGAATGTTTATTTTTTTTCTCACATACATTTAAGATATATATTTACAGCAGACAGTGCGCACTTCAAGGGTGCTGGGCAGGGGGCCTGCCACGAGAATGGGCAGTGCAGGAGCCCCCTGCACTTGTTCTCCGCCAGCCTTTTCATGGCAGTTGAACCACAATGTAAAGGCTAGCGGAGAACAAAGTTGTAATCAGCAGGGCGGCTCTGATTTCAGTGCTGCCATGGCTGATTACAACCTGCATCGCCGTCAACCAGTCAGGATCGGAGATCCTGGGGGGGATGGCAGTAGGTTGGTGGGTCTGCCCACCAACCTCGTAATGTGGCAGTCAGACCGCCAAGGCCACAGCGGTCCGATCACCACAGTGAGTCTGATGTTCTGTTGACCGGCAGACTCGTAATAGGGCCCATAGTGTTGTTTTTTTTTTTGCAGATTTAGGCCCTCATTCTGACACTGTCGGTATGTATCGCTTACCGCTGCCGCAGCGGATTACCGCTACCTATATTATGACACACACATAGCAATCTGTCACTACACAGTCACACACACAAGTCCGACAGCCCAAAAGTCAGTGATAAACTGGCAGTAGCAAACCCCACACCGTTATGCCAACAGACCTACGCCTACAACATAATGACCCACCAATCACCGCGGCAGACATTCAGTGGCGGTAAACCATTGGCAGTACATACCGCTGTGCTCAAAATACACACACACATACAAAACAACACTACATTTGACAATTCAAATAACACACACCTGTACCCATACACACACCACACCCACACACCCACACCACTATAAAACACACACCCACATTACCCACAACCCTTTACGAATACAAACAAGTGCCACAAGAGAGATAGCAAGACCGCAGACAAGAGCACTGCCACACACCACCACCACCTATTCACCCTCCACGCACCTTACATCACACACCCCAGCACATCACCCCACACACCCTCACCCACACCATTCACACTACACCCATGGCACCACAACGACACCCCAGGTTCTCAGAGGAGGAACTAAGGGTCATGGTGGAGGAAATCATCTGGGTAGAGCCACAGCTATTCGGATCACAGGTGGAACAGACATCCATTGCTAGGAAGATGGAGCTATGGCGGAGAATCGTGGACAGGGTCAACGCCGTGGGACAGCACCCCAGAACAAGGGATGACATCAGGAAGAGGTGGAACAACCTATGGGGGAAGGTACGTTCCATGGCAGCAAGACATCAAATAGCTGTACAGAGGACTGGCGGTGGACCCCAACCTCCTCCCCCACAACTTACAACATGGGAGGAGCAAGTCTTGGCAACCTTGGATTCTGAGGGCCTGGCAGGAGTAGCAGGAGGACTGGACTCTGGTAAGTCAACTCTTTACTACTTTCACCCCCCCTACCTGCATGCCTTCACATAACCCCACCTTTACCCTCACTCCCATCACTCCACCATCTCCCACACACCCCACCATCACGACCCACTCATCCCAATACCAAGCCCTGCATGCAACACCAATGCATGGACACCACTCACAGACCTGCATGGACAACTATCACCACTGCATGCACATTAGAGGGAAACAGCAAGCCCACCAAATAACTACTCACACAAGGCAAAGCTGCCAAGGCACTAACAACCATAGAGGGCAAAACACCCATGCACAAGATGTCACACGCAGAAACAATAACACTGCATTTACATCCTCATAGGTGCCCCCAGCAAACCTCACCGAAGAGGAGATGCCAGCAACATCCAGTCCCCCCCGGAAGAGGCCCACTGTGATGACAGCAGCTCTGGACGCCTGGATCTGGCTGACCAACCTGGCCCATCAGGGATCTCTGGACAGTCGGTAACCCTGGCACAGTCCAATACCACCACACAGCCTCCCCCCTCAGGAAACACCAGCACAGTACCCACCCAGCGGGCCCATAGTTCTGTCCCCAGGACACATCAATCAGCAGTGTATCCACCACTACAGGGACCCCAGGCCACCCCACAAACACAGGACAATGAGGGACCTGGGGTCAGTGGCAGTGGGCACACGGTTCAGGGGACAGAGGCACAGGACAACAGGGAAACTGGGAGGACTTTTGTGCGACATGGGGAGGACAGGGAACCGACTCTCCAGGAGGCACTAACCAAGATCCTGGGAGCATACCACCATTCCCAGGAGACGATGGGCCAGGTACTGGACAAGATGCTGGAGAACCAGCGGCTTCAGGAGGGACAGTACCTGGGGATCAGGGAGGACTTGAAGGACATCAACACCACCCTGGTCACCATTGCAGGGGTGCTGGCAAACATGGGCAACACTATGAGGGAGGCAGTGGCACACCACCGGCCCCTACCACACTGATGAACAGCCCTCCACCTCCGCTGTCGCTAGTGGACAGGAGGCCCCACTTCAGGAAAAACAGGCCACCAGCACCCCTCCCCCCTGCAGAAGGAGACCCACCCCACAAATGGTCGCTGCGATCCAGGCAGAAACCAGGCACTATTGCCATGACCCCCGCCAGGAAATAACACTCCTGATTGTCACCCTTGTGTCCCTCTCTGTCACCCTGTCCACCTTGAACTGCCCTTGCTCTCCTTCCTATGTCCCCTTGGGCACTGCACCTGTGATACAAATAGACTGGACTCTATCCTGGACTTTCCTCCGTCATCACCCCAGCCTATTGCACATCCCCCTCTGCGTATTAGCACTGAAATAAACATCATTTGAAAAAATGCAAGTATGGAGTTTGTCAAATGATCTAACTATGTATTCATTTAACAAGCTTTAAACACTGCAATACGACTGTACAGTAATGTATACATAGGAATGACCTGTAGGTGGCTGCAGTCAACACGCCAGGAGCAATAGTGGGGCACAAATATCTGCAAATAGAGATGCCAAAGGGTACAGTAAGTGGCCATAGAAGTGCGAAAATCAGCCTGCCAGTGACAATGTCAAACACAAAACTGTCAATGAAAAGTGAAGTTACAGTGTCTTACTGTGTGTCATTGGAAGTATTGTCGTATTATTCTACTTCTGTTGTCCTCATCCTCATCCTCCTCATCTTCACTGTCCACATGGTCCACTGCTGCCACACGCCCATCTCCAGCCTCATCATCCTGCAGAAAAGGCACCTCGCGAAGTAAGGAAGGTTGTGCAACATACAGCATGCCACGTTGATCTGGCAGGCCTTCTTGGGTGAGTAGTACAGGGATCCACCTGTTAGATGGAGGTAACGAAACCTGCCCTTCAGGAGGCCGAATGTCCTCCTTCTTGTTCGCCCATGTGCCTCATTGTAACGTTCCTCTGCCCTTGTCCTGGGATTCCTCACAGGGGTCAGCAGCCATGAGAGGTTGGGGTAACCAGAGTCACCTGCAAATATCGAGGGACAACTGTTAGCCACACATCAACCCTTAGGGCCCACACCATACCCATACACCAACATCCACTGGGTGTGAACCAGGGCTCACCTATTAGCTACACCCGGTGCCTCTGGAGTTGAGCCATCACATATGGGATGCTGCTATTCCTCAGGATAAAGGCATCATTATCCTTATCTTTATCATTGTCATTATCTTTATCAGGATAAAGACCCAGAATACTTTGCATTGACATGAGAGATGTACTGGTCGGCCAGGCACACTATCTGCACATTCATGGAGTGAAAGCTCTTTTGATTTCTGAACACCTGTTCATTTCTCAGAGGGGGGACAAATGCTATATGTGTACCATCAATAGCCCCAATAATGTTGGGGATGTGCCCCATTGCATAGAAATCAGCTTTCACTGTGGCCAAACCCTCCACCTGGAGGAAACCGATGTAGCTGCACATATGTTTAATCAGGGCAGACAACACTCTGGTCAGCATTATTGAGAACACTGACTGAGACATTACTGCTGCCAAGCCCACTGTCACTTGGAAGGAGCCAGTTACCAGGAAATGGAGCACAGATTGGACTTGACAAGAGGGGGGATCCCGGTGGGCTTATGGATAGCAGATATCAGGTCAGGCTCCAATTGGGCACACAGCTCTGTGATTGTGTCCCTGTCCTGTCTATAGGTGAGGATAATGTGCCTGTCCTCCATTGTTGCCAAGTCCACCAGGGGTCTGTACAGGGGGGGATGTCTCCATCTCCTATTCATTCACAGCGGTTGTAATCTAGGGTGCAAAACAGTGAGCAGCTGGTCAGTATTCCATATTTCCAAACACTACACTGCATTGCATGTTGTGACTGTAACAGTATATTGTTGGATAGGCCCAAATGGTGCTTAAGTGTACTGTGATGCAGTTAGGTGCCATGGCCTAAATCGAACCCCCTTCCCCTGAAATGGCATCCACCTGTCCTGTATGGACAGGTTGAAATGAGATAATTCCGCTGACATTGTGCACCGTTGCGGGAGGCGGTCGAGAACCGCCATGCAACTCCTCATTGGATACCATTGGGCCCTGTGGGTTACAGTGGCCAATGGTGATGTACGCCGGTGGTGACGGTATGCACCGCCGTGGATGTGACCGCCATTTTCTATCTGTTCACTCACTTGCTATCTGACCTTCAACAGGTGAGGACCTACAATGCAAGTGCTGCAGAGTTATAGAGACTGATGGATGGGGTTCTACCCCAGTACCGAATGCTGTATGGGCCTTCATACCAACAGGTGAGTACACTGTGAGCACGATGGATGGGGCATGAATGCATGGAGTGCTGTGTGTGAGGGCCTCGTATGGGGGGGTTGGTGGAAGGGCCTGGGCAGCGTGCTGCATTTATTGTGAGCCATGTCTGTGCGTAAGGGGATATGAGGGCTATGGTGGGCCATGAGTGTAACAGGCAGGATGGTATGACTGATACCTTTTCCTATGTGTATTTCTCTGCAGGTCAGCGCCCATCAAAAAAAGGGTATATGGCGTGCCATCGCCAAGGATGTGCAGACCCTGGGGGTCTATGCAGGCAGAGCACCCACTGTCGGAAACGGTGGGAGGACCTGAGACGCTTGGCATGGAAGAAGGCGGAGGCCCAGCTGGGGATGGCCTCCCAATTAAGAAGGGGTGCCCGTCTAATCCTGAACCCCTGAAGGCGCGCATACTGGCGGTGGCCTATAGAGAGCTGGGTGAGCGCTTGGGGGGCATCACAGCAGCCACAAGGGGGTGAGGACAGTGTCCCGATATACTACTTGCGCATGGTGGGGTAGCATCCGGGTGTGGGTGTGGGCCTGTGAGTGTCCCTAGGCCAGGCCGGACATTGCAGGGTAGGTCCCATGTTGGGCAGGGTCTGATGTAAACCTCCTCCAACCAAGCTAGTAGTCATCCACTACTCGGCAGGGGTCTGTGGGTCTCAGGCATGCTGCAATTGGCGTTAGGTATCCCTGTCCATCCATGACTAGCATTGTGACTGTTAGAGCATTGCCTAGTGCATAGGGCTGTTCCCTGTGTGTGTGTGTTATGTACGCCAATGGTGGTGTTGTTGCCGCAAATGACCAAGTATATCCTTTGTCTCTTCTCCCCTTTTTGTTTTGTCACTCTGTCCTTATGTGCATTAACATCATCTGGCGGAGGAGCAGAGGCACCGGCGACGGGGAGAGCTGCCTCCCACAGGGCCAGGAGGCCGAATCCACCTACGATGAGGGTACCAGTGGGTCAGAGGGCGAGAGGAGAACCACGGCGGAGAGTGGAGGGGACATTGATAACTCCTCCGAAGGAAGCTCCCTGGTGGTGGCAAACACCTCTGTGCCCACCCTAACTACAGGTACAGCCGCCACCGCCATACCAGCATCACCCTCCCAACAGCCCCTCAGCGTGTTTCTTGTGCCCGCTCACCCAGGAGGGTGGGCATCTCCTTCGCCCCACGCACCTCAGGCCCTGCCCCAGTTAGCCTTGCTGCCCTGAGTGAGGAGGCTATTGACCTCCTGCGATCCATCTCTGTTGGGCAATCAACCATTGTGAATGCCATCCCAGGGCTGGCAGCCCATGTGCAACAAACAAATGCATTCCTGGAGGGCATTCACTCTGGCATGGCGGCCCAACAGAGATCAATTCAGGCTCTGGCCTCCTCCCTGATGGCAGCCATTGCCCTGTTTTTAGCCTCCCCTCTCCAATTTCCTCTACCCAAACCCATTCCCCTCAACCCCAACCTATCCCAAGCACACAGGCAGACCAGCATTCACCCAGGACAACACACAGGAGTGGTTCAGGTAAACAGAAGTACCACACATCATCCCACAGGCACTCACACAAACACCATCTAGATGCAGACATACCAGCATCCACTGCCTCCACTGTGTCCCCCTCCTCCTTGTCATCCACCTCCCTCCCAGTAGCGTCTACACTCACACCTGCATGCACTACATCCTCATCCACTACCTAAATCACCAGCACACCTATCAGTACACACCCCTCACTGGCAGTCACCACCCCCACATCCATGCACACATCCCCTGTGTCCGCTCCAACTATATCTGTGCCCCCTCCTCCCAAAGTACACAGACGCAAGCTCTCAGACACCCAACAGCCATCCACCTCACAACAGCATCCAGCCCATGCACCTGCAACCAAAATCAGCAGACACCTCCTACAACCACTTCCTCTTCCTCCACACCCAAAACTTCACCCTCTTCCTGCCCCAATGTCCCTAAGAAGCTTTTCCTCTCCACCATTGACCTCCTCCCTACCACTTCCCCCCCATCCTTCATGTCAGGCCAGGGTGGTTAGAACCCAAGCGAGCACCTCAACAACCCAGTCCACGCCCACAGTACTGTCGACAGCTACTGCAGGTGGGAGAGGATCCCGGGCACCAGGCAGCCACACTGAAAGGGTGCCTGCACCAGGTGCTTCATGGAAGGGTAAGGAGGCACCACCAGCTGCGACAGGGAAGGGCAAGGAGGCACCACCAGCAGCCTCTAGGAAGGGCAAGGAGGCACCACCAGCTGCTACAGGGAAGAGCAAGGAGGCACCACCAGCAGCGTCTAGGAACAGGGAAGGGAAGGGCAATGGGCAATCCCCAGCTGCTGACAGGAAGGGCAAGGGGACTGCATCAGCAGGCAGGAAGGACAGGAGGCCTGGTGCTGGGACTCATTCGGAGCCCCCACCACCAACCATGGTGGTTCAGCTGTCTGAGGTTGCAGGAGATGGGCTGGAGCCTCCCCCTACCACTGCCAGCACCGCCACCAGCCCCGCCACCAGCACCATTGCCAGCAGCAGCAGCCCCAGTGGGCAGCCGTCCGAGGCTGCAGGGAAAGGGCTGGAGCCTCCCACACCACTGCCAGCACCACCACCAGCACCAGCACCACTGCCAGCAGCAGCAGCCCCAGTTGACAGCCGTCCGAGGCTGCAGGGGATGGGCTGGAGCCTCTCCCCACCACTGCCAGCTCAACCAGCAGCACCACGGCCAGCAGCAGCAGCCCCAGTGGGAGCCGTCCGAGGCTGCAGGGGATGGGCTGGAGCCTCCCCCCACCACTGCCAGCTCAACCAGCAGCACCACGGCCAGCAGCAGCAGCCCTAGTGGGCAGCCGTCCGAGGCTGCAGGGGATGGGCCGGAGCCTCCCCCACCACTGCCAGCACCGCCACCAGCACCACTGCCAGGAGCAGCCCCAGTGGGCAGCCGTCCGAGGTGGCAAAGGATGGGCTGGAGCCTCCCCCCACCACTGCCAGCCCCGACACCAGCACTGCCACTGCCAGCCCCGACACCAGCACTGCCACTTCCACCACTGAGCAGTAGTTACCACCGGTGGGCAGTGTGTAGTCCTGCCTCCATGGGCTGTTGTGCATCCTGGCCCCTGCAAATTCTGTGGGTCTGACACCCAGGTGAGAGACTGTGACCTTGCACTCCCCAAGATCTGCATCACAGGGCACAATGCCCCCTCCAGAACCAGGGGAAGAAGCCATCCACTCACCCCATCCTTCCCAGGATGAAGCACACTGCGCACAATGTCCATCCATAACAAGTGGAGAATCCATCCACTCACCCCATCCTTCCCAAGATGAAGCACACTGGGCACTATGCCCTCTCCAGAACCAGTGGAAGTAGCCACCCACTATAGAGACTGTGGCCTCGCACTCCCCAGGACAAGTCAGTGGGCAAACCAACCACTTGAGAGACTGTGGCCTTGCACTTCCCAGTACCAAGCAGTGGGCAAACCACCCACTTGAGAGACTGTGGCCTTTTACTCCCCAGTACCAAGCAGTAGGCAAACCACCCACTTGAGAGACTGTGGCCTTGCACTCCTCAAGACAAGTCAGTGGGCAAACCACCCACTTGAGAGACTGTGGCCTAGCACTCCTCAGGACAAGTCAGTGAGCAAACCACCCACTTGAGAGACTGTGGCCTTGCACTCCCCAGGACCAAGCAGTGGGCAAACCACCCACTTGAGAGACTGTGGCCTTGCACTCCCCAGGACCAAGCAGTGGGCAAACCACCCACTTTAGAGACTGAGGCCTTGCACTCCCCAGGCTCAAGCAGTGGACAAACCACCCACTTGAGAGACTGTGGCCTTGCACTCCCCAGGACATCGCACAGGGCATGTAGACCCCTCCAGGACCAATGGTGTTGTATCATCTTCAGACTGAGGTGCCCCTCCATTCCCCGTCCCCCTGAGGTGCCTGTGTACTTTCAACCTGATGCCGGTGTGGTGTTCTCTCCGTGTGGTTGCAGGAGTGAGGTGGGCCCTAGGCTTATGTGTTGTGACCCTGTGGCCCACAGACATTGAGGACTGGGTAGTGTCCCAACATTTGTAAAGATGCATTTGTATTTTGATGAACTTATTCATAGTATTTTATCATATTACCCTCACTTTCTTCAAGTCATTTTGTCCTTGCATTATTCCTGAGCGGTATGGGGTGAATATGTAATGTTTTTGCAGCTGTATGTGTGTATAGTGTTAGGGGTGGGGGTGTTGCGTGTGTGTGTGTGTGTATCACTCTCTTTTTCCTCCCCCCTCCCTTGTGTGCTGGATGGAAGTACTCACTGTGGTCGTCTTCACCAGCGTTGAAGTTCATAATGCAGCAGAAGGTAGACGAGCATCGGAAATATTTGCAGCTCGGGCTCCATGGCGTTGTGGTTGTTCCCTGAGTCTCCACAGGTGAGTCCTTTGACTTCTGTGCAGTGTTTCCGCCAGGCTTTTGATGTCGTTGGTACTGCCCTGGAAAAGGGGGCGGATAGGCCGGTCATAATAGTGTGGCGGTACATTGTCTTCTGCCTGGCTGTTGGTGGTTACTGCAGTGGTGCTTGTTGATTCCGCTGTGGAAGTCGGTATGTTAAAGTGACTGTCTGTCTGAGCGGTTTCCGCCATGGTCATAATTCCATTTTGGTTACCGCCGGCCTTTTGGCGGTATTACCGCCGCTTTATCACCGACCGCCAGGGTTGTAATGAGGGCCTTAGTGTTTTTTGTTGTAGTGTCACTCACTAGTGCGTTGGCCTAGGTGTAGGTAGAGTTTGTTAGCAATATATTGTTATGTTATCTTGTGTTATGTGCTTTTTGATGATTAAGTATGATGTATGTGTTATTTTTGTGGTTACTGGTTTTTGCGGGTGGGTATTGTGTTTTACCGTGCAGGTTTTCAGTTGCCACTGTCTTCTATGGATATTTGAAGTTAGCTTTTTTTTGTTAAAGAAAATAAATGTTGGTTTGTAGTGTGACAATCAGTGTGCAGCATTCATTCCAAATGTAAAAGGAAATCGAGCCTAAGAGCTTTTTTCACTTTCATTGGATCAGTGCTCGCAGGCATAACGCTGCCCTCCAAGCACTGATGCTTTTGAAAAAGGTTTTGTTGAAAAGTGGAGAATGGCGATTGTCCAATTAGCATGCAGAGAGAATGGCTATGCTCAAGGTGTAATAAATAGAGATTCTATATTTCATTAAAGACACGGAGGCTAGCATTATTCATTAACATCTTTTAATGTCACTCCAAGCAGCAGTACTTGAAAGAAAACAAAAGAAAATTCCAGAATAGAACTCTTAACACATAAGTAGTTCAGGAATGGAATCCTCTAATCCAAGGTTCCTCCAAGTACTCCAGATTCTGCATCATCAGCCCAGTGAGAAGATTTAGGTGGTCATTACAACCCTGGCGGACGGTGTTAAAGCGGCGGTAAGACCGCCAACAGGCCGGCGAAAAAAAAAATTGAATTACGACGGTGGCGGAAACCGCCATGAAAAGGCTGGCAAGGAACAAGGTCGTAATTCCCAGGGCAGCGCTGCTTGCAGCTCTGCAGTGGTGGATTAGGATCTCTGCCGCCGCCAGACTGCCAGCATCCAAGTTCCTGGCGGAGCTGGCGGTTCCCTAAACCACCAAGGTTGTGATGTGGTGGTCGGACCACCACATTGGCGGCAGTCCTTGCCGCCACCGCGAGTGTGGTGGTCTGAAGACCCCCACACTCGTAATGACCCCATTAATCTTCATTAGAATTGCCTTTCACTTTTCTGCATTAAGCGCTGTGTTAGCATTGCCTTATCAAATTAAAGCTTGCTGATTCCAACCTCTGACTTATTCCAATTTCAAAGGATTATCATCTAAGTAGGCTTCCTCAGCCACATCGAAAATTCTGGCAAGTGGACCCAAAACATCCAAAACCATGTCTTGCACTTGTTTAAAAGACCTCCATGGTCCCTTTCTTGGAGCCGTTCCCATCTTAAACAGAAACGTAAATAATTCTGGATCCAAGTTTGGAGTCACACAAACGTTTTCTTCTAGAACTGGTCTTGTATTCTAAGCCTTCAAAATATTTCTCACCTCCTTATCCAAAGGTGTTCTAATTGACTTTGTAATAAACTGCATCATGTACTCTAACGGCCACCAGTTCGCACTCCTGGGGTGATGAATAGCATATGGAGAAAACAAATCTCCTCACCAAGGGGAATTTTAATTACATCTTTTGTTGATGTAGAAGTATCTTCATCAGTTTGAAACCAATCATCATTAACCCCATCAGCAGTGTTTAAACCCCAAACATAGGGCCTGATTACGAGTGGGGCGGTCTATACACAGACACACTCACATTACAGCCCTGGCAGTCGGACCACCAGGATCTTGGATCCCGGTGGTCTGGAGGTGGCAGAGGTCCTTATCCGCCAGGGCAGGGCTGCAAGCCGCGCTGCCCTGGGGATTACAACCTTGGTCTCTGCCAGTGGTTTCATGGTGGTAACACTGCCATCAAAAGGCTGGTGGGGAACACGTGCAGGGGCCACAGGGGAGCCCCTTCACTGCCCAGGCACTTGGCATGTGCAGTGCAGGGTCCCCCTGACCAGTACCCTCTCAATATTCACTGTCTGTTGACAGCATTGCCACTGGTCAGGAGCCAGAGACAATTCTGAAGCCTGTTTCCTGCTAGGCCGATCTAGCAGGAAACCCATAATAGCTACGGCGGGGAGGTCACCGCGTAGGTAGCGACCACCCTGTCAGAAGTTTGGCAGATGGAGTTTTCCTTCCACCAAACTCATAATGAGGCCCAAAGTCATCAAAATGTTCCTCATCTTTTTTTGTCATAAATTCTAAATCTAATTCATTGTTCTTTGAGCTCATCTCTTTTGCACGGCAAAGGATGAATCCTCTTTTTGTGCAGCTAGGGACACCTTTCTTTTGTTGTGTGTCGCTAAGGACACCTCTTACCTTCTTGGTGCTCTGACCAACCAATCTACCTGAGCCTCTCGACTCCTCATTCAAATGTTTGGTTTTCTGCTTTTTCTTACCTTGCTTAACAACTTTATCAGCATCCTCATCAGAAAGAGACCAAAACTCATTCTCTGAGTTCACTGTCTTCTTATTGTGGTCCATTACTTTTTCAATAGTCTCCTGTATACAACTTTTCATTTCCAACTGAATCGATTTTTTAATTATTTCCTCACTGATCTTACCCTCAGGAATCTTCACAGATTCAACCTCAGAGCTCAACACTGTGAGAACAAAGCCAAACACCAACGTAGCACTAATAAATTAGAAAATGTCTTTTAAATCAACCTTCCTCACTGAATTGAATGTACTTATAAATCAATTTCTCCTCACAAGCCAGACCTATAGTACTTATACTGAGGAAACCGCAAAATAAGGACCAAGGGCCAGATGTACGAAGCATTTTCAAGTCACAGAATCTGCCCATTTGTGACTTGAAAAATGCTTTTTGGAATGTACAAAGCCCAAACTGTGATTCAGTAACTTGTTACCAAATCGCAGTTTGGGTTTTGAGATTCGGTAATAGGAAGGGGCGTGTCAAATGCGTCCCTTCCCAATACCGAATCCAAATGGTATGTATGATTGTTTTGTGACCGCAAATGGAGCCGCAAAACAATTGCAGTTAGCACCAGTTTCAAACTGGTGCTAACCCATTCGCAAACTGGAAGCGGTCCCCAGGGGACCCCTTCCCCTTTGTGAATGGCAACGAAAATATTTTTTCAGAGCAGGCAGTGGTCCCACGGACCACTGCCTGCTTTGAAAAAAGGAAAAGAAAACTTTTCAATTTTTGATTTTGAAATGCATCTCGTTTTCCCTTAAGGAAAATGGGCTGCATTTTTAAAAAAAAACTGCTTTATTTAAAAGCAGTCACAGACATGGTGGTCTGCTGTCTCCAGCAGACCACCATCCCTGCGAGGGTGGCCATTCCCAATGGGGTCGCAAATTGCGACCTACCTCATAAATCTTCATGAGGTAGGCCATTTGCGACCCCATTGGGAATCGCAAACAGTGTAAACTACACTGTTGTACATCCGGTATTGCAACTCGCAAATTGCCAGTCACTGAGACACATAGTTTGCGAGTCGCAATACCTGATTTTTGTACATGTGCAACAACTGTCAAATCTTGGAGAAAATGCTGTCACATCTATATTAGAATATATTAAATTCAGCCCAAACTAAGATGGCTGCCAAATCTGGCAATAAGAGAAGAGATTACGACTAACTCATTTCCTACACTGTACATAGTGTTTTATTTTTATGTTGAATGCCTTGTAAAGATGAAATTAGCATGCTAACTGTGCCAGAAAGAAACCCCGGACGACTGCTTACTATAAACGCTGAAAAAAATAACTTGCGGAATTGCCTTTGGTGGCGTGAGGAACAGCGTACAATGGGGACTGAGTGCTTGACCTGGAATTAAGGTAAAACCAGTCACTGTGCACTCTCTGAACAGAGCAAACACATTAAAGCAACACAGACCCGCCAATAACATTAAATATGTTTATTTTAATTTTTAAAATGGCACATTCTAAAATATCTTTTACTCCGACCCCACAAATTAATAAATTATAATAACAGTCTGTCACACGAAATAAATAATCATTAAGACTACAAAAACATTCTCAAAAGCAAATGCACAAGCTAATTAAACAGTATCTAAGATCCAGGTTTCCATAAATTAGAAACTCCCATAAGATAAACAGTTAAAATGTATAAACCAGAAGGAAATGCTACTTATCTGAACAGGAGCAGCAATTAAAAGAGCCAGAGGATTCCGTTCATGGACTATTTATGTGTTAAGAGTTCTATTCTTGAATGTTCTTTTGTTTTCTTTGAAGGGCTGATGCTTGGAGTGCCATTAAAGGATGTTAATGCATAATGATAGCCTCCAGTCTTGTAATGAAATCTTGATTTCATTAAAGACAATGAAGGCTAACATTATGCATGAACCTTTTATTGCTGCCCCAGCATGCAGTCCTTTAAGGAACATTAAATACATCATAAACAAACATTCCAAGTTGCAATCTTCAAAAGAATATATAAGCCCATGTCACAAAGGCACATTCCTCTTTAGTCTGCGAAAAAACATAAGATGCTCCTCAGGTTTGACAAAAAAAAGTTCTTACTGCAAAGAATTATCTGAATGAACGAAATCAAAGTGAAACAAATGTCTTTATCAAAAAGATAATTTAATTCTGTGGAGTAACAAAATTAATAATAAAGTAGTACAAGTCAAATCAACAAGTCAAATTAATACAACTTAAAAACAAATAAATTAGGTGAGGTAGGTGAGATAATGTTAGCCTTTGTTGTCTTTAATGAAACCACTCTAGATCCTCTCAAACTTCCTGGGGCAGGGATAGTACCACACACCCTTCTTCAAACGCAGGGATTTTAGTCTCTGTAGAGTCCTGTAATGAAGTGGACCTATGGAAACTGACTGAATGGAGGATGATAAAAGTCCAACCATCTTTTCCAGATCCAACAAAGTCACTACTTCCTTTGCTAAGACATGACCTACTTCCTTCTTTATTTTTGTCAATTTCTATCATGATAGAGTTCTCTATGTTGTTGATGAAGCCTAAGGCTTCTATGAGATCCCTTGTTCCAACAACTCCTTTTCATTCTGAGACAACAAAGAGTATGTTGTCTAGATAGATGATTAAAATCACTCCTCTCTCTCTCAGAAAGCTACCACAGGGCGCAGTGCCTCAATGAAACACCAAGGAATTGACAACATAGCAAAGGGAAGATAAGAGTATTGGAACAAAATGCCTCTCCATCTGAACCGTAAGTATTTCTGTAAAATTATGTCCATAGAGACTGTAAAAGAAAGCCACTTTCAGGTCTAACTTCACCAGTCAGTCTTTCGTCTGTAAAATGCCTCATAAAAGATGGATTCCTTCCATCTTGAGGAGCATGTACACTAAAACCTATTTAATTCCTTCAAGTGTATTACAAGTCACCAACCTTTGTCCTTTATTAGACCAGAAAACAGTGCTTACAAAATTGTTTCCAAATCTGTAACTTTGGTAATTCAACTTTTGTGCATCATTTGGATAACTTCTGCATCTACCAATACCCTGTGATTTTTGTCTAAAGATTGAGGCCCTCATTCTGACCTTGGCGGGCGGCGGAGGCCGCCCGCCAAAGTCCCGCCGTCAGGTTACCGTTCCGCGGTCGAAAGACCGCGGCGGTAATTCTGACTTTCCCGCTGGGCTGGCGGGCGGTCGCCTTCAGACCGCCAGCCAGCCCAGCGGGAAAGAGGCTTCCACGATGAAGCCGGCTCGGAATCGAGCCGGCGGAGTGGAAGCTGTGCGACGGGTGCAGTTGCACCCGTCGCGTATTTCACTGTCTGCGCAGCAGACAGTGAAATACATGTAGGGGCCCTCTTACGGGGGCCCCTGCAATGCCCATGCCAGTGGCATGGGCACTGCAGGGGCCCCCAGGGGCCCCGCGACCCCCCCTACCGCCATCCGGATCCCGGCGGTCCGACCGCCGGGATCTGGATGGCGGTAGGGGGGGTCGGAATCCCCGCGGCGGTGCAGCAAGCTGCGCCGCCGCGGAGGATTCAATGGGGCGGCGGTACACTGGCGGGACCCCGCCAGTGGTGCCGGTCCGACCGCGGCTTTACCGCCGCGGTCGGAATCCCCATTGGTGCACCGCCGGCCTGACGGCGGTGCTCCCGCGGTCCTCCGCCCTGGCGGTCAAAGACCGCCAGGGTCAGAATGACCACCTGAATCTTTTGGTAAGGAATTTCCAAACTCTATGCTGAAACCTCTCACACTTTCTAAAACCCATGAATCGCTTGTTATGATTGACCAATTTCTGAGGAAAAACACTGAACATTCCCCCTACCTTTTTTTGGAAGGGAATAGTTTGCTCAGTAAGGCTGGCGGGGAGGGGGGTGTAAGCTTCAGATTTTTCCAACAAACACACTGGCATTGAGTGTCAAAACACATTATAGACAAGCACAGTGCATGAGAGGGGCTTAAGGAGCAGTGGAAAAAGAAACGAATGAGGATTGAAAGGGGTACTTAGGGGGAGAAAACACAATATTTTGAAACACAAACAACATTTTGGAAGACTAAAAGCGAAGAGGAAGAGAGAATGTGTGTGTTTTTATCTGTGCTTATGCAAAAACTCCTTATGAAAGTCAACAGACACCTCACCATCCCCAACTGAAAGCACCTGTACACAACTGTTTTACAGAAAATACATTTATCAGGGGTGTAACACCCTAAACAACCCCCCTGAAGCAACACTCCTGTTTGTTTGGGAAGACCCATTCAAACGTTTGAAGCTTAGTTGATCTCTTGAGTCTTGAGATCTACCCTTGTTCCCACCAGAATGAGGGGTTCGGGCTGAGTGTTGGAATGGAAGTTCCTTCTGTAGCCCTGCAGCTCTTGATAGTTGAACTAGGACCTTTGCGACCCTTGGTTGACAGCCAGTCCCCTCCTGTCAGCGCTTCCAAAAACCCTTGCATTAAACAAACATTGCATACTGGATTGGTAGTAACATGAACAGATACTTGCCCGAGGATTTTACAAAACGTTTGCCACAAAAGCATTCGGGTCACCGGGGCTTCTTTCTTTGCTAGCTGAACCTTAAGGGAGTTAAATGCGGTTGGGAATAAACATATCTGTACTGAGTTGGTCTTTAATAGCCTTCAAGGTTAAAGGTTGTTCTAGGTTTTCACCAAGTAATTCAGTCTCCAAGGTCTCAGTGGATCGAATACATATTCGCCCATTTGCTCTAAATCGCCCTCTAATATATTGTCATTAGTATCATGGGAGTTCTTACCATCTTTTGTGCTATTAAGGCTACTCATTCCATTTGTGCTGCTACTGACACAAATCCCTGTTGCGCCAACATGCTTGTTCCTGCTTGTTGTGTCACCAAGGATACCACAGTCTGTTGTACTGCTAAGACTACCCTTTCTCAAGTCTCTATGAACTATGGACTCCGCCCTTACTAGGTGTTTCAATTTTTTAGGGACCTTACCTCCCTTTTTAGTAATTACAGGTGAATCTGTCTCAGAAAGTGAGAAAAAATCCTCTTCAGAGGGAGAATCTCTCTTTCTTTTTGCCAAAACTGCTTCTACTGCCTCCTTGAGGGAAGATCCGATTTACCTGTCAAAGTACCTCTTAAATATGTCCTCATTGACTCCGGAGGAAGGGGCGCCCTGTGATGATAAATCATCTGCCATAGTATCAGAAATAAATCCCCCTTTTCGGAAAAGAAAAACTCCTTAAATAATAATAAAACAAAACTCCTTCTCCTTTTTTTTTGTTGGTAAAATGGTGCTTCAGGAGATACAAAATTCAATTGTGCCACTTTCTGCGTTCAATTCACATCTGTTTCAAGTCCGAGTTGTCATAGCAACATTATGGCCCTCATTATGACGTTGGCGGTATATCCTGCTTACCGCCATGCTGACGGCCGCTAACTTACCACCGCTGCAGCAGATATCCGTTCACCATATTATGACTCACACAAACCAATCCGACAGAATTCAGCCACATGGACAAATCTGCCAGTACAAAGGTCAGTGCTAAAGTGGCGGTATCAAAACCCACACCGTTACGCCAACAAAACAAAGCCCACCACATTATGACCCACGAATCACCACTCGGACATTCAATGGAGGTAAACCATTGGCGGTACATACCGCCGCGCTCACAATGGACACCCACAGACAAAACAATTCCACATTGGACAATTCAAATAGCACATACCTGACACCCATACACACACCACACCCACACACACACACCACTATAAAACACAGACACACATTACCCACAACCCTTTACGATTGCATATCATTACAACCAGAGAGACACCAAGACCACTGAGACAACTAGAGCCACACACCACTCACACCCATACACTACTCACGCACTCCACATCACACACCCCAACACATTACCCAACACACCCTCACCAACACACCTCACATAACACCCATGGCACCACAAAGACAACCCCGTTTCACAGAGGAGGAGCTAAGGGTCATAGTGGAGGAAATTATCAGAGTACAGCCACAGCTGTTTGGAGCACAGGTGCAGCAAATATCCATCGCAAGGAAGATGGAGCTATGGCGGAGAATCGTGGACAGGGTCAACACTGTGGGACAGCACCCCAGAACAAAGGATGACATCAGGAAGAGGTGGAACGACCTGCAAGGGAAAGTACATTCCATAACAGCAAGACTCCAGCTCGCTCTACACAGGACTGGCGGTGGACCCCCACAACTCACAGCATGGGAGGAGCAAGTCTTGGTAATACTGCATCCTGAGGGCCTGGCCGGAGTCAGAGGAAGACTGGAGAGTTGACTTACTTCAGTAAGTCAACTCTCAACTATTATCACCCCCTTACCTACATGCCATCACATACCCTCACGTTAACTCCCATCACTCCACTACATCCCACACACTCCACCATTACATCTCGCCTATCCCAATGCCAAGCCCTGCATGCTGTTCCAATGCATGGGCACCCCTCACAGCCCCGCATGGACACCCATCACTAAAGCATGCACAGAATAGAGAACTAACAATCCCACCATACACTAACATACAAAAGTGAAAGCTGGCAGGGCAAAACCAACCATAGTGGGGAAGCCAGGGATGTACAATATGTCATACACATAAACCATAACACATCATTTACATCCCCACAGATACCCCAGCCAATGTCACTGGAGAGGAGGTGCCAGCACTATCCAGTCCCCCAACTGAAGAGGCCCACAGTGATGACAGTTACTCTGGTCTTCAGGATCTGGACGATCAACTAGGCCCATCAAGGACCACTGGACAGCCGGTTACCCAAGCACAGTCACACACCACCACAGAGCCTCCCCCATCAGGAAACACCACCACAGCAACCACCCAACGTACCCACACCTCTGTCCCCAGGACACATCAATCTGCAATGTGTCCAACCCCAACAGGGACCCCAGGCCACACCTCGCACACAAGACTATCAGGGACCTTGTGTCAGTGGCAGTGGGCACACAGTTCAGGGGACAGAGGCACAGGCCAACAGGGAAACTGGGAGGAGTGCTGTGCGCCAGGGGGAGGACAGGCCCAGGCAACTGACTCTCCAGGAGGCACACTCCGAGATCCTGGGAGCCTACCAACATTCCCAGGACACGATGAGCCAGGTCCTGGCCAACGTGCAGGAGAACAAGGAGCTGCAGGATGGACAGTACCAGGGGATCAGGGAGGACTTGCAAGCCATCAACAACACCCTGATCTCCATAGCAGGGGTGCTGGCAGACATGGCCAACGTTATGAGGGAGGCAGTCTCACACCAGCGTGCCCCTGCCACTAGCCAGACATCTGAACAGTCTTCCACTTCCACTGCCGTAGTGGCCAGGAGGCCCCACCACAGGACTCATAAGCCACTAGAATCCCTCCCCCTGCAGAAGGTGAACCACCCCGCAAACATTCCCTGCGATCCAGACAGAAGGCAGAGACACATGCCAAGACCCCCGCCAGGAAATTAGACTCTCATGATTGTCCCCCTTGTGTCCCACTCTGTCACTCTGTTTGCCTTGAACTGCCATAGCTCCCCTTCCTCTGTCCCCTTGGACAATGCACCTGAGCTACAAACAGACTGGAACAATACCCTGGACTTTCCTCTATCATCACCCCGTCCCATTGCACTTCCCCCCATATGTTAGCACTTCAATAAACACCCTTTGAAAAAAAATCTATTTTGTGACATGTATATCAAATATGTATTTTTGTAAACAGATACAAACATTGCAAATGAACTGCACATAGAAGGAGCATAGCTTAATGACCTGTAGCTGGCTGTGGTGACACACCAGGAGTATTTGTCAAATCATCAACATCTGCGAAATGACTTGCCAGAGGGAACAGTAAGTTGGCATGGAAGTGTGAAATATGAGCATGCCATTGCCACACAGATTACAACCAAAGTAATTGAAATGTAAAGTTACACTGTCTTACCTGTGTTTCATTGGAAGTATTGATGGATCACAGATGTTCTGTTGTCCTCATCCTCTGCCTCCTCATCCTCACTGGCCACAGGGTCTACTGCTGCTACAGGGTCATCTCTAGTCTCCTCCTCTTGCAGAAAAGGTACATATCGTCTGAGGGCCAGGTTGTGCAATATGCAGCTTGCTACTACTATCTGGCAGACCTTCTTGGGTGAGTAGCACAGGGATCCACCTGTTAAATGGAGGCACTGGAACCTGGCTTTCAGGAGACCAAAGGTTCTCTCAATTATCCTTCTAGTTTACCCATGTGCCTCATAATGTTCTTCTGCCCTTGTCCTGGCATTCCTCACAGGGGTCAGCAGCCATGATAGGTTTGGGTAACCTGAGTCACCTGCAAATATTGAGGGACAACATTTAGCCACACACTATCCCATATGGCCAACAGCATAGGCATACACCAACATATACTGGGTGGGAACCAGGGCTCACCTATTAGCCACACCCTGTGCCTCTGTAGTTGGCCCATCACAAGGCAGTCTAGTCTCAATGGAGACAAAGACACCAACAAGAACACTTACAACATCAGCATCAAAATAATTAGACCCAACCTCTGCATTGGCTTGGTTTCAAGTGGCAGGTATTATGTTCAGTGGAGAGGCAAAGTTAAAATAGGTTGAGCAAGTGGCAGCCACAATGACACTTCAGAAGATGTTCCAGGGGTATCTGGATCATCCAAAAGAGGTGTATGTGTATCAAAACCTCTTGTAGTATAGTGTGATATGGGAAGAAGCATCAATATGCAGTGCTCAGCAGACTGGCAATAATGTATCTGGCTTGTCCTGTAGCCAGGATGTCTGCTGAACGTGCGTTCAGTGCAGCTGGTACAGTTGTAACAGTGAGAAGGACCAATCTCTCACCTCAAAACACGGAGAAACTAACCATGATCAAAATGAGCTAGTGTTTTATACAACCTGATTACGGCGTTCCCGAAACACCACAGGAGTAGGAAGACAATGACTGGGCAGAATCAAGTGTGCTTGCTTATCAACTTCTGGGTGAACCACCTGAGTTTGAGGTCAAACTCTACTTCTTAGACTGAGTATGTCAGTGCCACCATAGAACCTTTTAATTATTTCTTGTCGAACTTCTTTATTTCTTTACAAAAAAACCAATTTGCTAGTGGAACATTATGTTTGTGTCGGATTTCTACTGCCCTACCATTTTTTAGTCACATATATGGCCGGATTGGATTTGGACCCGTGTACAGTAAAGAAGCCCCCACATTCCCTTCAGGACATTGGAGATGATGCATGCCTCCTTCACATGGTATTGCCTATCCTTTTTTTTACACCATCTAGCAGAGCTGACCAGAAGATCATTGATTAAAAGACTACCAGTGCCAATGCCTAATTCCAATGTGTTGCTACCATCAAAGAGGATATAATATTTTGTTCAACCACCATGCTTCGATTCGAAGAGGCAACTACTAACTATTGCACCAATGACTCGTGATATATTGAGTGATTGTGATGTATGTGATAGCTGACAGTGAGGGAGGGAGTTCAACAAATTTGTAAGCTTGTTTTCGATGATTTGCAATGTTTGGCAGCTGATGGGTGATCATTTTTTCCTGAAAGGTGTTGGCCTTTCAGACTTAGTGAAATTTATCTGCAGGGTCCACTCCTTTTTCTGGTTCCTCAGACCAGTCATATTTGTTACCACAAATCCACATAAAATACCCCACTTCTGTTTCTCTATTTGTTCTTCCACAGCAGTGCACTACACAGGTCTACCTTGCTCAGTTTGGGACTCGGATGGAGTTACTCAGAATCAGGAGAAGGAGGCTGGACGGACTCAGGGTGGTACTACTTCAATAGCTAGAAGGAGAAAGTTACGAACTTCATGATGGTGAAGACTCTGAGGCCTAGTACTCACTCAGCTCTGTGGACTGAAAACAGGTACATTGAATTGGGAAATGCCACTGAGTGTGTATTTGCTGCATTACTGGCTCAAACGGGAAACTCTTTTTTATGTTCTTGCTCTGCCTCTGAACTTCTTGGTACGCTCCTGATGCCTCACGAAGCTTACTTCCTTTTGTTTTTCTCCTTTACTCTACAACACAGTCACTGTTTTTCCATACACAGGCCTTCTCCTAGACCTCTCCTGCACAAACAAAACAAGGTGGAAGCTCAACACGCCACCTTACCTACTGGACGGGTCCAGTCAAGCAACCAAGAGTAACGGACATTCCAGGAAGAATGGAGATGCACTGCCCAATTTGGCAATACAGTGTCATTTTCCTTTTAACAATCATAATTTTTAGAACTGAGTAGGATAACGTCAATCCTCCATAATTTGTATTCTTCCAACCTAGAAGACATAACATTTAGAGATGCACTATTGTGTGTTTCTTTGGGGCAGAAGGACTGCTTCCAATGCATTCAACTGAACTGTGTCTTACTTATCACTTTATTGTTCCTTTCCACAACAGATTGATGATGGTGTGTTGCTTAGTGACCGGATGAATACTGTAGTGGTTTCTTTTGGGTACTGTTTGTCTTTGCCACACCTTTCCCCATATCCCCTTTCCCATCCATTCATCGAGCCACTAATCCTCTTTCACCGGGCAGTGTGACTTAATTTTACACCATAAATGGATCACACTCACACACTTGCTGGGGCGGATGTGATGAAAGCAACACCAACTCACTGAATGACCTTCTTTACCTGAGCAAAATTCCATACCGTCCCCATCAACATCCATTCTTCTTTGTTGTGTGTGAAATACTGTCATTGTGGTAGTATGGTCTCAGTCTTCCTAAACTTATGATAATATATGACCCACTAACTCTCTGTTTTCCTTCAATCTAGTTGACAATGATGGATAACCCTTTGATTAATCCTGTAGTTGGAATTCACATAAGTGAGAGTGGCAGTGTGTGTCTTTCCTGTTAGCGGGCTAGTCTGTTACTAATACTACTACCCCTTTAAGATGCCACCTTGGGAAAATCCCTGCAGTAAGAAGACTGCAGTATTAGCCCTTGTTTCATCTATACAGGTAAGAGAAGAACAATGGATTGAAGTGAACTTGCTTAGCTAGAGATTAACTTCCACTGAAGATGTTGTTGGTGTGTATTTAGCCTTTTGTAGGCAAAATAGACAATGGTAATTATCCCCTAGTTGTCAGTATAGTCACAGATGGCAGTAGAGCAAAGAGTATAAGTAAATGACATAATTTTTTTTAGCAGATTTAAGAAACATGCTACACTAAAACACAGCAGTGCAAACTAAAACACCAACACATAAATGAAGTAAAAAATATCCCCTTTCATTTTTAACAAATAGAAAACCCACACTTTCCACCCACAACAGGCCTACTCCTTTCCCCAAACAAATAGCACTGTCCCCAAAAATTCCAATGAAAGTCCAAAGTGAAACCCGGTACCAACTCCCTCCCCACCCTCTCTACCCTCTACAAGTCCCTCCCACCAAAACATTTTTTTTTAGAAAAGGCTCAGAAGAGGGCATTGTCCATACCGGTCTGGAAATGGTCCAGGCTCTGCTCTATGCTACTTAGCAGGCTTTCAACGGGGTCAATCCACTGCAGGACATGAACCTGGAATTGCCAGCCTTAGCAGGAGGAAGTGGCAGCATTGGTAGTCAGGGCCCCTGACAGCTGGCGGTTGAGCCGGCAATGTAATGGCCTGAATGCTGGGGCTGGGGCTGGGGCTGGCGTGCTGCTGAACTTGTTCCTGTGTCAGAGGCAGCTATTTCTGGCTTTTCATCCTCCCAACCATAATCCACTGGTATTCGGCCGGTAAAGTCTCCAGCATCTGTTGCCACAGATCTCCTGCCTGGTGGGTGGTGCTGGTTGACCAGCAGGAGTAGCTATATTGGGAAAAACAAAAATAACAAAAGACATATTGTAAACAATGTTCTGAGAAAACACTTCCTTCAAAGGAAGTAGTGGGTGGCACAGTAGCAGTACACTGCTGGTACCCTAGGGACATTGGAATTTTATGTGATTGGGATTAGGAGGGGCAGAGGGCCAATTTTATTTGTTTACCCACCCATGCCTCACATAAAAAGCACTGACTGTCTGGTAGAAAAGAATTAAGGCAGAATAATAGCAGATTTTAAAAAAAGCTGTGAATTTATTTATTTTCTTGTAAAGACTTTTCTAGTAACTAAACAGACACTTTTAGTGGGAAAATAAAAATCAATTACTTCTCATTTATGAGAAGGCATTATGCACTATGGAGTGCAAGTTGTGCCAAATTAATGGAGGCATGCTAGCTAGTGCTTCTGGTACTTTGCTACTGTCTGCAGCTGGGGCAGCTGTAGTTGACAATTATCTATCTTTAATTCTAATGGCCCTGCTCTTTTCCGAATGCTTTTCACTTAATTTCTACCCTGACTCCAAAGAGGCAGATGAATAATAAATGAGATACTACATCACACACTTCACGTATAAAATGCTGATATATTATCCTGTCTGCTCTAAGTAGATGGTGGAGTTAACGATACACTGAACTATAGGGAAAGGAACAGGTGTATAGATTGTATTTGGCATGTTCGTCACAGAGTTTCTCTTATGCCAAACTTGAAATCAAATCAGCACTTACTAGTTCACTTTATGCACTGGCCTTGCCTACCATTACAAATTATTTTCAACAAATTAATTTGCTGGGCAGTAAGGAAAGGAAACTTGACCTACTCTACTGCAGCGTAAGGCAGAGAGGGATAGGTAGAGCTTTTGCTTGAGAATAGAGCAGCGTCAACGATCATCGATTCATCATGTGCCTAAGCTTTGGCTTATTCAGTCAGTGCAATGGATGAAAGTCTAAAGGGAAAAAGCTGAACAGTAGTAAGATAAATCTGTTATGGGAAACCATAAAATATGTTTTGGAAAAACTTCACATGCCCATAAAAATGTGGCACATGCCAAAAATGGATCTTTCCATTTTTTTTGGTAGGATGGGATGGAAGAACTTAGGAAAGAATAAAGGAGCAAAGTACTAAGAGAAGTGACTGAGTGGGCGAATGTAAACACACCTTGTGTGTTCGTTTTGCAAAGCATTGAATACTTTGTAAATGCTGTATTAACTAAAGCAGATGCACATTGTACAGCCAACAGCGCAGTTACAAATTGAACCACTCTGCACTTCTTCGGTCATGGGTGACCAAATGCAATGGGCAGGGAGGGGGTTGAAGAATGATGATGGATGTGATACATATCTGCCTTGCTTAACAAATACAGTGAGACAAGGGATTAGAATAACACACATTAAAACTCCACCCACTTTGAACAATAGCTTTGCTAACTACAAAACAAAGTAAGTGAATTAGGTGTGCAGCATACCCCTCTCCAGAAAAGCGCCCTTGTTTAATCATCCAAGCAAGTATCCAATCATCCTTTCATTCTTCCTAAGTATACCTACCCATAACCACCATGAATTAAGCTTTACTTTCTCTCGTTGAGTCTTTCACCAAAATTTCCAATCCATTACCCATCCATTCAGTAGCCACCCTTTCTTTCAATTTTCCTTTTACCCAATCATCCATTTACCCAATACGCAGCAACTCATCCTTTCATCCATCCACACATCCTTTCCTTCCACTCATTTCACTCATTCTTTCTTTTAACCTTCCATTCTTTCCCATTTCAATCAAGCTATCATTTTTAGGATACATTATGTGAGCTTTTGGTGAGTTGCAGATAGAAGAGGACATAACTCAACCATCTCTGTACGATGCCCTTGTAGCTAGTGGGTATAATAGTAATTGTCAATAAGCAAGCAATGTAACTTACCACTGCCCGTCCCTGCCTCTGCTTCTCCCCTACTCCATCTCCTGCTGCAGTGGTACTTGAGCCTCCGACACTGGTGGTCAGTGTGGCTAGAAAAAAACATTATATATTTTTTAGATGCCTGGTACACATCCACCTAGTTATTTTAATAAACAAATGCAATTGTCATACATCACTACAGTTCGGTTAGCACTGCAGTATCTTCAATTAAAAAGATCACTCTGGGCATTTTGTTGGCTCACAGTGTTAGAAAAGCCAGCTAGTTAAGCCAACCAAAATGTTTTCATAATGGAGGGGCAGAGCTATACCCTATGATGATGATGTCTCGGTTTCATTGAAGTGCAATGAAGTGGTGGAATAAAATGGTTAATGAAAGACAGAAAAAAAAGATAATGCAGAGATAACAGGAATTAAACAAAAATTTTATCAGGGAGTTGGCAAAGAAAGGAGATGGTATAAACAAGGAAAAAGTAGTATAAATTAGTGGGCAGAGGTAAAAGTTAGGGAAATAATAATAATAATAATAAATAATAGGACTTATTGGGATGAGCAAAGACCTCAGCATTTGCGCTGGTGGTCAGTGCCTCCTCCCCAGCTCTTGCCAGACCCGCCTCTGTGCCCCTCTTCCTTCCCTTGGGTGCTGATGTAAGAAATAAAGAAGATACGAAAAATAGATTAGTGGTACAGTTAATCTCCACAAAATTATTAAAACAGGTAAACGCAGTAACATTGTACTTATTTAAATCAGATCGCCTATGGTACTAGTATCGACTATCGTTGAGTTAGCTAAACCAATCCTAAAATCCTTATTCCAAATTTCCTTAACAAAAAACTACATTTGGAACTAATACATTGCAATGAATGATCTTTTATTCTATTCTCATTTCTCAAACCCCTTGAGAGACCAACTTAGTATCCCTTTTTTGCAATGTATAGATGCATACTAGTACTACATATCATTGTGAAATTGCTTGGGACTGTACGAGCTATATAAAGAAAGTCACAGAGAATGATAACTCACCTATATCACTAATTCACATGGTGACAGGAGGACTGAGGAGTCTACATTTCAATGTCTTCTTAAATAATCAGCCAAGGTGAGCGCTGACGATATGATGAGGTAGCTCCGAGCACCTACCTTGTTCTAACTGGATCACATAATAATATTCTTAATGTATACTTAACGTAACTTACCTCTAAGACTGCAGCATGCTATTCGGAAAAAAAGTTAGCACTGTAAAACACAAACACAATAATACAGTTAATTTACTCACAAGCCCAGGAATCGTGATGCCTAGACGGTCAAGCAAGGCCTACTAGCGGTCAATGATATTTGCCCAGTGGGGCGCCAGCTGCTGGGGGGTGTGCTAGACCTGGGTAGTTCACCAAACACACTTGTGCACCCTCTCCCAATGCAGCCTATGCTCCTGTAGGAGGTAACATCGAGGGAAGGTGGTGCTGCACATAGAAAACCAGTACTGCCACCTCTGTCTCACAGAAAATGGCCTGGGGCTGCACCTCCTGGCGGCAAGGTAGACAGCTG
The DNA here is from genome assembly GCF_031143425.1 of Pleurodeles waltl. NCBI lineage: Eukaryota > Metazoa > Chordata > Amphibia > Caudata > Salamandridae > Pleurodeles > Pleurodeles waltl. Next base: position 58,625,199 of record NC_090441.1, read on the forward strand.
CAGCTGGCTGTTCTGGGAGCCGGAAGCTGCCGCTCCCCTGTTCACTGATGCTGCCCTGCTCTGCCATGGTGCTTGGGGGGGAGGGTGGTGGGTGAAGAAAAAAAGAAACAGAGTATGGAATGAAGAAATAACTAAGGAAATAAAGATAAGAATAAACAAAAATAAACAAAGTCACAAAAAGCACGTAAAAAAAATTAAATAACGCAACTAAATACAGACAAAAAAGGACACACTAATACAATAAATAAAATGGGGGTAGATTAATTAGAAGGGTGGAGGATTGAAAAGATTATCAAGAAATTTAAAAAACAGGCCTAACATCAAAACAAGATGACCGCGCCAACGCGAACTGCGTTGTGCCATTTGTGTGAAATTTTGAACGCAAGAACACGCTCTGCATTTTGTTTGACATAAAACACAGCACAAACCGCTTGATGGGGAACTCCGCATAGTGCGGCAGAGTTTTTTTTACCACTTTGTGGAGTTCCACATAGCCGACTCCGTAAACTCCACCCACCCCTACATATATATTCTTGTGAAGATTCCAACTTGGAATGCTTATTCATGATGTATTTAATGTTCTTTACACCCTTGTATGCCACGGACATAATGGTAACCTCCGTGGCGGCACCACGGATGTCACCATTACGTCCGTGTACCGGCCCCCGGGGGAAGCGCTAGCATTCCCCCTGAGGGCCAGGGTCAGGGCTGGAAGGGGAATCGCTTCTCCTTCCACCCTGACCCCCCCTGGTGACGTCTGATGGTCATCAGAGGTCACCTCCCAGCGCGATGCAGAAGAGAAATGCAAAAGCATTTCTCTTCTGCTCAGGAGGAGGGGGCCGCAGACACATGAAAGGAAAGGAAAAGCTTTTCCTTTCATGTCTCTGCAAGCATTTCTGCTGCCCGATCGCAATGCGATCGGGCAGCAGAAATGCCACTAGACACAAGTTTTTTTTTTTTGATGTTGTTGAATGAGGGGAGCGGCCCTTGGGCAAGGGCTACTCCCCAGTGGACCAAATAATTTGTAGGCCCTTTCAGCCTAATATAATTAGGCCGATCTGCCCCTAGGGGGGCCAGAAAACCCCTAGACACCAGGGATAAAAAAAAAAAAATTCTTTTATCTGTGGGGAGCGACCCCTTAGGCAAGGGCTGCTCCCGGGGGGGGCCTAATTGTTTTTAGGCCATTTCTGCCCCCTGAGGTGGGGGCAGAAGCCACTAGACACCAGAAAATTTTTCTTTTTTAGATTAACGCATAAGGGGATCGGCCCCTTGGGCAAGGGCAGCTCTCCAGGGAGGACAAAATATTTGTAGGCCTTTTCTGCCCCCCCTGGAGGCAGATCAGCCTAATATAATTAGGCCGATCTGCACTCGGGGGGCAGAAACCTCTTGATATCAGGGACATATATAAATATATTTTTATTTACTTTATGTTTTTATGAATGGGGAGCCATCTTTAGGCAAGGGTCGCTCCCCTTGGGGGAAAACTGTATTTAGGCCATTTCGGCCCCCTTGGGGGCAGATCGCCTATTTTTGTTAGGCCAATCTGCCCCCAAGGGGGGTAGAAACCACCAGACAACAGGGATTGGTGTGTGTGTATGTGTGTGTTTTATTTGAGGGGGCAGCCCCTTTGGGCAAGAGTCGCTCCCCATGGGGCACATTACTGTTGGGCATATCTGCCAGATCTGCCTATTTTTGGTAGGCCCAACTGCCCCCAAGATTGGCAGAAAGCCCACCAGAGACCAGGGAAGATTTTTTTTTCAAAATAAGAGGGTGGCAGTATGGCCATACCCCCACCCCAAATAAATGGGTCCAAAATTGTTCTGCCCACCAGTGGGGAGATGGGGCAATTACCCCCGATCCACATCCCGGGGGGAGGCAGAAAGTCTACTAGAGGCCATGGAATTTTTAAAAAATAAAATAGTGGGGTGGTGGCTACTGTCAGGAATCCCCAAGGTGTCTGCTGTGTTATCTGTCAGCATCTCCAGGGATTAGGGTTAAATCATATCTCTGTTCTTGGTTAAACCTTCATGTTTCTAAGTAAACATAATATGCTGTGTTATACAATTGGTTTTATTAATGCTTGTTTCACCAATGCTTGTTTGCTAATCTGAGCAGGTTTAGACATGTGCTTCCAATTGGGCGTGGTGTCTCATCTCAACTGCTTTCCTGATTGGCTATAAATAGCAGAGTGAAGCATGCCTCCCTGCTTGGCTTTGTTTTGCTTCCTGATCTCAGCATCTGACTTGGCAGCCCAGCCCCTGCTGTCATCCTCATATTCAGGACTTTTGAGGCAATTCTTTTCTTCGTTCCTGTACTAGCTGACACCACGCATTCCTCCAGCACACCAGAAAAAGACTGCAGCTAAGTGACTAGTATTGTTCTTTCAGTGCCGCGCTTTCGTAGAACAGCTGGTGTATTTCAGACCTCGTATTTTGGCAGAGTGCTTATCTTGAAGAGACAAATGCATTTCTGAATATTTTACATTATTATTGTAGTTATTTGCCTAAATGTGCGTCAGGAAATCTGCTTGAGCTCAAGTACTACAAAAATTGACAGTCAATTTTAAAAGAGCATTTACGTGACTTTTCTTTGTCTAATAGCATAATTCTTGGATTTAAATTGTGTCATTCATGCCTGTGTTTCAGGTTTGAGGAATTTGATTTTCGAAGGGTTTTTCACACACAGAGTGAAACCAAACCAAACTGTGTGACCCTGTTTGAACCCAGAGGGGACATTTGTATTTCTTGGATTGTTTTTATTCCTTTTAGTTTAACCCTATGCATGCAGGAAAGTTATATGTGATATAATTAATGCCCGTGTTTGTCTTTCTTGTGCATGATAAGTGCAACCACAGTTCTAATTGTAGTGTGCAACAGTGAATCTCTGTGAAGCCAGCCCTAGTGTCGCAGTACTTATTGTTATAGTTCTCAGTTGGGTTTTTGGTAATGCATTGTTAGTAATTGTGCCAACAGTTATTATTATCTAAGAAAAGTGCTGGAGCATCCCGGTGTTCTTCTACCACTTCCGTGCCATACAGAAAGAGAGATTCAGTTTCAAGGAAGTTGAGTGCACTAACTCTACTATCACTCTATCAACAACGACCTGTCCCCCCGAAGATACAGGGTGCCTGGCTGGACCGGCAAGACGTGGCAGTGTTTTGTCTCTTTCTCTTCCACTCCCCCTTTCCTTTTTGGACACCTGCTGGGGTTTCTGTGTCCACCAGGAAGTGCCGAGAGGTGTTCCAGGAGGTCGGGGGCATACCATCGCCCCTGCAGACATCCTGCTTTTCAGGTGAGTGGTCCAGTCTCGGAAGCTACTAACAAGTATGGGCCTGGCTATTCCCCCACCCCAACTGAAGGGGGTACCAGTCTTTCAGCTCTCCCCCGGACACTACAACATCTTATCCCATGGCAAGCAAGAGGACATTTGATTATTCTGGGTTTTGATTTTACATTTGGGCCATGAGAGCTTGGTAACTATCAAAATCGTTGCACTTGGAATGGTGAGGGCTGCACTTTTTGGACTTTGGGACGCTGCCATGTAGAAAAATCCACAAGACCTAGGCACATCTGAAAACTAAACATCTGGTTGATTCCAGGGTGGTGTACTTGACATGCACCGCACCATTTTCTTACCCACAATGCCCTCCAAATCTCCAACTTTGCTGGAAATCACACATTTTTCGCACATTTTTGTGATGGAACCTTCCGGAATCTGCAGGAATCCACAAAATTCTTACCACCCAACATTGTCTCATCTACACCGATAAAAATTCTGCTGCACTTGTCAACCTAAAAATGTTTTTTTTCAAACTGCCCTTTTGGACCCGCTTTGATTCCCCCTCAATTTCGACATGTTTTTGGCTCTTCCCTGTCACAGGCACTTGGCCCACCTACACAAGTGAGGTATCGTTTTTACTGGGAGACTGAAGGGAACGTTCGGTGGTAGTTAATTTGTCCCAGTGATCCCACACAGATATGTGGGAAAAATTTGATTTTTTTTTTTAGCTAAATTTAATGTTTGCTGAGGATTCTGGGTAAGAAAACACTTGGGGATCCACTGAAGTCAAACCTCCCTGGACTCCCTCGGGTATCTAGTTTTCAGAAATGTCTGGGTTTGGTAGGTTTCCCTAGATGGCTGCTGAGCCTAGGACTAAAAACGCAGGTGCCCTCCCCGCAAAAACAGGTAGTTTTGTATTTGATAATTATGATGTGTCCACGTTGTGTTTTGGGGCATTTCCTTTTACAAGCACTAGGCCTACCCACACAAGTGAGGTACCATTTTTATCGGGAGACTTGGGGGAACACTGGGTGGAAGGAAATTTGTGGCTCCTCTCAGATTACATTACTTTCTGTCACTGAAGTGAGAGGAAAAGGGTTTTTTTGGCCAAATTTTGAGGTTTGCAAAGGATTCTGGGTAACAGAACCTGGTGAGAGCCCCACAAGTCACGCCATCTTGGATTCTCCCAGGTGTCTAGTTTTCAAAAATGTGCAGGTTTGGTAGGTTTCCGTAGGTGCCAGCTGAGCTAGAGGCCAAAATCCACAGCTCGGCACTTTGCAAAAAACAGCTCTGTTTTGTTTGGGAAAATGTGATGTGTCCACGTTGTGTTTTGGGGCATTTCCTGTGGCGGACGCTAGGCCAACCCACACAAGTGAGGTACCATTTTTATCAAGAGACTTGGGGAAATGCTGGGTGGAAGGAAATTTGTGGCTCCTCTCAGGTTCCAGAACTTTCTGTCACACAAATGAGAGGAAAAAGTGTTTTTGGCCAACTTTTGAAGTTTGCAAAGGATTCTGGGTAACAGAACCTGGTGAAAGCCCCACACGTCACCCCATCTTCGATTCCTCTAGTTGTCTAGTTTTAAAAAATGCACAGGTTTCGTAGGTTTCCATAGGTGCCGGCTGAGCTAGGCCAAAATCTACAGCTAGGCACTTTGCAAAAAACATGTCAGATTTCAAAGTAAAAATGTGATCTGTCCATGTTGTGTTTCCTGTCGCGAGCATTAGGCCTACCCACGCAAGTGAGGTACCATTTTTATTGGGAGACTTGGGGGAACACAGAATAGCAAAACAAGTGTTATTGCCCCTTGTCTTTTTCTAAATTTTTTCATTTCAAATGTAAGACAGTGTGTAAAAAAGACATCTATTTGAGAAATGCCCTTTAATTCACATGCTAGTATTGGCACCCCGGAATTTAGAGATGTGCAAATAACCACTGCTTCTCAACACCTTATCTTGTGCTCATTTTGGAAATACAAAGGTTTTCTTGATACCTATTTTTCACTTTTTATATTTCAGCAAAATAATTTCTGTATACCCGGTATAGAATGAAAACCCATTGCAAGGTGCAGCTCATTTATTGGCTCCTAGAGTTCTTGATGAACCTACAAGCCCTATATATCACCACAACCATATAAGTCCAGCAGGCGTAACGGTATACTGCTTTAAAAAATCCGACATCACAGGAAAAAGACACAGAGTAAAACGTGGAGAGGAATGGCTGTTCTTTTCACCTCAATTTCAATATTTATTTTTATTTCAGCTGTTATTTTCTGTAGGAAATGCTTGTAGGATGTACACAAATTAACCCTTGCTGAATTCAGTATTTTGTTTACTTTTCAGAAATGTTTAGCTTTCTGGGATCCAACATTAGTTTCACACCCATTTCTATCACTAACAGGAAGGAGGCTGAAAGCACAAAAGAATAGTAAAAATGGGGTATGTCCCAGTAAAATGCCAAAATTGTGTTGGAAAATGGGGTTTTATGATATAAAATCTGCCTGTTCCTGAAAGCTGGGAAGATGGTAATTTTAGCACTGCAAACTCTTTGTTGATGCCATTTTCAGGGAAAAACCACAAGCCTTCTTCTGCAGCCCTTTTATCCCATTTTTTTGCAAAAAATGAAATTTTTGAGGTATTTTGGCTAATTTCTTGGTCTCCTTCAGGGGAACCCACAAAGTCTGGGTAACTCTAGAATCCCTAGGATGTTGGAAAAAAAGGACGCAAATTTCGCATGGGTAGCTTATGTGGACAAAAAGTTATGAGGGCTTCAGCGCAAACTGCCCCAAATAGCCAAAAAAAGGCTTGGCACCTGAGGGGGAAAAGGCCTGCATGTTGGACATCCACAAAAGGTTTATGCATAATGGTAGCCTCCAGTCTTGTAATGAAATCTTCCCTTTCCAATTTTACCTCTGCCCACTAGATCCCTGCTTGGGGATCACAACAGTAGAGAGATCCCCAAGCTGGGATCCACCCATTCGCCACCAGGGTCAGTGGGAGCAGCCCCTTAGGCAAGGGCTTCTGCTTCCCCAAACATCTCTCCTAACTTTCAGTCTTCCTGCTCCCTGGGGGGGTGGATGAGGGCAGTGGCCCCTGATTTGCCCCCTTGGGCAGAAAGCCCACTAGACACCAGGGATTTTTTTTTATATAGGGTTGGGGGCTGCCCACCAGGTCATGGCTATGCCTCTACCCCAAGATGTATGGAACAGTCTTTCTGTCCCCTCACCCACCCCCAGGGGGCTAATGAGGTGATTACCCCCAATCTGACCCGCGGGGTAGATCGCTAGACACTAGGTTATATTTTTTAAATAAAAATATAGTGGTGGGGGCTGCCCACAAAGAGCATGGTCATTCCCCAACCAAACAAAAAAAGGTAGATAGCCTTTCTGAGTGAGTGAGTGAGTGGGGTGAATACTCCAATCTACTCCATTGGGTGGTAGAAAGCCCACTAGACATCAGGGCATGCCCCCACTCCCCAAAGACAAGGCAGCAGTTTTATCTGCTCTCTCAGGAGGCAGATGGGAGTGATTATCCCAATCCACCCTCCCCGGGAGTCGAAAGCCCACTAGACACCAGGGTCAAGCTTTTAAAAATAAACATAGATATGGCAACTGCTCACCATTGACATGGCCATACCCCACCCTAGAAAGAGCACAGACAGTCTTCCTTCTGCCCTGGTGTTCAGAAAGAGGGGTGATTACCACCAATCTTCCCCCCGGGGGACATAAAGTCCTCTAAATACTAGGCTGCCAACTATGGTCATGGTGATACTCCGTGCCACAAAAAAAGGGCTTTGTAGCCCCCCTTGGAGATGGATGAGGGCAATTACCTCAATTTGCTTTCTCCGGGGTGCAGGAAGCCTACTAGACAAGAGGGACTACATTTATGCAGTATTGTTTTGGTTGGGAGGTACCTCCTTGGGCATCGGTCTGTGCTCCCCCCACCTAGCGTCCATTAGAGTTTGTGCTCCCCCGGGGGGATGGATAGAGTATTCAATCCCAATCGCCACCCCCGGGGGGACACAAAGCACACTAAACACAAGGGTTTTCAAAATGGCATTAAAACGAACAGAAAAAGGTAGTGGCATACCCTGGCACTGAACCATAACTCTGCTCAGAAGGCCCAGTAGTATGTTTTGCCCACCAGGGGCAGATAGGAAGCTTGTCTCAGTTGGGGAGGTTGCCCAAAATATGCCCGCTGGGGGGGATAGAAGGCCCACTAGACCCCAGATATTTCACATTTGGGGCAAAAAAAGGGGGCATTGACCACATCCCCTCCAGGGACAGAAAACCCAATGTATGATAGGACTATTCTTTTTTTATATAAAATAATGGGATGTGTCTGGCCCATTCTGAAATCAGACCCCACACTCATCCCTGAAGGCTCAACAGTCTTTCTGCTCTCCTGAACACAATAGCATCCCATACCACAGGTAAGAGAGAGGATATTTGATTATTTTGGGTGTTGTTTGTCCATATAAGCCAGGAGAGTGGGGCTAAATTCAAATATCTTTCCACTTGCCATGGTGAATGGCTGCACTTTTTGGGCTTGGGTAGGCCGCCACCTGGAGAAAACTATTAGACCCAGACAATTCAGAAAACTAGACATTGAGAGGACTCTACGGTGGTATGCCTTGCATGGATCTCATGACGTTTTCTTACCCACATACCTGCAAACCTCAAACTCTGCTTAAAATCACATATTTTCCTTGCATTTCTGTGATGTAAACTTCAGGAATACACATGGATCCACAAACTTCATACTGCCTTGCACTTGTTTTGTTACAAAACTACCATTCTAGTGTGGTTGGGCCTAGTGTCCACAACAGGTATAGCCCCAAAACATAATATGAAACATCAACATTTCCTGTCAAATAACGAACTTGATGTGGAAATAGGAGTAGTGCTTTAATTGCGGCCTGTCTCGGCGCCCACGAACGATAACCTACCAAACCTCCACATTTCTGAAAATATACATCTGGGGTAGTCCAGGGTGGTGTGGTTCACATGGATCCCATGAAATGTTCATATCCATAATGCCCTTCAAACCTCAAACCTTCCCTTACATCACGAAGTTTTAGTGTTGGAAAATGGGTTATTGGTAAGGGCAGGTAGGTACCTACACCTAGCAACAAGCCACTAACCTCCACCTAGGTACAGTTAGGTCTCAGTAAATTAATCCCAGCTCAACCCTTGGTAGCTTGGCAACGAGCGTCAAGGCTTAACTTAGGAGACAAAGTGTAAAGCATTCAAATATCACAAAACAGTAATCAAATAAAACACAGGAAACAGTTTAAAAATCCAAAACCAATTTATAAAAATAGTTTATATTTTTATCTTTAAAATGACACAAAAACGATTAAAATCGGTTCAGGGGAACCGGAGATACGAATTTTTAAAGAATTACTATTTTTCTAGCGCTTAGAAACAAAAAGCGCCAATCGGGTCATCTGGTTGCACCAGGACCGGGGCAAAGTCAAAGTTTCAGGCCGACCGCGATGGAGCCCTGCTCGGCTACAGGTCACGGGAGGCCTCGGTTAAAAAGTTTCCTTCTGACTTAGTTTTTATTTTGAAGTTTTTCTTCACCGGGACGAACCTGCCAGTTGAATCCGACCTCCTGGAGCCCTTGTCCGGATACGCGATGTGGGTTTCCTCGGTGGAGACTTTTACCTTCGGACTTAGTCGTTTTTTCGAGATGAAAATCCTTCGACCGGGGTAAACCTGGATCTTGATCCGACGTCCGTGGAGCCCTTCTCGGATACGATGGCTGGGAGGTCCCGGTCAACTTTTTACGTTCGGACTTAGTCTCTTTTTTGGATGTTTTTCTTTACCGGGACGAACCACGAAGTCAGGCCGGGTCGCGGTTGAGGCAAGCCGGCTAGAATTTCCGCGGCGGGTCGGTCCCTCTCTGGAGCTTTTTCCCAAAAATTCTCAAATCTTTTCCAAACTTCTGGGGCTTCACCCAGATGTTCTTTTAAGGTTCTTTTGGGGTCCACAGCTCACCCCAAGGGTCCAGAAGTTCTGTGATGGTCCTGGGGGGGTGCGGACTTCAACTCCCAGAATGCACCTGGCGCAAACTCCTTTTTGGCCACTGGACAGTGGTCAGCTGGTCGCTTTCTTCAGGAGTTGGTGCAGGGGACTCTGGTTAGCAATTTTTCACCTGTAGCAAACAGGGAGTCCCTCCTTGAACCAGTTGAAGCCAGGCAAAGTCTTTCTTGTGGTGAAGCCCAAGTGTGCAGCTGGTGCAGTCCTTCTGAGTGCAGGTTCCAGGTGCAGGCCAGGGGTCAAGCAGGGCAGTCCTTCTTCTCCTTAAGTTCTTTCTTCTTGAAATTTGGTGGGGATCTGAGGTGTGGGTGCAGGTCTGCCAGTTTTATCCTTGCTCCTGGGTGAAAAGCAGGGGGGCCCTGGTTCTCCAATCAGGGACAGGGTCGTCCCCCTGTGATGACCACTTCCTGGGAAGTGTGGCAAAAATCCATCCCAGAAGGCAACAGTCTCTAAAAATCCAACATGGATGAATCTGATTTTTGGAGGTTACATCTGGCTGAGCCCACCCACTGGTGTGGCTAAAAATCATAAACACACCCCTCTCCTGCCCTCTCCTAATCTAATCAAGGGGGCACCTAATTGTCTGGGGTTGCAGGATGTGGGGGTGTTGCTGGGTGCTCCAAATGTCCTTCTCTGCCTTTGAAGACCAGTTTGGCAGCCCTCCCCCTTCCTGCCTCACCATCTGCTGAGGGGAGATTCTCTCCCCCAAGCACATTCCTTTGTGTGAAGCCAGGCCACTTCACACCTCATCAAGGCAGCCTGGCAGAAGCTGCTGCAGGCTGGCCAATCAGAGCACAGCAGCAAAAACAATGCAGAGCTGAAATTGGCAACTTTTTAGGTAAAGTCTAAACTTTTTACCTGAACAAGTTATATTAAATCCAACAACTGGAAGTTGTGGGATTTATTACAACAATTAATTTGATACCAAATTCTTGGTATGTAACATTTAAGGAGACTTTAAAATTTAAAATAAAGTCTGCCCATTCTAGCCTATGAAGGCCATTTACTTCAATGAGGGAAAAACGAATTTGGCTGTTTTTACCTCACCAGGGCTTATAAATCTATTTTTATAAAGTCCCTGCTTATAGTTACATGGCACCCAGCCCTAGGGGCACATAGGGCACACCTTAGGGGTGACTTATATGTAAAAATAAGGTAGTTTAAGACTTTGGAAGTACCTTTAATTCCAAAGTCGAATTTGCATATAACTTTAATTTAAAAGCAGCCAGCAAGGCAGGCTTGCTTTTAAAATGACACTGGGCACCTCAGCAGTGCACCTAGGTGTGCACCACCTATGCTGTGGTCCCTAAACCTACATGCCCTACCATATACTAGGGACTTATAGGTAGGTTAACTTAGCCAATTATAATTAGCCTAATTTGCATATCCATTTTACACAGAGCACAGGCCCTGGGACTGGTTAGCAGTACCCAGGGCACCATCAAAATCAGGAAAACACCAGCAAAAAGAGGAAAATGGGGGCAAAAAGTTATGGGGCCTCTACAATCAGCCCTGTTTTCTCACATTGAGGTTTGCAAGGGATTCTGTGTAACAAAATCCTTGTGAAAGGCACACAAGTCATCCCACCCTAGAGTCCCCCAGGTGTTTAGTTTTAAAAATGTGCATATTTGCTAGGTTCTCCCGAGGTGCTGGCTGAGCTAGGGTCCAAAATTGACAGCTACTTTCTTTACAAAAAATGGGTGAGTTTTGAATGAAAATTGTGATGTATCTTTGTTGCATTTTGGCCGGTTTACTGTGAGGAGCACTAGGCCTACCCACACAAGTGAGGTACCATTTTTGTTGGGAGACTTGGGGGGAATGCTGGGTGGAAGGATGTTTGTGGCTACTTGCAGGCTCCAGGGCTTCACATCACAAAAATGTGAGGAAAATGTGTTCTTAGTCAACGTTTGTGGTCTGCAAGGGATTCTGGGTTAACAAAAACCTGGTGACAGCCATGCAAGCAAACCACCCTATATTCCCCCAGGTGTCTAGTTTTTCAAAAATGTCCATGTTTGCTACATTTTCAAAAGCGCCTGGTGAGCTAGGACCCAAAAGCCACAGCTATCAACTTTGCAAATAAAAAGGTTTGTTTGTAGTGTAAAAATATGATGTATTCATGTTGCCTTTTGGTTCTCTTCCTGTCACAAGCACTAGGCCAACCCACACAAGTGAGGTGCCATTTTTATTGGAAGACATGTGGAAGCATTCGATAGTAGAACATTTGCAAATACCAATTGGACTTTGCTGCATTTGTGCCTTTCATCTTAAGTCAATGTGAAAGAAAGAAGACATTTTGAAAAGCACCCTCTAAATCGTATGCTAGTACGGGTACCCAGAAACCCAGAGATGTACAAATAACCACTGCTCCTAAACTCCAAATCTTGTGCTCATTTCAGGAATACATAGGTTTCCTTGACACAGATTCTCCACTCTACATAGTTAACCATATAAATTGGTCTATACTCAGTACACAAAGAAAAAACACTGTACAATACAGCTCAGGTTTTGGCTCTGGGAACCTGGAGTTCTTGGACAACCTTCAAACCATATTTGTGCGCACAACTAGAAGGGTCTAGTGGATATAATGATATATTGCTTTTGTAAATCAGCTATCGACATAAAAAGTTACAGATCAAATGATTGTCATAAATGCCAGTTTTTTCCTATTCATCTTCAATATTAATTATGTTATTTCTGTTAACAGTTTGTTTTGTTGGCAAAAACTTGAGGGATCTATGCATATGACCCATTGTTAAATACATGGACCCTCATTACGAGTTTGGCAGTTTTCGGGTAAGACTGCCGTGCAAAATGGCGCCACCATACCGGCAGTGGTGGCGGCGGCGGCATAGTGACCACCGGATTGCGAGTCACAAAATACAAACTTCCGAAATACAGACACAAAACCAACACCGCCAGGCCAACCCATGGCAAAAGAGTGACTGATCAGCCGCCCCCACACCAACAACATTCCGAGTGATATATTATGAAGCAACCTCCAGCACAGCAGAACATGCACGGAGGACACCGTTGGCAGTTCGCACCGCAGCGGAACAAAAAAACACCACGGATAGTAGCCAACACCATGTTGGCTAGTTCAAATATCCCACACCTAACTATACACACACCATGCACACCTGACCATGTCACCATATAACACTCCCCCACCAACAATCCCTTGTGACAAATACTAGCAGCCACAGCCACATTCAGGAGGAAGTACATCCCAAACACAGCAAACAAATATCACATAGCACACATTGCACAAATCAACACCACACCCCACCAGCACAGACAGACAAAACCCCCTACATCACCACACACCTGACATGCACAACACATACCCACCACACAACATGTCACGCCGGAAGCACCCACAGTTCACCGACAATGAGTTGCGGGTCATGGTGGACGAGATCATCACAGTAGAGCCACAGCTTATGGGAGTCCAGGTACAGCAAATCCATAGCCAAAAAACAGAGTTATGGCAGAGGATTGTTGGCAGGGTAAATGCAGTCGACACATACCCATGCACAAGGGAGGACTTCAGGAAGAGGTGGAACGACCTCAGGGTGAAGGTCCGTTCCATGACGTCTAGGCAGAGGATAGCCGGTAACAATACTGGTGGTGGGCCCCCACCCCCTCCCCTACAGTTGACATACTGGGAGGAGAAGGTCCTGGACATCATGTATCCCGAGGGCCTGATTGCCATCAGCGGAGGGCTTGACTCAGGTAAGTCAGTAATACCCCTCAAGCACCAACCACCCATGCCCAACATGCCTCCACACCACTCTCCAACCCATTGCAACGCACCCCACTGACCCCGTAAAAAAACACCCCACACACCTCCTCTGCATGCCACACCACCTCACTCCCACCATCCCTACTCATACACCCCTAATGCATGATGCCAACCAAATGTGAAGAACCACAGCTCCCACAATCCAAAAATCAAAGTCTGCAGTGCAGCAGCTGTCATTGATATCACTGGGAAGTAAGTCGAGCCACTACATGCATCACAACAGGGTCACAGAAACTACAGTCACACAACTAACATCTACTGTATCCATCCACAGGTACCCTTGCCACTGACACCCTGCAGAAGATGCCAGACTCAGATAGCCCTCCCCAGTAACAAGGCCCCACTAAATGTCCAGAGGAGTATGACATGCCTGGGCCATTAGGGCCACTGGACAGTCCACCAACAGCACACCCACCCGGGACACACAGGACACCCCTACCCATGTGGCAACAACACAACAGCCAGACCCTGAACCCCAAACCTGTGCCCCAGGGACCCATCAATCAGATGTGTGCCCCATAGTACAGGGGCCAGAGTCAAGGGCACCAACCCCAGACAATGAAGGCCCTGCTGCCAGGGGCACAGGCACAGGGGGCCAGGGCAGTGGGAGGGGAACTGTGGCCCAAGGGTCAGGACAGCCACAGCAACTGACTGCCCAGGAGGGCTTCAACCAAGTCCTGAGTGTATACATGCACACCTAAGACACAGTGGCCCAGATCCTCGCTCCTGTGCAGGAGACCCAGCAGCTGCAGGGGCAATAGCATCAGTAGGGCATGCAACAGTGGGAGGCCCACAATACCACCATGGCCTCCATAGTAGGGGTGCTCAAGGACCTGACCACTGTCATGTGTGAGTTCACCACCCACCAGTAGGCCCCTACCACTGGCCACGTCCCATCACAGCCCTGCACGTCAGTGGCAGCCAGTGGCGTGGAGGCCCTGCCACTGGACTTGCAGGACACCAGCACCCCAACCCCTGTAGCTGAGAAACCCCAACGCAAACAAGGACGTCCAAGTAGACATCCAGCCGGACGTGGTGGCCAGACCACAACTACCACCAGGAAGTGACCCTCTCCTGAACATTCTCCCTTGTGTGTGACTGTGACACCCTGTAGACTGTCCACTCCTATATCTCTGTCTACCTATGACCAGCAGACTGGACCGGACTACCTACAGCTGGCCTCACTACTCTGTTGACCCCACTCATCACCCCTTACACTTGCACATCCCAAATAAACGACAATTGAGCACAGTCAATGTCTACGTATTTATTTGCCATGAGTATGCATGGAACTGCCAATACGTGTACAAGTGGCAACCCATCGCCCAGCACATTCATGGGAGGGTGACAGTTTGGGGAGCAAAATGCCGGGAGTTGAATCGTGGAACAGGCAATGGCTGGAGATATGTGTCAATGGAGGCAACAGCCCAGGCAGGGAGCACAGAACACCACAACATTGTCCTGAAAGTAGAGCAAGACAGGGACAACAGTCACTGTAGGAGCCACAGATGCCAACTCCACACAAGTGCACTGTAGGAACAGGTATCCAAGGCAGATAAGCCAGTCTGGTCCACAACCATATGGCCAGTACCAACACACATAAAGAACACATACCAACCCAATGGCCCCACCCTCACAGCATCCAGTGTCAGTACTGACCCCCATATCCAATGTCACCAACAACAATGAAGCACTGCCAGACAACGTCAACTCCCAGGATAGATGCTGCACAGATCCAACAACCCTGTGTGGTACACACATAGCACTTGAACTGGCAACTCAGGGAACATTGCAAATTCACATTGATGGTACTAGTGCAGCAGCACAACACCTGCCTGAATATAAGCCTGACCTGTACACTGTGACTACCTCATTCATGGGCACATGTGACACCCCCCCAACCCACCCAGAGTCAGAGCTGCAACCAATAACGTCAGTGGTCACAGACAACAGGTGGCATCAGATAGAAGGAAGACAGTTGTAGAGGACACATACCACACAGTTAACACATACCTGCATCTCAGCTGAAGCAATGTCGAATCAGTTCCGCCCTGGAGTCAGCTGCATCCTTATCATCCTCCACTTCATCACTCCCCATGTCCCCTTCATCAGCCACTGGCACAGCTACCCCCTCCTCTGCATCCAGCAATAGGATGTGATGCCTCAGGGCCAGGTTGTGCAGCATGCAGCAGGCCACAATGATCTGGCACATCTTCTGTGGGTTGCAGAGCAGGGCACCTCCTGAGACATGCAAACAGCGGAACCTGGCCTTCAGTAGGCAGAAGCATCTCTTAATGACCCGTCTGGTATGACCGTGGGCCTCATTGTAACATCCTCTGCAGCTGAGGTTGGATGCCTCACCGGTGTCAGGAGCCAGGGCAGGTTGGGATAGCCAGAGTCACCTGTGTGTATAGAGGGAAGAGGCATGTAAAGACCAGGAGGGCAATGGGACAGGGAGACAAGGGTGCATTGAGCTGAGGGGCACACTTATGCAGGGGTACATACCGATGAGCCAGGCCCGGTCCCTCTGGAGTGGTGCCATCATGTGTGGGACGCTGCTGTTCTGCAGGATGTAGGAATCATGCACAGAGCCTTGGTACCTTACCGTCACCTGGAAGATGTACTGGTCTGCGAGACACACCACTTGCACATTAAATGAAAACGCAGAACCGGATGTAGCTGCCCATATGTTTTATCAGGGCACACAGTACATCCCTCAGGACGCTGCTGAACATGGGCTGCGACATCCCACTTGTGAGGCCCACTTTGACCTGGAAGGAGCCTAAGGCATGGTAGTGGAGGACTGACAATACCTGCACTGTGGAAGGCATGGCATAGGGATAGCGCATGCAAGGCAACAGATCCAGCTCCAACTGGGCCACTAGTTCCAATATGGTCACACGGTTCAGGCGATAGGTCTGGATGATATGACGCTCCTCCAGGGTGGCAAGATCTACTAGGGGCCTGTATACCAGTGCATTCCTCACCCTCAACCGTCCATCATACCAGGGAACAGGAGAGAGATGGTTTAATGTTGTGCACCATAGACTGTGTTGACGGTGTCGATGTGGCTGCAGGCCAGCACATGTCACCCATGGAGCACTAACTTTCACACACATTACGCATTGGATATGTAAAATGGTAGCCGCCTGTCTGAATGCATGGACAGGTGGAAGTGAGATCATCCCGCCAGCGTAACATGTCATGGCGGTAGGCGGATACGACCACCATGCAACTCACCAATGGTTAACACTGTTGCCTATGGAAGGCAGGAGCCAATGGTGATCGCCGCCGGCGGTGATGGTGAGTGTCCACTACTGCCCCAGGGATGCTACTCTACATGACTGTGTCCATCTGTCTGTGTAACCCATGCAGATCAGCGCCCATCAGAAGAAGGGGATTTGGCGTGCAGAAAGCGGTGGAAGAATCTGAGATGCAGGGCCCAGAAGACCGAGGAGGCCCAGTTGGGGATATTCTCCCAATGAGGGAGGGGTGCCTGTCAGACCCTGAACCCCCCAAATGGCCAGCATTTTGGCAGTGGCCTACCCTGAGGTGGATGGGTGCTTGAGGGCAGCACAGCAGCCACATAGGGGTAATTACTCACTCTCACTTGCAACATCTGTTGGCATGGTGGCTCTGGGTGGGCACCATTGGTTGGCTGTGGCGTGGATGCCAGCTACAATGATGTCCACTATGGGTTGTATCCATCTGTGCAGGATTGGCATCACTTGTCAGTGGGATCAGAGCATACTCCTCCAGTCTTGAAACTGTGTGACCATGTACTAGCTAGATGTGCTTACCAGCTCATGGCAACAGGATGACTAGACCTGGGGTGTCAGGGCATTGTGACTAGTCCTGGCAAACCACTGTGCCATGGGTGGATCCATGATCTTATTCAGCTGGCAGGCACTGCATGTGTAGTGGGGTGGGTGCACCAAATAGTGACAGTGCTACTTGACAATAGCCAAGTAGGCTGCCAACTAGCCGTGCAGGATCCTGTTGGGTGTGCAGTCCTATGCATGCCTGTCTCAACGGCCATGGGTAGTGACAGCTACTGGACAGGTGTGGTGGATATGACACTCCTTATGTACATGTTTGCATTAGTCAGACCATCAGCGGTTGACATGTGCATTGTTGCAGTTTCCCCCATGGTGTTCCCAAGTTGTAGGATGTTCAGAGGTGGGCATAGTGTATCATGGCATGGCATTAAATGATGATGTTCTACCCTGTGTGACTGTTTTGCTGGCACTGACCCATTGGACCCTGTCTGTCTCTCTCTCTCTCCCTCCCTGTCCTCCTCTGTCTTTGTGTGCATCAGCATCATCTGGCGAATGAGAAAGGGCACCAGCGAGTGGGGTAGCTGCAGCCCACGGGACCCAGGAGGCTGACACAAGCATAGCCGAGGGGACCAGGGGATGGCGGGCGAGAGGAGTGCCACAGGGGAGACTGGTTTGACAATTACATCTTCTGATTCCTCCTCCAATGGACGCTCCCTGGTGGTGGCAGATCCATCAGGGACCATCCAAGCACCATCCTTGCCCACCATCCCCCTTACCAGCACCACCCTCCCTGTAGCACCCCACCCAGTTGCCCGTGCTGGCTCAACCAAGAGGGTGGGCATCTCTGCCACAGGCACCTCTGCCCCTGCACCAGTCAGCCCTACTGACCTGTATGAGGAGCCTATTGACCTCCTGAGGTCCATCTCTGTGGGGCAGACAACTATCCTGAATGCCACCCAGGGACTGGCATCCAAGATGCAACAGTGCAATGTGTTCCTGGAAGGCATTCATGGTGCCTTGTCTGGCCTACAGAGATCATTTCAGGCTCTGGCCTCCTCCTTGATTGTAGCCAGTATCCCTTCTACTTCCATCCCCCTTCCAGCTACCTGTTCCCATACCCACATCCCAGTCCCCTCACACATCCAAGAAACACCTAATGACACACATGCACCCACAACAACACACACGGTATGCAAGGACAGGCATAAGCACCACAGACGCCACCACCACCATGTACACACTCAAAAGACCCTACAACATCCACACCCTGCATCGACTCCCCCACCACCTCCCCCTCACAGTTGACACACCAGTCACACCTGCAGTCAGCACTACATCAATCACTGATCCTCAGTGCCACTGTCACCACATCCTCTGACCCACATTCATGCACCCCATATACCACTGGCACAGACACCACAACTGTCAACACCCCCACATGCAGCATATACACCCTACCTGCAGACACTACCCCAACATACACTCACATGTCCCCACTGCCACATCCCTGCATCTCCTCCCCACCTCTTCGCAGTACATCTAAATGCCTGCACTCACCCACCCAACAGTCCCTCAGTGCACACATATCATCCACCCACGCACCTGTACCCAAGGCACTTACATGTACACACCTCACAACCATGACCACTCCCTCCACTCCCAAACGTCCTTTCCTTGACCTCCCATTTGTCCCTAAAAAAGTTTCCTTCATGAGTTTTCCCTGTTCCCCACCATTGACCCAGTCCCTGTTGCCCCCAAGTGCCCTGCTACCCTTCCAATGCCCCTGCCTTCTACCTCCCAGTCTGTCACTGCCCCTTACCCATGCACCTCCGCCACCTGCCACTTCCGCCCCTGTCACATCCACTGCTCCTGCTGCCAAACCCAAGCCCAAGCCTACTCCCTCCACTTCCAAGGCCAAGCCCACTGCCTCCACTACCCAGGCCAAGCCCACTCCCTTCACTTCCAGGCCTAGCCCACTCCCTCCACTTCCAAGGCCAAGCCCACTCCCTCCACTTCCAAGGCCAAGCCCAAACTCACTCCCTGACTCACCATCCAAGTCCACCCCTATGGACCCACCTTCAAGCCCAGACAAAAGGAACCCCCTTCAAACCCAAGGCCCTCCCACCCCCAAGCCCCCCTCATCCTTAAGGTGCCTGTATACTCCATTGATGCTCCTGCCCTGTAGAGGCCTGCACTTTGCAGTCAGGAGTCAAGTTGGGGCGTCTGCCTGTGCCCAGTGTGCTCGGGCACTGTGGGCTATTGGACTGGCCCTTGGGCCTGTGTATTCATAGTTTCATTCAGAATATCACTTTTTTATATATATCTATGCCACCACACCGTTGGTGTTGATGGTACCTACCATGTCCTGGCTTTCCTTCCACATGTATGTCTGGTGGTAGTGGGTATTAGCTTGTATGCATGTGTGTGTAGGTACGGCTTCCCTTGGCATGTGTGTGTTGTATGTGTGTGTATACTAACGTTGTTCCCTCCAGTGTGTGCTGGGCTGGTGTACTTACGGTTGGTGTTGTGGTCGCCGTCACTAGTCTGAGAGTTGCAGGATCAGGTAGAGGATTGGGAGGGGTTACAATTCTCATGCCATGGGCCTACAGACGTGCCTCTGATCCTGAAGGTAGGTGTTCCCTTTTATATTATTTGTTTCCGCCAGGCTTTTGGTGGCGATGGTTCCGCCTTGGAAATCCTGGCGGTGTGCAACCTTGTAATATGGTTGTGGCATACTGCCTGACTGCCAGATTGAAGATGGCTGATGCCTGGCGTGCCAGCCCTTCCTCTGTGGCGGGCTGAACTGTGACTTGGCTGTGTTCTCCAGGTGCCTTCCTAGTACTTGTGATATGTTAGTCTTCACTGTCAGGCCCGCAGCAGGGCATCCGCCAACTCCACTGTGGCAGTACGCTGACCGCCAGACTTGTAATGAGGCCATAATATCTACATTTCATAAATCCAAAGTTTTCCTGGCTTACCCATGTGTTTCACACTGTTTTCCACCACAAAACTAGAAGTAGGTTCAGAGCACAAAAAATAGGAAAAATTTCAAACCTCCTTGAAAAATGCTACAACTGTGTAAAAAAACTGTTTTTTTTTAATTCAGCTCTGCATGTCCCTGAAAGCTTCGAAGATGGTGACTTTACCACAGCAAACAATTTGTTTTGACAATTTTATAGAATTTGTTGTTGTTTTAAGGAAAAAACGATACTTTTTTCCAGAGCACTTTTTTCATTTTTGACCCACAAAACCTCACAATTTAGCTATATTTTGCCTATTTTTCTGGTGCCCTTCAAGCGAATCCACAAATCCTCAGGATGTTGAAAAAAATAAAACACAAATTTGGCATGGATACCCTATGCGGAAAAAGGTTATGCAGCCCTAAGTGCGAACTAACCCAAATAGCCACAAGGGCTCATCACTAGGTCTAAAGGGGTGGTGGGGAAAGGTTCAGCAGTTAAGGGGTTAAGCAGTTTCTCAGGTTTTTTATGGTTCATGAAGACTTTGGACTGCTTTGATGGATCTCTATTGCACTAGTTTACTTTTGCATTATTTCAGAGGGGTTCTTGGACTTTCCTTTTCCATTTTCAGACGATTATGGTCATCATTATGACTTTGGTGGTCTTTTTCAAAGACCGCCAAAGCCGCTGCAGCCAGCAGACCACCAGTACTCGTAATCAGGGTCTATACCTTTTGATTACATGGGTATGGATGAGGATTTCCAGCTACACAACAGTAAGTACTGTTTAAGTAGTTTTCTGAGTGGGAAATTATATATTTGGGTGAATTATAACAGTTTTATGTGATTGATATTTGTTCAAATAAATTTTATGTGTTGTAATTCATTTTTATAATACATTTTATGTCCCATTGTGAGATTTGTGGTGGGTGAGGTTCATATTTTTCGCTGATGTTAAAAATAATATGTATATAATTTATTTAAAATAAGTTTGTTATGCTGGTTTGGGTGATGTTGGTCATTATTGTTTTCATAAAAGAGTTTTGTTCATTGATTCAAAGTAGTGTACTCCATTGTTGTTTATAAAGAATTTTACTTTATATTGTATGATCATGTACATACTAGTGGTTTGTTTGTTAATTGTGTTTTAATTCGGGTTACTGATTGTTCCCTTTACTTACTGTGTAAGACAAAGGCTTCCCTCAATAAATTGCCATTAACCTGTTTAGGGTTAGATTGTGTCCTTTCCCAATATTTTACATAGGGGTTATCATTGGGAATGGGAGAAACAAGTGTTTATGGTGAATTCCTAAGTAAGTGTGCTCGATCAGGTGTGGCTTAAATTTTTTTTTTTTTTTTTGGTTGTATACTTGGAGTGCTAAAGACATAGGCCCTCATTATGACAGTGGCGGTAAAAAACGCCTACCGCTGCGGTGACGGCTGCCAAAAAAACATTGTTGCAGCTACCAGCCGTCTGCCATATTATGACCACAGCTGGATTTCCACCAGAGGGATTGTGGAAATCGGGCTGTGGCCATGCCAGCAGCAGCGCCACGCCAGTAGACTGCCGCCAGCTGCATTACGACCAATAAAACGGCCTGGCGCTGTTCTGCTGGCGGATGCTGCTGCTGACAGCAGAGCACTGTCCTGCCAGAGGACACCCTAAACACAGGTAAGTGGGTGCTCCGACAGGGGAGGAGGGGTGTTTTGTGTGTGTGTGGGTGTGTGTGTGTATGTTTGTGCGTGTGTGTATGCGGGTGTGTGTTGCGTGTTGGATGTGTGTGCATTTATGGAGGTGTGAGTGCGTGTATGTTGTGGTCTGTTAATGCGTGTCTGCTTGTATGTATGAAAGTGTGTGCGGATGTGTGTGTGAATGGATGTATGAATGCGTGGATGAATGTGGGATTGGGTGTGTGTATGCGTGTGTGCGTGTGTGAAGGGGGCGTGAATGAAGGGGGGGTTTGGAGAAAGAAGGGAGGTGGGAGGGACTGTGTGGAGGGGGTGGGGGCGGGTGAGACCTCTGTCAGTGACAGGAAAGGGATTCCCTGTAACTGATAGTGGCTACGCCATGGTTTTCGTAGCGGTAAGGGAGCCACGAAAACCATGGCGGTAGTCGGGGTCATAATCCTGCAGGTGGTACAGTGATGGCCGCCGGGCTTGAGATTGATATCTCCAGCTCAGTGGCTGTTACCGCCGTGGCAGTCATTGTGGTACATTGGCGGTTTGGCTTCAACCAAACTGCCAATGTCATAATATGGTGGAAAGTACCGCCAGCCTGTTGGCAGTACTTTCCACCATATTACTGCCTACCACCGGGCCGTAATGAGGGTCAAAATGTCTTAATGGCGACTGTGGAAGGCTGCCTCAGTATATCGTCTACACCCATAGGTGAGGCATCCTGTACTGAGTCCAGGCAACCCTTAGTGATAGTGTAGGAATTTCTAGATAACCAGAGGGGTAGCTGTGGAGAGCAGCTAAGGCTTATACAGGAGGGTGTAAAGCAGTTCCAAATACCACATAGGTCAATCAGTGATGTATACACAGGAAAGAACACACACACTAGAACTAACTTTGGTATATCTCCTAACCGAAGATATGATCATAAAAACATGTACTTAGAAAAAGGTGTGTACAGGCATATATTAACATGGGCCCCTATGGATGGGTGAGGGAGGAAACCATGTACTAAGTAAATGGAATGTGATAATCACTCCCAACCCAAACTAGCACCTAAGGACCCTTAGGACTTTGGAAGCAGAGGAACACCCAAGGTAAGTAAGCAGTATTGCCCCGGGGCCCATGTGCAGTGGTGTAACCCTAGGTTAGGTGTCCCTAGGATAATGTGGAGTTCTGCGGATTTAGGACCCTTCTCAGAGGACCCCGAGGATGCCCGTTGGGACAAGGGAGGTTGGATAGTACCCCCACCTGTAGACCCCCAGTACAGTGGAGTACCTACATCAGGGAGTCCAGGTGCGTAGGGGTAAATTCATGTCAGAACCTCCCATTGATGTCAATGGGGACTGCGGTTGATCAGCTGCTGTTGTGACCCGTGGACCAGGTCGATGTAACAAAGGCATGGATTCCTGAAGAAGCAGACCTAAGGAAAGAGGGGACAGAGTGCAAACCAGGTAGTCAGGCAGTGCAGGAGGGCAAGATGCTTTCCTCTGAGACAGTGGATAAAAAAGTGCAGCTGTGGGGTCCAGGCGATGCAGAAAGACCCCTGGAGTCATCTACCAGCTGTCCCATGTAGGTTGCTGAATTGCAGAGGGGTCAGTGGTCAGCAGGACCATCAATCAGCCTTGGCAAATGCAAGGAAGCATTGCATGAAGATTGCTGGATTTGTGGGGACCACCAAGGTCGAGGTGAACCAACCTTTGCAGGTATGTCAGGGCCAGCCCTCAGCAAGTAGGAGAGCCTGCAAGAATCGTTGGATCCCCCAGCAGGCCACTCTGGCAGTAGACACAGAGAGTTTTAGGGAGGCCTCAGCAGCACAGCAAAGAGGGATACCCACGTTGCAGGAGTTGCAGAGAGGATGCTGTTCTTGGAGCTGGAGAGTGTTGGAGGCCGGGGCTCTTGGAGCTTTGAGGTCTTCAGATTGAAAAGTCAACAAGCCTTGGCAACAACAAACAGATCCAACCAAGCAGCTCCAGGCAAGGACAACTTGCTTCTCAGTTGCAAAGAACACAGGCCAGACCTCTCGAGAGCCAAAGAACCACCACCTGTTTTGTAGAGCCTTGAAGAGTCCATGGCACAGCAGGATCTACAAACCGGTCGTCAACGTTAAGGTGCCTGTGGATCCAGGGGAGTGGTTCTTCATTCAAAGGGAGATTCATTCTTGCTTTCCTAGTGCAGGCAGAGTCCTGGTGACTCTTCAGGATGCACAGACTTGTAGGTTGCAGACGTCTTGTAGAAGTTGGAAACAAAGTTGCAGTAGGAGCCCTCCTACTGGTTGCTGTCTTGTTCTCAGTCCAAGCGAGGAACAGCAGCTGTTCCAGTGTCCAGGTTGCAGAAGTGTCTTGCAAAGGAGGCCTGCAGATGGATCTTGAGGTCATGCTAACAAATTCACGGTCCCACCCTCAAGGGAGCCCTTAAGTAACCCAGGAAGGAGGTTGGACACTTTCAGGGGGGGTCAGGGACATCACCCAGCTGGACTAACCAGTCAGATGATCCCAGGGGCCTCTGCTCATCTTATTTCCAAGATGTCAGAATCAAGTGGCCACCTGGCAGAGCTCTGTACACCTCCCTAGGGGAAGAGCTGGATAGAGGGCTGGTCACTCCCCTATCCTTCATGTAGTATTGTGCCAGAGCGGGAGCTGGGGCATCCTGCACAGGAGTAAAATGGTTTATGCAAGGAGGGCACCAAATGTGCCTTTCAAAGCAGTCTGGTGGTGCTCAGCGGTACCTCCACCCCAGCCCAGTGACACCTATTTCTAAGGGAGAAGTGGTCACACCTCTCCTTTACGGGAAATTCTTTGTTCTGCATTCTCATGTCCGAGTTAGGCTCAGCAGCAGGAGGGCAGAACAGTGTTGGGCGTCGGCAGCAGCACAGGCTGGTTTGCATACCCTGCCAGGCTATACAGGCAGACATGGGGGATCCCCTAGGGAACCCCTAGAGTACTTGGTATCATGCAACTAGCACTGGAATCATAATCTATTTCTAACATGTTTGATACCAAACATGCCTAGGCTCAGTGATGCCATTATGTAGTTGGACATCTTGGCCCTCATTACAACCCTGGCGGTCAGTGTAAAAGCAGCAGTAATACCTCCAACAGGCCGGTGGGAAATTTGTTTTAATTACGACCATGGCATTCGTTCCCTGGCACTGATTGGGGTCTCCCCCTGCCCCTCCCCTAAGTCCTCCCCCAACACACACGACCCCCCAGCCACACCCAAAGGTGGTAGGACCCTCTCCCCACCCCTGCCCCCCACAGAAACCCCCACACACACCCCCACACCACCCTACACGCACGCTCACACCACTTATACACGTACACGCACACATACAAGCACACATACATGCACACATGCACAAAGACATATACGTCACATTTCCCATACACACAATACACTCCTGCATGCATACACGCACTCACACAACCCCTCTACACACTCACACGCACACCCCCATGCACGCACACAACACACAATACACCCTCCCCTAACGGACGATCACCTTACCTGTCCCGGTAATCCTCGAGGAGGGAACGCGATCCATGGGGCTGCTCTGCCGCCAGCACCCCGTCACCAGAACACCGCCACGCTGAATCCTGTGACGCGATTTGGTGGGCGGGTGTTCTGATGACTTGGCAGTGGAGGTGGAGCAGCCTCCACTTCACCGCCAACCGCCATTATGGCTGCTGGAGGATCTCCATCTGAAAAAAGGGCGGAGGGCTGCCAACAGTCATGATACGGTTGGCGGAAGACCGCTACCACTGGCAGTCTTCGGCCCGGAGTAACCTCGGCGGTCTTCGAAAAAGACAGCTGAGGTTGAAATCACTGTCCACTACATACCTTAAGGTGGCTTCCTCACACTTACAGATCCCAGAAAATTGAGTCAGGGGGTTGTAGGGGCATCTCTGATTAAGACAGGGTGCCCTCACACTGAGAACCAAGTACCCTGCCCTTGAGCTGAAGGGCTTACCTTAGGGGTGACTTACAGAGTCAGAGTGCATTGAACATAATATAGGGCAAAGCTTGTATCTGGGGTGAAAGGTGCATGCACCATTTCACACAGGTTGTAAGGGCAGGCCTCTAGTCACAGTTTGATTGGGCCTACATGGGTGGCACAATACAGGCTGCAGCCCATGGGGACCCCTCTTGTACCAATGCCCTGGTGTACCTAAGTACCATATACTAGGGACCTACATGGGTGCACTAGTATGCCAATTGTGGGGTGCAAAGGCCTCTTACCAACTAAATGTAGGGGCAAGAACATTGACACTGGGGTCTAAGTTGGCAGGATCCCAGTGTACTACAGGCTAAACATACCAACACCAGGTAAAAAGTGGGGGTAGCTATGTCAGAAAGGTCCTACTTTCCTACATTGATGGAAAATGGTGATAGGTGATTGCCAATGACCCTCTTTTCTGCTGCTCTCTGTTTCTGGGAAGCTGGAGAGCTGGAGTAGGCTAACAGTACATGTCACCCTTCCTTGCATTTTTATTCTTTATGCAGGGTTACCGGAAATTGTGACTGTGCGGCCACAGCATGGATTTACTGCATATTTAATGTATGGCACACGTTGCTTCATACTTTACAAATTTCAAGAAAATAATTTGTTTCTAACTTAAAGGCATCGATAATTGCTAGTCTACTCCCAGGGACTACAATCTGAAACCTGTGTCTCTGGCAAGTGCCTGTATCTGCCTGGGTCTGCCCATGCTCCTTTGATCAGGTCACTGAGGAGGAAGGTGAGACCTGCACCGCCTTAATGACAAGGGCTGTTAAACATTGTCCTGTATGGCTATATTGCCACCCCTAGATCTCATAATTATACTGTAACACTGGGAAATCTGACCATAAACAGCCAACACTGATCTTTGAGGGTAAACGCATGCACAAAATGACTGAACAGGGATCACAGAAACATGCCATGGCGGAAAGCCAGGAAAGTCTCCAAGATGCCCTGGTCAACCTGAAAGAGTTGTACAGACAATGCAACACAAGCAATTTTCTAGTGACTGAAAATTGATGCCTGGACTGCAACATATGGCTGACAGACTAGATAAACAGGATCAATGATTTATGGCCGCAGAACAGTGCATTTCAGATACCGAAGACAACATGGAAGGAAAGGCACACAAAATTGACAGTATTGAGAAATAACTGGCGACTATCAAAGCTCACTTTGAGGACTTGGAAGGGAGAGACTCGAGAAATAACCTACGCATAGTGGGTATACAAGAAACGATCAATGTGAGGAAACTGGAAGACTATGTGGAAAAACGTTTACGCTCTATATTTGGAGCCAAGTACTTCCAGAACAGGCACATAGTCCTCCATTTGGCAATGGAAAATAAAAATATTATGCATGAAAAAAACACCATAAAATTATTTCCACACTTTACATTTGCAATGCAAGAAGCACACAACTACTGCAACAAGCTGGAATAGAACACTCCACATTATACCCTGTGAGACTCAAATTCACCTTCACAAATTCAAATTCACAATAGGTGGCAAAGAGCACATATTCCAAAACCCAACATGCCTGCTACCTTTTTGCAAAAAGACCATGCTCACAGTACATGTGCATGAGCCTCTATTATAGTATCGGCACAAGCATCATATGGAGCATGTCACACAAAACAACAATTGCACACCTTTCCCAAGGCGTCTATTGCATTTGTGAAATAGAAACACATCATGGTAAAAGTAACACATGTTTATGGAAACATACCACAAGGGTTCCCACAGCAAAGACAGACAAATAACATTAAACTTTACCAGGGCAGAGACCAAGCAACATGTTTTAGCTAAATCTATCCCCACAGTACCATATCCCGACCACCATTTTTGTTTGATATCCCAATCACCTTTGACATAGCAGAGAATGCCCCAGGCCTACTGTCTGCCCCACTTGGTATTACCCATGACTTTCAAGTATGTCAAGAGTCCCTGGTCAAGGACAGATTAGGGTGCTTTGGTCCTCTTATTCTGTTTTTGATTATATTGCTTTATTTTTCTTTACACTCATTTAGATTGAATGTAATGATTGTAGCTAACATTACTGAAGTAGTGTGTACTTTCAGGGCACGGGAATGTCATAGGCATGAATGAGATGCTGATATGGGAGAAGCGAGGGAAAGGTTGTTTTTGGGATGCAGCATCAATGAGACAACATATGTAGATGTAACGGCAGAGCATTGCATGAACACATGCTATTACTACATAGCAGACTGAGGCCCTCATTACGACATCAGTGGTTTCTGGGCAAGATCGCCATGCAGAACACTGCCACCATACCATCAGTGCTGGTGGTACAGTTACCCCCGTATTATGAGTCACAAAGTGGAAACCGCCCAAATACAGACACAAATGCAACACCGCCAGGCCGACCAACGGCGAAAGAATGACTGTCTGACCACCAGCCCTTCCACGCCAACACCATTCCGTCCGCCCTATAACATGTCAGTTTTCTGCCCAATGGCCCATGCATGCAAGAACACGATTGGTGGTGCGCACCACCGCGGTTCTAAAAGGTACCACCAATAGTAGGCAACACCACATTGGAGAGTTTGAATAGCCCACACCTGAGACACATACACAAACCACATACACCTGCACACTGCAGTATAAAACCCCCACCACACACCCACAATCCTTTGCGAATCCTATGAACAGCACACATACCGATGATCCATTCACACAGATCCCATATACCACAGGCACCTTCACACTGCACACTCAGCACACACCACACAACTGCACTTTTACCACTAGACACACATCACACTCACACACTAATTCCACAACCCACCTGCATCCACATCCAAACACCAACTACCCCACCAACCTCCCCACACTGGACCCTAGATTTACTACCTACCCATAAACAACACGGTGCGTCAAAAGCACCCACATTTAAATGAGTTGAGGGTCATGGTAGATAAAATGGTCAGGGTAGAGCCACACCTTTTCGGAGCCCGGGTCCAGCAAACATCTCTGGCTAGGAAAACTGAGTTATGGCAGAGGATCGTTGACAGGGTCAACTCAGTGGGCACACATCCACGGTCCAGGGAGGACATCAGGAAGAGGTGGAACAACCTACGGGGGAAAGTGCTCTCCATGGCATCCAGGCACCAGATCGCCTTGAGCAAGACTGGCAGTGGGCCGCCACCTTCACCCCTTGAGTTAACATTCTGGGAGGAGAAGGTTGTGGACATCATGCATCCTGAGGGCCTGAATGGAATCATCAAAAGGCTGAACTCTGGTAACTTAACTACACCCCCTAGCCACCAACCACTCCTGCCCAGCATGCATCCCTACCACCCATCACTCCCCAATCCACTCCATCCCATACTTCTACACCCCCCCAGGTACCATATGCCCCTCCCTTACATGTCACACCACGCCACTGCCACCACACAGTCACCCCCTAATGCACGGATAACAAGCACAATGCCAAGCACCACAACTCCCACAATGCAACACTTCCTACACATTAGAGGATCACAGTCCCACTTCACAGCGGAACACCTGCATGGAAACCATACAACATCCTACCACAACTGGCAGCCGCAACTGTGTTCCAACACATGGCAATGACAGCAATGTTATGCACTATCCTCAACCCTCAATGGCACATGGAAAGATTGGCACAATCCGCATCCCCCAAACAATGTCTGCATAACTGCAGCTGTCACTGCCATCACTGGGAAGCAAGTCAGGCTACACTATGCATCACACAATATAGCCAACAAATACATCTCCAAAATGGAACTCACTCCCTTTCCATCCACAGGTCCCTCTGACACTGTCAACTGGCAGTGGATGCCAGGGTCCGACAGCCTTCCCCAGGATGAAGGCCCCAGTGGATATCTGGACAGTGACGACTTGCCTGGCCCATCAGGGATGACTGGTCAGTCCATACCCAGCAGCCCCACCCTGGACACACCGACTCCCCCTCCCATGTAGCACCTACACCGCAACCAGCCTTTCGTCCAGTGCCCCAGGGACTGGTCAATCAGAAGTGTGCCCCACAGTACAGGGGCCAGAGTCAGGGGCACACACCCAGGACAATGAAGGTCCTGGTGCTACTGGGAGTGGACACACTGTGCCAGGGGCACAGGGGGAGGTGTGGTGGGAGGGGACCTGTGGTACAAGGGATGGGGAAGCCACAACAACAGACTGCTCATGCGGCCCTCTCCCAAGTCCTGGGTGCATACCACCAAACCCAGGACACGATGGGCCACATACTCACGACCATTCAGGAGAACCACAGGCTACAGAGGAAACACCATCAGGAGACCATGCTGCAGTGGCAGGCCCTCAATGCCACCATGACCTCCATTGCAGGGGTGCTGAAAGAACTGACCATCATCCTGAATGAGTCCTCCACCCACCAGCAAACCCCTACCACTAGCCCCATCCCAACAGAGCCCTCCACTACAGCAGCAGCTAGTGGAATGGAGGCCCTGCTTGAGGAGCCGCAGACCATCAGCACCCCTACCCCTGTAGCTGAGGGACCACCAAGCAAGCAAGGACATCCAACCAGACATCCTGCAGCAACTGATGCCAAGACCAACACCACTGCCAGGAAGTGACCATATCCTGAACATTCTCCCTTGTGTGCCACAGAGACACCCTGTTGACTGTCCACTGTCATCTCTCCGTTCTCCCATGGCCCCCTATACTGGACCCAGACTACACAACGCTCACTCACCATGACCCCACTCATCACCCCTTGCACGTGTCTGTCACAAATAAACACTATTGAGCACAGCGACTGTCTACATGCTTTATTGTAAGAAGTACCATTTACTGTGGCATAACATGTTTAACTGTCAACCCATTGTCCAGCCAAGGTTTGGGAGAGTGACAGAAGGGGGAGCAATATGCAGCATGGATGATGGCATAGCAGGCAGAAGCTGGAGACATGTGTCAAGGGAGGCAACAGGAACCAGAGTGTACAACACAACTGCCCTGAAAGAAAAACGAGTCAGGGACAACAATCACTATAGGAGTACAAAATGCCCACACAACACACATGCACTACATTTAAAAAGTCCCAAGGTTGAGTAGGCAAGTGTCAGCTCAAGCCATATGCCCATGTCAGATCTGCATTCCCAAGACAACCATCCCCAATGGTCCTTCCATCACAGCAGACAAAGCTAAAATTAGGGTATGTTCCAGAGGCAAAAGAATAATGTTGCACTGCCTCCCAATGTGGACAGGTAGCAATACTGTTGACACCACAATGTATAGCACAATTATTGCAGTTGATATGGCAGTGCAGGGAACAATGGAAAAACACAAACATGTCACATGTGAAGCAACACCATAGCAGGGTGAGAATTGAACTGAATTGGATTGCCAAAGATGGTCAGCACTGCTTGATGATCTGTCACAAGTGTAAAAGTTTTTCCCTATAGGAACACGTTGAAATGTTCACACCAGTGCTAAACTCTCTTTTTCAGGTTGTAAATACGCATGTTCAGTCTGGAACAAACCTTTGCTTACATATGCCACAATATGTCATCAATATGTCTGATGTGCTGTGGAAGAATTGCACCTAATTTGACCGGGCTAGCATCAACAACAACTTATGAATGACACTTTGGATCAAAATAGGCCATTTCAATAACATTGCCAATAGCTTGTTTGATTCACCTAAAGCTTTGCTCACATTCATATGACCAGTGAAATGAAACATTCTTTTTTGGCTACTCTCTCAATGGAGCACTCATAGTGGCAAAGTCTTGTATGTATCTCGAACAGTAACTGGCCATGCCAAGGAATCAGGGTAATAAGGAAACATCTTGTGGAGACTAGCAGTTGACAACACTTATACTTTAGCTGAATCTGGTGTAATGCCCCTACTAGAAAAGATATGACTGAAAATGTAAGCTTTGTCTTATTGAATTGACATTTCTCAGCATTGAAAGTTAAACCTGTGTTCACTTGCCTGAGAGCTTTATCATGCTCATTCTGTGTAGCTCCAAAAACTAATATGTCATCGCCATAGTTTAAGGCATTCAAGCTGTATGATACGTCGAATGACATCTTAAAAACTCTCTGCAGCTGATGAGACACTGAAACAGTCTCTTCCATCTAAACAAATGAATATATGTAGAAAAGGTTGTAATGTACCTGCTATTCTCCTGTGTTCCAACTACTGATATTGTTTTTTTAAAACAAGGCGAGAGAAGACATTTCCATGCTTCAATTGTCAAGTCAGCAATGTGCAAACTGGGATGTCATTCTCTTTCAACTGCCTTGTTCTCTTGGAGCTAATTCATGCAGATCCATACAGCTCCTTCACTGTCCTTTTTAGCCACTAGCACTGTGGAAGAAACCCATGGTGGCGGACCAGTGGAATGCTCAATGGTATCATGTTTAAATAATGACTTTAGTGTCTTTTCAACAGCCTTTTGTAAATTAAACACAATCTATGTCTTTGAGCAATTGAACAGACATCTTCATTTATATGCAATTATACATCATAGTCTTAAGTTTTCCTAGCCGATGAAACAGCAAAGGAAACCAATTTACTATTTTGTGATGAGCATATATATTGTAGTTTAGTTAGATCAGTCTCATATCAGAAGCTGTGGTGAAACTGAGTAAATAGGCACTTGATGTCATATATTGAAGCACATGAATGGGCACATGGACTTTTGTTTTCTTGTATTTCATCTTCACTATGAATTAACCTTTACTTTTCAATGGTGTTGATTCAGCCCAGTCTACACTTTAGTTTTCAATGGTGTCAGCTGTGTCAATGGAGATAGTGCGTTATATTTCTCCTCAGGCATAATATTTATTGACGCACCAGTGTTGATAATGAAGGTTATTGAACAACCATTTATTTTCAGTGTCATCTTCAGACAATCTTTGAATGACCTTGGTGCTTTTTCATGTCGATTTTTCTTTGACTAGTATTTTTCTTCACATTCAGCCAATCCAACATGTGTGCATTTATCTGAGGTAAACATAAACATTGCACAATTATCTTCTTCACTTGCACTTCATATTGATACTGACAAACTTTTTGAAGATGATTTAGATTACAAATGGCTTTGTTTGATGTCGATTTGTCTCAACTGACTGTCGCTTGGCCTTGTGGGCTTCTGTTGTTGTCGCTTCTGGAATGTTTAGTTGGCCATTTTGTCTTATCACTGTGACACACATAAATTTTCCTTTGCCTTGCAAACCATTACAAAATGGCTGTCCTTCCCACATCCTTTGCATATCTGTCGAATATCGAGACATTTACCTTTGTGTGGAAACGACAATCCACACCTGAAACACAACTTCTTTTTCCTCAGAGACATCATCTTGTGTCCTTCAGCCTTGTGCTTCTGCTTGCTTTTCATGTTCATGGTTGACTCACTTTGGGCATCTCTGGCCTCTATATCGTTAGCTTGTCGATCAGCACGCTCTTCAGCTCTGGTAGCCATCAGAACTGGCTCCGGACTGAGAGCTTCTCTCAGTGTTCGTCCTCCGAATGAATCTGACAGACAGTATTGCTTCATTAAAATAATTGAACTTACAGTGTTTGATGAGGACGTCCAGTCTCTCAACAAATTTGTCAGTGGTTTCACCAACTCTTTGTTGTTCTTGACTGAAAATGCACCTTTTGTAATCTACATTCCGCATTGGATTGAATTTGAGATTCAAGGCTTTTTCTTTATGGCTTTCTTCATACCTTTACCAGCAAGATTCATCAGGTATTTGATAACCTTTTTGTTATCCGTGTCTTCTAATGCATCAATGAAATCATCAAATGTCTCAATCCACACAGTCCATCTATCGCAAATATTTTGCTTTTTGATGGTATCAGATGGTGGTAGTGGTTTCAGGAAGATGGGAGCAGTGTAACTGTTCATGGGATTGGCTGACCTGCGATTGGAGTTCTCTCTGACTCCGCTTGGCAGTCTTGGTGAATTTGCTCACGTACACCATCTCTAAGGCATTGTGATGTGCCAGCCTATGAGTCATCTAGAACAGTCCGTGGAGGTATGACCTCTTTCTTGGTCTCCATTGGAGTTCTTCACTTTCTACAGACTTCTGGAGTCATGCTGAGCTACCACCCAGCAGTTCTGGTGGAGTGCCACTTCAGGTATTGGGCAGCTCAGTAAGCACAACCCCTGTGCCTCATCACCTGCTGCTGAGGTTGCAGAGCTCTTCTTCTTGAGGCTCTGATAAGTGTAACAACAGTATGCTTTGTTATCAATTGTACCATCAGCTAGCACTCTTTTCTGTATCTGTTTGTGGCTGCCTTTAGCGTTATCACTCCATTCACTGTATAGGTTGACACCGTGCAGCACCGTGGAACCTCTCTGTGTGGCCTTGCTAGTCGGTTCTTGGCCAGCGATGAGTAGACTTCTCAGTGAAGCTTTCCTTATCTTTAAATGTGTCACACAGGCTGGAGTTGTGCTTTGACTCCACATACATCAAACATTCATTCTGCACTTTGACAAGACACAAGTGACACGCACAAGTCATTTGCTTGGACCACGGCAAACTCTGTGGAAGATCACTATCAATCTTCGGGTTATGTATCCCCTAACTCATCACCAGTTGTACAATCTTTCCCAGCCAGGGTACCAGCCAATGAATACAGCGCACATGGAGCTATGTATTATACATCTTTATTCATGTGCGTGTAATAGGAAACTGAACATTCTAAACCTGCATTCACTTCACCAAATTCTAACACTTACATCACAGCTCTACTAAGTCCTTCAGGAGCCAAAAGGGCTCTGTTATTCATACTCACATGACACTAGAGCTACCATTAGGGAGTATGTTAAGCAAGCAAGTGAGCATCCTCAGAACACTGCACACACATTTACAAAACACTGAGCATAAAATACAGGATATGGAATGCAAATATGCAGCCCACATAAACCCCAAGCTATTAGCTGCATTTAGAAAACAGGTGACAGAAAATAATGCTGCAGCTGACCAGAAGATAAAACAAATGTCCAGGCACTGGGTGGTGAGAGCCTCTGGGGAGGAGAAACAAGGCCAGGGAGGAACCTAGCCAATAAACTGAAGACACCATGAAATATTATCCACAACTCACACAGAACATAACAACACTAGAGCTTTTTGGTAAACATACCAATTTTTCTGCTGACTTATACAGTGTGAAAGTCACTACCTCCAGTAAGGACACAATTTGGACAATATCACACTTGTCTGACTGTCAAGTGACCAGTGGGAATTCATAGCACAGGATGGAATGGAATGGAAAAGCCCAGGGCATAGGCAGTATGATAAGCAAATTCTATAAGGAATTTGTTGCCATATTGGTACCCCATCTGCGTGAGCTGTATGAGAAAGCATATGATAGACATTTATTGCCCCTCTCGGATAAAAAAAGCACCTATAATTACCCTCCCCAAGTCCTACAAATCACCAGAACATTATGGGGGTCATTACGACCATGGCAGTAACACCATTGTGGGACCGCCAGCACCGTCAGATTATGAATTTTCGATGGTCTGGCGGTGCTGGCGGTCCTAATCCCCCAAGGCAGCGCTGCCCTGGGAATTATGAGTTCCTTTGCTGCCAGCGATTTCATGGCGGTAGCATCTCATGCAAAGGCTGGTGGAGAAGGGGTGCAGGGTGCCCCAGGGGAGGCAGTGCACTGCCCATGCACTTGGCTTGGGCAGAGCAGGGCCCCCCTAGCCGCTGGGCCTTGCCACTGGGCCAGCGGGAAACTCATAATGGGGCCTGCAGGCAGATGGCCGCACTGGCAGCAACCTGCCCGTTGGGACTTTGGTGGACGGGCTTTTCCATTTACTGAAGTCATAATGACCCCCTATGAGTCTGACAGACTGTTCTCCCTTATAAACACAGATGTTAAAATACTAGCTAAAATATAGCAAACAGATTTATGCCTCTACTCCCCAACGTGGTGTTAACGGACCAATCGGATTTGTGCCGACATGTTCCACATCACATAACTTGCGTATTGTCTTTGCACTCCTCCAGAAACTCAATCTCCAACTAGATGCAGTAGCAGTACTACTAGACGCTGCCAAGGAGTTTGACTCCATAGAGTGGGAATCAATATATGCGGTATAACACAGAATGGGAATGCCCACCAGTTTTATAAACTGTATCAGTTACTGTATACCTGTCCATTAGTATGTGTATATGTAATTGGGTTTACATCTGATCCCATCAGCACATGCAGGGAACCCTGGCATGGCTGCCCCCTCTCTCCATTGCTCTTCATGCTTGCCTTAAAGCTGTTGCCCTGCATTATACATCAATGCTACTCTGACTCTGTTTTAAATTTTACACAGCAGTAGTTGGCTTTCTCTATGCATGCAGGTGATATGGTTTTATATGTTGAAACCCCAATAGTCATCTAACACCTATAATACAAGCATATGTAAAATTTGGGGGGTACACAGACTTGATTATCAATTGAGACAAATCCATGATCCTTTCTCTGACTCCGAATATTAAGCCTTGTGACCTGGAATTCCCTTTGCATGGAGCAAAACATCAGTAAAGTATCAAGGAATTTAGATACACAAAGATCCAACATGCTCAACAGGGAAAACTATGGTATAGCTGTGTTTAAACTTGAAGACTAACTACACAGATGGCCAAAGGTACCCCTGTTCATGGCGGACAGAATAGCCATTATGAAAATGGTGATATTGCCCAAGATGCTTTATCTCTGCACCAACATCACCATCATCCTACCACAATATTTTTTCAGACACTAAAAACTCTTCTCATTACACTAGCGGGGGGAGTCAACAACCAAGGTTAAAATGGTAAGTGCTTAATCTGCCCTATGTGCACAGAGGCTTTGGTGACCAGGATCTAAAGATATATTACCTATGAGCCCAAGCGCAGTTTGCTCAGTATTGGTATCATCCTCATAGGTACATGCTGCATATATCGGTGTTGAAACACAGTGTAACCCTGATCCCATTAAAAGCCATTCTGCCTCACAATAAACAAAATTGCTAGGAAAGAAATAAATACTGTACAGTGTGCAACGACCACATGGTAGCGACTGTGTGTGCGGGCCCACAGGAAGATGCTATACTTACTACAGCTCCCACTGCCATACCATCCACTGATATTCATAACACACAAAGAAAAGGCACTAGGGAGCCTAAAACCTGCAGCACATGAAAGATATTTATGTTTTTTACCCAGCTGATCCTCTCCCTCACTAAGGACCAGCCATCGCCAAGACCAACCTCCACGAAGGAATGAAGGCCATCGCAGAATGGATGAAGAACAGCTGTCTGCAACTGAATTCCAACAAGACTGAGGTCCTCATGTTTGGCTCCACCCCCTCCGCATGGGACAACTCCTGGTGGCCTGCCACAATGGGAACCGCACTGACACCCACCGACCACGCACGCAACCTGGGATTCACCCTAGACTTATCACTATCAATGGCCCAGCAAGTCAATGCCATCTCCTCCTCCTGCTTCAACTCCCTCCGCATGCTTCCGAAGATCTACAAATGGATCCCCACTGAAACCAGAAGGACGGTCACCCAAGCCCTCGTAAGCAGCAAATTGGACTATGGCAATGCCCTCTACGCAGGAACCACGGCCAAGCTCCAGAAAAGACTGCAATGCATACAGAAGACAACCGCACGCCTCATCCTGGACATCCCCCACCATTACCACATCACAGCCCACCTGAGAGACCTACACTGGCTCCCTATCAACAAGAGAATCACGTTCAAACTCCTCACCAACGCTCACAAGGCACTGCACAACACCAGACCAGAATACCTCAACAGACGACTCTCCTTCTACACCCCGACAGCTTTGCTCCGCTGACCTTGCCATCCACAACACGGCCGCCGGTGGCAGATCATTCTCTCACCTCACCGCCAAGACGTGGAACACTCTTCCCACCCACCTCGTCAGACACAGGACCTACTTACCTTCAGGAGACACCTCAAGACATGGCTGCTCGAACAGTAGCAACCCCCCCTTCCCTCAGCCCCTAGAGACCCTCACGGGTGAGTAGTGTGCTTTACAAATACTCGTATTGATTGATTGATTGATTGGAAGATATATCCTTGGCACAGCAGCACACCCCATTGCTAATGACCACACATTACCGAATCCACGCTGCCCTTAAGTCATCATTTCCTCAGTCCCCTAATGAACCTCGAACCTTACATGCATTGCACACACTACTGACCACCACCACACGCCAAAGGGCTGATCACTAAGCTCTAGACCGCTACAAAAACTGATAATCCAGTACCAACAGAGACAGTGCTGGAAAGATGGAGAAAGGTTTGACCCACCCTAGGCAGTAATGGCCTGGCTTCTGGGTATTCTGCAGTTCTGAAACTGCTGTGTTTACTTCTAACTGCAGTTTGTGTATCATACACTTTAAATATCAGCATCAATTCTACTACTCCCCTGCAAAATTGTATCAATATGGGTTAAGGGACGTTGTGCAAATTGTTGGGCAGTAGAGGCAAATTTCATACAGTTAGCATGGAACAGGTGGAGATTTATGCTGATGAATTGATAGAGCTATTACCACCTGAGAATCAGGGCTGGACTGGCCATAACGGGCATCGGGTGTTTCTCTGGGAGGCTAGAAAGGTGAGGGCCAGTTTTGCAGCAGTGGGAGGCAGGCACGGCTCCTCTGCTAGGGTGTAGGAGCGTTGCACCCCCGCAAGCAGAATAAACTTTGTTTATTATCGTTTTGTAGTAAAAGGGGCGGGCCACAGTATGTGACAAGCACTGAGATGAGTGCAATCCCCTCATTGTGCATGTATGTTTGGCCGGCTGTCTTGGGCCGGCCAAACACACATGTGCACAGGGCTCTCTCCAGCCTGGCGCCCTTGCTAGCCTCTCCGAGCCAATCCTAATGCTGCTCTAAGCAGTGGCAGGATTGGCCGCAGGGCAGGCTGGGAGCCTGTGCCTGCAGCAGAGGAGCCAGAGGAGCAACGAGGTGGTGGTGGCGGCGGCGAGGATCAAGGTGTTTATTTTAAAATGAATCCCCCCCGCACGCCTGCCCCATCTAACCCCTAGAAAGCACCGCAAGCTGCTCCTGGTGGGGGGGATGGGCGGTTTTGTTACTGGGGCCGGTTTTGCAGCAGTGCTGCAGTATCGAACCCCAATAGCAAATGCAGCATTGCTTCGCACCTACACCTACCCTACTGACTTTGGGGCTGGTTTAACAAAATTGCCAGGGCTGCTCTGGGTTCCCAGTCCGGCCCTTCCAAGAATACATAGACCCCCTTGTCAGCCTATCTGTTTTCTGTATAAAAGGCTGGAGAGACCCCTCCTCACCCTAAAAGTCAATGGGGCATATTTACAAGCCCCTAGCGCCACCACTTTTTGTGATGCTCCGGTGGCGCTGTGCACTGCTTTGTATTTATAAGGTGACGTTAAGCCACTTTTTGTGGCTTAGTGCCACCTTGTAAATACAACCCCTTCACACGCAGCACTTTGCGGGGAAGGGGCGTGCAGTGGGTGTTTCTGTGGGCATTCCACAGCAACACCCATTGCATTTTGACGCTGCCTCAAATTTACAAGAAATCGTAAATCTGTGGCAGCGCCAAAATGTAATGCCACCCCAGGGGTGGCGTTAGCGTGGCACAGTGAGGAGAAATGTTTACATTTCTCCTCGTTTTTCGTTCTTTCCATGTGTGCTGCATCCTGCAGCACACTTGGAAGGAGCAAATCACCATTGATGATTGTTTTTGTGCAAGAAGGGGCACCTTCCTGCACAAAAACAATCTCACCCATAAGCAGCCATCCTTGCACTATAGTGCAAGAGTGGGTGCGTTGGCGCTAGGCAGCTAATTTAGCGCAGGGTGAAACACAGGGATGCACCATAATTTTGTAAATACGGTGCATCCCTGCATTTCAGAACTGACGCAGTGCAGCGCTGCCAATTTTGGCGCAAAACTGCACCAATTCTTTGTAAATATGTCCCAGTATGTTTTAGCAGTGGCTATATAGTTCAACGATGCAACTGGGGACATGTACAGTTAGAAGATTGTACCACTGAACGCTGTAGATTGCCCTTGATGCTGTAACCCCTATGCTTTTTCTCTGTACTTATGAAATTAAAATATCAAATACAAAAAATCTGGTACTACTGAGGCGGAATCTTTGATCAGACAACATTCATTTTTCACACTCCATGACCTGATGAGTGGCTTTTCCCTGCAGCACGAAAAACATTCTGGCATATTTAACTGTAATCCAAGCAATGTAGAAATAATCATTGCTTCTCTGCCGTGTAAATATTTTGATTCATTTTAATTTCATCTATATTTTATGTGAGGTTTTGTAGAACACAACTAACCACCCTAATCAGGGCCAGATAGGCTATTCTGACAGTCTGGCAACTTCCCCAGTAGGCGTCAGGTTAGAGACTACTTTCAGAGCTTGATGCTCTGCTGAGAGCCAACCATGCCCTTTGCACCTAATGACCGCATTGTAGCCACAGCCTCTTGCATTAAGGGCTGGCTTGAACACTGTTTCTAGGTCTGATTTTGGTTTCTAACGTTGACCCCAAGTTGCCCTCAGAGCGCTTATTCATACACATTCGTGTTACACCATGGACACTAATCTAAATACAGCGGTGTTTTCAATAGAGTATTATTTCGCAGTATACAAATATTCTCAGCGTTTTGCTTCTTACTAAAGTATGATGTCTTGTATTTTTCAGTGCCACTTTCATTAGGTATGTTAAGTAAAGTGCTTTCTGCAGGGCTGCTTCATGATGGAAAGAGGTGCTTCTATTGGCCCATTGTGTGTACACAAAGTAAAACCAGAATTGAATACCAGTTCAAACATGTACCTGGGATAATAAGAATAAAAGAGGCACACCTTTTATTACATAGTTTACCAATGTGTCTGAGAACATTCACGGATCCAAGGCTAAGGTTGGAATCTATGCGTCCCAGCTGTATTATGTTAAATGTATGAGACCACTGGTGCTTGGCTGGGTATGCCACAGCCTATGAAAATCTGGCAATTATATAACTGTAAATAAATTAAGACAAATGTTCTTGGAGTGTTAAAATTTTAGGAAAAAGCAAATCAATACATTTGGTCGTTATAAGCAGAATAAAACCTAAGCTAAAATCAATTTATGGGCAATTAGGAAATTAGTCCATTCTGCTGTTAAGAAGCTCATTAGATTAATTTTGTATTACCTGGATCACTTTGATGGAATTGTTGCGTTTAGTCGGAAACTCGCTGTTTTATGTATTTTATTTAATAGTATATTTTAATCATTGCATGCGCTTATTAAAGATTTATATGATTTATGAAAGCTGCACATTATTGATAAAAGAGAAAAAAATAATGGTTACCTCTTTTGTGCATACGGAGGCTTGTTTTTGCTGAGCACATACACAAAGAATACCTCGATCTGCCTTCTCAGTAACTAAAAATTATTAAATCGTAAATCTGTATATTTCGATTGTACTACACACTATGACTTGCATTTGAATAAATCTTACATTTTTTACAAGAAAATTTTGGCTGAAAAACAGCAGTTCTTTTTTTAAAACCGATACAACCTTTTACAATAAAGGAATAGCAATGCATTATACATTGATAGAGTAATCACTTCCATTAACACTAAACAAAAGTGCCTGATTCCTTGTCTGAAAAAGTGTATGCATAATATATTTTAAACAGAAACTTATAGGGGTGGGGCCAGCTACAGCAAGATTGCAGTTGGCTTTTAAGACTGCCCCGCTTGGAGACCCATGATCCGACTACACCAGCTGCAGTCTGCTCTGTTAGCCTGTAATTGAGCTTG
Source organism: Pleurodeles waltl (assembly GCF_031143425.1). Taxonomy (NCBI): domain Eukaryota; kingdom Metazoa; phylum Chordata; class Amphibia; order Caudata; family Salamandridae; genus Pleurodeles; species Pleurodeles waltl. Next base: position 58,666,535 of record NC_090441.1, read on the forward strand.
TCTACAGTGCGGAGCTTGAGCGGCATTACTTGAGCAGTTTTTTGATGCAGCAAACTCACCCGATGGCCACCTTTGAGCCAAGTGCCTGCGCATGACCGCGCAGCCTACATAGTGCAGTGCGGAGCAGGCCTGAAAGACACAGGGGCCTGGAGAGCACAGCTGGCGGTGCAGGAGGTGGAGCCAATTGAACCCCAGCAGACTCTCATACCTCAGCAGTGCGCCGGCGGGGAGGGTTGGCCACCTCATGCCTGCCTGGAACAGCGTGGCCTGGGGCCTGTGGGAGACAGGGAGCCCCCTCCCAAAGGAGAGCAGTGGCTGCCAGTGAGTGACCACAGTGGATCAACTCTGGGGGACTGCAACCGCCCAGACTCTTTCCCCCATGATGCATGGCTGCTGTCGCTGCGTGGGCAACGCTGTTCCCCCCTCCTGACCATCCCCCCTGCCAATGGTGGTGCTGCAGAGACCTGGAACCAGGCGGTGATCTGAGGTGCATTGAGGGCCTCAGGAAGTGCAGAGCCCCTCCAAGGCCTAGAGAGACATGTGGCAGTGCCCTACACAGGCTGGAAACTCTACTCCCCCCTTAGAGAGACCTGCTAGCACCCAAAGCGGGCCCTTCATACATGCCTACCCTGTGAACCCACTGCAAAGGGGGCACCATAGATATCAGGCATCCCGACTACTACTGAGGACCTAAAGGACAGTGTGGAGGGCTGTACCCGCCGTGTGTCTTGGTGACCTATTGATGGCTGGGCGCTGAGGCGGAGGACAGGAGGAACTAAAGGGCCCACAGCAGAGGACTTTGTGGGAGTGGCAGTCACAATGGCCTCTGTGACCCACGGCCAACCCCTACGCAGGCTCTCCCTCGCTAACACAGCTGAGCGATCACCCTCCTGGGGTGGGGGCATCTACTGAGCGAAGACGACAGCAGACCTAACGTGGGCCGCACTCTGGATCCTTGCTTGGCCTCAGGGGCCTTGGACTCAAAACACAACCATGCAGAGTAGGGCCCACTGCAGGGATCACGCTTGGACCACTGGATCCCAATGGTGCTACTAGCATTCCCGGCGACATCAGGGTATTTCACATAGATACAAAGAAAGCAGCTGTGGAGTCACTGGAATGGCCTATATGCATTAGACAGAGCCTCTGCCCACCATTCAATGGTGGCCTGTTTACAATCCTTGGGCACTGTACTGTGCACAGACACTGCCAGTTCAGAAAGACTTATGCTCAAACCACTCAAAAGGACCTGTGAGAAGAGGGGGCCACCCCTGTTAGTTCCCTCCTTCCTCTTTGCTGACTGTGGCTGCTGAGGTCTGGCAAGGGGCCTGCTTGTACCCGCCTTACGCAGTGCTTACCTGAGGCTAAAGGGGTGAGGCGGGTCCTATCACACTGATGTGCTGCATCTGAGCAACAACCCTGACCAAGAAGTCAGATTGATGACACTTAGGGACAATGCAACCTCAATCACTAGGGACACCTCTGTGTCGGAGCGCCCTGGGACACATGAGGCGCTCACAGAAATTAATTCTGTTGCCTGGGTCTTCCTTCACTAGGACTTCACGTGCCACCCCACCTAACGCTCTCGCAGAGGAGCCCGAGGGACTGGAGGGTTCACAAAGGGTCACAGACTAACATAACATGCTGTTCTTCCTTGGAGGAAAAACTGCCTGGCGCCATTACTGCTTCCTGGACACTAAATGATTTAACATGCCTCACTATGGGGTTGAAGGGAGGAGCAGGCCCTCAACCAGTGAGGCACCAAGCCGCAAAGCTATTGATTCTGCTGACCACTGTCTGACGTCCCATCCACAGCCCTCACAGACATGAAGCTGGATAAAAATCATGAGGCCATCACCATTGCCAGACAGGGCCTACGCAGTAAGGTCAACGCAGTTGAACACATGGAAAGTGCAATAAATAAACTTCAGCCAACAATGTCTGACCTCGAGGGGCAGGTCCGGTACCTTACAGCCAAGGTCCAAGAGCTGGAAAGCAGGGTCGAATACTCAAAGGACTTTCCTGCCTCAACAACCTTTGCATTGTGGGCTTCTCCTAGGGGGCAAAGGGTTTGGACCCAGTGTAGTTCTTTGAGACATGGCTGCTGTAGATGGTGCACCAGATGCCCCCCTTGGGAAACTGTTGCCTCACTTTTTGGTGGACTGCACCCAAGTACCAGTGAGACGGCCACCAGTGGGGGCATCCCCCAGGCTGGTGGTGGCCAGGCTAATGAACTACAGGGAGAATTAAGCCATACTACGAGCAACATGGATTGCAGAACCAATCCTGCATGAAAACACACAAATATTTATTTTCTGTAATTGCACCCTCTTGGTGCAACACCGCAGAACATCCTTCCTGGGGATGAAGAGAAGACTGCGACAAGACAGTCTGAGCTAGTCATTGTTGTTCCTGGCCAAACTAAAAGCCATGGTCAATAGCTCAAGCTACTTCTTCACCGAACCGGTAGACTCCTGGTCCTGGTAGAGCAACGCCGGTATAAATCCTCACCTTACCCAGGCAGACAGGAACAAGCGCCATGGCAAATGCAGAAACCGAGACAGTAGAGTTGTCAAAATACATGAGGCCCCCATTCCAGTGCAGGCTAAAGAGGAACAGATTCAGGTACTGTCGACAGTGACCACGTTATGGGTGTAACGGCATTCCCCACCACCTCAGACCCTTGATGACATACCCTCAGAGACAGGCTTGAGTGCATTGACAGCAGTATAGCATCTGTAGTCCTCCCAGATATAACCCCGCAGATGGTGGACACCATGATGTGAGAGACCTACAGTTAATACAGAAATAGACCCTGAACAGGTACTGTATAATATTTGAGTTTTCATATTCCTGATAGAGATCTTTTGACAGCTCCAATATGGAGGCTCCACGATAAGGGTTGTCGCTCCTTCTATTTTTGCAATTCAGGGCCACCTGTAAGTGACTGGGATGAGTGCCAGACCTCAAAGAGCTCAACTTCAGACTCTTAGTACTCCTGACTTATAGTCTAAAGCTATCACACACGATCTGCACGACTTGCAATCTGGCCATGCCTGGTCGTGACACCATCGCCACCACTGCCGCTCTCCTGGACAGCAGCACTACTTACTGATGCACAATCAGGAGAACCCCGTCCATGGGACTGCTTGTTAACTGTTTGGGTAGCCGTGGGTTATGCGGCCGCCATGGCTTGGGAGTTGAGGGTCCTCTTTCTATTGTTTGTAAGGTCATACAGTGTGTATTTATCTAACTGTGTAAGGTACATACCTCACATACTAGTGCATGCAGGGATTATGGTGAGGCCCCCCTAGGTTATGCACACTAAAGTGGAATGTCATTGGCATGGGAACAGTGCATATGCGGCACTCAATATAACAATACATGAGAAGGCAAGGCACCAAAATTGCATTCCTCCAAGAAACCCAAGTTGCTTGGGGCAAGGATGAACAACTACAGAAACACTGGCAGAGCCAGTGTTCCCTCACCACATATTCTGGCTTTGCCCAGGGGGTCCTTACCTGTCTCAGATCAGTGGTCCCATTCTAATGCACAGCTATAGAAATAGACCCTGAAGGGTGATACATACTTGTTGAGGGGCAACTAGATGGCAGGCCCATCTTACTGGGGAGAGTCTATGCACCGAATGTGGCACAAACAGCCTTTCTAAAATGTCTCTCAGTCGCTCTCATTAGATTTGTGCACATCCCCTGGGTTATTGGGGGAGACCTTAACTGTGTTCTCAACACACAACTAGACTGTTCACATTCTCCCTTGCTGACTTCTCCTATTGTGACTGCTACCCTTCACCTTTTCCAGTGGATTACACACTGGTCCCCACTTGGTAGCTGGCATGCTCTAAATACAGCAGTTAGAGACGATTCCTATTACTCACCCCACATGACTTACATGTGAGACTAGACACCATACTTTGTCATCCAGCCACTCAGTTACTGCCCAATAATGCTGAATAATTTGGGAAGACATTCTCAGACCAAAACCCACTCCAACTACATCTAGAATGTGAGCTCCATGTCCACCAAATCCCACATGGCGATTACAGCTGGCCATGCTAGAGAACCCAATCTTCAAGAACGAGCCACAAGAGACAATTTTCCACTATTTGACAGAAAACTGGGGTACGGCCTCTTCCAGGCCAGAAGAATGGGAAGTGCTGAAGATTGTGATTAGAGGTTACTACATTTGCGCTCTGATAGGCATTAGAGCAGACCTGCATAGGGACGTAACGTGCTTTGAAGCATCATTAGGGGCTTTAGAGGTAGCAGCCATGACAAACCGCATGGAACAGCAGGCTTTGACGGCAACCACAGAGCGATATGCCCAGCTGATCGAACAGCTACGCTTCTTGGACTTTAGGGCCCATGAGGCAAGGACGCATGCTGCTGGGGACAGATCAGGCCGCATTTTAGAATGGTTCCTACAAAGCTACTCACCCACCTCTCCCTTTGCCATGATCAGAATGACTCCAGGACACCTGGTTACTAACCAAGTAGACATACATAATGCATTTACTGCCCACTATCAAACTTTGTATAAACCCCACAACTGACCATCAGGCCCACATCCATGACTTCCTTAGCAAGGTCACATTGTCTATCCTTGAACCCCTAGATAGAGAAGAGCTCAACACATCCCTTAAGATACAGGAAATCTGGGGAGCCATCAGGGGAGCAGCCACCAATAAGACCTAAGGACTTGACGGACTGCGTTTTGAATTCTACAAAGCATATGAGAATTGTTAGAAATGGGGTCTTTGGTTGACAGTCAGGTTACCCCCTGTTCAAGCAAGGACCCTCACTCTAGTTAGGATAAAAGAGAATCACCCTCAGCTAACCCCTGCTTACCCCCTTGGTAGCTTGGCAGAGCAGTAGGCTTAACCTCAGAGTGCTGGGCGTAAAGTATTTGTACCAACACACACAGTAACTTAATGAAAACACTACAAAATGACACAACACCAGTTTAGAAAAATAGGAAATATTTATCTAGACAAAACAAGACCAAAACGACAAAAATCCAACATACACAAGTCAAGTTATGATTTTTTAAAGGTTTAAAATAAAAAGAGTCTTTAGGTAGTTGTAACACCACACTAGCGCTGCTAGCGTGAAAATGTACCTGGTTTGCGTCAAAAATAACCCCGCACGGGCGGTGTGCGTCGAAAGTAACCCTGCACGGCTGTGTGCGTCGAAAACAACTCGGCACGGCGGTGCGCGTTGAAAAAGCCAGCCACACGACGATCCGAAAGTCCCGCGGCGCAGGGTGCGATCTCTCAGCCTCCGTCAGCGATGCTGCGCGTCGTTTCTCCTGCTCCGGGCGTCGGTTTTTCGGTCGCGTTTCCTGCGGCGTCGTTTCTCAGCTGCGGAACCGGCGTCGCGTCGTTTTCTCAGCCGCGATCGGATTCGCGTCGATCTTTTCTCCGCACGGTGCTCGGTGCGTGTATTTTTGTCCTTAGGCTGCCAGCCTCTCCTTTCAGGGTCCCAGGAACTGGAAGGGCACCACAGAGCAGAGTAGGGGTCTCTCCAGAGACTCCAGGTGCTGGCAGGAAGAAGTCTTTGCTATCCCTGAGACTTCAACAACAGGAGGCAAGCTCTACATCAAGCCCTTGGAGATTTCTTCTTCAAGATGGAAGGCACACAAAGTCCAGTCTTTGCCCTCTTACTCTGGCAGAAGCAGCACTGCAGGAAAGCTCCACAAAGCACAGTCACAGGCAGGGCAGCACTTGTTCCTCAGCTATCAGCTCTTCTCCAGGCAGAGGTTCCTCTTGGTTCCAGAAGTGTTTCTAAAGTTTGTAAGTTTGGGTGCCCTTCTTATACCCATTTTAGTCTTTGAAGTCACCTTTCTTCAAAGGGGACTCACACCTTCTTGTGAAATCCTGCCTTGCCCAGGCAAGGCCTCAGACACACACCAGGGGGTTGGAGACAGCATTGTCAGAGGCAGGCACAGTCCTTTCAGATGAGAGTGACCACTCCACCCCTCCCTCCTAGCAGAGATGGCTAATCAGGAAATGCAGATTACACCCCAGCTCCCTTTGTGTCACTGTCTGGTGTGAGGTGAAAAACAACCCAACTGTCAAACTGACCCAGACAGGGAATCCACAAACAAGGCAGAGTCACAGAATGGTTTAAGCAAGAAAATGCTCACTTTCTAAAAGTGGCATTTCCAAACTCACAATCTTAAAATCAACTTTACTAAAAGATGTATTTTTAAATTGTGAGTTCAGGGATCCCAAACTCCACATGTCCATCTACTCTCTAGGGGAATCTACACTTTAATCATATTTAAAGGTAGCCCCCATATTATCCTATGAGAGAGACAGACCTTGCAACAGTGAAAACGAAATTGGTAGTATTTCACTGTTAGGACATATAAACCACATTACTATATGTCCTACCTTATCCATACACTGCACCCTGCCCTTGGGGCTACCTAGGGCCTACCTTAGGGGTGCCTTACATGTAAGGAAAGGGAAGGTTTAGACCTGGCAAGTGGGTACACTTGCCAAGTCGAATTTACAGTGTAAAATTACACATACAGACACTGCAGTGGCAGGTCTGAGACATGATTACAGAGCTACTTATGTGGGTGGCACAACCAGTGCTGCAGGCCCACTAGTAGCATTTGATTTACAGGCCCTGGCACCTCTAGTGCACCTTACTAGGGACTTACTAGTAAATCAAATATGCCAATCATGGATAAACCACTTACATACAATTTAGACAGGAGAGCATATGCACTTTAGCACTGGTTAGCAGTGGTAAAGTGCTCAGAGTTGAAAAGCCAACAGCAACATGTCAGAAAAATAGGAGGCAGGAGGCGAAAAAAGACTGGGGATGACCCTGCATAAGCAAAAGTCCAACACGACCCCCTACCAGCCTAAAGCCAGGGGAGAACAATCAATACCTTGATGTACTTCCCTGATTGGGGCGATAGAACAGGGACCCAGGCCCACAACAGCAGGGGCATGTTCCAGTTCTACGCCTTCCTGACTCCAGTTGGATCCCTCTGTCCATACTCTCAGGGCCCACTAAGCTAACCCAGGGGGAACCCTTCTCCACATCTACAGACACCATCTGTGTAACACCTAACTTTACTTTGCTCACAGATGTATTGCAATGGGCAGATAGTACCACCAGGGCCAACACAGCGGTGTGGCCCACTCCACCCCCGGGGTGTGACTCTCGTCCTCCCCCCCCCCAGGGGCAACTCTGTCCACCAGGACAGCAAGCCACAGTGGCCCCAGACAACTGTCAGGGATGAGAGCCCGACCTCAGGCCTCTCTAACCACTGTGACTGTGGGGAGTGGGGGGCGGAAGCCCCAGGTGCCTGGCACTCTTTGACCACTCTCTCTTCCACCAGGTCAGGGATGGCAACCTGACCCTGGTCCTCCCCTCTGGGGCTCTGTACCCTCCCTGCAGAAGCGGCACCCCCAGAGTCAAAAACTGTCAGGGTGCTTGTAGAAGCAGTCCTGCACAATTCTTCCATCAGTGCAGGGATGTTAACCTGCAACTGATCCTCCAACCTGGGGTCTGTACCTTCAGGTTGGACCAGGGCCAGGGGTGAGGCTTCCCTCCCCCTGCCCTCTCTTCTGGGGTCCTGAACCACCCAACTAGGAGTGGCCCCCCCAGAAGACAACATGGTAGGGGCACTGTTAGCAGTAGCCCCTTCTTCCAGGTCAGGGGGGACACCCTTAACCTGGCCTCCCAATCCAGGGTCTGTACCCACAGACTGGATCACTGCCTGGCAAACCAGGACTTCCTGGGGGGCATACCTACCCCCTACCAGGTCAGAGTTTACCCTCTGAACCTGGTCATCCAACCTAGGGTCACCACCCTGCGGTTGAACCACTGCCTGGCACACCAGGACTTCCTTGGGAGCACACTTACCCCCCATCAGGTCAGAGTTTACCCCCTGAACCTGATCATTCAACCCAGAGTCACCACCCTGCGGTTGAACCATTGCCTGGCACACCAGGACTTCCAGGGGGGCACACTTACCCCCCTCAAGGGACACACTGTCCCGAAGGGCCACACAAGAGTCTGGCTGGCGCAGGTCCCCTGACCTCTGCCCATCTGACAGAGTCTGGATTCCCCCCAACCCAGAAATGGTCTCACCAAGGTCATTCATGGGGGGCTCTGCTCTCAGAGCTGACCCCTGACCCTCCAGGTTCTCCACTGGGGTCCGCAACCCCCTCTCAACCCTCTGTCTGGACTTCTGCACCCCCTCACTAGGAGTGGTACTGCCAGACACCAGAACTGGTGGGACGCTGGCTACAGCCGCCCCCCCAAGTTCTCCTGACACTGTGGGGTCTCCCTCAACAGATGGCCCTATGGTACAGGCTAGGCTCCCCTCCTGGTGTTCCCGCAGGGAACCCTCCAGGACCTGGGACCGGATCTCGGGCACCTTCGGCCTCAACCCATCCCCATTCCCTCTCCTCTGAGACTGGACATGGGGTCCCTCACCCATCCCACTACACTGGGACCTACCTGGGACACTACAATCCTTCCCTACCTCACCTGGTTGGGAACTACCTAGACCACTCCTCTCAGGAGCACCCCCAAATGCCTCTTCAGACTCTCTGGTACTCACCCAGAAGTCTGCCTCCATTGTAAGCTCCCTGGGGTCAGAGAACTCACACTCCACCTGGTGTTGGCATAGCTCTGGAAAATAAGGACTAGACATATGCTCTCCAGCAATTACATCACTCAGCCCCTCACATGAATTAACCAAAGTACCCTTCACCCAACCATCCAGTGACTCTGCTTTGACAAAGCACCCCACATCACCCTCCTGAGACTGGTGAGACAGTACCTGACCGTCCCTGACACTCAACCCACACTCTTCTGGGATGTCTTCACACTCCATAACCAGGACTTCTACCTGGGGGGAACCCCTCTCCCTGTCACTCTCACCTAGAGTCAGTAGAGTGTCCCTCCCACCAGTAGGAATATGACTCCCCATGCCAGTTCCCCAATCCACCTCAGGGACCCTGTGCATCACTGGAGCTACCTCATACCCCTGAACCTCCTGGCGTGTGTTAACTCCCTCCTTCAAGTAGGGCACCACCTCTCTGGGCATGTGCACTTCTGCAGCATCACTGGATATACAATTGTTGCTGCCACCATTCCAGCTGGACTCAGCCCTCATGACTTCCAGCTCTTTCAATTTAAGCTCGTAAGCATAAATAATTTTTTTAATCTCTAAGTTCCTCCTCCTTTCTTCCAACTCCCAATCGAGCTTTTTCAGCTCCCATTGGTACTCCCTCTCTGCCTGTCTGTCCTGTAACTCTTCAGGAGTCAGACCCTTGGGTGACACCCTGCCATCCCTCCTGGGGACCCTCCCCCCAGGCGTAACAAGTTCCTCCACTACACCACTGTGTATCCTCTGCACTTCCCCACCCCTATTCTCCTCCTCTGTGTGCCCTCCAGCCTTCTTGATTGTCACCCAAGCCCTCTGTGCCTGTTGCAGCTCCCCCTCCCTGGTGGAGCTCTCAGTGGGACAGTCAAGATCTTTGAGGAACTGTTTCAATTGAGCAACTGGGTACTCCTTCAGTTTCTCCATTTCAAACACAGCTCCAGCTGTTGCATCTCCAGATTGAGACATGATGGTCACAAGTGCAAAGTTCCAAAGGCAGAAAAAATAATTTCCCAATGAAGTAAAAAGAATCAGTCAAGGGATCAGCAAAATCATGGAAGTAGAATAAAAAGAGTCCTTAAGAGAAAAATCAAAAGATCACCAAACAAGTAGTATGTGGTCACGTAGTGGTCTGAGATCAAAACAGTAGTGTACACTTAATTACTGTATGTCAAGTACAAATACAAGTCCAATCCCGACCGCTGGTCACCAATGTTAGAAATGGGGTCTTTGGTTGACAGTCAGGTTACCCCCTGTTCAAGCAAGGACCCTCACTCTAGTTAGGATAAAAGAGAATCACCCTCAGCTAACCCCTGCTTACCCCCTTGGTAGCTTGGCAGAGCAGTAGGCTTAACCTCAGAGTGCTGGGCGTAAAGTATTTGTACCAACACACACAGTAACTTAATGAAAACACTACAAAATGACACAACACCAGTTTAGAAAAATAGGAAATATTTATCTAGACAAAACAAGACCAAAACGACAAAAATCCAACATACACAAGACAAGTTATGATTTTTTAAAGGTTTATAATAAAAAGAGTCTTTAGGTAGTTGTAACACCAAACTAGCGCTGCTAGCGTGAAAATGTACCTGGTTTACGTCAAAAATAACCCCGCACGGGCGGTGTGCGTCGAAAGTAACCCTTCACGGCTGTGTGCGTCGAAAACAACTCGGCACGGCGGTGCGCGTTGAAAAAGCCAGCCACACGACGATCCGAAAGTCCCGCGGCGCAGGGTGCGATCTCTCAGCCTCCGTCAGCGATGCTGCGCGTCGTTTCTCCTGCTCCGGGCGTCGGTTTTTCGGTCGCGTTTCCTGCGGCGTCGTTTCTCAGCTGCGGAACCGGCGTCGCGTCGTTTTCTCAGCCGCGATCGGATTCGCGTCGATCTTTTCTCCGCACGGTGCTCGGTGCGTGTATTTTTGTCCTTAGGCTGCCAGCCTCTCCTTTCAGGGTCCCAGGAACTGGAAGGGCACCACAGAGCAGAGTAGGGGTCTCTCCAGAGACTCCAGGTGCTGGCAGGAAGAAGTCTTTGCTATCCCTGAGACTTCAACAACAGGAGGCAAGCTCTACATCAAGCCCTTGGAGATTTCTTCTTCAAGATGGAAGGCACACAAAGTCCAGTCTTTGCCCTCTTACTCTGGCAGAAGCAGCACTGCAGGAAAGCTCCACAAAGCACAGTCACAGGCAGGGCAGCACTTGTTCCTCAGCTATCAGCTCTTCTCCAGGCAGAGGTTCCTCTTGGTTCCAGAAGTGTTTCTAAAGTTTGTAAGTTTGGGTGCCCTTCTTATACCCATTTTAGTCTTTGAAGTCACCTTTCTTCAAAGGGGACTCACACCTTCTTGTGAAATCCTGCCTTGCCCAGGCAAGGCCTCAGACACACACCAGGGGGTTGGAGACAGCATTGTCAGAGGCAGGCACAGTCCTTTCAGATGAGAGTGACCACTCCACCCCTCCCTCCTAGCAGAGATGGCTAATCAGGAAATGCAGATTACACCCCAGCTCCCTTTGTGTCACTGTCTGGTGTGAGGTGAAAAACAACCCAACTGTCAAACTGACCCAGACAGGGAATCCACAAACAAGGCAGAGTCACAGAATGGTTTAAGCAAGAAAATGCTCACTTTCTAAAAGTGGCATTTCCAAACTCACAATCTTAAAATCAACTTTACTAAAAGATGTATTTTTAAATTGTGAGTTCAGGGATCCCAAACTCCACATGTCCATCTACTCTCTAGGGGAATCTACACTTTAATCATATTTAAAGGTAGCCCCCATATTATCCTATGAGAGAGACAGACCTTGCAACAGTGAAAACGAAATTGGTAGTATTTCACTGTTAGGACATATAAACCACATTACTATATGTCCTACCTTATCCATACACTGCACCCTGCCCTTGGGGCTACCTAGGGCCTACCTTAGGGGTGCCTTACATGTAAGGAAAGGGAAGGTTTAGACCTGGCAAGTGGGTACACTTGCCAAGTCGAATTTACAGTGTAAAATTACACATACAGACACTGCAGTGGCAGGTCTGAGACATGATTACAGAGCTACTTATGTGGGTGGCACAACCAGTGCTGCAGGCCCACTAGTAGCATTTGATTTACAGGCCCTGGCACCTCTAGTGCACCTTACTAGGGACTTACTAGTAAATCAAATATGCCAATCATGGATAAACCACTTACATACAATTTAGACAGGAGAGCATATGCACTTTAGCACTGGTTAGCAGTGGTAAAGTGCTCAGAGTTGAAAAGCCAACAGCAACATGTCAGAAAAATAGGAGGCAGGAGGCGAAAAAAGACTGGGGATGACCCTGCATAAGCAAAAGTCCAACAAGAATCTACTAGCTCCTCCAACAGTACCAGGCTACAGTGATGGAAGGTCAGCTTCTTCAGTCACTCCAAGAGTCACTTGTAGTATCCCTACACAAACCTAATAAGGACCCCCTAGAAGTAACCCTGCACCACCTATTGTCCATGCTGGGGACAGATTATAAGATTCTAAGTAACTTCATTGGGGCCTGACTCCTTGACCATATGCCTAAACTGGTTTTTTGAGACCAGAATGGCTCTATCCCGTGCACATCTACCAGACTCAACATCCACAGACTCCATAGAGTAATGGAGCTCGCCCCTGTCCAGTGGCCCCATGCAATCTGCAAGGTGTTGGACTTGAAGAAAGCATTCAATATGGTGGACTGGGAATATCTGTTCTCAATCTTAACCTGCTTGAGCATCACAGGCAGGCTCCAAAAACTAATCTGACTTTTCTACACAGAGCCCATGGCCGAGTGAAGTTCAGACATGCATGCTGCCCCTCTCCCCCTCCTCATTGCCCTGGCAATGGAGCCACTAGTTCATAGTCTCTGACAAAAGGGTCAGGCGTAGGGCATTCCTCTGAATGGTGAGATACATAATCTCACTGTATGCAGAAAATGACTTAATCTATGTCCTGGATATCCGAAACAGCATTGCAGAGATCGGGGATATCCTATCAGAGTCGCAAGCCTTGGGCCTAGGAGTGAATTGGGCCAAGTCCTGCTTGTTTCCGCTGCATCCTTGTTGCCCACCACAACACCTGATGGTAGAATAACATCTTCTTCGCTGGCCACACCGCACAGTCCGCTACCTAGGCACACATGTCTACCATGTCATGCAAGACCTCATAGACTGCACCCTCGCTAGAACCATTGCCTCCCTCCCCCCCCTGGTGGAGTTCTGAAGTATGCTTCCCCTCACAATTCATGGGATAGTGTCCCTGTCTAAAATGGTGATTCTGCCCCACATATTACACTTCATTATGATCTCCATTTAAACATACCCCTCAGAACTTTTCACACTCTACGTGCTACAGTAGGTAGCTTCATTTGGAATAAAGGCAAAGGTCGAGTTGAGCTACACAAACTCCAGCTGCTGGTCATCAAAGGGACCTCGGAGCTCCTAACTTTGAGCATTACTATCTAGTGGTGCAGCTTCAATGTCCTGCTCACTTGTTTAGCGGGACGAAAACTGGAGGAGTGGGGACTGCCCTCAATTAAGTGTGTGCAATGTGTGGTACAGGAGGATTTCCTTCCACAAGCAAGACTTCCTTGTGATTCCAATAACCTACTGCGCATACCACACAACAGTTTCCGCAGGAGTTTACATCTTATGCCGCCAACCCAAAATACTCCCCCAAATTTGAGTTCTTCCATTGCTCCCTTTTGAAGCATAATAAGGAGGGAGGAACTGTTGTCATTGGAGACCACTGGGGGGGTACACTAGGCACCCTATTTCACAATGTCATGCTCATACCCTTCAAACAACTGCAGACGGGCTGTGAATTACCAACAGGACATTTCTTGGTTCACAGCTGACTATTAGCAGAGTTTGGTCGGCCATTGCACATCACTGACATGGAGCTGGAGCAACACCCACTAGTACACACAGTTTATACCATTGGCAGATGCTGCCGACTAATCACCTCGTTTACCCTGGTCCTGGCGCACTCCAGGCAAGATCTCTTCCTACTAACCCGCAGGTGCTGAGAAAGAGACATAGGCCGGAAACTAACAAAAACAAAATGGGAGAGAGCACTCATATATTCACAAAAGCTGTCATGTAATGCTAAGTTCCAGTACATGCTACATAACATCTTAAATAGAGTTTATCTCATGGCGGTGAGCCTACACAGAATGTTTGGAACTGCCTTTAGTTGCCCCTGGTGGCACAGACCAGATGCTGACATGGCACACATGTTCTGGGGTTGTCCAGCTGAGGCAGCCTTACAGGGGGATAGTGCAAGGTTGCAGGTACTCTATCGGAAGTGACAGGCTGGAATAATGTGTACTATGGGGGGTCCACTCCTAGGCCTGTTTAAAAGTACAAACTTTGGGACAGCAATAAACCATTTTATTGTCCTGGCAGTGCTTATAGTTCATAGATCCATCACAATGTATTGGAAAACCCACACACTGCTGGGATTTAAATACTGGTGTGCAGCGACACTTAAATGAGATAAAGCTCAGTGTGTGGTGCTCAGAGGTGAGAAAGCCCGTTGGTTGCGCAGGATCCCATAGCTGCATATTGGGAAGCTTTACTCCACAATTTGCTGGTGTTCAAGGAGGACCTCCCTGATTAGTCAACACTAACACCCAACTCTGGTTAATCACCATGTTTCTCTGACCATTTGTTCCTCCCACCCCCTCCACACCTTCTCTCCCCCACCTGAGTGCTCAAAGCAACTGAGGGTAGAACCTTACTGTAACGAGATGCCACAGAAATATGAAGCGTGGCCCCTTTAAGGGAAGATGTTATATTTGCTAAAGTACCAATCTCTTACATGTGACTATAGCTGTTATGACCTACTGTTCCTATATGTTCATATGTTTATAATGTGGATCAATGACTTCTGCCACATAATCTGAATTATAATACATGTGTGAACCTCGGTGTGGGTTTACCAATACAGTATGTGTTACACAGATCCAATTATACTTGACATGTAGATGGAGTAGGGACGTGTGGCAAGTATGGAATTGTTGGGTGTAATAATGATAAAGCCTGACATCAGTTCTCTGAATTAAAAATTGTGGGACGAACTACTGGAGTATAATTGGGATCCTTAATATTGTTTCATAGAAGGCTGTGTGAAGTACTGAGGAGGCTTGGGGTTCAAATATTTCGTAGATGGCCTACCAGGAGCTCTATGATTCTTTTTTTTATGGAGTATCTCCACAAAGTTGACCTGTGGTTAGCTTAGTGGTCCCCTCAGAAGCAGGATTAGATGGCTATGAACCCCTGTGTACAAACACATGTGTACCAGTGATTAGAAAGTGATACTGCTAAGTCAGAAAGATGACAGCAAACACTGTGGCGAATGGTGAAGCGTGGCATTCTAGTTACCTCCATGCCAGGAGTAATGCAGGGGACAGTACAAAGAGTAGACCTCAGACTGCATATTGCAAGAATGGGAAGGCATTATTCACGTTTTCCATCAATGCATTGGCAGACACCATGCTTACGCTGGGAATGCTCACCGCCTGAGCTGTTCTTGAACTTCCACACTTGTGGTGAACCAGACGGGTTTCTTGCAAGTTACGTGGAGCACAGAGCGCAAAGGGTGCTAGCAGGAATCCAGAACTATGCGTGGAATGCAGAATGTCAAGACAGGGCTCCTTCCACATGGCTGAACGAATGCAATGAGTTATTGGAAAGGAGTGGAGCTTAACCTTATAAAAAGATGTTTCTAAAATTGTGGTCAGTCCATTGGATGATGTCCGAGTATCCAAATGCAAAATGTTATATAGCTTCTTCCTGAGATAGCAGTTCAATTTTGAAGCACATATAAAGAGGACTTGTAAGAGGAAGGTATAGAGAAACACATTAAATTTCCCTGATTTTGTTTTAATTACTTTTCTCATCCCTTGATACTATTTTTGTCCTTGTGTGTTTTTTTCTTTCAAGCAGATTAGATTGTGTTTTTTTCCTGGATCTTCATGTATTGTATATCTTCTTTGAAAAGAAAGTCACGTCCAGTGAATTCCTCCATCAGTTGTGAGGGGTCTGAAATGTTGATTTAACAAAGCCTCCCACTTAATATACTTCTCTCTGTTCAACACAACAAATTTGAGATGCTCTTGCAGAGATTACAATGTTCTCTGCAATTGCCTGCCTGCTACTCTTCGTAGCTGGGTTTACACTATATCAAGTACACCACGCACACAAAATCACACACACACACCCCTCAAACCACCCCAGCCTCTACCCTGTCCTTTTGCAGGCTGCACACAGATCACTGCAGCTACAACTCAACTGAATTTACCGCACCATATCATTGGGATTGCAGACTGAAGGCTGCAACTAACAGTCTGTAATCCGCATGCTCAACTCACCAATGTATTACTAGCTTTTACCAAGCTCATCTATACACCCCACAAACACCGCAATGAATGGATGGACTTGAAAGACATCAAAAATGATTTTGACGTTTCAGGATATCATCCTCCTTCTTACTAGCATGTGTAACACCACTGTCTTTTGGCTAGAATCCAGCTTATAAATACCACATGACATAAATATATATTGGTATCTTTACCTAACAAACTATGGTCTGTCAATTAGCTAATACCAGACGTCAGCACTAGCCAGACTAGTTTCTACTCTTAAATGTAAAATAAGCATTTAAGGCAAGTCTATACATTGTACCTTGGCAAAGCGGGTCGTACGTGATCCCGGATGAGTGGTGTGCTTGGGTTTGACACCTACAGTCGTTCCGTTCACCTCCATCAGCAGGCGACGAAGCGCTGCCACTGACGGCTTATTTAACACATTAGCAGACTTTGAGTCCTCATCCAATTAGTGCATTAGCAGCTGTGTAGTGTGATCAGAGCATGCCCGCGGGCACCTTCACATACCCGGGGAACTTGTGAGAACCGGTGCCAAGGAGCCAAGGAAGCTTGTCTTGGAGTTATAGTTAGAAATTTCTATCGAAATCCCCTGTAGAGGAATGCTTCTCTTGCAACGTGTGGCCAGTGTATGCTACTGCGCAGGAATCTTGTATTATCTCTGAGCACTTGGTATACTATAATTCACTATCCCTGCGTTTAAGTTGTGGATTTCACAGTCACAGCACAGAATATCCAGAGTAAGGATGCAGATCTGTCATACTATAGGGTATTGTTTCCATGGTGACGTTATAGATGTGACATATTATAGTACAGATTACCCATGACAATGCTGAGGTTTATTTGCCATTTTATAGTTTCGTACTTCTATGTAAAACTTTTGAATTACACATACAATATCCAATGTCAGATGTAATCCTATGGGTTGCTACAATATAATAAAGTATTTATATTGGAAAACTGAATTCAACCTTTTATTCCGAAAACCTATCATAATTTCCTGCCTTTGACATACCACAGAACACTGCTCATATGTTGCACCTCTTAATGCAACATATATCACAACACAGGCTAATGGAAAAGCTGCTTTACAGTAGTCCTACCTAAAACCTCTCCATGGGATACAATATTGATGAAACTGAAAGCGAATTTTAATCATTGATATTCACATAAACGCAATGATAGGAAGATATTATCAAACAGCACCTTGCACCTCATTTGCAGCTCCATGCAGAGATGAGCCATGAGATGTACTGTAACTCACGACAACTGCAATGCAAAAACACAACGTGCAACCGCAAATACTGGGCCACAAGACTCTCCTAATGCAACAACAAATTTATGCCAGACCTTGTTCCTGCACAGCACACACACTAACACACACACACACACAAACACATGCTAAATTGTGTAGGCATACATGAGAGCACTGGAGTTTTCGGGGCCCTGGGACAAACACATTTTAGGGGCCCCTTTGCAGAAGTACTTTGATTGTATGATCCAATTTTCGCTGTTTCATGCCCTCTTTGTACAGGTCACTGACAGTGCACAGGCACACTCGTCAATATTGTAAGTGTATTTAAATCTAATCAGGGACAGTGGTATTTGTTTCAATATTGTAACACAGCTGCAGCTCACCACCATTACTGCAACTAGTTTTTATGACATCCTTCCATTTCTTATAGCGAGGTCCTGCTTTGAGAAACACACACTTTTTTATGGATGTTGCATGAAACATAAACACAATATTTTCTGCAACATGTAAGAAATAGACTCTCACACATCACCAACATTAAAAATACATTAACGGAAAAGGGTATTTAAAACAATATGTTTAAAAATATTTAAGGCCATCGGGGCAAGACTCTGCAGAACAGAACTGGCTCTGTCAGGGGCCTCCTGAAAGGCAGGACCCTCGGTCAGAGCCCACTTTGCCCATGCCTTAAAACTTCTCTGAAGAGCACTAATAAGCATGTTAATACTTAATACAAAACAGGTTGTGGCAGAATATCAAAATAAGACCCAGAAATAGGAATCGTTTTGCTCGTGAACAATGAAAGATTGTAGTACCATTCTTTAACACATAACACAGAAATAAGAGGAATACTATACTTTCCCTAACACAAATAACATGTACAGGGCAGGTGGCATCAGCAGCAGGTCAAGGTTTCTACAAACACACCGAACAGGTAAAAGACAGGTAGAAGTTGTATATACTTCCTCAGACACACAAAATAGATGCTAAATGTGCAAACCTCACCTTTTGTGTGTGGTCTGGAGTTAACATACGATCTGAGTGTGCAATGATGTGAATTAATGTAAGGGCAGAGTGAGTGGGAGCGGGAAGTGATGAATTGCCTAGAAGCCACGTGCTTGCTTCTTAAATTTCATGTTCTCCTACTATCCCATATTTGCCTTCACACCCTGCGTGCTCTAGCTAGAGCCCCGATGCCTTACTGCAGTGTTGATGCTCTCCTTGCAGTCCTCTGCGCCCCCTTCTACCCCACCCCTCAGAAAACCCTCATGCCTACAAACCTAATGCAATGCCTGCCACACCCATACTCAAGCATCAATCCCAAGTTCTCAATGCACTTCAATGGATCCAGGCAGGAATGACCATTGCTATCGCCCCTTACCTCGTACTGCAGTGACATAGGCCCTCATTACGCCAAGATTGGACCGCCGGGCGGCCGCCAATGCGGCCACACTCCCGCCGCGACCATTATGAGATCCCCGTTGGGCCGGCGGACAGAAACCTGGTTTCCGCCCGCCAGCTCAGCGGGAATCTCGGCCGCAACACAGGAGCCGGCTCCAAATGGAGCCGGCGGTGTTGCGTGCCGTGCGATGGGTGCAGTTGCACCCGTCGCGCTTTTCACTGTCTGCTATGCATACAGTGAAATGCAGATAGTGAAAAGCTGCATGAGGTCCTGTCAGGGGGCCCCTGCACTGCCCATTCCAGTGGCATGGGCAGTGCAGGGGCCCCCAGGGGCCTTGTGACTCCCCGTACCGCCAGCCGTTTCCAGGCAGTTCAAACCGCCAGGAAAAGACTGGTGGTAGGGGGACTCGTAATCCCCTGGGCAGCGCTGCTAGCAGCGCTGCCCTGGCAGATTAAATCCGCCGGGACCAACGTGGCGGTAAACCGCCGGTCCCGGCGGTGCGACTGCGGCGCTTCTGCCGCAGTCGTGATACCTTGGGAAGCACCACCAGCCTATTGGCAGTGCTTCCGTCAGAATAGCCCTGGCGGTCTTGGACCGCCAGGGTTGTAATGACCCCCATAGTGACAACGTGCCTCAATGCCCTTTTTTCACTACAGTCTGTCAGTCACCCTACGCCATAAACACTTAAGGACTCTCAGGTTGATCTAGAATCCTACTGACTCTATTACTGCTTCAGTGTGTAAAGGTCTGGTTGCCAGGTCTTCAGTACACCCTAGAAACTACAGAGTCAGACCTGAAACGTGCAAAGTGCAATGCCATAGTAGGATGTGGATGTCTTGGGAGATCTAGGGCCGCACAAACCGTCCATTCAGCGCTCTGAATCGAGCACCTATGCTATCCCAGAAACCAAGACACCCTTTTGTCCCTGCTATGGATTGTTTTTCAAGCACTGGTACAAATCTTGAACCTGAGGCCAATTCTGTTAGTTCTGCAACTGACCAGACGACTATATGGTCATGATTTTCGATATGCTAACCTACCTTTGATGGTGCTCTAAGAACAGCTTGAATATCACCAACAAAGTTGACATTGGGCATTTCTTTTCAGGTCCATAGGAAGAGCACCTTGAAGCAAATGGTTCAATAATCATGCAGTTTTGCTACTCTCTGGTAAATTGTTTAAGCCACCTTGTACCAAACATAAATGCTCTAGTGTTCCTAGCTTATCTATTGCTAATATCCTGTTTTTTTTCACAAGTTCTTCCTGGAACAGCAGTCCAATGATCCATTATCTGACTCTCTAAAAGCATGTATAGAACCTGCTGCTTGTTCAGCTCAGTCTCCTATGAACTCACACCAATTATTCTACTTCTAAGCTCTTACACTGTGTCACTGCTCAAGTATCCCTAAGGGAACACTATGTCACTGCTCAAGTATCCCTAAGGGAAACTGTTGATGTAACAACCCTAGACAATAATATCCATTCTTTGCTGCTCTTGACAAGCTTAATGTTCTAACCAATTTTGCCCACTAATTCCATTGTGCATAACGTCAAGTCCACTTCTAAGGTTAAAATCCCTCTGGGTGGCTGTGACTCACTGTAGGGTCATAAGTCCATTTTTTGCATAATCTTTCGACAGTATACACTTTGTTCTTTCTTCCAGTTTCATGTGATTCTCAGTGCTGGGTCATACTGCACAACCTGTTTTATTATTTGATCTGTAGAATCAAATGTCAAGAAAATTGGCCTTATTCTTCACTGTCAAAGAACACCTACATTTTGAATATCTGAATAATGAATTTGTTGAAAGTGATAACAATGCAATCAACGTCAAGGCTTAAGTTATCCCTAATTATTAGGTACTTGCTATGGGCCTGATTTAGATATTGGTGGATGGGCTACTCGTTCACAACGGTGACGGATTTCCCATCCTCCGAAATCTAAATCCCATTATATCCAATGGGATTTAGATTTCAGCAGATGGTATATCTGTCACTGTTGTGATGGAGTAACCTATCCGCCAATATCTAAACCAGGTCCAAAGTTACTCTAAGCAGTGCCAATGGGATTTTAAGGGGACAACAGTTCGGTATAATTTCTTTAAAAAATAGTCATAAATATACATTTTGATGTTTCAGAAGATAATGGTTTTGCACCAAGCCAGAAGCTGTATGGTTTTAATGGAGTTCATTCACCATCATATTGTGTACAATCTTCTACGAGGTGTACGTTTAAGAGGTGGTCACATAATAGATGTATGGAATCTTACCTGTAAATAAAAAGACACAACAAATGTATTGTAAGAATACCAACAGGAATTCTGATGGCCAGATTTAAATAAATGAAAAAAATTATTGAAACATGAAACTAAAACAACAACTAAGGCCCTTAGGCCAGTCCAATGATGAAAGGGCTGGAAGGCACAGTGTGGCTGGCAAAGGCTCCAACTTGACTCCTGGCAAACTAATGGCCTCCACGAGGTAGGGGCATTAATGGGACAGGCAAGCACCTCAAGGTTCTGTGGGTGGGGGTGGTGGTGGGGTTTTCGGTTTGGGACGGGGGTCCTTGGGCTTTGGCTTGGGAGGGGATGAGGGTTTTACCTTTGATTTAGACAGGGGCAGGGGTTTTGGACTTATGTAAAGGGACAGGTGATTTTTTGGGGATAGAGGAAGGCTTTTTGGCGGGTGGAGGGGCAGCAGAAGTAGATGTGGGGTCATGGGAGGACTTAGAGGTGGAGGGACTTAGCCTGGGGAGGGAACCATGATGGCGAGGGGCAACATGGGGTGGGGCAGGCTCAGTGAACAGGTCAAGGCGGGCAAGGAAAAGCTTCTTAGGAACAAAGGGGATGGATTGGGAAAGTGGTTTGGGAGTGGAGGTAGAGGGAGTGACTGTAGGACACGTAGGTGTGCTGGATATGGGTGCAGATGTATGCAGAGTATGTTTGTGTGAGGCAGAGGAATGTTGAGTGTCTGAGTGCGGGCGTTTATGTGTTTTGGGAGGAGGGGGAAGAGAGGGTGGGAGAGGAAAGACAGGTCGTGTGAATGTAACGTGGGGTCGTGTCTGCATGTAAGGTGGGTGTGCTGCATGTGTCAGGGATGGCGGTTGTGGTGAGTGCGGATGTGGTGCATGGGGTGCATGTGTGAGTGTCTGCTGTTGTGGTGACTGAGGGCAACACAGAGGTGGTGACAGAAACTGGGAGTGAGGATACAGTGCTGAAAGGTGTTAGTGGTGATGTGACTGAAAGGGAGGAGGTGCCGGGGGAGACAGGGGAGGTAGGGGCTGATGTTGTGTCTGGGATGGGGTACAGGTAGCAGGAGGGAGGACGGAAGTAATAGGGACACTGGCTGCCATCAATGAAGAGGCCAGAGCCTGAAATGATCTCTCTAGGCCAGACAAGGCACCATGAATGCCCTCGAGGTAGGCATTATTCTGCTACATCTGGGATGTCAGGCCCCGGATGGCATTCACAATGGTTGACTGCCCTATAGAGGTGGACCTAAGGAGGTCAATAACCTCAGCACTGAGGGCAGCAGGGCTGACTGGGGCAGGGGCTGAGGTGCCTGTGGCAATGGAGAGGCCCACCCTCCTGGATGAGCCGGTACAGTCAACTGGGTGGGGAACTACTGGGAGGGCAGTGCTGGTAAGGGGGGTGGCGGACATGGATGGTGCTAGGCTGGTCCCAGAAAGTTCCAGTACCGCCAGGGAGCTTCCATCGGAGGAGGAATCTGTATCTGTTGTATCTGCTCCAGTCTCCCCCGTAGAGCTCCCCTCACCCTCCAAGCCACTGGTCCCCTCGGCTTCAGTGGTTTCTGCCTCCTGGGTCCCATGGGCTGCAGCCTCCCCACTCGCTGGTGCCCTTACTCCTTCGCCTGCTGATGCTAATACATAGAAGGATAGGATAGAACAAAAAGGAGGTGAGGGGTGAAAAAGATGGGAGCATAGGGTCAATACAAATACCCCTTGCACATTTGAACAAATCAACAACATTAATCTTTGTAATTCCTGAGTGCACCCACCACAACGTCAATAGATATATCTACACACCTACTGTGCATACACTCTAATGTGTATACTCAATCATAAAACCTCTACAATAACACTCAGGTACTACTCTACACTGTCATGGCTCTTGTATACAGGATTATTACTGTGAAAAGTCAGTCCAAAAGTGACATTTGTACAGTCTCATACCTACCTGTGTCACCCTTATTGGACATGAATAGATAGGTATTTTTATTAACTTAAGATTCTGAATATCCCTGTCATATCCTACAATTTGACACCTTACATATGCCATGGCAACCTGTTGCATAGCTACTTACCTATCACAGCAACTAATACTTACATCACAACTGTCTCCTACCTACATTATCTGTCATAGCTACATTAGACATCCTTTATCCTATGGCCAGCACACCCTTTTCATTCTAAAGAAAACAGTGCAGGAAATATGCACTGTAACACACCCCCTTGGGCTGCTGTGTTGCCCTCAAGCACCCATCCAACTCCAGGCAGGCCACCGCTAGTTTGTGGGCCATTAGGGGGGGTCAGGGTCCGACGGGCACCACTTCACCGTTGGGAGGCCATCCCTAACTGGGCCTCTGCAGTCTTCCGGACCCAGTGTGTTGGGTCCTCCCACGGCTTCCTGCAGTGGGTGCTTTGCCGGGTATGGATCCCCAGGGTCTGCCCTTCCTTTGCGATGGCTTTCCACAACCCTTTCGTTTGATGGGCGCTGACCTCCATGGGAGACACAGAAGGAAAGGCACAGTTATGTAGACCCAGCAACCTACTACATTCGTAGGCCTACAAACTGCTAATATATCACGATCATACACAACTTCACACTTGCACAACATTCCCAGCAGTCATATCAGAAGTTACGCCCTCCATTGGAATATCCTGCATGCACATATTAACACTCTTACATACCCATGTAACAACCAATACACCATAATACGATTTACCTGCTGTTTTGGAGCCCCACACAGCTTTCTGTACATGGGTAGGACCCCATCCACAAGTTTCTGGGTTTCTTCCGTAGTGAAGGCGGGGGTCTATCCCCTGTAACACGCACCATTGTGGCTCCCAGGAAGACAACACAGCAGCACACTCAGTGGAGGTCTTGATGGCTGGAGAGTGAGGAGTCAAGTGAGATGCACTGTAGAAAAGGGAGGTCACGGCTGCAGTGGTCTGCACCATCACCGCTGGCGGTAATCGTCATTGGTTCCTGTATGCCATAGACATCAATGTTAACCAATGAGCAGTTGCATGGCGGTTCCTACCGCCTACCGCCATGACGGCATACGCCGGTGGAATGAGCTCACTGTCATCTGTCCCCTGCATGCAGGACAGGTAGAAGCCATTTTACATTGTGAATAAAACATTATAAAAAAGCGTCACTAATCTTTTTTATTATGGACATGAAATAAGTCATGGTCCAGGACTGTGTGTAAAACAATCAAGGAGGAGAAACTTTGACAGTGCATAGAATCAGATGATATAATGACAGACTGAAAAATACCAACATAATGATGGTGACTGTACACTAGCATTGACAGACAACCATCTTACTGATGTAATCCTATGTAAAACCCTGATGCACGTGCAAAATACATAAGTATTACAACAGCTCTGCACTTAGAAGTCTGCTTTGTATGCAAAAAGTGGTAGCAGATGTGATGTTCATCCTCCATTTATGACCATGAAGTAGGAGGCATGAAGTTTAAACATTGTCACTTTTGTGTTGTTTGCCATGTGTAGATACCGACCAGTGAGGAGGGTGAGACAGGCACCTGTGTACCGGGCCCTGACTGGCTTAGCAACAATGGAAGAATGCCACATCATGTCCAACTATCGTCTGAACTATGCTACAATCAGGGGCCTGTGTACCCAGTTGGGGTGTGATTTGCTGCCAGCCATTCAACAATCTACAGGCATTCCTCCAACTGTGTAGGGGCTGTCTGTCCTCCACTTCTTGGCCACTGGCTCATTCCAGGGGATGGTTGGAATGGTAACAGGTATGTCTCAACCAATGTTCAGCAATGTGTTGAGGGATGTCTTCTCTGCTTTACTAAAACATGTGGAAAGCTACATAAAATTTCCCCATACTGTAGATTTAACCAGTGTGAAGGCTGAATTCTATGCAATGGGACATATCCTTCATATGATTAAGGCCATTGATGGCGCCCACATTGCATAAATACCACCCAGGGATAATGAGCAACTTTATAGAAACCGTAAGAGCTTTCACTCTATTTATGTGCAGATAGTCTGCTTAGCAGACCAGTTCATCTCCCAGGTGACTGCAAAGTTTCCTTGGTCTGTACATGATTCCTACATCCTCAGGAATAGCAGTGTCCTACGGTTGATGGCACTTCTACAAAGAGAAAGAGCCTACCTCATCCTTGAGTATGATGAGTGTTTGTGAAATTACTGTTACCTCAGCCTTCCTACTCAGTATGTATGTTACATATTGGAGTGTAAATATTTGTTTCCTCTCTCCACAGGTGATTTGGGTTATCCCCATCTCTACTGACTACTGACACCGGTTAGGAATCCAAGGACCAGGGGTGAAGAACAGAACAATTAGGCTCATGGGAGGAAAAGAAGGGTAATAGAAAGGACATTTGGGCCCTCATTCTGAGTCTGGCGGGCGGCGGAGGCCGCCCGCCAGACTTCCCCCCTCCAAAGTACCGCTCCGCAGTCCAGAGACCGCAGAGGGTATTCCAAGTTTTCCCTTGGACTGGCGGGCGGCCGCCAAAAGGCCGCCCGCCAGCCCAGGGGAAAACGACCTTCCCACCATGAAGCCGGCTCGTAATCGAGCCGGCGGTGTGGGAAGGTGCGACGGGTGCTACTGCACCCGTCGCGTATTTCACTGTCTGCTATGCAGACAGTGAAATACTAGCGGGGCCCTCTTACGGGGGCCCCTGCAGTGCCCATGCCATTGGCATGGGCACTGCAGGGGCCCCCAGGGGCCCCACGACAATCCTTACCGCCATCCTGTTCCTGGCGGGCGAGCCTTGTCAGAATCCCCTCGGCGGCGCAGCGAGCTGCGCCGCCTTGGAGGATTCTTAGGGGCAGTGGAAAACCGGCGGGAGACAGCCGGGCTTCCCTTTCTGACCGCGGCCAAAGCGCCGCGGTCAGAATGCCCAAGGGAGCACCGCCGGCCTGTCGGCGGTGCTCCCGCCCCCGTTGGCCCTGGCGGTTCTCTACCGCCAGGGTCATAATGAGGCCCTTGGTCTGTTGAAGGCACGGTTCAGATGTCTGCGCATCTCTGAGGGTTCCCTGTAGTACTCACCACAGAAGGTGTGCCAGATTGCGGTGGCCTGCTGCATGCTCCACAGTCTGGCACTAAGGAGGAATAGGGACAATCTGGTGGCTGAAGAGGAAGGAAATCTGAGTGATGAAGATGGGGGCGAGGAAGATGTAGTCACAAGGACACAGCTCATCCAGCATTACTTCAGCTAACATTCTGGTAGGTACATCTCTAATTGTACCGCGTCTCGTATTGGAGTAAAGGTTGGATGTACTTTTTTATCTGTATCTGATATGAGTAGGTTTTGGTCTCATTTGGGTATCAGATAAGAGTATACAAGAAAGGTCTGTCAAGTAGGTCAACAGTCCCACTGTGATATAATCTAGTTCATCTGCCTGTGTTGCATATACTCCATACATCTTATCTAGTTATTTACACATTTATGACTACTATATTCTGATATCATATTTTCAAGTGCATAGGTTGCTGCTTATTGTATTTTCAATTGATGTATAAATTTGGCATCCAAAGGAGTGAGCTGTGTAGTACAACTACGATGAGTGTGTATTACTCAGTTTATTACTGTAAGATGCATCATATTCTTGTCTCTTATTACCTGAACAGGATTGAGGTCATGTGTACAACAGCACTGGATTGTCTTTCTATGTGTAAATCTACTTTGTAATCGGTTTAACCATCATAATTTGCAGGTACATACTGTTAACAACTGTGCCACTAATTTGTGATGCACATTCTTTGCTATCTATTGCAGAATTGCTGTGGATGTTTTTTGACTACTCTTCCCTCTCTGCAACCTGAGGACCCAGGGATGTGTGGACACTGACTTTGCTGCAGACAACCAGATGTCAGGATGATACATTCACATTCTTCACTATGTATTAATAGATACTTTCATTAACATGTCACAATTTGGTTGCACTATTTCAATAATTAAATACAAAACACCATAACTTGTGTGTAAGTGTATTTATTGTGAATAACAAATGAAAGGATAGGGTGCAAAGAAGTAAGACCATGGTGTTCAAAGACATCAGTCTGTTAGGCCAAGCAGTGGGCAGCACAGGTTCAGTATCCAAGTGTCATTTGAAAACTTGGCACAGAAGGGAGACAGTTCTGGAGAGGCTCATTTCCTGGCAGTGGGGTTGGTCTTGGCTTCAGTCCCTGCAGGATGTCTGGCTCTGCGACCACGTTTGTGTGGGAATTCCTCAGCTACAGAGGGTGGCTCAGTAGTGGCTTGTGATGCCTCAGGCATGACCACCATCCCACTAGCTGCAGCAGATGTAGAGGGCTGGGCAGTAGTGTGGCTAGTGGAAGGGGCATGGTGGTGGGTGGAGGACTCATGCAGGACTGTGATCAGCTCATGCATCAAGCCATTCATGGAGGCCATGGTGGCATTGGGGGCATTCCTGCATGGCCTCCTGGTGGTACTCCGTTTGTAGCCTCCAGTTTTCCCCAAACATGTCTAAAATCAGGAGCATCTTGTCCTGGGATAGGTTGTATGCTCCCAGAACCTGTGCTATTGCCTCATGGGCTGGTGGCTCTCTGGGTTGCCCCACCCTGTGGCCCCTAGATGCCCTCCCACTGGCCCTAGCCCCCTGTGCCTGTGTCTCCGGCACAGTGTGCCCACTCCCACTTACACCAGAACCTTTATTTTCTTGTGTGGTGGGTGCTGACTCAGGTCCCTGTACACACTATGGATTGACATGGCCTGGAAACACTTGTGTGAGGGTATTGGGCGACAGGTGCTGTCATGGCTGAGGTTGTTGGGGGCTCTATGGTGTCCTGGGTGAGGCTGGTGGAGGTGGACTGCCCATTGAGACTGGCTGGGCCAGGTAGGTCTTCCAGTTCCAGACATCCTGTGTAGCTGTCATCACTGGGGTCTTCATCTGGTGGAGGACTGGTTCTACGTGGCACTGGTTGACTGATGACATTCTCAGTGACACCTGTGGATAACAGGGATTGTTATTCACATCTACCTGATGTACTTTGCAGCATCTGCTAGGTAAGTGCTCTATGTCATGCTACATTACTCAGGTGTAGGTATAAGAGGGGAATGTGCATTGTTAGGTGGCTAAAGGGTGGTGCATTGTGGGAGTTGTACTGCTTCATGCTGTACATGCATTAGATTCATTTGGGAGTGTAGACTTTGGGATTGGTGTTAGTGGGGTAGGGTGGGCATGCAGACAATGAGGACGCATGCATTACAGGTATACTTAATACTAGGGAATTATATGTGACTTACCAGTTTCCAGTCCTCCAGGGATTCCACTGAGACCTTCAGGGTGCAGGATCGCCAAGACCTTCACCTCCTATGATGTGATCTCCAGGGCAGGAGGGAGAGTTGGTGTCTGGGTGCTATGGACCGGACGTTCCCCCTCGGGTCGTTCCACCTCTTCCATATGACCTCCCTTGTGCGTGGATGGCTTCCCACTGAGCTCACCCTGTCGATGATCCCCTG
Organism: Pleurodeles waltl; assembly: GCF_031143425.1. Lineage (NCBI taxonomy): Eukaryota > Metazoa > Chordata > Amphibia > Caudata > Salamandridae > Pleurodeles > Pleurodeles waltl. Next base: position 58,694,962 of record NC_090441.1, read on the forward strand.
CCATAACTCCATCTTCTTTGCCGTGGACGTTTGCTGGACTTGTGCCCCGAACAGCTGTGGCTCTACCCTGACGGTTTCATCCACCATGGTCCTTAATTCATCCTCGGTGAGACGGGGGTGCTTTTGTCGGGATAGGTGATGTGTGTGTGAGTGAAATTATTTTAAGTGAAGTGTGATGCTGAGAGGTGTTTAGGTGTCTGTGATGTCTGTGCGCAGTGCGATCTTCAGAGTGGTCGTGCAATGTCTGGTAGTTGTTTGTCGTGGCAAACGATTGTGGGTTGTGTGTGTGTGTGTCATAGTGGTGTGTGGAGGGATGTGGTGTGTGTATGTCTATCAGGTGTGGGGTATTTGAATTGCCCAATGTGGTGTTGTGTTGTATTGGAGGTTCCATTTCGGCCGCTGCAGTCTGCACCGCCAATGGATTACCGACATGCTAAGACCGTTGTGCTGATTTGTGGGTCGTAATCAGGAGGGTGGTCTTTTTCTGGTGTGGCAGTGTGGGTGGTGGGACCGCCTCTCTGCCGTCGTTGTTCAGCCTGGTGGTGTCGGATTTATGGCTGTATTCTGGCGATTTTGATTTTGTGAGTCGTAATAGGGAGGGCGGATTACCGCCGCCAATCTGGTCCTTTGGCGGCCGCCAGCACGGTGGTCTTTGGGATAGATCGCCAAAGTTGTAATGAGGGCCTAATTTTTGAATCTTTAATTTCGAAGCATACAAAATTCTGAAAGGTGACTTTTATGTCAAAATTTACAATTATCAGTAATGTTTATCTAATCAGCAGTGACATAAGCTTTATAATGTATCAATCATGACTCCCCACAAGTCCAGTTGATTCATATAGATTTTCCTTGAGTGACTCAGTTAGGGAATTAATTTGTGTCCGATTAATGGTCATGTCCAACCCCAGATATCAACATGTTAAACAAGGCTTTGTATCTCATCCCAGGCATTGCTGGACCTTATATTTACCTCTGAAGAATTATTTTTTTCTATGTAAATAGTTTTGAGATAATTAATCATTGTCCTCAGTAATTAAGACTGAGGGCCTGTTTCATATGTTAGTGGTAAGGATACTCCATTGTAACAGTGACAGAGTTCCTTACCTCCAACAAAAGCATGCACCCATCCAGTTTAAATGCGGGCAGAGCACAGGTTTCGGTATGGCAGTGCCTACACCATTACTGCCATAGCCAAACTTTTCCAATAGCCGACAGGGCCGTAGGAGACATGGCTATATATAAGTTCTCCCAAATCAGGACGGGCGGACATATAGACATTTTTCTTTTAATATCCCTCACTACCAGACAAACCCTGGCAGTGAAGGGCAGTAAAATGCTAATAATGTTCCCCCCACCATGGGAGATGGCTCCAATGGAGAGGGGAGCATTACATTTCTCGTTGTCAAAACAAAAATCTTGTTTCTAGATTTTCTTTTCAATAATAAAAAGGGAAAACTGTTTGGGGCAGGGCTGTATCAGGCTCATGCAGCCCTGCACCAAATAGCAAAATGCATTTTTCAGGGACTCCCATGACGGTGATTCCTGTCAATGCATTATAAATAATCGCCTGCTTGGCAGCCATTTATAAATTTGGCGGATGATCCCTCCACCATGGGGTTGGAGTAATTTACTCCATCCTCCTAGCTCTCTATCCCCCTGGCATAACAACAGGCCATCTGCCAAATAATAAATCAGGCCCTTACATGGGAATCCTCTTGAATATAGCTAAAGATGCTCACTTCAGCCCCACTTTTGTTGAGAGTGTAGCAAAATGCAATTTTTCTTTCACATCTGTAATTGATTTCCTAGCATTCCAGTTAAACAGGTGCAGTTTCATATTTGTCTCAGACACAGTTGCAAATTCAATTTGCTCGCTTGCTCTCTTTTAAAAGCCCTATTGTGAAGTGCTACTGTGTACGCTGAATTTATTACTAATGAATTTTATATGTTATGTGTTACGAATTTGCATAGACCTAGACTAATAAAGAAAAAAATATGGGACTTGGAAAATTTGACGCCATTAAATACATAATAATTTTTTTTAAATGCATATTAATGTTTATTCAAAGTATATATTTAGAAAATTGTTGTAGTAGTGTGGTATATTAATGATTTGATGTTATGTATTTGCTTATTAATTGTAGGCCTAAAGTTAGCAAGGTTTGGGCCTAGTTTGCACAGCCTCATATTAAACTGCATTGTCTGAATAAAAATTGTGAATTCATGTTTAGAAGTAAGATGCATTGTTCACATTGAGGTAACAAAACGTTTTGTACATATCTTTAACTTTCTCATGAGAACTGCTTGTTAGAATGTTCTGTATAAGTATTTGACACAATGTTAACTTGATGCGTGAGATAGAGATGTTCCCAGGAACCAACAATGGACGCACTGACTAGAGTATGGATGGGTACAAGAAAGTTACCTGATGAGCCTGACAATGGGAATGGGTGAAGATGATTCAATCATCGACGTGTCAAAGACAGTTTAATGATATCATAGATTTGGGGTCTAATTTTTATTGGATTGACTGTAAACGTACGATCTAATGACCAATGATAAGGTGGGAAGTTCTTTAGGTGATTCTAACTTAGTGCGACTGCTCAGATGAGCATGGCTGCCTTTTCTATTTTGATTTCCTCCATAGAGGTTCAGTTTTTGGAAGCTGAGCAGTTTCTGATGACTTTATTCTGAACTTTAACTTTGAAGTTTGATGGCTAAATAATTTGACGTTGCCCCTTAGAGATTGCTTCTTAAATGTTTCAGATTGCAGAGAGACCCCTGTGTCTGAACCATTCCCTTTCATTGTCACTTTGCTGAATAAGGTCAGACTGATGTCCAACTGACAAAGAGAATCGCAGCTTGCCGATCCATATTGGGGAGAGGTATAACAAAATGCTATTGTCTTGATTGTAGATTTTATTAGTTGTTTTATGTACCAACTGCTATTTTGTTACAGCCCTAGTTAGATGTGTTTCCCAATAACTTTGACTAAACTGTTCTTGCATGAAACCCAAACATGCTTTTCTAATCTGATGGATAGACACTGGAGATACTAAAAGTGATTATTACAAGAATTTGTGTTGTTCATTTGCTGAATCTAAATGTATGTTATTTCTAACACACAGTTATTCTTGTTATTTATTTGTATCGTGATTTTAGAATGCTTGACAGTCAATGCCTTAGTTAAATCGAGATTCTTTAGAAGAATTTGATCAATCAGTGTTGTTCGTGTATGTTTAGCAGTTGATTTTAAGATTGACTTATGTGATATTAACATTGTTAATCTATGGAAATAAACATTATAACTTTTACTAAATGGTGTGGTTACTCATGACCAACTGGGTCATGGTGCGTGATAAATCATGAGTTTAAGAAGAATTGTCGATGCTTATTGATTTTGAGGATGTATCTGCACTGAGTTTAGGGACTTATGGTGGACTTATCAGCTAACATTTAAAGACCAAATAAGGACCGATGCACTAACAGAAATGGTAGCAGAGTAGGATCATTAGTCTCCTTAAGAGGCCATCATAAAGCCCTTCAGATAGTTTGTCTCTTTAAGAGCACATCATAAAGTTATTTTCCTCAATAGAAATAAGTAGAAGAGTTGGATGGTTAGTCTCCTTAAAAGATCAAAATAATTCACAGAATTGGTAAAAAAAGATTGGTAAAGGTTAAGATTTCCAGATTCTCTGATACAAAGTGGAAAAAGGATGTGTCCCTAAGATCCTACCATGACTTTCCCATAACCTTGGAGTTTGCCAATGCTTGTTTGAAGATGTTCTCAGCATTCTAGTGACAGAGTGGATGTAATAGGTTTTGCACTTGCACAGCTTAAGCAAATCACAGGTGAATTGTGATGTTTGCAAGGGTTTAGGAAGTCTGCGTACTCCAAATGAAGTTGTAGAAGGAGTTTGTGTATTCCGAAGTGTGAGAGCAGGGAAGTTGTCAAACTTCACATGTGTGGCACTTTGTACTCAAAAATTGTCCACATGGTTGTTGGTATATGGACCCTGCATGGCCTAAGACTCCAGAATATTGAAAAGTGTATGAGACACTTGATTTATGTTGTAATTTGCCTATTTAATAGGGCATGGTTGACAAATTCAAGAGTGCGTGTTAAAGTGAATAACAGGGTTTTGACTGAGATTTGGTGAGTCCTATGTGCACGAGGAGGATCCAAGGATCAGTTGGGAGTGAAATTTGTGGGTCGAATTGTGCTTGCGATTCAGGGAAACTGAAGGGGTAGCTGTCAGAACGAAATACCACAGTGAAAAATCAGTAAGGTTTCTGAAGCGATTGTGTAACCTACCTGTAGTAAGCAGACACATTTGTGTATTGGGTTTTACTTGGTGCTTGCAATATTTTGCATTAGGTTTGTACGGATCTGAGTTTGGGAGGACAAGCCAAAGGGCTTTGTCAGCCACTGTACCTGTGAGTGTGATGCCATTGGAGCCACGCTGGGATAGGTTGATTAATGAGAAGGGTCGCAAACGGATTGGTGGACAACCGTGAAGTGTAATTGGTTGAGAAGGTAGGGGAAAATGATTTTGGGATTGAAAGTCACTTCCTGATTTGATTGAAAGTAGCGTAAATTACCGAAAATGAAATTTTTCAAAGCGTTAAAGAGTGCCCTGAGGGAAGATGCATTTCTACCAGCTAGAATAGGAGAAGTTACACCGCCAGAAGGTACACTCACCTATGTTGTGTTCAAAGAACATAGAGCTGCACAATTTCTTTGGTTAAAACAGTGGTGCAAAGAAAAAGAGAGTGGCGGAAGCTTAGCGTTCTCTGTCCATGGAACATTTAATATGAGGATTTAAGAGAATTTGAGGTGGGTACTTTTCGATTTGAAACCTCCTCCGAGACCAGCACAGTTCAAAGCCTTAGCCCTTTGCGAACTAGTAGCAGCAATTAAAGTTTGAAAGGAGATTGAGAAAAGCTGAGAAGACTTTAGCTGAGGAAAGATGGGATAGTGATCAGAAATTTTGGAGAACTGAGACTTTACAGGGAATTAAGTTGTTACCTTCCAGAACCAGAATGAGACGAGAAAAAGCACAAAGAAGAGGGATCCATATCCTTCTGATGAAAAAGAACAGAGATTGACCTAGTCTAGAAAGTCTTTAACTCTCAATGAGGACTCAGATGATGATGAGTTCATTTTGTAGTTGTTAGACCTGACAGCCTTAGGGTGGTCACCCCTAACTTTTTGCCTGCCTCCCTCCACTTTTTGGACACTATTTTTGCTGGTTTTTAGACTCTGCGCACTTTACCACTGCTAACCAGTGCTAAAGTGCATATGCTCTCTCCCTTTAAACATGGTAACACTGGATCATACCCAATTGGACTATTTAATTTACTTATAAGTCCCTAATAGTGTGCACTATATGTTCCCAGGGCTTGTAGATTAAATGCTACTAGTGGGCCTGCAGCACTGATTGTGCCACCCACTTAGGAAGCCCCTTAACCTTGTCTCAGGCTTGCCATTGCAAGGCCTGTGTGTGCAGTTTCACTGTCAATTCGAGTTGGCATTTAAAAGTACTTACCAAGCCTAAAACTCCCTTTTTTCTACATATAAGACACCCCTAAAGTATGCCCTAGGTAACCCATAGGGCAGGGTGCTGTGTAGGCAAAAGGCAGGACATGTACTTATGTAGTTTACATGTCCCGTAAGTGTAAAACTCCCAAATTAATTTTTGCACTGCTGTGAGGCCTGCTCCCTTCATAGGCTATCATTGGGGCTGCCCTCATGCATTGTTTGAGTGGTAGCTGCTGATCTGAAAGGAGTAGGAAGGTCATATTTAGTATGGCCAGAATGGTGACATAAAATCCTGCTGGCTGGTGAAGTTGGATTTGATATTACTATTTTAGAAATGCCACTTTTAGAAAGTGGGCCTTTCTCTGCACTTAAATCTTTCTGTGCCTTACAATCCACGTCTGGCTGGGTTTAGTTGACAGCTCCTTGTGCATTCACTCAGACACACCCCAAACACAGGATACTCAGCCTCACTTGCATACATCTGCATTTTGAATGGGCCTTCCTGGGCTGGGAGGGTGGAGGGTCAGCTCTTACACAAAGGACTGCCACACCCCCTACTGGGACCCTGGCAGACAGGATTGAATTGAAAAGGGACTTGGTCCACTTCTAAGCCACTCTTTGAAGTCTCCCTCACTTCAAAGGCACATTTGGGTACATAAATAGGGCCTCTGTCCCTTCCAACTCAGACACTTCCTGGAGAAGATAACTGGAACCAGAACCTGCATCCTGCCAAGAACTGCCTGGCTGTCCAAAGGACTCACCTGACTGCTTTTTGTGAAGGACTGCTGCCTTGCTGCTCTCTGGCTGTGGTGAAGAAGTGTTCTCCAAGGGCTTGGATAGAGCTTGCCTCCTGTTCCCTGAAGTCTCAGGATCAAAAAGACTTCTCTCTTGCAACTGGACTCCTTGTGCGGTGAAAATTTGACGCACAGCTTGCTAAAACCGATGCACAGCCCGCCCAGCGGTGAGAAATTCACTGTACGCCGAACCGGAAAGACGCAGCGTGACTTCACAGGGAGAAGATCGACGCTGCACCTGCGTTGCAACCGAAACTTCAACGCATGGCCCACCGGATCGACGCACAGCCGACCTGGGATGACACAGCTTGACTTTCAGAGGGGAAATCAACGCAGCGCCTGTCGTGCGGAAGAAACTTCCATGCAACGCCCACCGGAACAACGCAGCGCTTGTGATTTAGCTCTGCAAGCCCAGGATTCCACGCACAGACCCCGGGGCATCTGAAAGCCCCGCAACCCAAGGAGGATCCACAATCCAGAGGCAGAAATCGACACACAGCCATCCCTGTGTGGAAACTAAACGACGCATCGCCGTGTGCGGCCCGAGAAATCAACGCACACCCCTTTGTTTACACACTTCTCCTTCTCTGCGGCCCTTTGCGGAGATTTTTCACGCGAACCAGGTACTTGTGCTTGAAAGAGACTTTGTTTGCTTTAAAAAGACTTAAGACACTTTGGCCCTCATTACAACTTTGGCAGTCGGTGTTAAAGAGTTGGTAATATCGCCAACAGGCCGGCGGAAAAAATATTGGAATCACGACCACAGCGGAAACCGCCAACATAGACAGCCACTTTAACACTCCGACCGCCACGGCGGTACAAACAAACAGTGCGGCGGTAACCGCCAACAGACAGGCGGAAGACAATGTACCGGCCACCCTATCACAACCCGGCAATCCGCCACCTTTTCCGGGGTGGAAGCAACGGGAATAAAAACACGTCAGAAACAGTACACAGAAGGGAAAATCACTCACCTCTCCACACCCCACGAGGAACCAGGACGCCATGGAGCCAGAACTGCAGATCCTTCCGGCGATGGTCTTCCTGCTCCTCTATCAGGAGCTCCAACGACGGCAGCGACGACCATGGTAAGTACTGCACCTACAACACAGGGGGGAGGGAAAAGAGAGTGACACACACACGCAACACGCAACACCCCACCCTCACCCACAACACCAGACACACAAATACATGCTGCAACATTACATTTACACCCCTCCACCCCCGCTTGAATAACGCAAGGACAAAAGGAAATGATTTGAACGATTGTAATCAATAAAAATCCAGTAGTCAAAACTCCAAATCCAGTATATACAATTATGTACACCAACTACACAAGTCCGGATAGTTCACCAATCATTGTCCGTGGCCCACTGGGCCCAAAATGCATGGGCGAGGCCCACACTAGATACCTGACTGGAAACGGAGAGAACACTGCAGGGGCATCAGATCGAAATGAAACAGGCACCTCAGGGGGAGGGAGGGCACCTCAGCCTGATGAACGCACAACGCCACTGCTCCACTTGGGGTCTCCATGCCCATTGATGTATTCTGGGGAGTGCAAAGCCACAGTCTCTCAAGTCCTTTCAGTGGGTGGGTTGCCCACTGCTTTATCCTGGGGAGTGCAAAGTCACAGTCTCTCAAGTCTCTCCAGTGGGTGGGTTGCCCACGGCTTTATCCTAGGGAGTGCAAAGCCACAGTCTCACAAGTCATTTTAGTGGGTGGTTTGCCCACTGCTTTATCCAGGGGAGTGCAAAGCCACAGTCTCTCAAGTCTCTCCAGTGGGTTTGTTGCCCACTGCTTTATCCTGGGGAGTGCAAAGCCACTGTCTCACAAGTCTTTTCAGTGGGTGGTTTGCCCACTGCTTTATCCTGGGAGTACAAAGCCACAGTCTCACAAGTCTTTTCAGTGGGTGGTTTGCCCACTGCTTTATCCTGGGGAGTGCAAAGCCACAGTCTCACAAGTCATTTCAGTGGGTGGGTTGCCCACTGCTTTATCCTGGGGAGTGCAAAGCCACAGTCTCTCAAGTCTCGCCAGTGGGTGGGTTGCCCACTGCTTTATCCGGGGAGTGCAAAGCCACAGTCTCACAAGTATTTTCAGTGGGTGGTTTGCCCACTGATTTATCCTGGGGAGTGCAAAGCCAGAGTCTCTCAAGTCTCTCCAGTGGGTGGGTTGCCCACTGCTTTCTCCTGGGGAGTGCAAAGCCACAGTCTCACAAGTCTTTTCAGTGGGTGGTTTGCCCACTGCTTTATCCCGGGAAGTGCAAAGCCACAGTCTCGCAAGTCTTTTCAGTGGGTGGGTTGCCCACTGCTTTACCCTGGGGAGTGCAAAGCCACAGTCTCACAAGTCATTTCAGTGGGTGGGTTGCCCACTGCTTTATCCTGGGGAGTGCAAAGCCACAGTCTCACAAGTGGATAATAGTCTCCACTGGTTCTGGAGGGGGCTTTGTGCCCAGAGTGCTTCATCCTGCCAAGGACTGAGGTAGTGGATGTGATACTCCACTGGTTCTGGAGGGGGCTTTGTGCCCAGAGTGCTTCATCCTGCCAAGGACTGAGGTAGTGGATGCCTTTCTCCACTGGTTCTGGAGGGGGCTTTGTGCCCAGAGTGCTTTATCCTGCTAAGGACTGAGGTAGTGGATGCCTTTCTCCACTGGTTCTGGATGGTGCTTTGTGCCAAGAGTGCTTCATCCAGCCAAGGACTGAGGTAGTGGATGTGATACTCCACTGGTTCTGGAAGGGGCTTTGTGCCCAGAGTGCTTCATCCTGCCAAGGTCTGAGGTAGTGGATTCCTTTCTCCACTGAAAGTGATGCTTCATGGAAGCTGACCAGGCTCCTGGAGCTCACCACCAGCCTCGGACGACTGACCACTGGGGATGGTAGCCATGTCTGCGGTGGTGCCACTGGCTCACAATGTCGTGAGGCCGCTGGCGGTGCTTGCGGCGGTGTCCGTCACAGCGGTGCTTGCGGCGGGCTCTGTGGCAGTGATGCTTGCAGCAGGCTCTGTGGCAGCGGTGCTGGCGGTGGGCTCTGTGGCAGCGGTGCTGGCGGCTGGCTCTGTGGCGGCGGTGCTGGTTGCGGGCTCTGTGGCGGCGGTGCTGGCGGTGGGCTCTGTGGCAGCAGTGCTGGCTGCGGGCTCTGTGATGGCGGTGCTGGTTGCGGGCTCTGTGGCGGCGGTGCTGGTGGCGGGCTCTGTGGCAGCAGTGCTTGCACCGGACTCTGTGGCAGCGGTGCTGGTTGCGGGCTCTGTGGCGGCGGTGCTGGTTGCGGGCTCTGTGGCGGCGGTGCTGGCGGCGGGCTCTGTGGCAGCGGTGCTAGCAGCGGGCTCTGTGGCGACGGTGCTGGCTGCAGGCTCTGTGACGGCGGTGCTGGTTGAGGGCTCTGTGGCAGCGGTGCTGGTTGCGGGCTCTGTGGCGGCGGTGCTGGTTGCGGGCTCTGTGGCAGCGGTGCTGGCGGCGGGCTCTGTGGCGGCGGTGCTGGTTGTGGGCTCTGTGGCGGCGGTGCTGGTTGTGGGCTCTGTGGCAGCGGTGCTGGCGGCGGTGCAGGTGGCGGTGCAGGTGGCGGCCTTCTCCGCTGTACAGGTTGGCGTCGACGTGGAAAGAAGGTGTGACACTGGTCCCTCAGTCGGTGCCACCATGCCCTCTCCTGACCTGCCCTTCAGTTTCTGGCCCTTCCCCACTTTGATGATGGCACAGCTGTCTTGCCACTATCCCCTTTAGTTTTCCCTTGGTGGCAGGTGTTTTCTGCTTCTCCCTCCGGGATGTGGGCAACTTTTTAGCTTGGCAGGTGGCGGAATGTCCTTGCCCTCGCTCCTTGGCACACTGGCAGCCCTGATGGTTGGCAGACTCCAATAGCCCGCAGTTGCTGGCACCACTGTGCCTGGCAATGTGGTGGCAGAGGTGCTGGGTTGGGACCTGGAAAGCCTGGCCCTAGGGGACAGATGGGGGGGGGAGGTGTAGGGAAAAGGTCAATATTAGCCAGGAAAAGTTTTTTAGACACACTGGGACGGATAGATGGAGGGGGTTTGGGAGTGGAGGAAGAGTTAGTGGTTGTAGGAGGTGTACGTTTGCTGAATTTGGGTGAAGGTGCATGGGCTGGAGGCTGTTGTGAGGTGGATGGGTGTTGGGTGGGTGTGTGCCTGCGTTTGTGTACTTTGGGAGGAGGGCTCACTGACACACTGGGAGAGGACACAGGGGATGTGTGAATGGTAGTGGGGGTGGTGAGTGCACATGAGCGGTGGGTGGTGATGAGCGTGCTGGTGATGGAGGTAGTGGCTAAAGATGTAGTGCATGCAGGTGTTAGTGGAGACGAGACTGGGAGGGAGGAGGGAGACGTGGAGGAGGGGGACACAGTGGAGGCAGTGGATGTCGGTATGTCTGCATGGGTATGATGCTTGTGTGAGTGCTTGTGGGATGTGTGGTGCTTATGTTTGCCTGAGCCACTTTTTTGTGTTGAGGTGTGTGCATGCTGGTCTGCTTGGGATAGGCAGAAGTACAGGGGATTGGGTCTGGATGGAGGAAGTTGGAGGGGGGAGGCTGGACACAGGGACAATGGCTGCCATCAGTGCTGAGGCCAGAGCCTGAAATGCTCTCTGTTGGGCCACCTGGCCAGAATGAATGCCCTCCAGGTATGCATTTGTTTGTTGCAAATGCCTCTCAACACCCTGGATGGCATTCGGAATGGTAGACTGCCCAACAGTGAGGGATCTCAGGAGGTCAATAGCCTCATCACTGAGGGCAGCAGGGCTGACTGGGGCAGGGCCTGAGGTGCCTGGGGTGAAGGAGATGCCCATCCTCCTGGGTGAGCGGGCACGGGACACACGCTGAGGGGCTGCTGGGAGGGCGGTGCTGGTAGGGGGGTCGGTGGCTGTACCTGTTGATGCGGGGGCACAGAGGGGCCCGCCACCACAAGGGAGCGCCCATCAGAGGAGGAGTCGCTGTCACTGCTGTCACCATTTGTCTCCGCCGTGGAGCTCCCCTCGCTCTCCGTCCCACTGGTGGCTTCTGACTCCGTTGTTTCGCCCTCCAGGGTCAAGTGGGATGCAGCTCCCTCCTGCTTCGGTGCCACTGCTCCTTCGCCTGATGATGCTATTGCACTCAAGAGCAGGGAGACCTCAAAAAGGGTGGGGGGAAGACAGAAGAAAGACATGTTCAGTGCATGCAACACCACTACTGTTGGCGGACACTACAGACCCAGCAGCCCTCTGCACTACGCCATGCACTTATTGTTCCTAGATTATTCACATACCCATGGGGTACAAGGCCTAAGCCCGATTGCTGAATACACATGGAAGTCACAGGAGCCTGACTAGGTGTAGATTGCTCTAATCACTAGTGGGGTTGGGGTTCCACTGAACCTGCCTCTCAAGGGACCTTGCCTACCAAGCTCGACCTGGCCAAGGGGAACGCACTGCCCACCTCCCCCACCGAGACACCTCGTAATGCGCGCAGAGTCAGATGAATGTGACTGTACTCAACCCCTTGTGGCTGCTGTGATGCCCTCAAGCGCCCATCCAACTCTGGATACGCCACCGCCAGGATCCGGAACATCAGGGGGGTCATGGTGCGACGGGCACCCCTCCCACATTGGGAGGCCATCCCCAGCTGGCTCTCCGCTGTCTTCTTGCTCCAGCGGCGAATGTCCTCCCATCTTTTACGGCAGTGGGTGCTCTATCTGTGGTGGACCCCCAGGGTCTGGACGACCTTGGCAATGGCACGCCAGATATCCTTCTTCTGGTGGGTGCTGACCTAAAGGAATAGTACAGGGGAAAAGGAAGATCTTTACCCGTCCAGACCGTCATACTCATTGGCTCACGTTCCCACCCTTGCCCTGACGCACATACACTCACCGTCCGCTCATGCAGGCCTCAGTCCCCCCCCATGTATCTTTCATACACACCACTCCAAACAGGCATTGCCCATGCATCATGGTCGCAGTGTACTCACCTGTTTGTCTGGAGGACCGTACAGTTGTGTGTACTGGGGGAGGACCCCATCCACTAATTTATCCAACTCCTCCGAAGTGAAGGCAGGGGCCCTTTCGCCAGACACATGAGCCATCGTCGCTTCCAGACTGAGGTCACAGCAGCACTTGCAGTGTAGGTCCTCTCCTGTTGAAGGTCAGGTATCAAGTGAGTGAACAGACAGAAAATGGCAGTCACGTCCGCGGCAGTGAGCACCGTCACCGCCGGCATACATCGTCATTGGCTCCTGGGACCCATAGGGTCCAATGTTAACCAATGCAGGATTGCGCCGCAGGCTTCTACCGCCTACCAGGACGGTGTAGAACGCCAGTGCAGTTACCTCATATCCCCTTGTCCCACCTTACAGGTCAGGCAGACACCATTTCAGGAGGCCACATGGCATTAATAATAACTGCGTCACACCTATCTAGGCCTTGCATACACACAGTAACAGGTACATTGTGGATTAATAAATGTGTGAAAATGACATTTTGTGATACCTCAGTGTAGGCTGGCTCTCTGCTCGCTGTTCTCCATAGGGCACGTCCGCTGGGGCAGGTGATGAGATGGTGGCATCCTCCGGTGTACAGACCGCTGGTGGACCTGTCGACAATGGAAGAGACATGTAATAGTCACCTACAGACTTGATCGTGCAACAATCCATGAAATGTGTGCCCAGTTGGAGCCAGACCTGATGTCATATATCCGCCATCCCACAGGGATACCCCCTCTAGTGCAGGTCCCGTCAGTACTCCATTTCCTGGCAAGGGGGTCTTTTCAAACAACAGTGGCCATTGCATCAGGGATGTCCCAGCCAATGTTCTCTAACGTGCTGTCCAGAGTGTTGTCTGCCCTGCTGTAACACAGGCGCAGCTACATCATTTTCCCTCAGGTGGAGGATTTGCCTACAGTGAAAGGTGACTTCTATGCCCTGGGACATATCCCCAACATCATAGGTGCCATTGATGGGACACATGTGTCATTGGTACCCCCACGCAGGAGTGAACAGGTGTACAGAAACCGGAAAAGCTATCATTCGATGAATGTGCAGATGGTGTGTTTGGCCGACCAGTACATCTCCCATGTGAATGCCAAATTTCCTGGCTCAGTGCATGACGCTTACATTCTGAGGAATAGCAGCATCCCTTATGTGATGGGGCAACTCCAGAGGCACCGTGTGTGGCTATTAGGTGAGGACAAGGACCCTTTTCAGTGTGAATAGGCGTCTGGGTGTGGGGTTGTCCCTATGGGTTAGTGTGTGTCTAACAGTTGTCCCTCGAAATTTGCAGGTGACTCTGGGTACCCCAACCTGTCATGGCTACTGACCCCAGTGAGAAATCCCAGGTCAAGGGCAGGGGAATGCTACAATGAGGCACATGGGCGAACTAGGAGGGTGATCGAACGGACCTTTGGCCTCCTGAAGGCCAGGTTCCGGTGCCTCCATATGACAGGTGGTTCTCTCTACTACTCACCAAAGAACGTGTGCCAGATCATCGTGGCCTGCTGTATGCTGCACAACCTGGCTTTGCGACGACAGGTGCCTTTTCCGCAGGAGGATGGTCCAGCTGGAGGTCTCGTGACAGCTGTGGAGCCTGTTGACAGTGAAGAAGAGGATGCAGAAGAAGAGGATATCGACAACAGAAACAACGTTATCCAGCAATACTTCCAGTGAGACACAGGTAAGAAGATGTCACTGCCTCGCACATCTCATACTATCAGAAGTCTGTCATTTTCACCCGGTGTATGGACCCTGACTTGTCACTTTGACTTTCCATTTAACAGATGTGGGTCCCACTTTGTGCCCTCTGCTATATTTCCTCAAGACCTACAGCTGTGTTTCATCGGTATGTGGACAATTAAATTGACATTGCTATATTCCAGTTATTGCAATTACACATTACTGAAAGCACAGACTGACTCTAGATTGTTTTGTGCTTGATGTGTGTTTATTTCTGTGCAAATAAGTGGAGGAGGGTGTAAAATGGGCAGGGGTGAATGGTGGAGGAATGTCCATGGCAGAGTCCAGTCTATTTGTTTCACAGGTGCATTGTCCAAAGGGGTATAGGAAATGGAGCAAGGGCAGTTGATGGATGGACAGGGTGACAAAGTGGGACAGAAGGGTGGCATTCAGGTGGGTCTCATTTCCGGGCGGGGGTCTTGGCAATGTTCTCTGTCTTGTTCATGGATCTCAGGGACTGTTTGCTGGGTGGCTCTCCATCTGCAGGGGGTGGGGTGCTGGTGTTGTGGTCCTGTGGCGGTGCCTCCTGTCCACTAGCGCCGGCGGAGGTGGAGGGCTGTTCATCATCCAGGCTAGTGTCAGGGGCCACTTGTTGTGCCACAGTATCCCTCCTCGTGTTGACTAGGTCCTTCAGCACCCCTACAATGGTGACCAGGGTGGTGTTGATGGACTTCAGTTCCTCCCTGATCCCCAGATAGTTTTCCTCCTGCAGCCGCTGGGTCTCCTGAAAGTTGGCCAGTACCGTTGCCATCGTCTCCTGAAAATGATGGTACGCTCCCATGATGCTGGAGAGGTCCTCGTGGAGAGTGGGTTCCCTGGGCCTGTCCTCCCCCTGTCGCACAGCTGTCCTCCCAGTTCCCCTGTTTTCCTGTTTCTCTGTCCCCTGAACCGTGTGCCCACTGCCTCCAGGTCCCTGATTTTCTTGGGATGGTGGGTTTGCCTGAGTTCCCTCTAGTGGTGGACACACTGCTTGACGTGTCCTGGGGACAGAGGGATTGGCCCGCTGGGTGGGTGCTGTGCTGGTGTTTCCTGAGGGGGAAGGCTCTGTGGTGGCTTGTGCTGGTGTCAGGGGAACCGACTGTCCCGAGGTCCCAGATGGGCCTGGCTGGTCATCTTGATCCAGTTGTGCAGGGATGCTGTCGTCACTGTGGGCCTCTTCTGTGGGGGGACTGGATATGTCTGGAACATCCTGTCCGGTGATGTTGGTTAGGGGTCCTGCAGGGGTGTAAAGGCATGATTATTGCATCTGTGTGTGCCATTGTGTGCAATGGGTGAGTGACCCTGTACTCCAGTGCTTGCATTCTTGTCAAGGTCCTTGTGTGATATTTGGTTTGGGGTCTGAGTGGGTATCTGTAGTGGACATGTTTTGGTGATGGGTGTCCCTGCTTTGGTGTTGCATGCAGGGGTTGGTGTTGGGATGGGGGGTTATGATAGTGGGACATATGTGAGGTGTTGGAATGATGGGGTGAGGGTGAGGGTGAGGGTGAGGGTAGGGGTATGTGATGGCATGCAGGTAGGGTGGGGGATATAATAGTTAAGAGTTGACTTACCCAAGTCCAGTCCTCCTGCTACTCCTGCGAGGCCCTCAGGATGCAGTATTGCCAAGACTTGCTTCTCTCATGTTGTTAGTTGTGGGGGAGGAGGTGGGGGTCCACCGCCAGTCCTCTGTACTGCAATCTGGTGTCTTGAGACCAAGGAACGCACTTTCCCCCGTAAGTTGTAGTTCCAACTCTTCCTGATGTCATCCCGTGTTCTTGGATGCTGTCTCACTGCGTGGACCCTGTCGATGATTCTGCGCCATAGCTCCATCTTCCTATCAATGGAGGTATGCTGCACCTGTGATCCGAATAGCTGTGGCTCTACCCGGACGATTTCCTCCACGATGACCCTGAGCTCCTCCTCAGAGATCCTGGCGTGTCGTTGTGGTGCCATGATGTAATGTGGGTGATGTGTGAGGTGGTGTGTGTTGTGATGTGTGAGGGGATGTGTTGTTGTGTGTTGTTTGAGGTGCGTGGATGTTGTGTGAGTGATGATGTTGTGTGTCTGTGGATGCTAGTGTTGTTTCTGGTGGTGTCTCTCTCTGGCCTTCTTTCGGAATTTTTTCACAGAAGGGGTTTGTGGGTGATGTGGGTGTGTGTTTTATATTGGATTGGGTGTGTGGGAGTGGTGTGTGTATCAGGTGTGTGCATTTCGAATTATCCAATGTGGTTGTGTTTTGTAAATGTGTGTGTATTTTGAATGCGGCGGTGTGTACCGCCAATGGAATACCGCGGTTGAAAGACCGCCACGTGGATTCGTGGGGTGTGATAGTGTGGGCGTATTCCTGTTGGTGTGACGGTGGAGGTTTTGTTTTCGCCAGTTTATCACTGACCTTTGGTGTTGCAGACTTGTGTGGGTGTCTGTATTATGGCGGATTCTGAGCTGTGGGTCGTGATAGCTGTAGCGGAATCCCACCGCCGCAGCGGTGTGTTGGCGGTCTTCTGCAGGCGGTAAGCGACATTTACCGCCAATGTTGTAATGAGGCCCTTTATATCACTTTTCAGTGATATTTCTACATTTACTTATTGAATCTTTGATCGTTTTGACCTGCAAATATCCAGATAAATATTATATATTTTTCTAAACACTGTGGTGTATTTTTGTGGTGCTATATGGTGTTATTGTATGATTTATTGCACAAATACTTTACACATCGCCTTCTAAGTTAAGTCTGACTGCTTAGTGCCAAGCTACCAGAGGGTGGGCACAGGATAATTTGGATTGTGTGTGACTTACCCTGACTAGAGTGAGGGTCCTTGCTTGGACAGGGGTTAACCTGACTGCCAACCAAAGACTCCATTTCTAAAAGCAGTTATCGAGGAATTGCCCCCACCATATGCAGCACATGAGAAAGGTTCAAGTAACAGTGTAGACCCTACAGCTCTGACATCAGTTGAATCCAATCAGAGTCAAATACAGGTTAGCTATAGTATTCTGAGTACTTCAGCAACTCAAATGCCTATGCCTCAGATTGAAATACCAAGAATTTACCCAGATGTGCCAGTTGTAAATACTGCAACAAACTTAGTAGTACCATCAGGACAGGTTACTAGGTTTACCAAAAGCCGACTTTGATCCAGAGAGAGTCCACACCGAAATTGATGTACCCAATGTAACCACAGATATTTCCAAGCTAAACCTCTATAACAGGATCTCAGGCAGAAATGTCTGCATTAACGAGCCAAAATACAGGAGTAATGTACCTGAGAGACTCAAATGCCAGACCCAGTCCAGATGCAGTGTCCGTACCAGTTACAAAAGGTCCAGTCATACCCCTATTTGACCAGGGAAGTAACAGAAGCAGTAAGCAGAAAACCATGAATACAAGCATAGAAGGGGAGAGATTCAATGAGAATGCTAAAATGATGACCTCCATGAGACCAACATTTGACGGATCAGGCCCATTAATTGATTTAGGTTCTTTTAGAACTCCTCCAAATAATCAGGGAAGACTCGAGACATGACCTAATCCAAGCATGGTGACACCGGAGACCCCGAGCCTAACATTACAGCAGATGCCAGGTGCAAACAATAATAATATCTCATTACAAGGTTTGACAGCTCAGAAGTTAAGTGAATGGTTTAAGAAGCTGAGTAGCACACAAGCTGATACCAGTAGAGGAAGTGCCCTGAATTTGACCAGATTTAGACTAGAAGCAGAAGAATTGATCAAGGGCACGATGGGATTAAACAGAATTGTGTCATACAGGGAAGATGAGCTGCGTTACTTGTGCCAACTGATTACCAACAAAGCAGGAATAGTACATCAGCAATCAGCAGACTTAGCAGGAAAACACAACATAGAAATTGAGAAAAACAAAACACTTGAAGAGGAGTTACAAGTTAGAATTTGACTCAAAAGACTTAAAGAACATGAAAATACTGGGAATTAAAATTCACATTAGGGAATTAGTTCAGAGCATTCAAACATGGGGAGCCTTAGACAAGTGTGAAGCAGATGGGTGAAGAAAAGAGACAAAAGGAAAATGTATTCTGGGAACCTTACTGTAAATGTGCAACAAACTAAGGACCCAGTAAAAATATTACCAATGAGAGAAATTCCAGGAGGGAACTTTGTACACGTCCATTAGAGCAGAAGTGACATATTGTCGTTTACAAATGACTATCTCAGATTAAGAGAGAAGCCAGTGGAGTGGTACCAGCAAACAGATAGGTTTGTGAAACTCGCAAAGTGCCTGTGGGAAGATTTAAATACCCTGTTAGAATTAGTGTTTCCAGCTGATTTATGGATTGAGTGCAAAAGGAGTGTAGATTGGCGACAAAAGAACCTCACAGAGATCCAACAACAGGTGCACCATCTCCTGATGTAATGACATATTACTATAAGATGATTGAATTTTTGAAACTGAGAATCTCACCCAAGAATATTGACTGGCAGAGAATAGACAGGATAGCTCAGGAAGGCAAGGAGTCAATGCATGCATACTATGAGAGACTGTTGCAAGCATTCAAGCATTGCAGTAGGACAGGGAGAATTGAGCCAAAAGACATGATTCATTTTGTGTTCAGATTTGTTGAAGGATTGAGACCTGAAACTAGTCAGATGATTAAGAGACATATGATTTGTTGGCAAGTGAAGATGATTGATGAAGTATTGCAATATGCAAAGTACAGTAGTGACAAGATTGAATTGAAACAGAAGAATTTGAAAGAAAAGGCAATGGTGATGCAGATTAAAGCAGCACAAACAGGGATGTGGAGACATTTTCCACAGCAGCAGCAACAGCATCAGTGGAATATGTGGTCACAGAGCCAGGCGAAAAGTAGAGGTAGAGGTGGAGTTGGAAATGTGAATCGTGGTCCTGATTTGAGTACCATGGTTGTTCAAGGTGATGTGCAAGGAATGAAGAGATTGTTATTATGTCACGCTTGCGGAGGCCTCGGACATTGGAAACAGGAGTGTCCCATGCTAGGTCCGGAAGCTGTTGTTCAGCAAACAAATTAGATAAATTATTTCTCAAATGCGAGAGGTCCAAGAATGAGAGGTCAAAATCCAAATTTTCAAAATAATGTGAACCCAATGCAAAATTTTCAGCTCGTGCAACAAGTACAAATGCCACATTTGCAGATGCCCCAGTTGCAGAAAATGCAGCCTCAAATGCAAATGGTACCTGGACAAAAAAATTAAAATACCTCAATCCCCAATGGAGCAGTAGCAGGTGATGCTTCCTCAGCAGCAGGTCACACGTCAAAGGTTTAACCAGAGTAATAACACAGTACACCAGTTTCCACTACACCATGAGGATGAAGCAAATGATGATTGGGTGAGTGAAAGTTCGGATGAGGAAGAATGCGTGTTAGCAGCATTATTAGAAGTAGATCACAAAGGTCTATATGTGTAGTGAAAAGTGATGGGTCACAAAGTCTCATTTCTGGTTGACACTGGAGCTACACGCTCTATAGTGAGATCTGCAGAAGTTCCACATTTGACAATTTCAGGGAAGACAGTGCAGATAGTAGTCACCAATCAGTATTTGACAAATCCAATTACAAAACCAGTTCCAGTTAAAATTGGCAATTTCAAGGGATTACACAAATTTGCAGTTTGTGATTCAAGTCTAGTATCCTTACTTGGGAGAGATTTGCTATGCAAAACTAGATGTTCGATTACTTGCTCGAACGATGGAATTGCCATCCAGACAAACAATGATGATGAAGGAGACTTGCCTACAGAAAAGGAATGTGAGTACCCTCTGATTAGTTTCTTTCCATTTTTCACAGTGAGAGATCTTCCTTCTGACTTACAGGGAACAGTTAAAATGAAAGTGTGGGATTTGACAGGAAAAGACATTGGTCTGATTAAAGGTGCTGAGCCAGCTAAAGTCCCAGTTAAACCAAACATGATTTTTCCTCATTATCACATGCCTCAGGACACCATTGAGGGGATTGCTCCTATAACTGCAGAATTTGTAAACCAAGGCATTTTAAAAGAAGAGCTGAGCAGCCCATGTTATTCACAGATAATCGGTTTGCAGAAGCCATGTGGGAAGTTTCGTATTGTTCAGGATTTGAGGAAAGTAAATGATATTGTAATTAAATGTTGTCCAGAAGTGCCAAATCCAGCAGTGATATTATTTCAGATCCCACGCGATGTTGAATGGTTCACCATAGTGGACTTGTCACAAGCATTCTTTTCTGTACCTCTTCATGAGGATAGCTAATTTCTCTTCTGTTTAAAATTTGTTGATCGAGTCCACTGTTGGTGCAGAATTCCTCAAGAGTTTTCACAGTCACCGACCATTTTCAACCAGATCCTGAAAAAGAACCTGGAGTCACTGGAATTGCCTTTCCAATCAACATTAGTCCAGTACATTGATGACATATTGGTTGCGTCCAAAACAAAAGAGGCATGCAAGTACGATACTATTGCCTTATTGAATCACTTAGGGAAAGATGGACATAAAGTGCCCCCAGCAAAGTTACAGTACTGTCAGAAAGAAGTGCAATACTTGGGACACCAAATTGAAAGGGATCTAGGAGAATGTCCAGAGAAAGGGTTACAGCCATACTGCAGATGAATCCCCAAGCCACACAGAGAGATGTCAGGATGTTTCTGGGAATGGTGAGCTATTGTCACCAGTGGATCCCCAACTTTGCAATAATTTCAAAGCCATTACAGAAGCTGACTCACAAAGAAGTCTCAGATCCCTTAGTGTTAGATCAAGCGTGCATGAAAGCCTTTACTGAATTGAGAGAGTGTTTTTGCCAAGCCCCGGCTTTGGAAATGCCTGACTACACAAAACCCTTCATGTTGTTTTGTCATGAGCGTGATGCATGTTCTTTGTCTGTTCTGACTCAGGTCAGGTGGTGTAAACCACCCAGTAGCATATTTTTCAGCTACTTTGGACCCAGTTGCTGCAGCCTTCCCAGTTTGTCTGTGTACAGATACAGCGGTTGGACAGAGCCTCACTCAGAGTGAAAGAATCGTGATGGGACATCACTGTTATGGTCCCACACTCCACAAACGTTTTGCTTACCCAATCTAAGACTCAGCACCAGACCAAAGCCAGGTTGATGAGTAATGAAACTGTCATCCTGGGATCCCCCCAATGTGACATTAAAAAGGTGTACAGTGCTTAGCGCAGCAACTTTGCTTTTAGAAAAGAATACTGAAGTTGACAAATTGAAAGAAGTTGAACATGACTATATGGAGGTAACTGATTTGGGCACAAAACCAAGACCTGAAATTAAAGATACCCAATTAGACGAATATGACCAAATTGTTTTTGTTGATGGTTCCTGTCTAAGAGATAATGTGGGAACATTGGGAGCAGGATATGCTGTGTGCACTATATCTGGTATATTTGAAATGTCCTGGCTTCGAGGAGTATATTCTGCACAAGTGGTTGAATTAGTGGCTCTTACTTGGTGCATGCCATGCTTCTGCACAGCTCAATGTTACCATATACACGGATAGTCAGTATGGATTTGGAATAGTCCATGACTTTGGCCAGCTGTAGTCACAGAGAGGTTTGCTGACCTTTTCTGGTTCTCTGGTTAGAAATGGTGAGAGAATCCATGACTTGTTGCAAGCCATACAACTGCCTGAAAAGATTGCTGGGATGAAATGCAGCACACACCTGAAGTCACAAGATTTTGTGTCAATGGGAACTGGATATGCGGACCAAGCCTCAAGGTTTTCCACATTGAACTGTATATCGTTCAAAGATAAATGGGAATTGTTACCTAAGGACAAAAATTATGCCAGTCATGCTTTACTTGTATTTGACACTTTAGAAGAAAGAAAAGCACTTCAAGAAAATGTTGACAAGGAGGAAAGGAAAAAGTGGATAAAGTGAAAATGAGTACAACGTGAAGATGACGTATGGGTGTCAAGAGAGGGCCAAGTGGTTCTGCCTAATAGTTTGTTGACACAAATGGCGAGGTATTATCATGGTCATGCACATGTTGAGAGGGATGCATGATTCGTACTTTCAAACAGTGCTGGTTTAATCCAAAATGTTGACAGGTTGTCAAAGCAATTTGCATTCGCTGCATCATCTGTCAACAGAGGAACGTGAGTAAAGGGACTGTGGTCAACATGAGCCACACTGGAAGAGCAGGAGGTCCGTTTAGCAGAATGCAGATGGATTTCATTGAAATGCCTGTGTGTGTAGGATTGAGATACGTGTTGGTGATTGTTTGCATTTTCAGTCACTGGATTGAAGCTTACCCTACACGAAGAAATCACAGTAGCTGCTTAGGGAACTGATACCAGATTTTGGTTTTCCGGTCTCTTTAGAATCAGATGAGGAAGTCACTTCAGCAATGAAGTAATCAAATTACTATGTTCAGCTTTAAATATTGAGCCAAAACTGCATTGTAGTTGAGCAGATGAATGGTACCTTGAAGTCAAGAATGACAAAAATGTGTGTATCCACGAATCTGAGATGGCCAGACGCACTGTCATTAGTTCTGATCAGTATGAGAAACACACCCGACAGGAAAACTGGATTGTCGCCGCATTAAATCCTCATGGGCAGAGCAATGACATTGCCAGCGGTTCCTGCAAATGCTCTTATGAACATACCAGATGATATGGTGTTGGACTACTGCAAAGGCCTGGCTGACGAGGTTCACTCTTTTTCTCATCAGGTGGAGGCTACCACACTTCAACCATTGCAAGATCAAAACCACAACTTGAATGCAGGAAACTGGGTTGTGATCAGAAAACAGCTGAGAAAAGCATGCTTTGTGCCTAGCTGGAAAGGCCCCTACCAAGTAATACTGGCTACTATTACAGCTGTGAAGTGCACTGGAGTTCCGATCTGGATCCACACAAGTCATTCTTGGAGAGTACTGTGTCGTTTGGACAATGAAGGAGGGTTGTTGAGAACACCAAAAACTTCCAGACCAGCTCCAGAGTTGGAGACAGGAACAGGAGAATCAGAGGCTGACTTTCAGCAACCTGACAGTGGTCCAAATACTCCTGTGAGAAACGAAACAGAAGGAATACAGGAGGGTGACAGTGGACCAGCCTTGACCAAAGCGAAAGGAGAGTCTAGTCAGAGGAGGGCTCTTCCAGAAGCAGACGGTCTTGAGAGACAAACAGAGTCAACAGTAGACCTTGAGGGGGAAGGAGTTGAGGCAGATCAACGTGAAAATTATCTGACTCCTCCGGAACTAGTAGCAGGTACATCAAGAGAAAATTCTGCAGCACAAAAAGAAATCACAAGTCCAACTCTGAAAAGAGCATTGACAAGAGGTCCACTGAAAGGCAATAAGTGCCCAAAATCACAACCAAAGGAAAGAAGCAATTGCAGTGACAACAATTGAGGAGGAAGTAGACACAACAAGAAAAAAATATTTAGGTGATGGAGAGTTAAGTGGTGATCACAGATTTGAAAAGAAAACTAATTGCAAATCGAAGGTACGCAGGTTCTGAATGGGTGTAAGTAACGACAAGTGAATGGCAGAATGAGTTTTTGTCTTTTTGTTTTGATCGAGAAATTCCAGGTCAATATTTTGGCACATGAAGAAGATCAATGAACTGAACTGTGTAAAGTCGTATACTGAAAAAAAGAAAAGAGACTATTGAAAGTAACTGAAAAAGACTTGTGAAAAAATGCTTTTGACAAAGCTGCTAAACTGACTTTGACAAACTACCTATTTTTGACAAAAGGATCCTGGAAAAAAGATTGAAAGCTGTAAATAAGCACTAAAGAAGATTGAAAGTTGTTGTTTTTGTTTTGTTTTGATTTTTTGCTGCATAGCTGTAAAATTTTTTTACTCTTCTATTTTCTGATTCTTTACAGATTACGAGTAACCAAAGCCAGCAGGGTAGGAACAAAAAGTGCTGTAAATACATACGTATTGGTTTGGCAATTGCGTGTATGATAGGGTGCTAGGTATTGATTGTGAGTGTGGCATTGATTGACAAGATTGTGGCCCACCACACCACTGCTTTAGGGACAGCTATTTCACTTAGAGCAGTAGAGAGGTTTAGGTTACATGAGAAATATTTGCATGTAGACAGCAAACAAAGAGATCTTTCTTCTAATGTTTTCTATCGCTTATTGCGTGAGTATGTGGAGACAATGAATGCGAGAGAATGTTATGTGTGCACACAGATTCCTTCATGAGTGGAGGAAGGAGTTACTTACCATAGATTGCCTCTTACATATGGAATAAGTTGTAGTCTTTTACTAACAAGATTCTATAACCAGGAGTACATTCAATATTTCTATTCCAACCACGATGTTGTGTTTTCATTTGTTCCTATAATTAAGTACCTGAGTAGAGTACCTAAGGAAAATAATATAGAGTTAGTGAGAGGATTCTTTGAACCTACATTAACATTTGGCACAGCTTATGCACACCTGAATAATCTCACATGCTTGCTTACACCTTTGGAAAAGAGCTTCTTAGATCAGACAGATAATAGGAGAAAGGCGCTAAAAGAAAAATTAGAAAAGGGCTTTGAGAAAAGAACATTTAGAAATAATCATTCATATAGTGACATAAAGACACAAGAGAAATTAGCTTTAGATGTGCAACACATGGGAAGCTTTGTGTAAATAGGCCTAAATCTAGAACTGATAAGTTGTTTGTGGAAACAAGTGAATGTAGACATGTGTTTTTGTTTCAGAGTAAGTGGAAATTTATGTTGAATGGACAAGACCCAGCAATTCCAGGATTATAGTACATTGTGGAAAAAATGCATATTAACTTCTTCCAAGAGGATGGTATGGCACATGTTTGTTGGGAATAGTTTTCCCAAATATTTCTCAACTTGAGAACCTGAACAAAGTATCTAAACTGACTGAATTACATCATGTCAGACAAAAGGGAGAATCTTCCTCTGGCATAGTGGGAGATATTTTTGGAGAGATAATTCCTTTAGCTGGAATTATTCTGAATTCGTAAAAATTTGAAAGTTGTCTACAATTGTGGATAGCATGCTGACAACATTTTCAGGAGCCATGATCCTAATGGATACAGAAATGGGTGCGGTAAGATCTATGACTCTTCAGAACCGACTTGCGTTATATATCCTTTAAGCAAAGGAGGGCAGAGTCTGTAAAATGTTGAACTCACAACATTGTTGCACATTCATACCTAATAATAGTAAAGAGATTCGAAGCTTAATTAACAATCTAACTAATGAGAGCACTGACTTAAATGAGCTGAAAGAACCTGGAGTTTGGGAAAAAGTTGGCAAAGGTTTTGCTTCTGTGGGGAATTGTCTTTGCAAACTAGGAAAAGGGATAATTTTGAAAATAATTCAAGTATTATAGATTATTGTGATTTTTATATTTGGAACATGGGAAATGTATAAATAATATCATGTGATTAAAATGAGAAAAATGAAAAATGATCAGAGGAGGGAAGAAATTAAAATGGAAAGATTATTTAGGGAAAATTCGAAAAGGGATAGAAGAAATAAAATTTACAGAGAGAGCAAATTTTAGATGAACAAAAATTTGGAAGATGGAAAGTGTGATGACATATTTAGTCATCAGAGGAGGGATTGTGAATGCTGAATTTCTTACTAATGAGTATTATATGTCATGAGTTATGAATTTGCACATAATTTGACTAATAAACTAAATAATATGCGACTTGGAAAAGGTGCCCACTTGAGTGGCCATCAATAAATATATAATTTTTTTAATAAATGTATATCAATGTTTATTCAAAGTATATATATAGAAAATGTTTGTGGTAGTGTCTTATATTAATGATTTGATGTTATTTATTTATTTATTAATTGTAGGCCTAAAGTTAGCAAGGTTTGGGCCTACTTTGCACAGCCTCATATTAAACTGCAATGTCTGAATAAACATTGTTAATTTAATGTTTAGAAATAAAGACGTATTTTCCACATTGAGTTGACCAAACGTTTAGCAGATGTCTTTAACTTTCCCATGAGAACTGCTTGATAGAATGTTCTGTATTAGTATTTGATACAATGTTAACTTGATGCGTGAGACAGCGATGTTCCCAGGAACCAAAAATGGATGCACTGTCAAGAGTATGGATAGATACATGAAAGTTACCTGACAAGCCTGATGATGGTAATGAGGGAAGAGGAGCCAATCATCGACTTGTGAAAGACAAATTTGTTATATCATAGATTTGGGGTTTGATTTTTATTGGAATGGCTGTAAACGTATGATCTTCTGACCCATGGTAATGTGGGAAGTTCTTTAGGTGATTCTAACCTAGCCTGACTAGTCAGAGGAGCAGGGCCACCTTTTCTATTTTGATTTCCTCCATAGAGTTTCTGTTTTTGGGAGCTGAGCAGTTCCTGATAACTTTATTCTTACTTTATCTTTGAAGTTTGATGGCTAAATAAATTGACGTTGCGCCTTGGAGATTGCTTCTTAAATGGTTCAGATTGCATAGAGACCCTGTGTCTGAGCCAGTCCCTTTCATTTTCCCTTTGGTGAAGAAGGCCAGATAGATGTCCAGCCGACAAAGAGAATCGCAGTTTGCCGATCCATATTGAAGAGAGATAAAATGCTATTGTCTTGGTTGTAGATTTTATTAATTGTTTTATGTGCCAACTACTATTTTTTTAGAGCCCTAGTTAGATGTTTTTCCCAATAACTTTGACTAAACTGTTCTTCCATGAAGCCCAAACATGCTATTCTAATCTGATAGATAGATAGGGGGACACTGGAGATGCTAAAAGTAATTATTACAAGAATTTATGTTGCTCATTTGCTGAATCTAAAAGCTATTTCTTATGCACAGTTATTCTTGGTATTGATTTGTATCGTGATTTTAGAATGCTTGACAGTCAATGCCTTAGTTAAATTGAGATTCTTTAGAAGATTTGGTCAACCAGTGTTGTTCGTGTATGTTTATCAGTTGATTTTAAGATTGAGTTGCGTGATATTAGCATTGTTAATCCAAGGAAATATACATTCTAACTTTTACTAAATAGTGTGGTTATTCATGACCAAATGGGTCATGGTGCGTGAGTCTAAAGAAGAGTTGTCGATGCTTATTGATTTTGAGGATGTATTTGCATTGAGTTTAGGGACTTATGGTGGAATCACTCTAAACGTAGTCAAAAGGTTTATCGACCTATAACACGTCCTCTTATCAACTAACATTTAAAGACCAAATAAGGACCAACGCGCAAACACTACCTATGGCAAATCTTGCTCCTCAAAGTACGGTAAAATAGGATAATGGTAGGGATGTCATTCTCTTGCGTCACAAACTGCACCAATAGTTCATTGATGGTCAATCTATTTTTTTTCATTTAACAGTTTTATATAGCATATGAACACCAAGAGGCATAACCATGATTTACATAGTCATGAATGAATGAATTATAGCAATTTGCAAAGCATGTAGCTGCCTTGTGGCATCTTTCGCAAAACAAGAGGATGATGGACTGAGTGCTGAACAATGCAAACACTCACCCCCAGTCACAGATCTGGGTTTAATCCATCGTTCGTGGGTCCCTTGCTCGCTGCGCCACTGGATTCAAGCTAGCCTGGCTGATGAAGGGTAATACCCTGAAACCGGTCCCAGGATGCTTGTTTCCTGTCCAGGGATGACCTGGCCTAGCAGTTCGGGCTGGACTGTTCCCATGGGGAACAGGGTCAAGACTGATTTGCATATGGCTGGGTCCAAACTGGGGTGACGTGGCGAGCAAAAATAACGATGGATTAAACCCAGATCTGTGACTGGGGGTGAGTGTTTTAAAAGTTTCAATACTCCGTCCATCATTTTATTTTGTTTTGTGATGTTGCTACCTTGTGGCAACCCATCACTATAGAAACAGCTTTATCAATGATGATGGCAGGTTATAGCCTGAGCTGGAACAGTCAAGGTTGAGATTTATCCTAAAAGAAGTCTGGTCTTCATGGCTTGAAGATTAAGAGGCAAAGAATTCCACCATTGGGGGTGAGTTAAGAAAAGGACTTGACTCCCATTCTGCTCCTTGTATTTTTGGGCACGAGGAGAAGATAGTTGGCAGAGTGCAGATTTCTGCCAAGGGTATATTTAACAAACATATTTGCTAGATAGACCGGCATCACACTGTGAATAGCTTTAGGTGTGATATACAAGGTTTTGTAGATGTTTTTGCAGAATGGGAACCACTAAAGTGTGTCAAAATGATGTTTAAGAACAACAGTGACATGAAGGGTGTACAACTAACAACCATGGAACTAAAGGGGATTCTTTGTACATGAATGTATAAGGAAAGGTGAAGTGGAGCAGTTCGGAGAGAGAGAGGCAGCAGATGTTTCAATGGGTAAAAGGCCAGGTAAGGAGTAAGGGGTGAGGTAACAAGGGGAGAAGGAGTGAACAGGAACTATGGAAATGGGTAAAATGCAAGAAAAAAGGGGAAAGAGGGCTCAATGAAGGAATACAATGAGGAACAGGTAAGGGGACGGAGAGGTAACAGGGAACATCAGGAGGAGATTGGAAAGCAAGGGGGAACAAGTGATATGTAAAAGGGTAAATGTCCAGGAAAAGGGAAATGAGAAGGGTGAGATGGGATAGAATAAGGATAGGGGAAAAAGGGAACACGTGTGTGGAAAGGGTATAAACAGGAAGGTAAAAGGGGGTAACAGGGTAAGGAGAGGCATGAGGAAGGAGGTGAGGGAAGATCGGTGAAGGGATAAAGGGGGAGTGGGATGGATGATCAGGGAGGGAGGAGGAAAGGAGGAGAGAGAATTATTGAGGGTGGTGAAATTGTGGTATAGGCAGGATGGGAGACAGATCTAGGAATGAGGAGCAAAAGGAGAGAGGGTGCCAGAGGAAAGGTAAGTGGGAAAAGGACAAGAAGAGATGAGGAGAGGGAGCAGGGAGGAAAATATATGAAATGGTGGAGGCATAGAGAAAGGGGGTGAGAGGGGAAGGGGAGAAGGAGAAAGTGGGAGACAGGTAATAGTGATATTTCCAAGTGGCCTTCATCTTAGTGATAGATTAAGAGAAGACAAAGCACATGAACCCAAGCAACTAATTACAGTTCGGCCATGGGTTAGATACAGTCTGAAGAGGTGAGTCTTTAAAAGACAAAGGAAGGACTGAAGAGTAGGTTTTGTCATGTTTTCCCCAGCAAGAGAGATCCAGAAGAGAGAGTCTTCTCCAGAGGAAGTCTGTTCCAACATGTGGGAGGTTGTGAAATAGGGGATTTTTTAGGAGTATGTTTTTCTCCTGAGGTCTCTCATGCCACTGGATATTCTATCCTATTCTATTCTATTATTTTATATTCTATTCTATTCATTTATGTATATTAAAAACAATAATAAATCATATGTATTATGAAATATTTTTTAAAAATCAGTGTTAAAAACTGTCATTTAATGGTGAATTCCATTGACTGAAATAATGAAAGGCTATTCTGGTCTTTTGTAGGGCTTTCTGGCAGTGAACTCTTTGAATTGATCTTATGGTTGAACGTGATTCTATGATTGAGGAAGGTTATATATATCACCTCTACTGGAATCCAATTATTCAAGTATTCGTTATTATTTGATTAAATGGACACCACCAATGCGACATGGACTTCCAGAGGGCTGGTCCATATTTCTACTAAAAAATTATATCAATTGGTGATCACCGCTGTTTGAGGTCTAGGTATTGCTATTTTCACGAGGCAAAACTCGTTTTGTATCAAAGAGGTAATAAAAACAGGTTGTTTCACTGATAAGAACCACTATTGCTTGCCAAAGTCTTATTGGCCGATTTGACATTTCTTGCCAAAGGATAGCAATATTCTCCCCAGGACTCCCTTCTGCTTTCTGAAAGGTTTTACATTATCATATGCTTCTTGCACTTACGGTTGGTCAAGCTTTGCGCAAAGAATCCCTCCTTTCTCCCCTACTTTTATTGACTTTACTTCCACGGGATCATCACTATGGGGGTCATTATAACCCCGGCGGTCAGAGATAATGTGGCAGTAGTACCGCCAACAGGCTGGCGGCACGTACCGCCACATTATGACATTGGCGGGTTGGCTTAAGCCAACCCGCCAATGTACCACTCCGACCGCCACGGCAGTAGCAGCTGTTGGGCTGGAGATAACAATTTCCAGCTTAGCGGCTGCTATTGTGCCGCCGGCAGTATCATGACCCTGACTACCGCCATGGTTTCTGTGGCGTTCGTAACCCCACGAAAACCATGGCGGTAGGCCCTATCAGTAACAGGGAATTCCTTCCCTGTCACTGATAGGAGGCCCTCTTCCCCAACACTCCCCAGACACCCCCAACCTCCCCTCATCCACGCCCCATCCCTTCCTACCTCCCTCATACACACACACACACGTAGAGACACACTTATTAACACATACACGCATACATGCACGCATGCATTCATTCATTCACGCACAAATCCGCACACACATCAACACTTACATGCAGACATGCATTCACATTTCCATTCATACACGCACTCACACACATGCATACACGCACGCAAACAACACTAAACACACTCTCACATTCACATACACACTCACACATACATTCACACATCCCACACACACACACAATGCCCCCCACCCCTCTCCTCTGTCGGAAACCCGACTTACCTGTATCCAAGGGGTTTTCCGACAGGGGACGGGCGCTGTACTGCCAGCAGTGCCCGCCAACAGAACACTGCCAGGCCGTCTCATTTGTTATAATACGGCTGGCAGCGGTCTCCTGGCGTGGCACTGCTGGTGGGAGCAGCGCATCCTTACCACCATTCGCCAGTATGGCCACAGCCGGATTTCTGCCCTTCTTGTGGCGGAAATCCGGCTGTAGTCATAATTTGGCGAACGGATGGCATGCGCGGTGACGGTCTTTTGGCAGCCGTCGCAGCGGCGGTAGGCGGTTTTTTACCGCTAAAGACATAATGAGGGCCTATATCTTGGCAATGGTATAAATTACTTCATACAGGAGCCCCTAGCAATCTTGTTTATGTGATACCTGAGTTATACACTGGTTACTTGTATAAACAAGTAATAATTGATCCACTCATTGCAGAATCTGTTGCTGGGCACGGCTGCGCCTTTCTACCTTATATGTACCACAAACACTTCAGTGACTTGACTTGGGCTCATCCCTAGTGGAGGCTGTAATTACACCTTAGCAAGGGGACCTCCATTCCACTTGCTGCTTAATCATACTGCTTTAGTCTACATGGAACTCTAAATGCCTACATTTGACTAAAACTCATATTTTAACTTTGAGTAAATCCAGATTCAGTGATTGTTGTCACCTGGATGACAAGCGACTAGAGTTATTACTATTACCACTAGGTAGGAGTCTTGTTTGGTGACAACTAACTAGCCTCTAACCCTTTAACGCATTAGAAAATCCCTGGACATTGTATCTGATCCTTGTCGACGTTTCATCTGTGGTTTGGTGGATATTGTCTGCAACATTATATTAACGTTTATTATGTACGAGCTGTCCCGATTCTAATTTTTGGGAGCCTAATTTGGTCACTTGTGATTGAATTCAATATTGATCTTCAAAAAGGGGCCATATGGTGTAGATTTTTGGATTTCAAAATGTCGTGCTTCTTAAAACCATCTGTTTCAAGACTGGCTTGATGTCCTTGGGTGTTTCAGCGATAAACGTACCATAAAGTTGGTAGTTTTCAGTTCCCATGTTCTGCCTTCCACCTTTTCTGCTTGGATACTTGTTAGCTTAGAGAAATCTGATAAAGTTAAATATTCACAGTTTAGTCCGTTCTGTGATACTTGATTGACTGTTCTTTTCCTTTCAGTTTTTTCTCTAATCCGTTAACAAGTTCTCAATGTTTTAAGGCCACATTGACCTATGCAGTCAAAGCCACATCACGTTGTGCAGACTTATCTAATCTGCAACTAAAGGTCTCTTGCTCATTATATTATGCAACTTATACTTTTGCTAATGGCATTTAATTTAATAGCATGATGATCTATTTTCTCATATACCACTGATTCCATTTGTGCGGTTTAGTTCGTGCTCATTCACACATCAGACAAACCTATGCTGCTTCTGTTAATCATGCAAAGAATCACTACCACATGCTTGGCACACTTTTCATTCTTATTGATTTAAGTGGATGTTGTTTTGTTACTCTTTCATCATCATTGCACTATCTGGTATTCAAATTATGAAATATGTTGCTTATTCTCCTAGTACTGTTGTCCTAAAAATTGATTTGTAGCTACAGGATATCTGCTAGGTTTGTGCTAATGCCTGTATATTCTTTCCATTTTTCCTTCCTATTTTAAAAAATTGTTATACTTTTAGGCCTTTGAATCTAAGCAATAGCTGTTGTGGTTTGTTTTAAAAGGATTCGTATATGAACCGAATAAAAAATAATCTTTGAGTGCCCCAGGCTGTCAGTGCATCAATAGCCCTAGTCAGTGCATGCCTCAATTACCCAGCAATAAAGAACTACAGTGGACCAATTTATAGATGAATATCAATGTTTCAATGCAATAGCAAACATATCTAGATTGGACCCGGCTGCAGCAACTACCCTTCTAGGCCCTAATGAGTATCAACATTGTTGTTTGTCATTGATGAACATTAGTAGCCCCTGACTGTAATGTGCTTCAATAGCCCAGGCAGTAATGTCAGTCAATGGTCAAAGGCAACGACAACTATCATTATTGGCCACAGGCAGTAATGAGTCTCAAAGACGTCCCTTCCACCCCTCGTCGCCACTGGGAGCAGTTCCTACATTTACAGCTCACAATACCTAGGACAGAGCCTAGACACTGAATAATTGCTACCCAATTTAGAGAGTTGAAAAGTATTGTTTTCCTGCTACCTTAGTGAGGGTAGGCAGGTGTGGTGTTTTTGTTAAGGGCAGGTGCTTGCAGAGAGGGGTAGGTATTGCTGAGATCCAACTACTGGAGGGAGCACATGGGTTACAGCAGGCAGTGCTGTGACCCTGCTATTGAAGGGTTAACCCAAAGGAGTTAGTGCTGGGATACTGCTGCTAAAGAATGCATGGGACAGGCAACAGAACACATCTGCTCGTGGGGGCTGAATATGAAAATAGAGGGGGAGGCATTAAATCCTACAATAGAACATTATCTTCACTTGAAAAAGCACACACAAGTGGATAGGATCTAACTACAAAGAGGTTGGTATCTATCCTCCGATCACATCTGGAGTGATTAGCATTAAGCTTCATATATTCAGTGGTCCCTTTCATAAATTATTCGAATCCAGCCAAGTGAAAGGGCTGTCGTCAGGATCCCTGCACAGTGAAGGGCAATCTGCTGGTCCCTGTGGAACTCATGCTGTCTCAAGCTATGATGCCAAAGCCTGTTGTATGCCGCAAATCGAAGAAATTGTCATGTTAGGATGCACATCTTCAACTGAGTAAGACAGACAAGCATGTGAAAGGTCTGGCTATAGGATCCCTAAGCAATGAAGTGTGGTCTTTGTTGTCTCCATGCAATTTGTGAGAACTCATGGTGTGATGCTAGAGGCCACCATGTCCCACAGCCCTCATTAGACTGGGACAAATAAGTATAATCTCATACATCCCTATCTGTCATAATCCCTCATGAAGTTGACGCCTGTGCCCTCTTCTCTTTTCTCTGTAAGGCATCCCTATTACACATAACCCCGCAAGCAACCAAAGTATTATTCCAAACCAGATAATCCATGTATTCCAAACTGGTCTTTTATTCGTAGTATTTGTGTTCTTGAGTATCACAGTGTTGCCTGCATTGTAACAAATGTAATCATCATAATATCGCTTTGATTGCAGCATTATGGCCACCTAAATTATAACAATGTAGCCAATACGTGTTTCGTCGCTGTGGTTTGGTCACCTATGACTTCGTTGTGGCATAAATGTACTCCATTTTCAATATATAACTCAAACCAGGATATTTGTGTTGTGTTCATGTATACATAACATAAAGTTCCACTCTGTTCAATACATATATTGTTTTATAGTCAAATGTACAGGAAATCTTAATCACGACCGAAGAGTACCCCGGCACACATTGTGTACGCTAGGTGACACTGTGATACTCAAGAACAAGAACACTATGAATAAAGGACAAGTTTGGAATACATGGACTATCTGGTGTGGAATAATACCTTGGTTGCTCGAGGGATTATGTGTAATTGTGAATAGAAGCCTTGTGCTCCTTATACTGAGGTTTGAATTGGCCCCTTCGTCCTCTCTTGCGCACCTTACCGAACTGAGAATTATATTGAAGTTGGGTTTGCAAGGGTTTGTGTCTTTTTATACCTAGCCACTTGCTTCTAACGCTTTGGCATCCCTATTGGTAGCATCATCGCTGCCATTGGCCTCTCTTAGCACATCTATGCTGATGAACCTCAAATCTTTTCTCATTTCCAACTCTGTCTTCCCATATCCAGGATCACATACACAACTTTCTCTATAATATTCACCATCGTATGCTCAACCCGCTTCCTTTATTGACCTTTGCGTCTACTGGCAGACACTTTGGGGTTCTCTTTTACTTATCTAAGAACCTATGTCCTTTTATCACCACTCCAACAACCCACTAACAAGTTTTAAATATACGAATAAACCGTAAATTCATTCCGTTCCTTACAGCCAAGGTACTGACCAGTTCACTAGTATACAGCAAGCTATATTACTAAAATATTTTACCAGTGGGATTCACACAATACACTTCCCTCCCACTGGACAATGTCTTCAACTTGACCAGTAAAACATAATACAATCTGACAAAAGCACAGACCTTCCTACATTTATCGTCAGGTGGCTAGCTCCCTGGCAAAAAGGACCCCTACCAAACAGCTGATACTCGTACTCACAGCGATTAATCAACTATCGCCCGAATATCTCTGAAACTCCATTAACAGTTACGCTCCTACTTGCAACCTATGATTCACCAGTCAGTAACTTCTAACAATATAAAACATTATGCCATATTGGCACAACACACCTGAATGAAAACATAAAATAGGTTCGAAACAATAAAAAGTCATGTGAAAATATAGACATATCTCGTCACTCTCTATGCTGATGGTGTCATGATTTTTAGGCTGTCACAAATGGCGTAGCATACTGTCTCAAGTGCCACTCTGTATGACATCTTAATGACTTATGGTGTAAAGCTTGTAAGCATTACCAGATTGTTGTATTGGGCACTGTGTGCCCACGATTGCTTGGATACATTAGAAGAACTCAGCCCCTGGCATTGCATGCCTGGTAACTATTGTATGTCAAATTATGAATGCCAAAGAACAGCCCCCAGGCACTATGTGCCATGTGCGTGTACCTATTCCGAGACTCCCGCAGGGTTTGCTGAGATCTCGTGAGATCGCAGCAAATCCTAGCAGCCATATTGGGTATAGTCTGGATATTTATACCACGCCCAGGATTCAAAACCCTGCTTTGCTTCAAGCCATTCGCCTAGGAACTTCTCCACCCGCAGTTACCTGAAGCTTTTGTGAGGCATAGCAGTTCTCCATGCTTTGAGTCTTAGAGCACCTAACTTCTGCTCAGCCGCAGCTGTCAAGACACAAAGAAGTAGTGACTGAGACAACACAATACCTGCAACAGAAAGGTACCCAATGCAAGCAAGCTGCTTAGCGACAGTACTTCATTACTTTGCGACCATTGCGCATTTTGTAGAATAAAATCTGGTATATGAAGGTGTAGCGAATAATAAATACACTGTGAACTTGGTGTATTGAGATGTTTTCAATTCATAGTCATAGTATTACCGTTTGTGTCTATCATTGTATACATGTAGTAGTAGAATACAAGTTTTGGCACTGCCTTTGAAAATAGGACACCCCACGTGTCGTTGAACGATAAGAATCAACACAAGAAAAGCAAAGGCAGGGATTCTACACAGTGATGATACCAGCCCTGTGTAGTACATATGCATAGAGATATGTTGTAAATATCCATGATTGAAATATTGAGGTGTGGAGTAATATACTCTTGTTTTATTGTTACTAGATGTACACACTGATAGCATTCATTCACCTTCCGTCTCCAGAGAAGCATCTTAATATTAGCCTGCGGTCTTCAGAGAAGTATCTAGGTGTTAGCACCATATAGTAGACCACAACCCCCACACCCTGGGTGTCACAGCTGCAGTGGACGATCGCAGGTCGGACAAGAGGTTTACTATGCTCGGACTGTCATTACCTGGGAAGGGGAAACATCCGAACTAGTTGCACACTCATTTCTCCCTTCATTGTTTAAAAAGTTTAATGACTACACCACGAGGACACCGGTGATGTCCAACCAGGCCCAGTTGCATGACATAGGCCCTTGCAGCTCCCATAGTGCAAACATGTTATGTGGTGGGGCAGGGAGAGGGGTCTCTGTATGTACTTTGCAGGGGGTCCACCTCAAGTTCTGCTACGCCACTGACAAGGCCCTCTTCCTTGACTTGTACCGATCTCTCTCTTGGGATACTACATTCACAAGCGAAAAGGTAGGGTACACGGAGTTGGGTCCATATTATTCCTGCAAATTAAACAGTGCAGACTAAAAGGTACCCAGTGCATTATTGGTCCTTGACAGATGGGTAGAGAGGAAACACCAGTGATACCTACAGCCAAAATTGCTTACCAACCTGCCCATACCAAGACCAGCACTAAACGTGAAGGAAGACACTCCTACTTCCACTGAGCTGCAGCTCAACAACATCAGTCAGAGCAGTAAACATTAATGAGTCCATTGGAGAGGGTTGTTGCCTAGCAGATCACCAAGTTACATGCATCTCAACAGAAGTCAACACCTAAATTCAAAGAAGAATAATTAACACGTGGGAAGGCACATTTCATCTCAAGCTTAATATGATTCCTTTTATCCCCACACAATTTAATGCTAGAACCTGCGCTCCCGCGTAATCAAAATAATTGAAATTGAAAGGTACAATTGACATAAATGACACTTGCTGGTCACTACAACCAATCCTGGAGAACTGAATGCCACCTATTGTGCACCTTCAGCTCACTTCCAGCAGCCCCCAATCTGCAGCACACGATCATCAACTCATAAAGTACACATTCTCAGTTGCTCATAAAGCTTGGAGAGAGTCACTCTCGTCAATTTTTCCTAACACCAGAAACATGGACTAGAAAAGAACACAGCCTGGGAAATGTAGACATCTCCAGGAGGAACAAATCCCAGAACAAAACCTGACAATGACAGACTAAAAACATTACGATACACAGCATGGCAGACACATGATATTAGAATATAGGGAGGTTAGCTGCTTGGCCTGTTGCGTATCCTGACACTTAAGCCTCTTACTGGCTACCGGGAGTTAGTGGGTGAGTGTCTGTGCTTCACTGCAAATTCAATTGAAGGTCGAATACCTAACCACAAGTCCTCATGGAACATGCAGTGTCTACACAAACCATGCATGTCTGTATGTAGAGTGGCACATTGCGTTGATGATTAAGCGGGGACCTTTAAACCTCAGTCTCTTGGTAAAGTTATGAAACAGTATTCCCCACTAGTTGTATGGATCTTTGGTAGTCGCCTTGAAGTGCAGAGGGAGAGCTAACATTTAGAATTCATTTAAATTCCAATGAGAACTAATGCAGTAGCACACCGGAGTCAAAGAGGATGGCATGAAACCATAAAAGTTTATTTTCAAATTATTAGTTCATCACAATCATCATAATTGGCAGTGATTAATGAAGTATATCATTACAGGAAAATGTTAAGGTGATGAAACACTCTGAATTAAGAACAATGAAGCAGAATGCAAATAATCAATGTGTAAAGAATACAAAATATCCAAACTGAGTGTTTTACAAAGGAACTAGCCCTGGCTAAATTTTAAAAAAAAGAAAGTGTGAAGGGTACTTCTAAAGGAGAAAAGAGATGTCAACATGAACCTCAGTAGCAGTTCAGAGGAGATGAAACAGTGCATTTTCCGGGAGCCGGAAACCCCCAAGTACCCATCCCTACACAGTTACATAGAATCTGCTCATCCTTGAGAGTTGCATCTTGCTGGTAAGTTGGGTACTGGAAACTCCTGTCATTGTCACTGCCAACTTTTTTCTTTATGGCTTCCTATCAATCTAATACAAAATAATGAACCTTTCTCTAGTTAATGAAGGACTTGATAAAGCACCTGCAAAGAAAGGAATAAACAGAACACTAACAGTTTCAAAATATATAACACTTGACTAAAGCCTAATGTCAAACTAAGTTAGCCTGAGAATCAAAATGGTGGTACATTCTACCATTATTGACCAAGTGACAGCAAGCTGTCAACATTATAATATGAATATCCAATAACTGTAAATACATAGGTTATCTATTCACTTCAGTACAACTATAATTTCTAAGTGTGCACCGCAATGTTTATCTACGATAATGCATAAATATGAAACACAAAGGTTAATGAGCTAAAGTGCACATTGACTATATGGTTTATATAGTAACACAGTATATGTAAAGGGTGGAGTCTGTTAGATAGCCATACAGCAGTTCAAGGTTGTCGGTGGTCCATGAAGGAACCGTGGAACAAGATGGAACTGACTGCAAAATGGAACTGCTTTGCTTGATATACGTCTTATAGCACAATCAAGAAGTTTCCACATATGATCAGTGGAACTTAAGGAGAAAACATTAGACTAATGTTAACCCATGACTAGAACCCCAAGCCAGAAACATGGTAAGCTATGTTCAATGAACAATGCCAACTTGCAAGACTCAGTTTTCAATTGCCACAAATGCCAACAAGTCTGCTACCTCCCTTAGCCATTCCTGGCGAGGGTGAAGAGTAACGAGGTAGTTGTGTGATCCCATGAACTGCGTGTTTATAAACAACGCTGACTGTCATCGGCCCCACCTAAAATTTTTACCTGAACCGCGTTCTGAGAAGTAAGTGGCCATGGAGACTTGCACAACCTAATGTGTTTGCTTTGAAAGTGCCTCAGATTAAGTCACCGTAGTTACCAGGTACAATGTATATATTTGTATTTTTCAAGTTAACAAAGGCATATGAGAAATTAGAAGTGCCAGTATACCATGCCATAATATTTTTGAGAGAGAGTTATGGTGAAGGGGTTTGAATAAGTATACTACATTCGATATATAGTATGACAAAAATATTGCAACTAAAACATCGACGCTGCAAGTTAAGTATGTAATTACTAGCAACTTAACTTCTTCTCACTTCCTAAGGTAAGTAAAGGTGGAGTTAGGAATACTAAATAAATACCTTGTTTGCAAGGTAATGAACGCAATATATTTTGTAGGGTAATATTGTCGACCTCGAAATAATGACATAAAGCCTTCAGCAGTACAGTGCAAAATTGAAGGGGAAGCCAGATTGATTTTCCATATACCAGGTAAACAACTGGAATTCTGCCAAATACATTCATTTGAACAAGCCTTTTCTGAAGATATGTGCTAGGGCAGAGGCGGGTGAATTCTCCTTACTCCAAGTTCAGTTTGAATATCCCGCTATGACCGCCTGAAGAAGGGCTGGCAAAAATGCCACATCCCTTTTTCCAGGCACACTTCAACAAAGCCAATAGGAACATGCTGGAAATAATCAAACCGCACTTAGTGGAACAAGAGTCTAATGAACAGTGCTGGGAAGGACCATCGTTTTGCATGCAACTCACCCCTGCTGTTTGCTCTCACTACCCTATTATTGCTGAACCTGTCTCTTGACTTTAGGACTCTGCTCGCTTTACTCTTCCTACCCAGTGGTAAAGTGCTTGTGCTCTCTCAATTGATCAAATATGATAAATTTGGGATACACCTGCTTAATTTACTTGTAGGTCCCTAGCATGTGGTACTACAGATACGAGGGCCTGTAAAATAAATACTATGGCACACATTGTGCCTTCCAATAAAGTAGCACTGTAAAACATATGTCAGGCCTGCCATTGCCATCTGTGTGCAGTTTTAAAGATGCCATTTCGACCTGGCATAATAAACTTTTTGCCAGTCCTAAACCTTCCTTTTTTAATACTTATGAGTCTCGCCTAAGGTTGGCCCTAAAGGCTAATAAGGCCGGTATTTCATGTGTATTTAAGTTGTATGTGCCTGGCAGTGAAAAAAAGACCCAAAGTAATTTTTCACTGTGGCAAGGCAAGCTTCCCTTAGTCTATCTCTGAATTAACAAGTGATACATTTTGAGTGGCAGACAAGAAAATACATTTTCCACTCATTTTAATTGTAATTTAAAATCCTCTTTATTGGTAAAGTCGAATTTTAAATTACTATTTTGAAAATGCCACTATTAGAAAGATGTCATTTTCCTGCCTAAACCGAATGTGCCTTTGTGCAGTGTCGAGGATCACATGATTGCTTATGACTCTCCTGTGATGTGATGTATATTTCTTCTAGACAGTGGACAAAAGGGCTTTGCATGTGGAAAAGGGTGTTCCTCTCCTACGCAGAATGGCCTGGGGAGGTGTACCTGAGCTTCACACGGTAGCCTGAGTTATGTATCCAGCCCCTTCTGACTGCAGAAGATGCCTACCATGTCACTGAAAATGCAAATCA
This sequence comes from Pleurodeles waltl, assembly GCF_031143425.1. Lineage (NCBI taxonomy): Eukaryota > Metazoa > Chordata > Amphibia > Caudata > Salamandridae > Pleurodeles > Pleurodeles waltl. Next base: position 58,735,469 of record NC_090441.1, read on the forward strand.
CATCTGGGCTTGTCCCCCCTTTGATTCAGTAGACAGACTGTAGCCTAACCAAGGGAGCGGGGAAGAGCTGACCATAACCAGTTTTGAGGGTTAGACCCCACCCACACACAAGCTGGCACTAGGTATAAAAGTGACACCCTTGGAACCTGAAATCAGAACACTCAAGGACCTAAAAGTTTCAGAAGAAGGACTGCCCTGATGTCTGAAGAAGGAAGACTGGACTTGCTTGCCTTGATCCCAGGACCCCAGAAGTGACAACATGGGTCTGTTGGCTGACCTTCTGTTTGAGCTACACGACACAACAAGCATCGAGAGGCCTCTCCTGTTTTCCAACTGAATAGACCTCACTGTACCTGACCTAGCACTCTCTGCTGATTCATCCTCCAAGTGCTGTTCTCAAGGTTCTGGACCCTTGGCTGGAGTGCAAGTGTACTCCTCCCGGCTCAACTGAAGACTTCACAGGATTGGATGAAGATCAGCGCACTGCAGACGATGTTAGCTGTCACTTCAAAGCACCTTGCAGCTCCTGATTGGCAGCTTTACCGGATACAAAACAGAACAGCGCAGGACGATACAAGGCTGTACATTCCAGCAAGCACAGCCCCTGACAGGCGGTGTCTCTGGAACAGACTCAGAACAGAGCAAGATGGTGCAGGGCCTCGCATTGCAGCACCGTGCAGCCACTGATCATTGGCTGAACAATTTTTTAAATCTTTTATGACACCCTAGTGCAGGTCCCAAAAGCTAACTACAAAGCCTGTCCTCTCAGCAGAGGTCAAAGTCACCCTATCTCTAAACGTCATCAGTTTTCCCATTGTGTGACTAAATGGTCTTTAATGGTTGGAGATACCCATTAATAACTGTAGACTGAGCCCTAGGAGTAGGAATACTTGGGACAGAGCTCAGTCAGCCTTCTAGCAGTATTTCTTATGCAAATAACTAACCACCTGTTTATACATTCTCACGAAGAGCTTTCCAGCTTTGCTTTTTAGATCAGATGTATAAGTCACATGAATTCTTTGTCTCTCTGAATAATTCAGTATTATCCACTTTAAGTCTCAGAATCCTTTAAACATCAAAGGCATGCAAAGGATAATTTAGAAGAGTTGTAAGTCTATTAAAAATGGATGGAAAATTGGCTGATTTACAAAAATAAATTAGGATGAACTTTTTGATTAAAGGCTGCTTTTGTTTTAAGAACTACACAATGTGTATGGAGAATTACAAAAACAATTTATCATATGCTCTAGTATAATATAGAACGCTGGAACAAAATCTTTATCATATTTGTGGATATGCTCAAATGGAGCACCTAGAACATTATGTTTGTAAGCAGGAAATCAATATTTAGCATTAGGATTGTTTCAAATATTTATGGGAGAGCTGCCATATTTTAGGAAAAAAACGTTAAGTTTGCCTTGTATGATAGGCAGGTAAGGATGAACTCTAAGGGAAACGTCTTGAAGAGCTAAATTTGCAAGGTTTAAAAATTGTGACAAAACAACCACAACCAAAGCAGCCAATTTGTAAAGATAAAGGTATTCACAAATTCGTTATAAGCAAAATCACGTGTCCACCACCTTAAGGTTGAAAAGAACAAGATCCAAGGGGCGTGGCTTGTGCAGTCAAGATAGCAAGCAGGCTGTAACAAGCTCCTGCGTCCTCCCTGCAATATCCTGCAGAATTATGGCAAATAGAGCACCCTGCTCAGGACAATCACCCACTGATCACAATTCCCTTATTGTTGTAGAAGGTAACAGTAGGGAAAAAATAGCCCATTCTGAGGGCCCCAACAGAGTTAGAAGTCAAGATGGAATGGCGCACCCCGAATTCGACATGAGGAAATGAGGGTGACTAGGAGAGCAGATGTGACTCAACTCTGGCAACCATAGGGATGGACCAGAATAAAGTTGAAACTCACCGCTATATAGCAGAGAATAAGGACCTAAGGTAGGCCCTATTAGACATAGAGGTATCAGGCAACAGGCCCCAAAGAAGTATGAGTACCTGCAGTAATAAATAATGTCTGGTCTAGTGAGACTTGAAGTGGGCGGGAGGAGCAGCTCAGAGGACGGGCTTAGCTTATGCACGCCAGGCAAACATGATGTAGTATGCTGCTTTGTTACCCATTCACTTTCATACATTTTGTATGATTCTGTATTTGACACTTACCTGCATTTACCTGTTTGCTAATTGTTACACTCTTTTACATTATATATGGTAATTACCTTTATGCATTGTTCTATGTATGCACCTTTGGTAGTTAAAAGGGAGTTCTGGAATTCAGGGGTAACGGCAGTTGTCAGTGGATTGCAAGCTTACCAGATGTTCCAGAGGTTGTGGGTCTGATTTGGCAATAAACGTAAATCTTGGTCACAGTATGAACTTCTGGGCAGTTGGCGTTTATTCGCTGTGACCCACTGCTACACACGTCTGAATGACAGAATAGATGGGTTGGGATGAACACAGACATCCTGTATCAAACCACTTCTGAACTCAGAGTGAGGCAGACAAAGAATTAAAAGCAGGTGCCGGCTGAGGGAGACCATCGTGACTCTCTTCTCCCCTAGTGGGAGTGTGAGGGCGTGACACTCGGAGACCTGTCCCGCTATAGCTTGTCCTGGGGAAGAGTAGCAGGGACTGTGCAAATCCTCGATCAGTGGGCTGCTCCCCTCATCTTGAGGGATCACAGCATCCTGAGGTCTTTCACCTATTGAGAAACATCATGGGGTGCTGGCAAAGGGGGCTCTCATAGGACACATTTCTGAGTGTCCTTGAACCTCTCGGGCGGGGGCTGTGGCAAAAAGATAAAAACTGCGAAGCTGCAGACCCAAAATGAAGCGATGTACAAAAACTTCCCAAGAAGTGGTACTTCAGGTCCCATCTCAGCCAGAGCAACTTATAGAACAAGCCCAATCAACTCAGTCAGCTGAGAACACACTAAATTATAAGTACCAAGTTAACATCAAGCAAGCTGGTAAATCCAAAAGAAACGTTTTACAACATAACAAGAGCTATGCTTTTTTTTTTATTATACCAAGCGAGGCCAGCAGATGTGGACATTTTTCACGGGGATGAAATAAACACCTGGAGTAATGGAGTTAGAGTACAAATTAAGGTATCTGGTGAAATTAAGTCATTCATCAGGGCAAGACTCACATTTTTGAAACTCCTGAAACCGCATTTAAATGGACTTAGGCACGGGAAGACCTTTGCAGTAACGTTATCCATTGTAGGTCACCCACAGGTCTTCTGACACATACTTTCATGTCAATAAATCTTCTCATGCTCAGGTGCATGAATCTGTTGCTCACTCTTAGATCCCCAAGCCCATGCTCACCCTTGTATCTCTGACTTTCATGTCAGGTCCTATATCGCCTGGTCATTTTTAGGGATTCTCACATGCCACTGACCAACATGACCTCAGAGTTCGCACTCATCCTCAAGTATGTAGTCTTTTGTTCACCCTAATGGACACATGTCTGTTCAACCTAAGGCCTTGAAGACTTTCCTTTCCATCACTTGGCCTTTAAACTACCCACTTACCAATGGGACACTAAAAACCATTTCCAGTCTTCTGTCCCTTGAAGATCCTGCTCAGACTCAGATCCAGAGGTTCCAACTTACTCTCAGGTGTCTTTGGATTCAAGTTCATCTTCTGGTCACCTAATGTCCATGGGTACCCTTAGGCCCAGTAGCTTGTGATCGCTTTTACCTAGAAACTTCAGTGTACCCTCATTTCCCTGAAAACAATGCTTCCCATGAGATTCTGCAAAGCTTATATTTCTTTGTAGTTCCGTTTCAGGTCTTCTCACTCAAAAGGAATAAGGCTCATGGTCAGTGCCATGTCCTTGAAGCTCCTGCTCATCATGAACGCTTCCAGTGGGCACTGGGAGGTGAACATTTCCTTCAGTGGCGTTGCTTCATTTAGGTCCCATACCCTGAGCTCACCCTCAGGTTCCTGAGGTTTGTGATTACTCTCACTTCCCCAATGCCTTGCTAACTTTCAGGTCCTAAAGGGAGGGGGGAGGAGTGAATGAGGTTTTTTTCACAGCAATATTGTCAAATAATGTATTTTCTTTTTACCCATATCTATTCATATTTTACTTTACACTTGAAGCCATTTAGAGCTTTTTGGGGTAAATTGGTCACTTTTTTCCCTCCCTTTGTCATCTTTCTCTCCACTTTTGTTTCCACCCCTTCATTCTCTCTGTTTATACCAAGCTCTCATTCTACCCTTCCATCTTTCCTTAGTTCATCTTCTCCTTAAGCTCTTCCCTCTTTCTTTTCTCTTTACATCAGCTTATTCAGAAATTTCTCCTCTCCTCCTTCCTCCCTTCTCTCCCTCAATTATTTCTCTCTCTTTCATCTCCATCTTTGCTTGCCTCTTTACCCCTCTTCCTCTCTCGTATTTCCTTTGATCTTCTTTCCTTCTCTAGCGCTCCCCTGCCTTTAACTTTTTACCTCAGGATAGCGATTGAATGAGGACTTTTTAAAGCAACATCAACATGGTTTCGTTTTACCTGTTTCCGTTCATATTTTTTAATTTGAAGTTGTTTAAAACTTTTGGGATTCTTAGTGTTTTCCCTTGTTTCATCGGACTTTGGGCATTCACAATACAACATTACAATGACACTCCCAATATTAATGGGAGGGCAGCTCCACTGGCACCTGCAGTTTGATTATCCGATCTTTGTGGTCTGATTTGGGGGACAAAAGCCTCCTCTCCACACCCAAGATGTGTTAATTGTGCTACTTAAAGGACGCACCTCTTTGGGTGGGAGGAGGTGCACCAAGTGTTGTGCCTGCATGGTTCAGCCCATTGTCGTGTTGCAAATGCAAATGTCAAAGAATGGGCCAAAGCCTGGCTTTGTGGCATGCTCAGACTAAGTTTCATCTAAGAACACAGCAGACTTTCAGTTTCTAAGCCTGCAGCAAAATCGACCAAGACCTGTGGAGCTGCTTTATCCACAGCTAAACAAAAATGTCCCACTGTCCGGCCTCTGCCACCGGCCACTCGGGCAAAGGCTGATTGCCCGCACTGCCTATTCAACCCTTTGTGTCACAAATGTTTAGAGTAAGCTTCCCACTACTTAAAGCAGAAAGTATGTTTTTACCATTTGAAAGTATATTAATCATGTTTATATTTAATTTACTTCTTATTCCCTAGGTTTCCGATACAAACATCTGTGGAGGTATGACATTTCTGTCACCATGTATCTCACATGGGCAGAAAAATGCTGGCCATGGAGATGAATGGAGCACTGTACCCTAATCATCCAAGTTTTAACAAAACCCTGGTTACCTTCTAATAAAGATATTTCCATTAGATTTATCCAAAGGTATTTTAAAATCACATGGAATGCAGCTTTACCCAGTCGAGAGCTTTATTGAGAACCCCCTCTCAATAAGGTTGAGTCTGTCCTAGTAGTATCATCTTAGAATGGGATAAGATTGCAGATGATGAAGCATGGCACATAATTTGGGTGAGGTTCCCTCATCCACTAAGATTGGCTTACTAGCATATCCTATGATCTAGAAAAAACATGACCAAACAGATTATTTTCACTACTGTACCTGTTGTATTTTTGTACTTTAGATAGGAGAGAGTAACCTTCTGTCTTTCTGTATTTCTTAATATAATAAAGAAGGACACCACATTCTCTTGTAAAATGTGAACAGACTTATGGACAAGATCAACAATGGGGCGGAACTGCAAAAAGTATGACATTGTTCCACCTGATCCATTGCTGTTGCAGGAAACACATCTTTTTGGCACCAAATACAACTTCCTGAGGTGTTGTGGCTTCAACATGGAATGTAACTCGGGAAATCCTTTCTTTTTGTGATCAAACAGGTCAGTGCAAATGGCCAGGGTTGCTTTGTTTCACTAAGAGGCATGGTGAAAGGCCACACTGTGAGACTGATAAAAATAATTGTCTACACATCGCCATTGATGCATGCAATGTTCTAGATAAACTAAGTAGGTTCCAGGTGAACTTGCCACGAGGAGTGACAGTGCTTAGGGGAGTCTTCAAGACAGTGATAGATTAGGAACTGGATAAGCACAAACCAGCAATGTGGGCCGCCACCAAAATGCCACTCACAGGTTGGTAATAAACTTCAGGTTATGTGGTATCTGGTGGACATGGAACCCAGGCAAGAGTGAGTATATAACTATTACTGACCGCAGCAGGGTTCTTTTACCAGACTCAATCACATCTTCCTTCTGGAAACAGACCTGTCTAGGTTCCAGGAAATTGTATATCTTGCAAAGAGAATTTCAGATCACTCTCCATTTGTACTGCTTGTGGATCAAGTGCATGGGACCTGATTGATAATGAGCTTTTTGAATACATATGATTGGAAATACAATCATACTTTCAGGTAAACGTAGGGTCGGTCCACACATTCTGGGGAGCATTTAAAGCAGTGATTAAAGGGAAGGCCAAAACTTATCTCAATTGTAAAGACAAGTTGAACATATTCAAGATGAGAAACCACAAAGTCGAGAAATAGTATATATCCACTAACAATGTTATTTTATTGCGACAGCTGCAGGTGGCCAAATAATTCCTCCAACGGCTTGCCCTACATATTGTCCTGCATACCTCCAGGCTTATATAGATGGAGTCATAGCAGATGGAGTTTGAGGACACATCAAGTAAACTACTCTATTGTCTTTAACATATAAAGAACACCTCCAGAGTAGCCAATCATTTGAGCAGCAATGAGCATCCTGATTGGTAGAGGACCTCCGAATTCCTGGGTTGTCGTTTGAGGATATGATCAAACTCTAACTCCAAATCACTGAGAGGATCTTTGATCTGTGATCTCTGACACACAAGCTCAGACATGCAAAATGAGAGATTAACTGGTCCAAACGATTGTCCCAGGAAGTTCCCCCTTGCTACTAAGCCTTTCCCCCTCCTGTTCTAAGCCGTTTTTGGCTACTTGGGATAGTTTACTCTTAGGCCCCCATAACCTTTGGTCCACATAAGCTATCCACCCCAAATTTGCATGCTTTTTTTTCCAAAGTCCTGGGGATTCTAAAGGTAGCCAAGGTTTGTGGATTCCCCTGGTGAATCCCTCCTTGGGTGATCCCCAAATAGGGATCCACTTGGGAAAGGTGCCATTAAAAAGGGGGATGTCTTCCCTTTCCAACGATACCTTTCCAGTCTGGATCGGTGCTAGGGTGGCTTAGATAGCCCAACAAGCACCGGTGCAAAGAAAGTTAAATGAGCCGATCGGCTCATTTCATTTTCATTTTCATGGAAATTACATCAGCACACTGTGCACGCTGATGTCATTTCCCTTGAAACAAAGAAACAGCATTGGGAGGTGGGGAAGCTTACTCCCACCTCCCAAGGCTGTTTCTTTTTGGAGGAAATTCCTCTGGTGCCCAAAGCAGAGGGATTTCCAGTGCAGTGTATGTCGGACGGCCCGAACCACCTGGCACACACAGGCACCGTGGCGTCAGACAGCTCCTGGCCATCCGACGTCCCAAATGGGCTAAAGCTGTGCTTCATTTGTGCCTTCCAATCTTCTAAATATGATTTAGCCAGGTAAGCAGGGTCTTTTTCCGAAGACCCTCAATTAGCCTTCATATCTGTTTTGCCTATATCTGAGAAGCCACTAGAAAAATGCCATTTCTACAGCCCAATCTCATTAATCAATGTGGAGGTATTAGACAAGGCTTTGATGAACTGACTGGTTAAGGTAACTGTTGGAAATATGCCCTTTCTGCAGGGTCGTCCCACATTGGTTATGGTCTTTTTGCAGAATCCTGTTTTTGCTGGCTACGGAACTCTTTGCACTTTACCATGGCTAACCAGTTGTAAAGTGCTTGTGCTTCTCCTTTCAACATAGTCAAATTGGTATGCCCCTCATTGGCATATTTAACTTACCTATAAGTCCCCATTATATGGTACCTAGGACCTAAATGTTAAATGTCTCCCGTGGGCCACAGTACTCATTGTGTCAACTTAAAGCATGTACCCAGGCCTACCATTAGCTGGGCAGGTTTAAACTGCCAATTCAACCTGTCAAAATAAACCATTTCGACAGGCTTAAACCTTTCTTTGAAATATTAATAAGTCACCCTTAACATAGGCCCTATTGCCCATAGGGCAGGGTGCATAGCATTTAAAAGTAGGACATATATAAATTTAATACTGCACATGTCCTTACAATAAAAAGGCATACAAATTATTTTCCCTTCAGCAAGGCTGACTGCTTCCACAGGGAAATTGTGGATTACATTAGAATGCCTCAAAAAGTTAATTTTGGATTGACCACAGCCAGAGAAATATTTAAAGGATCCTTTTAATAGTTAAACAAAATCCAGTTCAATGTAAAGTTGAATTGTGTCTATTCCAGAAAAGGTACTTCAGAAAAGTTACCTTTTGCCTGTCTAAAGACTCTGGAGGCCTTTCTGTAAGTATTTAACTGTCACCTTTCCCTTGATTGCTCCCTAGTTGTGAGCTGTGAACTTCTCCCAGGTCAGTGTGGAGAGGTGTTATCCTCCCTTTGACAGCATGGTCGAGGGATTACACCCAGACTCCTGATTGTACTTCAAATGGGCCTTCTATGTCACAGGCAGACGTACCCCCAACTGGGCCTGCATCCCCTTTTGTCCTTCTAGTCTGCAAAACACCATCCTAAGTGGGAGGGAGAGCTGTTCCAATACTGGTTTAGAGTGACCACCGTGGGGGAGCTGTGAGCATCCTCTTTGACATTAGAGTGTCAAATCCTACATTGAAAGTCACCTCCCGCTCAACAGGTTTGCTTGGATTCTATATATATAGGATTTGGGATGCAAGTCAAAGGAGGGGAACAAAATGTCAAAACACTTTGGGGGTCATTACGAGTTTGGCGGTAGCAGGACCGCCATTTTGGTGGTGGCAACACTAACAGGCTGGCTGATGAGACTGCCAAAATTATGGCCATGGCAGTACTTCCAACAGAATACAGCCAAACCACCGCCGGCACCGCCACTGCAGCCATGCAGCCACAGACAATGGTAGCCACCTGCAGGCCGACGGAGCCATGTTTCTGCCAGACAGATTATGAGGTTGCACACCGCTAAGGTTTCCGCCGTAGTTGTACCACCACGGAAATCCAGGCGGAAACCAACTATACAAAAGGAGACACTCACCTTCAGGAAGCCATACTCGTCCGGAGATGCCATGGAACCTGAACTACACATCCTCCCTCTGCTCCTGCTCGCCCAATGACTTTGGAACCAGCCATTACGGCAGCAACCATGAGTACACACACTTCCCAGTCACTGTTGTAAATTATCAAAGTACCTATTGGGAACAGGTGGCGAGGTCGACACTCACACGCAACCCCATACCGACATGCATACACACACAAAGCCACATGCACATACATGGTACACACCTTACAGCCATTTCTCACAAACACACATGCCTAAAACACACACACAAATCCCCAGATACACAGCACCTGCACAGTCAAACACAACAACACACAACACCACCAAACGGCACAACTACACCACAATTGCTACATTATCAAAACATTGTCAAGGACACACAATAGACAATACCCCTTGACAAATTATGCATGCAACACCCAGTACCACCGCCAGGGAATGAATACACACAACCACACATCCAAAAAAGGCAGCACACAACATGCCCTGCAAACACACTACACATCTTACCTGACATACCATTCTCCACACACACACTAGCGCACATGATACAAACACACAAAGGCATACAACACTGCAGCTAATACATGACAACACAAACACCACACAATACCAGCACTACAACATGTCCACAACATACACATGGTCGTCACACAACCCACCCATCACTGGTGGACAAATTCAATGCACACAACCACACAAGCTGCTCAAACATAATAGGTAGCACAACCACCACTGATAAATAAATGTACACACACAATGTCAGCCAATACCAAAACTGCCCTAAGTTAAGAAATGCAGGACAAAGATATGAGATATAAACCAACAACAGGTTGGTCCTTAATAGATAGTAATAACATTTTAAAAAATATCTATGTCCAAGGCCAGAGGCTAGTCCAACAGTAGAGTGTGGAACATACACACAAAGCACATGTTAGTGCCCCCAACTTGACGCCTGATTGCCATATAACATCCACAGGTAGGGGCATCATGGGGACCGGCAGGCACTTCAGGGATTGGTGGAGAAAGGGGGGGGTTGTGCTTAGCATTGGGAGGGGGACCTTTGGGTCTAGGTTTGGGTGGGGGGGCTTAGGACGAAGCTATGGAAAGGCATGGGTACTTTTGGGAGGGGTTGACTTCTTGGTGGTGGAGGGGCATGGGTGCTAGTTGGGGGGCAGGGAAGGTACCTAGAGGTGGACACAGAACGTTTGAGGATATCACGGGGCGGGAGAAGAGTAGGGAAAAGAGAGAAATCAGAGAGGAAAGCTTTCTTTGACATACAGGGACTGTCATGGCAAAATGGTTTGGGTATATAGGGAAAGGGAGTGGTTGTACGAGGTCCTGTTGTGGATGTCTGGGGTGCATGTGTGTGCGAGGTATGCTTGTGGGTGGTGGGTGTCTGATGGGTGGGTGAGTGTGGGCACTTATGTGTCTTGGAAGGAGGGGGGGTGGAGCTGCTAGGAGACGCTGTGGTGGATCGTGACTGTTGAGGTGGTGATTGCAAGTATGGTGAGTGTGCTGCATATTGTTGTGTCTATGGTTGTGGTGTCTGTGGATGTGGTGACTCAGTTGGATGTCTGAGGGTCTGCTCTTGTGATGTCTGTGGGTAAGATTGGTGTTGTGGCTGGATCTGTGGATGTTGTTGTGGTGTCTGCAGATGTTTCTGGTGTTGTGTCTGTGATGCTGGGGGTATCAGGGCAGGTAGTGACTGATGAAGTGTCTGCAGGTGGATGTTGTTTGTGTGCATACCGGTGGTGTGTCTTATGGTGCTTGTGTTTGTCAGAGCTACCCTTGGATGCATGCTTGTCTGTCTGTGTGCTTTGGCTCAGTCAGGGAAGAGAGGTTTATGATTAGGAAGAGGAAGGTGGAGGGGGCACGGAAGACAAAGGGTGACTGGCTGCCATCAGTGTGGAAGTCAGTGCCTGAAAAGATCTCTGTAGACCAGCCAGTGCACTGTGAATGCCCTCCAGGAATGCATTACTCTGTCGCACTTGAGTTGCAAGTGTCTGGATGGCATTCACGATTGTCAACTGACCCACAGAGATCGACCTCAGGAGGCAAATAGCCTCCTCACTGAGTGTAGCAGGACTGACAGGGGAAAGGGGTGAGGTGCCTGCGGCAAAGGAGACGCCCACCCTTTTGGGTAGGCGGGCACTGACAACTAGGTGGGGAGCTACAGGGAGGGTGGTGGTAGAAAGGGAGTGGCAGTCAGAGATGATGCTGGGATGGTACCAGATGGGTCCGCCACCACCAGGGAGAGGCCAACGGAGGAGGATTCAGAGGATGATGATGTCGATCCTGTCTTCCCCTTTGCCCTCCCCTTGTCCTTCTGGCCCCTGGGTCCCTCGCTGTCAGTGGTCTCAGCACTCTAAGCCCCGTGGCTGGCACCATTCCCACTTTCCTGTGCCCGTTTCCTTTGCCTACCAATGTTGATGCACAGAGAGAGAGAGGAAGAGAGAGGGTCATCACATCCAAGAATAACGTGAGCTTTTATTTGAAATGCAGCAACACACGTGCAATTCTATAATATAATATAATAATAATGATCACAGAAAGAAAGAGAATGCAATACTTCAACTATGAATAATATATATATATTATATATATATATAATATTTCACCCACCGTTCCTTCTTCGAAAGTCAAATAAGGACAATGTAATGCCCGTGAACAAGGGAAATAGAATTCCCAAAACGCATCAGGTGAACTTTCTTTTTCTTTTTGTATGTTTGCCATTACAAGTATAATAAATTGAATTCCAAGGCAGCCGAGGTGTTTTCCTTCTGAGACACCTTTCTGCATACAATTTAGCGATTTGCAATTTGCAAGTCGGTATGACTCGCAATTTGCACGTCGCAAAATTTATTTTTGCTACATCTGGCCCTAAGAGGTGTATGTCTGGAGAATAAAATAAAATAATAATAGCAATAGCAACAGACAAAGAGGATAAACGACGTGTAGCAGCAGAGCAGCTTTTTGAGAATATAATAATTAAGGAGACAGGAAAGAATGGAGGTACTGAGATCCATGGTGAAGGGACAAGTAGAAATAAAATTGTTGGACATGATGTGGAAGTATTCGAAAAGAGAACAATCCAAATGGTGCGAGGCAGTTACACTGCAGAAGTACATGGATTGTGAAGGATCCCTAGGGGTTTGAGGATTTTTGTAGTGCCGACTTTAGAGAACCCAGATCCAGAAATGATAAAGGAATGGATGGAAAATAATCATCAATGTAGCACTAATATGTTAAGAATTTTGATTAAATAGGCGTGGAAGGAACACGATAAGTTAATTATAGAAATCAAAAAAATCTTTCAAGGTTTGAAAGAATTGTGCACATTGGAAGAATTTGAAAAATAAATGGAGAAAATTAATCACAAATTGAGGAGAGTGGAGGAAATCTTGAAAATGAAAAAACAACTGAAATTGGAAGACTACGAGAAGGGACAGATCCTCACATTTGGAAGAAAGCATGATAGGGTCAGAAATAAATCAAAGTAAAATCTGACAAACGTTAGACTAATAAATCAAGGTACTCAGATGACAATTAGAGATGTAGAAAAGACTGAAGCTGATTTATGAAAGAGTCGAGAGAAAGTGAGGATACTGAGAGTGACGTATCATTACAATCAGAAAGTGGTGGAGTAAAAGACAATATTTGTAAGGAGTTCGATCTTATAGCCCAAAGAACATCATTGGGACAAGCAGGAAGAGGAAAATAGCCTCATCGATGACAAGGAGGAGGAAGAAGAAAAAGGAGAGGAATAGAAAATACAAGGAGAGTCCAATGGGAATAAAGACAAGGGGTCAAGTGATGTTGAAATGATGGAGAAAATGACGGTGGTCAATCTGTCAGCTATATGTATATCAGACTCAGAAAAAGAGGTATTATCTTTGGGATTATCTTTTTGTCCTGTGAAAGATTTTGACTATACCCTATGTCGTATTGATTTATTTAATTTGATCAGGAAATTAAAGTTGAAAAAATGGTTTGGAACCCAGGTATAAGAATGAAATATTGTTGCTGAATCTGTACCCTCCAACTTACAGATAAGGGATATACAGTAGAAATGTTACATACAATGTGTGAATTAGATGAAAATATTGAGGCCTGTCCTGATCCTGTTTTGAATTTAATAGAAATGAGAATTGATATAGAAGAACGATGTCCCAGTGGTTGTAGACCAAAATCAACCCCCCCAGTCAATTGTGATGCTATTAATATTTTTGAGAAAGGGGTGATCAAAGAAATGAAAAAAATAAGATATGGGAAAAGATTGAGTTTGGATAATCTTAAACGGAAACATACAGAAACAATTAAATCTTTACAAACCAAAAACGCTAAAATATATGACAAGGGTGGTAATGCAGTAGTACTATCTAGAGATAGGTGTATAAAAGAAGGCTTGAGACAATTACAGACTATGAGTAATTATTTGATTTAAAGTAGAGAGGAAATGTTAGAGGCTAAAAGAAATGTGTTTGAAAAACTGGATGGGTGCAGAGATATGGGACTGATTGAATGGGAGGAATATCCATTCCTTAAGATGGAATTTCCCAGAACACCGGCTATTTACTTTCTTCCTAAGTTACATAAGAATGCTGAAGATCCACCGGGAAGACCGATAGTATCATCAATAGGAAGCTTATTGGAAAATGTTTCTAAATATATGGATTTATTTATACGTCCATTTGTGGAGGCATTACCTTCTTATATCAAAGATACTGGAGGTTTTTTGAGGATTATAAATGGAGTTATGTGGGAAGATTATTTTCTTCTAAAGAGTTTGTATGTCAATAGCATATATACCTGCATACCTCATGACAATGGTATTAGAACAATAAGACATTTTTTGAGAGCTCGTTCTTTGTCATATATTTTGCATATGGAGATGTTGTTGGATATGATCTATATCTGTCTGACTAATAACTTTTTCATCTTTGAGAATACATTGTACCGTCAGAACCAGGGGACTGCAATGGGCACTTGTTTCGCCCCCAGTTATGCAGGTTTGTACCTGGGCTAGTGGGAGGAACAGGTGGTCGGGAACATCGCTGCCTTCGAGGATCAAGTAGCCCTCTGGGTGAGGTACATTGATTATATATTTTGTATTTGGAAAGGCAGTATGAGGCTGCAGTCAGATTTGTAACAACTTTAAATGATCATTCCTTAAATCTGAATTTTTTTAGTGAAATTCAACATCGGGAGATAGAATTTTTGGATGTAAAGGTTAAAGTTCTGAATAACAAATTGGAAGGTGCTTTATTTAGGAAAGATACGGCGGGAAATAGCCTGCTTCATGCTAGAAGTAACCACCCAAAAAACCTAATCCAAAGTATTCCATATTGAGAATTATTACATGCTCGGAGAAACTGTAGTTTAGATGTTGATTTTGAAAGAGAAGCTACTGTTATGATTAAAAGATTCAGGGAAAGAGGGCACCCGTTAAGAATGATTGAAAAGGCGTTGAAGAAATTCAAACAGATCAACAGAGGTGATTTACTGATAACACAACCATTGAGAGATAAGAAAGAAGATGAGTCTATAAGATTCTTTACAACATTTCATAATAAGACAGGAGAGATGAAGAGGATTTTTACAAAACTGTGGCCTGTGTTAAAAACTGATGAGAATGTGGCTACAATATTAGATGAATAACTAAAATTCACTTTTAGAAGGAGCAAATCATTGAAAGACACATTGAGTTACTGTTTAGTACCTAAAATTGAAACAAAGAAATCTATTAAAGATTTTTTTATTTGTGGGAAATGTAAGGCCTGCAAATATAGTAAAAACTGTAAAGAAATCAAGGCCCATATTTATACTTTTTGACGCAAAACTGCACTAACGCAGTTTTGCGTCAAAAAAATTAGCGCCGGCTAACGCCATTCTGAAGCACCATGCGGGCGCCGTATTTATTGAATGACGTTAGCCGGCGTTAGCCGCCGGCGCTGTCTGGTGTGCGTTAAAAAAAACGACGTACACCAGGCAGCGCCGGCGTAGGGGGAAAATGGCGTATGGGCGTCCACAAATGGTGCAAGTCAGGCTGAGGCAAAAAAATCGCCTCAACCCGATTTGCGCCATTTTTTTTCACTCCCAACCCCCATTGAAATGACTCCTGTCTTAGCAAAGACAGGAGTCATGCCCCCTTGCCCAATGGCCATGCCCAGGGGACTTCTGTCCCCTGGGCATGGTCATTGGGCATAGTGGCATATAGGGGGGGCACAAATCAGGCCCCCCTATGCCAATTTTTTTTTTTTTAAAACACTTACCTGAACTTACCGTAATGTCCCTGGGATGGGTCCCTCCTGCCTTGGGTGTCCTCCTGGGGTGGGCATGGGTGACAGGGGGTGTCCCTGGGGGCATGGGGGGGCACCTCTGGGCTCCTTCAGAGCCCACAGGTCCCTTAACGCCTGCCTTTTGCAGGCGCAAAAAAACGGCGCAAAAGCGGCCGTACGTCATTTTTTTTGACCCACCCACTCCCGGGTGTGCTTTTTGCCCGGGAGTATAAATCCCACGCACATGCCTCGGAGTCGATTTTTTAGACGGGAACGCCTACCTTGCATATAATTAACGCAAAGTAGGTGTCCACGCTAAAAAATGACGCAAACTCCATGGACTTTGGCGCTAAACGCGTCTAACGCCAAAGTATAAATATGGAGTTAGTTTTGCGTCGAAATGGCGTAAAAAAAAACGACGCAATTTCGGCGCAAACGGAGTATAAATATGCCCCCAAATTTCCAGGAGTTTCTAAACCTTTCGATATTAGAAAACATGTAACATGCAATTCTGATTACTGTATATATATGCATTGAAATGTCCCTGTTTATATAGGAAGTACTATCCTTATGGTAAAGAAAATAATACTGGAACATATGAGGATGAATCTTATCCAGCACTGAGACACTTTAAGCAATACTATGAGCAGAACACTAATAAATTAAAATATGTGGTTCTAGAAAGGGTGATGTTAAGTGAAAGAGGAGGGAATAGAACACTGGAACTCAGAAAATTGGAATCATGTCTAATCATTGGTCTTAATCCTATGGAGCCAGTAGTATTGAATAAGGATGAAGAATTACCCATTCATATGATCAATTAGAGGTTATCCTTAGTGTAATTAATGTGATAAGGTTGAAAGCTGTTTATATTGATGCATATAATGAACTATATTATGTTGGTCATATTCTGTCCGGATGGAATTTTGATATATGTTTTTATTACATTTTTTAAGAGATGGATAGGATGAAGACAGGCCGTAAGAAGCAAAAGAGCTATGGAAATATTTTATTTGATGGTCATATAAGAGAAGAATGGATGCAGGTGTTTAAAAGATATTGAACACTTGTCTGAGATGTATTTGATATATTAAAATTATAAATTTGATACAAATGCTGTTGTTTGTCTATAGTTTATGAATATGAAAGGATTCCTGTTTTAAAGGGGTGAAATGTGATAATAAGAAGAATACAAAAATATTGTGTTGGTAAAACAACTGCAATGTTAGTTTAGAAATGTATTTGAAAAAACATGTTTAAAGATGGCCTCACAGTTTGCATTATAGAAAGTAGCAAGAGGCCCGTCATTGATGTTGATAACCTTTCCGTCTGTTTCTGTATGTAAATAAATAGAAAATGAAATAAGGACAATGTAATGCCCGTGAACAAGGGAACGAGGATTCACAAAATGCGTTGGGTGAACTTTCTTTTTCTTTTTGTATGTTTGCCATTACAAGTATAATAAATTGAATTCCAAGGCAGCCTGTGACCGAGGTGTTTTCCTTTTGAAGAAGGAACGGTGGGTGAAATTTATGGGGGTTCGCTACCCCACCTCGGGCTGCAGTGCTAGAGCGAAGACTTTTAAGTGACATGTAAAGGATTTTATATATATATATATATATATATACACATATATATATATTGACTACGTATTCATGCATGCACACCGCAAATCTAAAAATAATAATAAAAAATGCATCATAATGGGGCCTGACACCGACAACATCCCTTTGGCTGCCAACTTCAGGTCGTGGAACCCGGACAACCAAAAAGAGGGCGAATGCCCAAAATGGGAGTATTTTCTGAGCAAGGCGTCCCTTCTCAGATGAGTCCCTTCTAGTCCCGGTTGTCAAGCTTCCGCCCCTTATATACTTTGAACACATTGGAGAAAATAATTCTAGAAACCTCCCCTCCCATTGAGTAAGTTGTTGTACAAACGCTGGCCATACCAGGTCAATGTTGAAAAGAACATGATAGAGACTAGCCAGATCTCAGGGAGTTTTTCAAGACCGAGCTGCTCCCTGCTTTACCATAAACATTCTCAGCCTGGTATACCTTATCATTCCTACTCCCCCATGTTATGTGCCCGTTCTTGTTGAGAAGAAACAAAAAACACATTAACAAGCTGTGCACAGAAAAATACCACCACCACCAATGTGAAGGTGTTTGAAGCTAATCTAAGCTCAAAATGGAGTCAGTGGTCAAGGTGGAGCCAGTAGTTAAATGCATTACAGGGCCAAATGGTTGCCTGTGATGCTGATGCATCAGGGTTGGTAGGAGATGCTGTGGGCAGGGTGAGGGTGAGAGTCATCGACTAACCAGGTGTCCCAGATGGGCCAGGTTGTTCATCAGTGTCCAGACATCCAAAGCTGTTGTCCTCACTGGAGCCCTCATCCTGAGGGGGACTGACAGTCTCAGGTATCCTCTCAATGGTAGCAATGAAAGGTTACCTGTGGAGGGAGGGAGATACAGAGTTCAGTTCATAATGTGTTTACTTGCTTTTGTGTGGGATTCAGACAGTGGCCTAACATGATTTCCTGCAATGACATTGACAGCTGCTGCACAGCATACCTTCATTTACATACAACTCTGTGACTAGCTTTCTATGTTCCATGTTCGGAGTTGTTATACCAGGATGGTATATATCGCACTGCAGATGGGATATGTTAATTTCAATTTTGACTTGACTGTTCACCTCTGTTACCTGGTGAATAGTCAGGCTTGCTAGATGTCACACATCACAGCTGCACAATGGACAAAGGTGTCCTAGTCAGAACACAGTATGTAGGTATGCAAGGGAAATTGTCCTGTATGTAGATGTTGTGCATGTACATAGACTCAGACGTCTTCCTCTCCAAACCAGGTCAGTCTATTCTTGGTTTTGGAAATTTTATCTGTGGCTACTAGCAATGGTCACTCAGCTGTAGCTGTGTTTTGGTTTGGTCACTATTCTGAGTGTGCCATTGCATTGCTGTCATTGCCATGTACTGGTCCTCACTGGAACAATCTAGATGGTAGAGCTTGTAATTGAGTTGTACATGCATTATATGTGATGTGTTGTGCACATTCCTGGTTTCCGCAATTATAGGTTAGTGCATCCTGGGAGTCGGAGTGATATAATTGGCCTGCAGTTCACATGCCATTTGCAAGGGCGGTGAAGGTCATTGGGCTCACTGGAGAGGTGGCATGCCAGAAAGGGGTATTAGGTATTAGGTAATTTGTTGAGAGTTGTAGTGACTTAAATAGTGAAAATTAGTGGGATTAGGTGGTGTGGGAGCATAGAGAACAAGACAATTGTGTGACATGAACGTTGCATGTACTTACCAGACTCCAGTCCCCCAAGTATGCCTGAGAGGCCCTGTGGGTGCAGTATGTCCAAGACCTTCTCCTCTATTGATGTGAAGGTAGGGGGAGAAAATGGGGGCCCGCCACCAGTCTTCTGTACCGCTATCTGGTATCTGGATGCCATGGAACGCACCTTCCCCTGTAGGTCGTTCCATGTCTTCCTGATGTTCTCCCTTGTACAAGGATAACTGCCTACAGAATTGACCCTGTCGACTATTCTTTGCCACAACTCAATTTTCCTGGCAATAGATGTTTCTTTGACCTTCGCTCCGAACAGGTATGGCTTTGCCTTAACAATTTCATCCACCATGACCCTCAACTCGTCATCTGTGAAATGTGGGTGTTTTTGTGGAGACATGGTTGTGGTTGTGTGGATGGTGTGTTGGGGTGCTGTGAGAGTAAGGGTGCAGTGCTGGGTAATTGATGTGGGTGTTGCCCTGTAAGTTGGAGATGGTCGTAGCGGATTGTGTGTGCTAGTGATGTGTGTATTCTGATGGGGTGTGCTGAGTGATATGTGTATGTGTGCCTATAGTGCACAAGTAAAAATTATTCTCTTTTAAGCTTCTCAGGGTATGTATATTGCATTCTGGATGCAAAGGATTGTGAGTTGTGTAGGGGTGTGTTATATGGTGCTGTGAGTAAGAGTGTATGGTGTGTAGATGTGTGTCAGTTGTGGGGTATCCAATGTGGTGATAGACGTGAGTAGTGAGTGCTGCGTTTCGGACCGCCAATGGTTTTCCGCCATGGAAGAACCGCTGTGGTAATTTGTGGATTGTAATTTGGTGGGTGTAATTGTGTCAGGCTGGCGTTGCTGGTGGCGGAACCACCTCTTTTGCATCCTCCAGTGTCCTGGTGGTTTGTGGAATTTGGTGTTTTTTTGGTGAACTTCACAATGAGACTCTTAATACGGCGGTCCGATTAACACCAACATGGTGGTCTTTTAAGGGCCGCCACCGCGGCGGTCTTCCCAAAAGACTGCCAGTCGTAATGAGGCCTTTTGTGTGTATCCACTGTCTGATTGCTAAATGCTCAGCTTTACTCTTACTAGACTTCTATCTCTGAGTCTGTTGGGGGTGCAGGGTCTGCATTAAATGGATTTAGGGGGTCATTCTGACCTTGGCGGACGGCGGAGGCCGTCCGCCAAGGTACCGCCGTCAGAACACCGCACCGCGGTCGAAAGACCGCGGCGGTGATTCTGACATTTGACCTGTGCTTGCGGGCGGCCGCCAAAAGACCGCCCGCCAGCCCAGGGCAAATCAACCTTCCCACTAGGATGCCGGCTCAGAATTGAGCCGGCGGAGTGGGAAGGTGCGACGGGTGCAGTTGCACCCGTCGCGTATTTCAGTGTCTGCTGGGCAGACACTGAAATACTTTTTGGGGCCCTCTTACGGGGGCCCCTGCCGTGCCCATGCCATTGGCATGGGCACGGCAGGGGCCCCCAGGGGCCCCGCGGCACCCCCTACCGCCATCCTGTTCATGGCGGGAGAGCCGCCATGAACAGGATGGCGGTAGGGGGTGTCAGAATCCCCATGGCGGCGGAGCGCGCTCCGCCACCATGGAGGATTCAGACGGGCAGCGGAAAGTCGGCGGTACACCGCCGACTTTCCGTTTCTGGCCGCGGCTGAACCGCCGCGGTCAGAATGCCCAGCGGTGCACCGCCAGCCTGTTGGCGGTGCTACCGCCGACCTCCGCCATGGCGGTAATTACCGCCATGGTCAGAATGACCCCCTTAGTGTTAGATTTAGGAGGGCACTAGGATTATCATAGTACTCTTAACCTACACACCCCACCAACGTTCCGATCCCAAGTTTATTGTGGGCAAAGACTTCAGCCATATTAAAAATGCCCTACTTGGGTAGTGGGGGCCCCAGGCACCTTTAACGTATTGTCTAGGGAGTCCACAAGGGTTATTCATATCCACTAGCCTGTGTCAAACATTAATATGACACCTCAAGGCAGACAAAAAACTCCTGGGTCTTTGGAAGGTCAGAAGAGGACTAAATCTACTCCCTGAGACATGAGAAGACCCTACAAGACTAGACCTGCACCTCCTCCTGTACCCAGGAGAAATATGTGAATTCCAAAGGTTATAAGGCTGACCTCCTGTTTAAGATACAACAAGCTCCAAGAGGCATTTTCTACAACTGCCCAGTTTCAGTCAGTGGTCAGTAGCAACTGGTTCTTGACTGGACTCAGCCTGGCATTCGGTGAGTCTCTAAGTGCCTCTTTGGAGGTCCTGGGGAGTTTAGAAGTGTACTCCTACAGTGGTTGGGACTTAAAGGACAAAAGGCAGAAGGTAAAATCATGTGCCTAGGCCCTTTTCTACAGTAACCATTGATTATCATTCTCGGTTTGGCTTCTAGGTACTATTTTGCTTAAAACTTTAAAACCTAATATCTTAGGTTCCCTTATTAGTACTTTGTCATTTTGGTGTGATTTTGTTTATGAATATTTACTCTATTTTTCTAATTTGTTTTGGGACTTCAATTGGTTTGATCTTGCCTTTGTTACTAGTTTAGACCTGCATAAATACGTTACACGTTGCCTCTACATTGAAACTACATGCTCTGTGTCATAGCAACCTGAGGACTGAGCTGAGGTTTAGTGACTTTAGTGTTTCACCTTGACAAGGATTGTGATTATTACTTGAGGTGGTTTCTTACCCCCCTCAACTAAGAACCCAGTTTCTTACTGTAACAGACACCTTAGTCCATTACAATCAAAATAGATTTCTGCTTGGCAGGGGTACCAGACACCGCATTACAAAAGTACAGGCTTTATTAGCATGTATGCACAAATTCTCTGGTCTCTGTGACTAATGCTCATTGATTTTGAAAAAGGATTTGATTACGTGGTTTTGGGGTCCCTGAACAAAGTACTCCAAAAAATATTAATGTACTCTACCATCATCCGAATGCCAGAGTGGGAGTTAATAATGCCCTTTCCCTTCCCTTCAGTATCACAAGAGATACTAGACATGGATCCCCCTCTCCTCCTTGCTGTTCAACCTTGTCATCAAACCATTGGTGGCTTGGATTAGAAACAATGGGCTGGTAAACAGAGGTTTGAAAGGAAGGGAGTCATTGAAGACTGTGTACCTTTATACACATATGATATACTCCATTTCCTGCTTCAACCAAAATGGACAGGGTAACAACTAATGAATATTTTGGAATTATATAGTGAGGCTTCTGTACTCCAAGTAAACTGGAACAAGTCAACTCTGGTCCTCCTGCGTGGAGACCCAGCCATCTGTAACTGGTGTGCTAGAATAACCATTCAAACAGCAGACGTTTAGAATACATATTGTTCTAGACCCTGAGCACTGCTGAGAGTTAAACATGAGCCCCCCTTAAGGTAAGGGATACAAAGAGATACAAAAAACTGGAACTGAAATCATTTTAAAATGATCCATACGAAAACCACAAATGATTTCTTGATTGGATACAATCTAATGCAATCTGCTTTTTCCCCAAAGATATCATTGGGTGTGTATGAAGGGTACCAGAAATGGCAAATAAGTGACTTTATTACTGGATCTCCCAATTGACTTCTGTGAGTAATTCTATATGAGGGTATAGGAGAAACCCAGCCTTTCATGCTGAAAGAGATTTGCTAGAGGAAGCGGCTATAATTAATATTCTCTGCATCCCCTGTCTGAATACCTTCCTCCTTTGAACTAGGATAGCAAAAAACTGCTGGTGGAGGGCTCCCAACTGGATTCAGTGGGAGGGTAGGCTTATACAAGAAAAGTCACTCTGGCAAAAAATGTATAAGGCACCTGCAGCGTGATTAGAAGGCTTCAAGTCATGGGATCACATTCTGATAGCCCAGTTGGGTAACGTATGGAAGGGAAATTGTAGGAAACCATTTACCACCCTACAGAGCGAATACAGCTTCATAAATCTCAATTGTTTAGATATCTCTAATTGAGACACTCCAGAATATAGCTACCTGGAAGTGGCACTATTCATGCATAAAATAAGAGGTGACATTTTGAAATTATATTGTTCCCTTATTGCAAAATCCTCTACCAATCTTCTAGCCTTGAGACTAAAATGAGAGGTGGGTTTGGGCCCTTCAGGCAAGGCTGATTTTAGGGATGCACTTCATGTACCTGAGGGTTGGCCATATTAGTTAGGCTGAGGTTAGGACAATATTAAAACCTATGTGAGGGCTATTTCATCTCTAGAATATTTTGAAGAATAGGAAGAGCACACCATGCAAATTGAATGCCAGATGAAAATGGGCAACTTCAGTCATACAAAATAGTTGTGTTGAACGCATCCAATATACAAGTGCAAAGTATATCATACACTATGCACAGTGTTGAGTACACCCATTGATTTTTCACACAAGATCAGTAAAACGTTCCATGATAAAAGGCTTAAGTAATGATTCAAGTTCCTTTTCAACAGCTTCTTGTAAATGAAATAGAATTCATCTGTATCTTTGAGTAACAGGACAGACAACCTCATTAATATGCAATTGTACTTTCATAGCCTTAAGTTTTACTAACTCATGAAACAACGAGGGAAACGTACTTGCTATTTTTTGATGAGCATTCATGTTGTAGTTCACTGAGATCAGCCCCATATCAGCAGCTGTGCTGAAACTGAGTAAATAGTAGGCCTGGGTGGAGTTCATAGAGTCAGGCTACACAGAACTCCAGAGTGGACAAAAAACTCTGCCGCCCTACGTGGAGTTCAGCAAGCAGGCAGAGTTTCCTGGTGCTCTTTTTCGCATTGAGGTTCACACCAAACACAAAGTGGAGTATGCCCTCGCCTTGAAAAATGTGCGCAAACAGTGCTACGTGGTTCGAATGGGCACAGACATCTTATTTTCTTTGTTCTGTTCATGGTGCTGGGCCTATTTTTGAATCCCCTTTTAATCCTTTCAAATCCCTGCCCTCCTAATTATTCTACCTCCAATTATTATTTATTGTTTTAGTGTGTGTTTTTGTGTTGTTGTATTTTGGTTTTTGTTCAAATTGTTTCTTTGTTTTTTGTGACCTTTTGTACTTTTTTATTTGTTCTTTACTTTCTTTGTATTTCATTTCCTTCCTTCCTTGCTTTCTTCCTTCCTTTGTTTTTCTGCTCCCCCACACCCAGTGTCATGTAAGCAGGGCAAACAGGACAGCAGCAGCACCAGGCCCCCGAGGAGGAGCCTACCCTGTGGACAGCAGTGCTGCCAAAGTGTGCAGCCCGGGGCTATTTTTTGTGGGGTGGATGTGGCAGCACTGTTTTTTTTTCATGCAGGCACACCTCAACTCCATGCTGGTAGCAGGCTGCAGGCCCGGAAGTGGGTACCCACTACAAAAATGTCTGCTACACCAGCCAGGTTCGGCGCACAGTCCAGCAGCTGACACACTGCTGGGCGGATGTCCTAGACCTGGAGCAGGACATGCTCGGCTTCGAGATTCCGGGAATCAGTGAGAATTAGTTATTTGTTATGCATGTGTTCTACAGTGCTAACACTTTGTTTTTGAGTAGCATGCTGCTCACACTTTGAGGTAAGTTAAGTTTAATTTATGTTAAGAATATTAATATTATGTGATCCAGTTTCAGCTGGGCAGGCGCTCGGCGATACCTAATCATATTCATTGGCACACGCTTTAGCTGATCAATTAAGAAGCCAGTGCAGACTCTTTTGTCCTGCTGTCACCATAGTGAATCAGTAATATCAGTGAGTTAGCGTTCTCTGTGACTTTCTTTATGTAGCTCTTACAGTCCCAAGCTATTTCACAGTGATGCGTAATATGCATTTATGCATTGCAAAAAAGAGAGACAGAGATGGTCCATGAAGGGGGTTCAGAAATGATAATATAATCAAAAATCATAAATTGCAATGCTTTAGTTCCAAATGTAGTTTCTGTTAAGGAAATTTGGAATAGGGATTTTAGGATTAGTATAGCCAACTCAACAATAGTCGATAGACTCAATACTAGTGCTATAGGTGATCTGTTTTAGATGAGTACAATGTGACTGCCTGTCATAATAAAGTTGTGGGGATGAACTGTACCACTAATATATTTTTTTATCGTCTTCATTTCTTACATCAGCACCCAAGGGCAAGAAGAGGGGCAGTGCAGAGGTGATTCTGGGTAGAGCTGGAGAGGAGGCGCTGACCACCAGTGCCACTGCTGAGGGCTCTGCTCAGCCTAATAAGTCCTATTATTTATTATTTTTATTTCCCTAAAGTTAGGTTTTATGATTGTTGTGGGCTTAGGGTAGAATATTGGGATATTGGAATGTTGGTGCTGGGTTCCAGGACAGGAGTTGCTGCCTGGAGCATGGTGTCGCTTGCGAGAAATAAAGTTGCTCTGGCATTCTTATCTGCCATCTTCCTTTTACATGGTGAGGAGGATGGGATACAAACCCACGCGTGTAAAGCACAGTGGAGTCGCTCTTTTACCTCTGCCCACTATTCTACTTTAAACTTTTGCCTTGTTTATTTTTCTTATACGATCTCCTTTTCTTTCCAACTCCCCTATCCAACTTTTGCTTTATTCCTATCCCGGCATTATCTTTTTTTTTTCCTAATTTCATGTTTTTTTGGGTAGCTGACTTTTTCTGGTCAATGCTTGTGATGCTATTAATTGTGTTTGATCAATGACTTTGTGTTTCACCACTGCGCATATTAGTTGCTCAATGTTCACCAGTAGCACATTACATGTTGTGTTCAGTTTAGCTGCCTATTGGCTTTAACAGGATATTAGACATTACGGCCCATATTTATACTTTTTGACGCTAAACTGCGCTAACGCAGTTTAGCGTCAAAAAGTTTTGCGCCGTCTAACGCCATTCTGAAGCGCCATGCGGGCACCGTATTTATGGAATGGCGTTAGACGGCGCAATCAGACCGGCGCTGCCTGGTTTGCGTGGGAAAAAACCACGTAGACCAGACAGCGCCGGCGTAGGGGGAAAATGGCGCATGGGCGTCTTAAAATGGGGCAAGTCAGGTTACGTCGAAAAAATCGTCTTAACCCGACTTGCGCCATTTATTTTCGACGCCCATCCCCCATCAACATGACTCCTATCATTGTAAAGATAGGAGTCATGCCCCCTTGCCCAATGGCCATGCCCAGGGGACTTCTGTCCCCTGGGCATGGTCATTGGGCATAGTGGCATGTAGGGGGGCACAAATCAGGCCCCCCTATGCCACAAAAAATTATTAAAAAAAAAAAAAAAATACTTACCTGAACTTACCTGGGGTGGGTCCCTCCAGCCTTGGGTGTCCTCCTGGGGTGGGCAAGGGTGGCAGGGGGGGTCCCTGGGGGCAGGGGAGGGCACTCTGGGCTCATTTTGAGCCCACTTGTCCCTTAACGCCATGCCTGACCCAGGCGTTAAAAAGCGGCGCAAATGCGCCGTTTTTAGCCACGCCCACTCCCGGGCGTCTCTTTTGCCCGGGAGTATAAATACCACGTAAAGGCCTGGGAGTCATTTTTTAGACGGGAACGCCTCCCTTGCATATCATTAACGCAAGGAAGGGGTTCACGCTAAAAAATGACGCACATTCCGGGAACTTTGGCGCTATTCGCCTCTAACGCCATAGTATAAATATGGCGTTAGTTTGCGTTAGTTTTGCGTCGAAATTGCGTCAAAAAAAACGACGCAATTTCGGCGCAAACGGAGTATAAATATGCCCCTACATTTGGTATTTGGGTTAGATGCCTATTGGCTTTAACATGGCATTAGCTATTACATTCTGTATTCAGTTTAGCTGCCTATTGGCTTTAACATGGTATTAGACATTACATTTGGTATTTAGGTTAGCTGCCTATTGGCTTTAACGTGGAGTTAGACATTGCAGTTGAGACATTGCAGATGAGCTGTGTTTTTCCAAGCTGTGTTTTTCCACATGATAGACCAAGCTGTGTTTTTCACACCAGACCTTAGCTGATAAGATCGCGTAGATTTTGTGTTTACCTCTCAATCCAGTCTGGGAACGAGTGAATTCTGGAGAATTGGCCACTCTCCAAGTTTATTTGGTTCTCACACTGAGTTTGCTTTTAAGGATGGCTCTGGGCAACAGCAAAAATAGAAAATATCTTGACTTCAGACAGGAACGGACGTCAGTTGCCTGTCCCCGTTTGGGTAGAAAATCTCTTTCTCTCAGTTGAACCGGAGTCATCAACTTGACGCCCCAGAAAGATGAAGCAGAGGGATAGGCCCTACAGCCCTACGGTCATGCAATTTTGACTTTTATGCTTTGCTTTGAAGTTATGCTATAATATAATCACATGTATTTGCTGTGTACATTGCAACTGAGAAGTACTTTGATATATTTTGCTTTCATTGCTGCAACTACTTTTGAATGTGTGCCTCCAACCTACTAATTTCGTCTCTCAGGAACCTCGTGGTGAAGTAATAATAACAATAAATGTTTTCTCTAAACTCAGGAGTGCATTCCAGAGAGGTTTTGTAAGATCAGTCATAAAATAAGAGAAGGAAAGCAGGACAATGCTAGTCTCTAGTTCAATTATCTTCTGCTTTGTTGGTAATCTTTCCCTCTCTCCTATATGTTTTGAGGTACTGTAAGACTAAGAATAGATTTTGATACTCTGATTGCAGGCCCAAGTAAGCTAGCATTATAAATAATATTCACCATGTATATTTGTTGAGAAGGCTTTCTTTTTCTTGCTCATGCTCTAAGA
Organism: Pleurodeles waltl; assembly: GCF_031143425.1. Taxonomy (NCBI): domain Eukaryota; kingdom Metazoa; phylum Chordata; class Amphibia; order Caudata; family Salamandridae; genus Pleurodeles; species Pleurodeles waltl. The sequence goes on from NC_090441.1 coordinate 58,762,932, forward strand.
TTTAACAAGAGAGTGGCTATGGTAATGGAACAATCCCCCAGCCCCAAAGTTGTGCTGTGTAATTCATTTATACAGTGTACAGCATTCCATGACAGTGCAGCATGGCTGGAAGGAATGAGGTCCCATCCCAAGTCATTTGCCAACCAACACTATGGTGCATATTTAAGAGTCCCTAGTGCCACCTAATCACCATCATAGAATCTTTTGTTTTATACTAAGGCAGCACTAAAGTGGCTTTTTCCCTGCGCCATATTTACAAAGTCGCACAATGCGTGCCTTGAGCCACTTTGTACACCCTGGTGCCACATTATGCCTGCACCAGGTAAAATGTATGCAAATGGGCATTCCGGCACTAGGGGGCCCGCAAAAATGGCGCAGTGAAATTTAACAAATTTCACTGCCCCATTTTTTGGCATCATTTTTTAATGCCTGCTCAAAGCAGGTGTTAAAATGACGCTCCCATAGAAACCTCTGGCTCACCTTGCACTTTGCTACACTAGCATCAACATTTTTGATGCTAGTGTAGCAAAGCAGCACAATAGTGACACAAATGTTGATGCTATTGTGCTAACGACCACCATGGTGTGCCATATTATGAATACGGCGCAACCCTGCTGTCCCTGGGTGCCCTTAGGGGGGTGCAGAAAAAGTGGCGCATCAGCTTTGATGCAACACTTTTTTCAAATATAGGCCTATATGTCTTTCATTGAACATTATTATTCCACCCCTTCATTGTGCTTCAATGAGTCATCATCATCACTGGCTATAGCTCTGCCCCTCAATTACGAAATGTTTTTGGCTGGCTTGACTACCTGGCTTTTCTGACATTGCAAATCAACAAAATGCCAGAGTGATATTTTTTGATAGAAGATACTGCAGTGCTTACCGAACTGTAGTGATGTATTATGGTTGTATTTTTTTTATTTAAAAAATGAACGGTAGGGGTATCTGCCATATAAAAAATGTTTAATTTGTTTCTAGCCACACAGAGTGTTGCCGGCTCAAGAACCACTGCAGGAGGAGACAGGGATTCGGTTGGAGGGGGATCGGCAGCAGGGATGGGTGGTAGTAAGTCACATTGTTTGCTTATTGACAATTACTAATATACTCACTAGCTACAAGGGCATTGTATTTTATTTTTATTTTTGTTCTAATCACTTGACTCACTGTATTAGTTAAGTGAGGCAGATATGCATCCCACCCATCATCATTCGTCAACCCCTCCCTGCCCATTGCATTTTGCCACCTATGACCGAAGTGGAATATGGTTCAATTTGCAATCTGCACCTGCTAGTTACACAGCATTTATGAAGTTCTCAATACATTGCAGTCCAAACATGCAAGGTGTGTTTCCCTTCACCTACTCAGTCATCTCTTAGTACTTCACTCGTTTATTCTTTCTTAAGTTCATCCGTCCTAGCCTACCAAACAATTGAAAAAAACATTCTTGGCATGTGCCACAGGCCATGTGAAGTAATTCCAAAATATATTTCATGGTTTCACATAACAGATTTTTTTTACACCTATTCAGATTTTTCCCTTTTGACTTTCTTCAGTTACGGTGACTGAATAAGCCAAAGCTTAGCCATGTGATGAATCGATGATCAGTGACACCTCACTATTCTATAGAAAAAGCTCTACCTACTTGCCTAATCCCTCTCCCTTACACTGCAGTAGAGTAAATCAAGTTTCCTTTCCTTAATACCCAGTAGATTAATTTGTTGAAAATAATTTGTGGTGTGGGCGAGGCCACTGAGTAAAGTGAGACTAAGTGCCTGATTTGATTTCAAGTTTGGCGTAAGGGACACTCTGTGATGAACATGCCAAATACAATCTCTATAGCCCGTTCCTTTCCCTGTGGTGCAGTGCATCTTGTCCCCAATGCCTAGACAGACAGGATAATAATATCCTAATTTTCTATGTGATGTGTGTGATGTAGTGTCTTTTGTATTACTCATCTGCCTCTTTGGAGTCAGGGTAGAAAGTGAAAGGCATTTGGAGAACAGTAGGCCTGCTGGATTTAAAGATAGATAATTGTCAACTACAGCTGCCCCAGCTGCAGACAGTAGCAAAGTTCCTGACGCCCTGGCAAGCTTGCCCCCATTAATTTAGCACAGCACCTTGCACTCCCTAGTGCATAATGCCTTACTCATTAATGATAGGTAATTTATTTTTATTTGTCCACTCATAGCGTTTGTTTAGTTACTAGAACAGCCTTTAAAAGAAAATAAAAATCAAATCACTGTTTTTTTAATTCGTTATTATTCTGCCTTCATTTTTTGCCAGACAATCAGTGCTTTTTATGTGAGGAATGTGTGGGTAAAAATACATTTGGGCCTGCAACTCTCCTAATCATATTCACATCAAGTTCCAATACCCCTATTGGGCCAGCAAAGTACTGCTTCTGTGCCACCCACTACTTACTTTCAAACAAGTGTTTGCACAGAGCATTATTTACAATGTGTCTTTTTCCTTTTTGTTTTTCGTGATAAAGCTGTTATTGCTGGACCACAAGCACCACCCACCAGGCAGGAGATAGAGGCCCAGCTGTGGCGGCAGAGCTGGGACCATCCATTCTGAATATCAGTGGCGGGTGGCCCTGAAGGATGAATAAGCGGAAGTAGCTGCCTCTGACCTGGGCCCAGTTCAGCAAGCCCAAGCCTTCAGCCTCACAGCCATTTCATTGTCAGTGCTGGCTCCAGCTTTCAGGGGCCCTGACTGCCACTGTTGCCACACCTTCCCACTCAGGAAGACAATTTCAGCTCAGAATTGCGTCCTGCAGCTACTCAACAACTTTGAAAGTTGGCTTGGGAGCACAGAGCAGAGCCTAGACCAGCCCCAGACTCATATAGACAATTCCCTCTTCTAGCCCCTTTTATATTTTTTATATGGGAGGGGCATGTTGGTGGAGAGGGTCGGAAGAGAGTTGGAACTGGTTGTTTTTTGAAGCACTTTTGCTTGAACATTAGTTGGGGAAGTGTCAATTTGCTCTAAGATTTAACAAGAGAGTGGCTATGGTAATGGAACAATCCCCCAGCCCCAAAGTTGTGCTGTGTAATTCATTTATACAGTGTACAGCATTCCATGACAGTGCAGCATGGCTGGAAGGAATGAGGTCCCATCCCAAGTCATTTGCCAACCAACACTATGGTGCATATTTAAGAGTCCCTAGTGCCACCTAATCACCATCATAGAATCTTTTGTTTTATACTAAGGCAGCACTAAAGTGGCTTTTTCCCTGCGCCATATTTACAAAGTCGCACAATGCGTGCCTTGAGCCACTTTGTACACCCTGGTGCCACATTATGCCTGCACCAGGTAAAATGTATGCAAATGGGCATTCCGGCACTAGGGGGCCCGCAAAAATGGCGCAGTGAAATTTAACAAATTTCACTGCCCCATTTTTTGGCATCATTTTTTAATGCCTGCTCAAAGCAGGTGTTAAAATGACGCTCCCATAGAAACCTCTGGCTCACCTTGCACTTTGCTACACTAGCATCAACATTTTTGATGCTAGTGTAGCAAAGCAGCACAATAGTGACACAAATGTTGATGCTATTGTGCTAACGACCACCATGGTGTGCCATATTATGAATACGGCGCAACCCTGCTGTCCCTGGGTGCCCTTAGGGGGGTGCAGAAAAAGTGGCGCATCAGCTTTGATGCAACACTTTTTTCAAATATAGGCCTATATGTCTTTCATTGAACATTATTATTCCACCCCTTCATTGTGCTTCAATGAGTCATCATCATCACTGGCTATAGCTCTGCCCCTCAATTACGAAATGTTTTTGGCTGGCTTGACTACCTGGCTTTTCTGACATTGCAAATCAACAAAATGCCAGAGTGATATTTTTTGATAGAAGATACTGCAGTGCTTACCGAACTGTAGTGATGTATTATGGTTGTATTTTTTTAATTTAAAAAATGAACGGTAGGGGTATCTGCCATATAAAAAATGTTTAATTTGTTTCTAGCCACACAGAGTGTTGCCGGCTCAAGAACCACTGCAGGAGGAGACAGGGATTCGGTTGGAGGGGGATCGGCAGCAGGGATGGGTGGTAGTAAGTCACATTGTTTGCTTATTGACAATTACTAATATACTCACTAGCTACAAGGGCATTGTAATATTATTTTTATTTTTGTTCTAATCACTTGACTCACTGTATTAGTTAAGTGAGGCAGATATGCATCCCACCCATCATCATTCGTCAACCCCTCCCTGCCCATTGCATTTTGCCACCTATGACCGAAGTGGAATATGGTTCAATTTGCAATCTGCACCTGCTAGTTACACAGCATTTATGAAGTTCTCAATACATTGCAGTCCAAACATGCAAGGTGTGTTTCCCTTCACCTACTCAGTCATCTCTTAGTACTTCACTCGTTTATTCTTTCTTAAGTTCATCCGTCCTAGCCTACCAAACAATTGAAAAAAACATTCTTGGCATGTGCCACAGGCCATGTGAAGTAATTCCAAAATATATTTCATGGTTTCACATAACAGATTTTTTTTACACCTATTCAGATTTTTCCCTTTTGACTTTCTTCAGTTACGGTGACTGAATAAGCCAAAGCTTAGCCATGTGATGAATCGATGATCAGTGACACCTCACTATTCTATAGAAAAAGCTCTACCTACTTGCCTAATCCCTCTCCCTTACACTGCAGTAGAGTAAATCAAGTTTCCTTTCCTTAATACCCAGTAGATTAATTTGTTGAAAATAATTTGTGGTGTGGGCGAGGCCACTGAGTAAAGTGAGACTAAGTGCCTGATTTGATTTCAAGTTTGGCGTAAGAGACACTCTGTGATGAACATGCCAAATACAATCTCTATAGCCCGTTCCTTTCCCTGTGGTGCAGTGCATCTTGTCCCCAATGCCTAGACAGACAGGATAATAATATCCTAATTTTCTATGTGATGTGTGTGATGTAGTGTCTTTTGTATTACTCATCTGCCTCTTTGGAGTCAGGGTAGAAAGTGAAAGGCATTTGGAGAACAGTAGGCCTGCTGGATTTAAAGATAGATAATTGTCAACTACAGCTGCCCCAGCTGCAGACAGTAGCAAAGTTCCTGACGCCCTGGCAAGCTTGCCCCCATTAATTTAGCACAGCACCTTGCACTCCCTAGTGCATAATGCCTTACTCATTAATGATAGGTAATTTATTTTTATTTGTCCACTCATAGCGTTTGTTTAGTTACTAGAACAGCCTTTAAAAGAAAATAAAAATCAAATCACTGTTTTTTTAATTCGTTATTATTCTGCCTTCATTTTTTGCCAGACAATCAGTGCTTTTTATGTGAGGAATGTGTGGGTAAAAATACATTTGGGCCTGCAACTCTCCTAATCATATTCACATCAAGTTCCAATACCCCTATTGGGCCAGCAAAGTACTGCTTCTGTGCCACCCACTACTTACTTTCAAACAAGTGTTTGCACAGAGCATTATTTACAATGTGTCTTTTTCCTTTTTGTTTTTCGTGATAAAGCTGTTATTGCTGGACCACAAGCACCACCCACCAGGCAGGAGATAGAGGCCCAGCTGTGGCGGCAGAGCTGGGACCATCCATTCTGAATATCAGTGGCGGGTGGCCCTGAAGGATGAATAAGCGGAAGTAGCTGCCTCTGACCTGGGCCCAGTTCAGCAAGCCCAAGCCTTCAGCCTCACAGCCATTTCATTGTCAGTGCTGGCTCCAGCTTTCAGGGGCCCTGACTGCCACTGTTGCCACACCTTCCCACTCAGGAAGACAATTTCAGCTCAGAATTGCGTCCTGCAGCTACTCAACAACTTTGAAAGTTGGCTTGGGAGCACAGAGCAGAGCCTAGACCAGCCCCAGACTCATATAGACAATTCCCTCTTCTAGCCCCTTTTATATTTTTTATATGGGAGGGGCATGTTGGTGGAGAGGGTCGGAAGAGAGTTGGAACTGGTTGTTTTTTGAAGCACTTTTGCTTGAACATTAGTTGGGGAAGTGTCAATTTGTTTAGGGAGAGGGACAGGCCTGTTGTGGGTGGAGAGGGTACTTTTTAGTAAAATATTAAAGGGGAAAACATTTTTACCACACTTTATGCCTGATGTAGTTTATTTGTGTTTTAATTTTACTTTGCACTGCTGCCTTTTTGCGCAGCTTGTTTTTAAATCTGTATATAAAAGTGTATAGCAATTAGTTATAGTTAGTTATATACCCTTGTCTTATTACCCTCTGAGACTATATTTACCATTAGGGGGATGCTGCCATGATCTATATTGTCTACAACTATCTATATAAATGATTACCTATCTACAGTAGCAGTTAGTTGCTCACCTACTAACTTAACTAGTTCTCTGCACTCCATACTTCTCTTACCTGAATATAGATGAAGCAATAAAAGGAAGGCATCACAACTCCACCATCAAGGTCCCATTTCCACCCAGGTGAGCTCCAACTGTAGGATTAATTGGAAGGATTATCCATTGCAGGCAACTAAATGGAAAAAAAAACACTGAGTTCGTGAGTTATAAATGATATCATAGCTTTACAGAGAATTAGGACCAGACTGCTACATGACACAACAAAGAATATCTATTAGTGATAAAATAAAAAAAATAGCAATAGTAACTTCTTCTGAGAAATGGGGAGCTAGTATTGAGTTAAAACTAATGTTACGGAATCCTTGAGTCATGAAAAGTGAACTCAAAGTCTGGAGTGGACAAGGTTAAGCATTTATGCAACACAAGGCCTGAATGATGATGCTGATGACTGATGTTCTTCTATATCTAAAATATGGATCACTGTTTATGCGTGGGTGAGTAAATGGGTCCAGTGTGGGGTACTGCTTTGGCAATAGCAGATTCTGCATTGTGTTGGTGTTGCTTTCACGACATCTGCCTTACCAAGAGTGTAATCCATTTAAAGTGTAAATTGAGTCACACCTCAATAAATCACACAGCCCGGGGGAATAGATGGGAAATGTGTGAAAAGGCAAAAACTACACAAGGGCAATGTTCATCTGGCCGATGAGCAGCACATCATCATCATCAATCTGTTGTGTAAAGAAAGAAACAAAGGAATGATTATGACATAGTTCAGTTAAATGTATTGCAAACAGTCCTTGTGCGACACAGACCCAAGTTATCAGATATCTAAATGTTCTGTCTTCTAGGTTTAAAAATAATGAGGAGTAAACCCAACCAGTTCTAAAAAATATTCTTAAAAGAAAAATCATATTGTATGGCAAACTTTGGTGGTGCATCTGCATTCTCCTAGGGAATCTCCAACACACTTGGGTGCCTATCTGGACCGGTTCGGTAAGTAAGCAGGAGAGCTGAGCTAAGTTTTCGCCTACGGCATCTGGATTGTAAAACAGAAACTGTATTGTAGAGTCAAGGAGAAGGGCAGAAGGAAGGTAAGTTTTGAGGAGGAGTGTACCAAGAAGACTCAGAGTCAGAGCAAAAAAACAAGATGACTCAGAGTTTCACTTTTGAAACCAGTGACACATACACACTCTGCAGCATTTCCCAAATGAACACACCTTTCTCCATTCCACATAGCTAAGTACTAGGCCTCAGAGTCATGGTTTTCCTTTGAAGTCAATAATATATTTCTCCTAGATAGTCCCTCCCTGAGTTCTTCCATCCTCCTCCTTTCTCCGAGTAACTCCGTTTTCATTCCCAATCCTAGCAAGACAGATGCGTAGTGCACTTTCTTTGAAGAACAAGTAGAGAAACAGAATTGCAGTATTTTGTATTGGTTTTTGTTTGTTATCTAAAGTGACTGGTCTGGTCTCTGACGAACCAGAAAAAAGGAGTGGACTCTGCAAGTAAATATTGCTAAGTGTGAAAGGGCCAATCACTTTTAGGAAAAATTCTCACCCTTCATTCAGGCCCCAAACATTGCAATTGTCTAAATCAAGTTTACAGATCACAGTTGAGAACCCTCCCTCACTGTCTGCCATCATGTGAATCAACAATCATCTTTAACAATCACACACACTCAGTGTTGTAATAGTTGTAGTTAGGTCTTCCAATCCAAGCATGGGTAGGTTAGGTAGAAGGAACACAATTGTATCTTTGACGCAGGCAACACATCGGCATTTGGTATTGGCAATCTTGTAAACCAATGATCTTCTGGGGAAGCCATGCTAAGTGATGAAAAAGAAGATAGGCATGTGAGGGAGGCAGGCATTGCCTCCAATGTCATGAAGTGATTGTGGGGGCTTCTTCACTGCACACTGGTACAACTGCAATCTGGCCGTATATGTACTAAAATATGGTGGGGCAGAATACATCTCACACAAACATAATATTCCAGTTATTTTTTTTCTTTTGTTTTGTTGCAAAGAAAGAAGTTCAACTAGAAATATTTAAAAACTTCTATGGTGGCACTGGCATACTCAGTCCGGGAAGTAGAGTTCACCCTCAAACTCAGGTGGAACACCCAGAAGTTAGTTAACATACTTGATTCTGACAAATCATCCTCTTCTTACTCCTGTGGTGTTTCAGGATCGGAGTAATCAGGTGATATAAAGTGTTGGTTCATTTTGATCATGGTTAATCTCTCCACGTTTTGGGGCAAGGGACTGGTCCTTATCCCTGTAACTACTGCACCAGTTGAACTGAACACACGTTCATCAGACACACTGGCTACAGGGCAAGCCAGATACTTTATTGCCAGCCTACGGAGCTCTGGGCATTGGCTCATCTTCCCATACCAATATGCAAATGGCTTTTGATCCACATACACCTCTTTGGGTCATCCAAATACTCCTGGAACATCCTCTGAATGGTCATTGGTGCTGATACTTTCTCAACCTCTTTTGCCTTCACCTCTGCACTGAATTTAAGACCTGCCGCTTAAAACCAAGCCAATGCAGAGGTTGGGTCAGATTCTTCAGTTGTTGTTGGTGCTCTTGTTGGTGGTGTTGGCTGCTGTGAGACAAGACTGCCCTCTATGGAAGTTGAAGGCGCACCCCAAAACTGTGGAGTATGACTCTAAGTTCCAGCCATTCCACCTCCAGTTCTCTGGCTTGCTCAACAATCCACCTCTTTTATTTTGAAACATTCCCTTCAGAAAAAAGAATAAAAGTGGGTAAAAACTTTTTTTGTAGTATGTATCAATTAGGGTGGCACAGATGTACTCTTTGGATGTGATAATGTCATTTTGCAGCCTTGCATTACAAGTCATCTGATAGCTTAGGCTCTCAACCAAGGCATGCGCATCTTGGTTAATACCTCCAAGTGCGAACATTTCAGACACCTTCTTTAGCTGCTACTGTAGTAGATGCAACAACGGGATAGCTTGGCCCTTCGTACTGTCCTCCTTGCTATCTTCCTGTGTGAAAAACGCAAAATGGAGCAGCATCTGTGTCAGGCATTTGACTAGGCACCATTTGTCCACATCCATGGTCATAGCTTTCCCAATTGCATCCCCTTCTCTTAGAATGATAAAGCCATTGATCTGTCTGTACTGCTCAAACAGACGTTGTAACATATAATAGATGGAGTTCCAACATGCTGGCACCTCCTGTATCAGGGTGTTAACTGGTACTCTATTAGCAGTGAGCGTAATTTTTTATCCTGCCGGCAGAGTTGGAGGAATTTAGGCCCACATTATAACTTTGGAGGTAAGTGCCGCCTACCGCTGCGGCAACGGCCTCCAAAAGACCGTCGCCATGGCTAACATCCGCCTGCCATAATATGACCCCAGTTGTATTTTCACCACAAGAAGAGCGGAAATCCAGCTGTGGCCATGCTGGCGGATGGTGTTAAGGTGACGCTGCTACCATCAGCAGGGCAACACCAGTAGACCGCCGCCAGCCGCATTATGAAAAATAATACGGCCTGGCGGTGTTCTGCTGGCGGACGCTGCTGACGGTAGCAGTGCCCGTCCCCTGCCTGAAGATCCCCTGGATTCAGGTAAGTCAGGTTTCCAACAGGGGAGGGTAGTGGGGGGTGTTGTGTGTGTGTGTGTGGGTGTGGGTGTGTGTGTGTGTGCATGAATGTGTGAGTGTGTGCGTGAATGCGAATGAGTGTGCAGTGTTACTTGCATGTGTGTGTGCATGTGTGAGAATACGTGAATGAATGGAAATGTGAATGCGTGTTTGTGTGTACGTTGGGATGTGTTTACGGATGTGTGCATGAATAAATGGATGCATGCGTGTATGCCTGTGTGAGTGAGTGTGTGAATGTGTGGTGTGTGCCTGCGAGTGTGCGTGTATGGGAGGAGGATTGGAAGGGGGAGTGTGGATGGAACAGGGGGATGTGGGTTGTCTAGGGAGTGTTATCCTCCTACCAGTGACAGGGAATGAATTCCATGTCACTGGTAGGGCCTACCGCCATGGTTTCCGTGGTATTACGAATGCCACGAAAACCATGGCGGAAGGCAGGGTCATAATGTCGCCGGTAGGACAGTAGTGGCCGCCGGGTTGGAGATTGTTATCTCCAGCCCGGCGGCTGCTACCGCTATGGCGGTCGGTGTGGTACATTGGCGGGTTGGCTCCAGCCAATCCGCCAATGTCATAATGTGGAGGTATATCCGCCAGCCTGTTGGCGGTACTACCACCACATTTCCACCGACCACCAGGGTCATAATGATCCCCCCCAGTAATTTTTCACTACTCTTGTAATGTGGAATCACTTATAAAATTGCGCTGCTCCTCTCCGCCAGCAGAATAATCACTTTTAGCATTGAAAAAGTATTGGAGTGTAGGTTTAAGATTGCAGCCGCATGAGATGAGCAGTCTAGATTTTCACGTTCTCTCACATTGGGCCCTCCCCTATCTGTGTGGTGGTTAATTTTATGCACATGCGTGTTGACAAGGCCCATGTAGTCGTAGTCGCAGGAATAGCAGCTGTGGGTATACAATAGACAGTCTAATCGCTTTTCCCGTTTCTTCAGCTGCTGCCACCATGATGATGATGAGTAACACCGGACTCCCTCCTTTTATCGAGGTCACCATCACCAGCCTGCCTGACACTTTCACCAGTGAGCAGATGTGTATCTTCTTCACCTTTCTGGGGGAAATCGAAGAGCAGCTGCAGCTCTATAGAGTAAGTGCCGCCATGAGGGTCAGGGAACCTCAGCTGACCTCACTACGATCTACACATTGAAATTTAGGGCATAACGCCACTCCTGATGATTATTGCTAGAAACCTGGGGTCATGTGACAACTCCAAGAGTCTCTGGCAAGTGGGTCCACTATCTGACAATTGTTTCACATATGTTTTTGAAAGATGTAAGTTAGATGAAATCTGCATTGGCTCCAGTTTGAAGGACCTCAAAAATGAGAAATGACTGGAGGCACCGACTTTTCAAAACCCCCCTGCTTAGTGAAAAGTACTTTTATTCCCAGCTTATGCAGTGATGGACGCAAACACGTTTGTGCACCCGGTAAAAAGTCGCACCACTGCCAGTATTTCTGGAGTTCTTTAAGACACACTTTTCTTTCCCAAGATAGGTCTACGACACTCAGAACTCTGCCTGTGGTAACTCTGGCTTTGCCAGCGCTGCTTTTTTTTGCTAGGAGCTTTCTGTGAGGATCTGAGTTTAGGGAATGTGGAACACCTCTGTTTCTGTGACGGAGAGGAGCCCATTTGCATCTGTTTATTCACTGAGGCCCACCTGTGCTAGATACACAGTGAAGACACTCTGGGGGTTATTCTAACTTTGGAGGAGGTGTTAATCCGTCCCAAAAGTGACGGAAAAGTGACGGATTTACCACCAGCCGTATTACGAGTCCATTATATCCTATGGAACTCGTAATACGGCTGGTGGTATATCCGTCACTTTACCGTCACTTTTGGGACAGATTAACACTCCTCCAAAGTTAGAATAACCCCCTCTGTGTCTGTCACTCACTCACATGCCCAGCAGTCTGTGTGGCACATGGAGGGAAGTTAATCTCCTGGTCACTGACTATAGCACTGCAGTGTGTTACAGAGTGAAGTGATGTAGCATCAGTCACTGCAAGGAGCTCCTTTCGCTTGTCTTTTAGTAAAGTATAAATGGTCTGCGGCTGAACCAGGTGCTACACCATCTGCAGTCAAGCGTATACGCACACCAGTGCTAAGTAAAGTGATGCCCGATTTCTAAATGAGCACAACATATTTGGCCTGTCGTTGGTTAAAGCATGTCTGATATATCATTGATCTAGCACTTCAGTATGTATCACCGAGTGGAGCACTTAAGTATGTGTCACTGAGAGAAGCACAGCAATTTAGTCAGTGAGTATAGCCCCCGCAAAACTGATCACTGAAGAAAGTGGTGCAGTGTCTATGCATAAGTCTAGTGCTGCAGAGTCTATTGTTGACTAAAGTGCTACAGTTTGTTACTAAGTGAGGCACTACAGCGTCTGTCAGTGAGGGAAGCACAGCAACATTTGAGTGAAATATGACAGTGTCATGCTGAGAAGTGCTGGAGTGTTTGTCACTGAAAGAAGTACCAGAATATACCTGTCAGAGAGGGTTATACTGGATTGTTGTCTGTAGTGTGAGGTTCACAGGAGGCAACATGCAACACCAGGGCCACCTGCAGCAACCTCGATCCCAACAGTGAGAGGTGGGTGTTAGGTGAGGGCTGGTGAGGAGGTCTATGATCTGTGGGATGGAATAGTCTTCATCTGGGCACTTCAGCAGTCTAATACCCCGCTGGGCAGGTACCTGATGGCAAATGCAGGAGATGGTGTGCTCCCGGGACCTCTGTCAAAATTCCTATACTTATACAGGGCCTAGGACAGTTTGTATGGTGCTTGCCGGGACCTGAACATAGCATTTGCTTTACCCCCACAAAAGAGATTCAGTGTACAGTGATGCGCATGTAATCAGTCGTCTGACAACTGGTCCACATGTCTTTCGTTAGATGGATAAGGTGGACAACACTTTGCCTGCAAAACATTGTGATGCTGCGCTGAGGCAGCAATTCTGGCAAATAGGCCCGACTTGGAACCTTCCATTTTGGGCAGATAGCTGCCACAAACTCTAAAAATCCCACTTCTTCATCAAAAGAAAAAGGGAGGAGGTCCAACACTAATATTTTTGCCAGCTTCCATTTGTACAAATGCGCTATTGGGTGGTTGCAGTTGTAGGACCCCTCCTGCCTAAGCATGCCCGTAATAGTAGCCTGGATTTTCTTATTTTCTGGGGCCAGTGACGAAAGTGACTTTTGAGAAGTAAGTGGTGGTAGACTCAAAGTGTGTTGTGGTGCAGTCACCATATGTGTCTCGCGCTTCATCTGACTCTGAGTCTTCTTGTGCCATTGTGAAGTCACTGAGGCGAGTGATTCTGGTGCACTGCTGGGGACAGGGCTGCTTTGTGTGAGTATGTCACCCACTTTTTCCTCACCTTTCACCGTGATTGGACCAGCTTTGGCTGATGTTTCCCGGCTCTCCTCACCTTCACCACCACAACCGTGTTCAGCAATTTCTCATCGACTTGATTGTGGGATGTTTTTTCATATGGGTTGTCTGGCCTCCAGTACCATAATATGAACCAGCCTTGCTTTGATAAACACTCGTGTGGCAAATGGAGCATACTGCAATGTTTTCCTCCTGTTTGCAAATCGTAACAAATGGTCCAAATTGGGGAGAAGTACTTTCTTACTGGGCCATTGCCAATCCCTGAAGAACTGGAGGTAGGTGGGTGTGTTGATTGCCTCTATGCAGTGCATACTTCGACTGAGGTGGTGTTGGTGCAGGTCTCTGTGGGGGCCTTAGAAATATGGGAGCTAGGGGTGCTGCCTGTGCAACAGCCCTTAGAGGAGGTTGGATAGTAACGTTGGACTCTGTGGCAGCTTCCACAATAGCTGGCTTGTTGTCGTCATCCTCCTCATCATCATACCCTTGCATGATTCTAGGGCTTTCTGGAACTCTTCTTTTACCTTGCCTTTCCTGGTGTCTCCTAGACTCTGACAGGTTCTGCCTCATGCGCCTGCCATTGTCATCAGAAGTGGTGCTTGGAGAAGATGGTGGAGTAGTAACCTTCCTTTCTCTTGCTGGAGATCTAGGAGCCATTAATTCTAAAAGAGGAAGTTATTGCTCAGCAGGAAGCTTGACCTCCTGTTCTGCTCCTGTTCTGATGTATTTCGACCTCCAAATGAAAGGCTGCTTATTTAAATGCTCACTGCACTTCATTTTCTCTGTTGTAATCTCTAATTTTTCACTTTGGAGGATATCTCCTGGGGCTTTTTGCCCCTCTTCTGACCAAAGGTAAAGCGCTACTATTGGCTGGTGAGGGGCCAATCAGAAGCGGAGGGGCAGAGTCACTAAGAGCTCCGCGCCCTTTAAATGAAGACAGCACAAAGATATGGGTTTCCATGGGGAACAGGGTCAAGACTGATTTGCATATGGCTGGGTCCAAACGGGGGTGGCATGGTGAACAAAAAAACAATGGTTTAAACCAGATCTGTTACTAGGGGTGAGTGTCCTAAAAGTTTCAGCATCACAGCCATCATCCTTTTGCATTGCTAAAGTTGCTCTTATTGGCCAGGGTATGCCCAGATGTGGGTTCTTTGCTCACTGTGCCACTGGATCCAAGCTAGCCTTGCTGATGAGGGGTGATACCCCGAAACAAGTCCTATCATGCTTGTTTCTGGTCCAGGGAGGACCGGCCAGGCAGTTAGGGCATCACTGTTCCCATGAGGAAGAGGGTCAAGACTGAGGCCCTCATTACACCCCTGGGGGTTGGTAATAAACTGGCGATAATACTGCCAACAGGCCGGCGGTAACCAAAATGGAATAATGACCATGGCGGAAACTGCTCAGACAGACAGCCACTTTAACACACCTCCTGTCACAGCGGAATCAACAAGAACCATGGCAGTAACTGCCAACAACCAGGCTGAAGACAATGTACCGTCCACACTATTACGGCCGGCCTACCCACCTTTTCCGGGGCGGTACCAAAGACATCAAAAGCATGTTGGAAACAGAGCTCAGAAGCCAAAGGACTCACCTGTGGAGACTCAGGGAACATCCACTACGCCATGGTGCACAAGCTGCACATATTTCCGATGCTCGTCTACCTTCTGCTGCATTATGAACAGCAACGCCGGTGAAGACAGCCATGGTGAGTACTGCCGCTTAGCACACAAGGGAGGGGGGAGGTAAAAGAGAGTGACGCAACACCCCCACCCGCAACACCATACACACAACCAGATGCACTAACATTACATATTCCCCCTGCACCCCTATGGAATAATGCAAGGACAAAACGATTTAAAGAAAGTGAGTGTATTACGATAAAATAACATGAATAAGTGCATCAAAATACAAAAGTTTATACATATTTAGAAATGGAGGGACACTGTCCAGTCCTCAATGTCCATGGGCCACAGGGCCACAACACATAGGCCAAGGCCCCACCTCACTCCTGCAACAACACGAAGAGAACACTGCAGGGACATCAGGTCAAAAATACACAGGTACCTCAGGGGGACAGGGAATGGGGGGCACCAGCCGGAAGATGGTTCAACACCACTCGTCCTGGATGGGGCAACATGCCCTCTGCGCTGTCCTGGGGAGTGCAAGACCACAGTCTCTCAAGTGGGTGGCTTGCCCACTGCTTGGTCCTGGGGAGTTCAAGGTCACAGTCTCTCAAGTGGGTGGTTTGCCCACTGCATGGTCCTTGGGAGTGCAAGGCCACAGTCTCTCTAGTGGATGGCTTCTTCCACTGGTTCTGGAGGGGGCACTCTGCCCAGTGTGCTTCATCCCGGGAAGGATGGGGTGAGTGGATGGCTTCTCCACTGGTTCTGGAGGGGGCATTGTGCCCAGTGAGCTTCATCATGGGAAGGATGGGGTGAGTTGATGGCGTCTTCCACTGGTTCAGGAGGGGGCATTGTGCCCAGTGTGCTTCATCCTGGGAAGGATGGGGTGAGTGGATGGCTTCTTACACTGGTTCTGGAGGGGGCATTGCACCCAGTGAGGTTCAACCTGGGAAGGATGGGGTGACTGGATGGCTTCTTCCACTGGTTCTGGAGGGGGCATTGTACCCAGTGTGCTTCATCCTGGGAAGGATGAGGAGAGTGGATGGCTTCTTCAACCGGTTCTATAGGGGGCATTGTGCACTGTGATGCAGATCTTGGGGAGTGAAAGGTCACAGTCTCTCACCTGGGTGTCAGACCCACAGGATTTGCAGGGGCAAGGATGCACAACAGCCCATAGATGCAGGACTACACACTGTCCGCAGGCGGTGACAGCTGCTCAGTGGTGGCAGTGGTGGTACTGGTATCAGGGTTGGCAGTGGTGGGGGAGGCTCCAGCCCATTCCCTGCAGCCTCAGACGGCTGCCCACTTGGGCTGCTGCTGGCAGTGGTGTTGGTGGCGGTTCTGGCAGTGGTGGGGGGAGGCTCCAGCCCTTCCCTTGCAGCCTTGGACGGCTGAACCACCATGGTTGGTGGTGGGGACTCCAAATGAGTCCCAGCACCAGGCCTCCTGTCCTTCCTGCCTGCTGGTGCAGACCCCTTGCCCTTCCTGTCAGCAGCCAGGGATTTCTCCTTGCCCTTCCCTGTCGCAGCTGGTGGAGCCTCCTTGCCCTTCCTAGAAGCTGCTGGTGGTGCCTCCTTGGCATTCCCTGTCGCAGCTGGTGGTGCCTCCTTGTCCTTCCCTGTCGCAGCTCGTGGTGCCTCCTTGTCCTTCCTAGATGCTGCTGGTGCCGGTACCCTTTCAGTGTTGCTGCCTGGTGCCCGGGATCCTCTCCCACCTGCAGTAGCTGTCGAAACTACTGTGGCCATGGACTGGGTGGCTGAGGTGCTTGCCTGAGTTCTGACCACCCTGGCCCGATGTGAAAGATGGGGTAAGAGTGGTAGGGAAGAGGTCAACGGTGGAAAAGCTTCTTAGGGACATTGGGGCGGGAAGAGGGTAAAGGTTTGGGAGTGGAGGGAGAGAAAGTGGTTGTAGGAGGTGTCTGTCTGCTGATTTTGTGTGCAGGTGCATGGGCTGGATGCTGTTGTGAGGTAGTGGCTGTTGGGTGTCTGAGTGCTTCGTTCGTGTTCTTTTGAAGGAGGGGGAGAGGACACAGGGGACCTGTGCATGGATGTGGGGGTGGTAACTGCCAGTGAGGGGCGTGTAGTGATAGGCGTGATGGTGATGGTGGGCGTGGATGAGGATGTAGCGCATGCAGGTGTGAGTGTAGACGCAACTGGGAGGTGGTGGACGACGATGGCAGTGGATGTTGGTATGTCTGCATCTGGATGATGTTTGTGTGAGTACCGGTGGGATGATGTGTGGTGTGTATGTTTGCCTGAACCACTCCTGTGTGTTGTCTTGTGTGCATGCTGGTCTGCCTGTGTGCTTGGGATAGGTTGGGGAAGAGGAAGTTGGAGGGGGGGCTAGAAACAGGGACAATGGCTGCCATCAGGGAGGAGGCCAGAGCCTGGATTGATCTCTTTTGGGCAGCCATGCCAGAGTGAATGCCCTCCTGGAATGCATTTGTTTGCTGCAAATGGGCTGCCAGCCCCTGGATGGCATTCACAATAGTTGACGGCCCAACAGAGATGGATTGCAGGAGGTCAATAGCCCCCTCACTCAGGGCTGCAGGGCTAACTGGGGCAGGGCCGGAGGTGCCTGGGGCGAAAGAGATGCCCACCCTCCTGGGTGAGCGGGCACAGGGAGGGCTGCTGGGAGGGCGGTGCTGGTACAGGGGTGGCGGCTATACCTGTAGTTTGGGTGGGCACAGAGGTGTCCACCACCACCAGGTAGCTTCCATCGGAGGAGGTATCACTGTCAGAACTGTCCCCTCCAGTCTCTGCCATGGTGATCCCCTCACCCTCCATCCCACTGGTGCCCTCACCGTCGGTGGATTCGGCCTCCTGGGCCCTGTGGGATGTAGCTCTCCCCGTCACTGGTGCCTGTGCTCCTCCACCAGATGATGCTAATGCACATAAGGACACGGTGACAAAACAAAAAGGGGGGGGCAGAGGATACACCTGGTCAATGGCGGCAACAACACCACCGTTGGCGTACATGACACACACACACAGGGAACAGCCCTACGCACTAGACAATGCACTAACAGTCACAATGCTAGTCACCAGCCCATGGACAGGGATACCTAACGCCAATTGCAGCATACATGAGACCCACAGACCCCTGCCCAGTAGTGGATGCCTACTACCTTGGTTGGAGGAGGTTTACATCAGACCCTGCAATGTCTGGCCTGGCCAAGGGGCACCCACAGGCCTACATCCTCCACCCGGAAGCCGCCCCACCACATGCAAGTAGCATATTGAGGCACTGTACTCACCCCATTGTGGCTGCTGTGATGCTCCCAAGCGCCCATCCAGCTCCAGAAAGGCCACTGCCAGTATGTGGGCCATCAGAGGGGTAAGGGTTCGATGGGCACCCCTTCCTCGTTGGGAGGCAATCCCCAGCTGGGCCTCCGCCGTCTTCCGTGCCCAGCGTCTCAGGTCCTCTCACCGTTCCCGACATTGGGTGCTCTGTCTGCCATAGACCCCCAGGGTCTGCACGTCCTTGGAGATGGCACACCAAATACCCTTTTTTTGATGTGTGCTGACCTGCAGAGAAATACACATAGGAAAATATCAAACCGTCCTGCCTGTTACACTCATGGCCCACCATGGCCCTCACCTCCCCTTATGCACATACACTGCCCACCATGCATGCAGCTCGCTGCCCAGGGCCCTTCCACTAACCCCCCCCATGCGAGGCCCTCACACGCAGCACTCCATGAATTCATGCCCCATGCATCGTGCTCACAGTGTACTCACCTGTTGGTCTGGAGGCCCATATAGCATTCAGTACTGGGGTAGGACCCCATCCACCAGTCTCTCCAACTTTGCAGGGGTGAAAACAGGGGCACTTTCCCCAGTGACATGAAGCATGGTCGTTCCAGACCCAGGTCACAGCAGCACTTGCAGTGTAGGTCCTCTCCTGTTGAAGGTCAGGTAGCAAGTGAGTGAACAGATAGAAAATGGCGGTCAGGTCCGCAGCGGTGCGTACTGTCACCACTGGTGTACATCACCATTGACCACTGTAACCCATAGGGTCCAATGGTATCCAATGAGGATTTGCACAGCGGTTCTCGGCTGCCTCCCGCAATGGTGCAGAACGTCAGCAGAATTACCTCATTTCCACATGTCCCTCCATACAGGACAGGCGGATGCCATTTCGGGGGGGGGGGACCAGGCCATGACACCTAACTGCCTCACAATACACATAGGCACCATTTGGGCCTATCCAACAATATACTGTTACAGTCACAACATGCAATGTAGCGTAGTGTTTGTAAATATGGAACACTGACCAGCTGCTCACCGTTTTGCCCCCTAGATTGCAACCGCTGCAGATGAATAGGCGATGGAGACATCCCCCTGTGTACAGGCCACTGGTGGACTTGGCAACAATGGATGACAGGCACATTATCAGTCAATCAATCAATCAACCCGTGAGGGTCTCAAGGCGCTTGGGAGGGGGGTCAAGGGGTGGGCAAGGAGGGTTACTGTTCGAACAACCATGTCTTGAGGTTCTTTCTGAAGAGCAGGAGGTCTTTGGTTTTGCGAAGGTTGGTGGGGAGGGAGTTCCAGGTTTTGGGGGTGAGGTAGGAGAAGGATCTGCCTCCGTGGTGGCGCGTTGGATGCGGGGGACTGTGGCTAGGGCGAGGTCGGCTGATCGGAGGTTGCGGGTGGGAGTATGGAAGTTCACTCTTTCGTTGAGGTAGGTTGGGCGGTGTTGTGGAGGGATTTGTGTGCATGGATGAGGATCCTGAATGTGATTCTCTTGTCTATGGGGAGCCAGTGAAGGGATTTGAGGTGTGGTGAGATTCGTTTGTGGCGGGGGATGCCAAGGACGAGGCGTGCGGCGGTGTTCTGGATTCTCTGGAGTTTGCGTTTGAGTTTGAGTGTGGTGCCGGCGTAGAGGGCGTTACCGTAGTCTAGTCTGCTGCTGATGAGTGCATGGGTGACTGTCTTCTTGGTCTCTGGGGGAATCCATTTGAAGGATTTTTTTAGAGTGCGGAGTGTGTGGAAGCAGGAGGAGGTTAGGGCGTTGATTTGCTGTGTCATGGAGAGGGAGGGGTCCAGGATGATGCTGAGGTTGCGTGCGTGGTTTGCCGGGGTGGGTGTGGGGCCTAGGGCATTGGGCCACCAGGAGTCATCCCATATGGTTTTGTTGGGACTGAAGATGATGATCTCGGTTTTGTTGGGGTTAAGCTTGAAGTGGTAAGTTGTCAACCAGTTGGCGTTGTCAAGGAGAGCAGCGTGTAGGTTGGTTTTGGCGTTGGTGGGGTTGTGGGTGAGGGAGAGGATGAGTTGGGTGTCATCTGCGTAGGAGAGGATAGTGATTCCGTGTGATTGGAGGATGTTGGCTATGGGGATCATGTAAATGTTGAAGAGTGTGGGGCTGAGGAAAGACCCTTGGGGGACTCTGCAGATGACCTTGGTAGCGGTGGAGTGAAAAGGTGGAAGGCAGACTCTCTGGGTCCGGTTGGTGAGGAAGGAGGTGAGCCAGTCTAAGCTTTGTGGCCAATTCCTATGTTGTGGAGGCATGTGCAGAGTGTGTGGTGGCAGACAGTGTCAAAGGCTGCGGAGAGGTCTAAGAGGATGAGTGCGATGGTCTCGCCTTTGTCGACTTTGGTCCTGATGTCGTCAATAGTGCTGACCAGAGTGTTGTCTGCCCTTATTAAACACAACTGAAGTGCAATAATACGACAATACTTCCAATGACACACAGGTAAGACACTGTGGGGGTCATTCTGACCTCGGAGGTAAAAGGCGCTTAACGCCGGTCAGAAGACCGCCATAACACCGCGGCGGCCGCGGTAAACCGCCATGGTCATTCTGACCCGCAACTGGCAAACCGCCAAAAACCCGACATCCACAAAAGTCCGCCACACCAAAGGTCAGCGGGAAACTGGCGATGACCAAACCTCCACCGTCACGCCAACAGAAATACGCCCATGCCATTCCGACCCACGAATCCACGCGGCGGTCTTTCAACCGCGGTATTCTATTGGCGGTACACACCGCCGCGGTCGAAATACACACACACTTACAAAACACAACCACATTGGACAATTCGAAATACACACACCTGATACACATACAAACAACACTCCCACACACCCAATTAAATATAAAACACACACCCACATCACCCACAAACCCTCACGACCAAAAAATCCGACAGAAAGCCAGAGACATACAGCACAGAATAGAGAACACCATCACACAGAGGCAAACCACACCATCACCCACACAATATCCACGCACAAAACACCACACATCACCACACTCACCACACTCACCACACTCTACAACACATACACCACCCCACACCTCATCCACACCACCCCATGGCACCCCAAAGACACCCCCGGTTTTCAGACGCCGAACTCCGGGTCATGGTGGAGGAAATAGTTCGGGTAGAGCCCCAGCTCTTCGGGACACAGGTGCAGCACACCAGCATTGCCAGGAAGATGGAGCTATGGCAACGAATAGTGGACAGGGTCAACGCTGTGGGACAGCATCCACGAAATCGGGATGACATCAGGAAGCGGTGGAACGACCTACGGGGGAAGGTGCGTTCCATGGTATCAAGGCACAACATCGCGGTGCAGAAGACTGGCGGCGGACCCCCACCTACTCCCCCAGAATTTACAGCATGGGAGGAGGAAGTCTTGCACATCCTGCATCCTGAAGGCCTGGCAGGAGTATCTGGAGGAATGGACTCTGGTAAGTCAAATCTTAACTACTTCATCCCCCCACCCCACCTGCATCCCAAATCATACCCCCACCCTCACCCCCACCCCCATCACACCTACTCCCTGCAAATGTCTCACCATCACAACCCACCCATCCCAACACCTAGCCCTGCATGCGTCCACAAAGCATGGACACCCATCACCAAAGCATGCCCACTGCACATACACATCTCCCCCACAAGCCACCCTCACAAAAGCCCCCACACAGGAATGCCAGCCCTGGGGTACACGGGCACCCACCCATTGCAGGATATGGCACACACTGAAGCAATAACCATACCTCTATACCCCTGCAGGACCCGAACGTCACCACACTGCCCAGGAGGGTCCAGAAATGTCCATCCCACACCCAGAAGAGGCCACCAGTGATGACAGCAGCTCTGTCTCCCTGTACCCAGATGACCAGCCCGGCCCATCGGGGACCTCGGGACAGTCGGTTCCCCTCACACAGCCACAGGCCACAGCAGACCCAACCCCCTCTGGGAACACCAGCACAGCTCCCACCCAGCGGGCCCATGCCTCTGTCTCCAGGACACGTCAATCAGCCGTGTGTCCACCACTACAGGGCACCCAGGTTAACCCACCACCCCAACAACAACAGGGACCTGGGGGCAGTGGTAGTGGGCACACGGTCCAGGGGACAGAGGCCCAGGGAAACTGGGGAACTGGGAGGGCTGCTGTGCGACAGGGGGGGGGACAGGCCCAGGGAACCCACTCTCCACGAGGCCCTCTCCTCCATCATGGGAGCATACCACCACTCCCAGGAGACAATGGCAACAATACTGGCCAGGTTCCAGGAGATCCAGGTCATGCAGGAGCAACAGTACATGGGGTTCAGGGAAGAACTTCGAAGCATCAGTTCCGCAATGGGCACCATCGTCGGGGCACTCAACCAGATTGTCACCACATTGCGGGACCATGTGGCACCACAAAGGGCCTCTGTCACTAGCATGGACCAAGAATAGGCTACCACCTCCGCCGGCGCTAGTGGACAGGAGGCCCCCACACAACAACAGGCCACCAGAACCCCACCCCCTGCAGAAGAAGAACCACCCCGCAAGCGGGGCCTGAGATCTCGTAAAAAGACAGAGTAGGATGCCAAGACACCCGCCAGCAAAGGATACCCCCTGATGTCATCCCACTGTCCCACATTGTCACCCTGTCCAACCTGAAACTGCCCCAGCTCCACCTTCCACAGGCATATGGACAATGCACCTGTGAGACTGAAAAGCTGGACTCTGCCATGGACATTCCTCCACCATCACCCATTACCGATTTTTCATCCATGTCCCTAAATTCAGCACTTTAATAAAAACACTTATTGCACAAAAACAATCTGGAGTCTGCCTGTATTGTGAACAAATGTATTAAACATAACGCTGCCAAAATGTCCAGTTACACAGTGATACGAACATACCACTGTCACACAGCTGTAGTCCATGGGTACACAAAGCAGAGGTCACGCAGTGGGGGCCACATCTCTGAAATTGGAAGGGAAAGTCACAACTCAGTTAACATACATTGGGGGAATAGGCCAGACAGTAGAGAGGCAGGAGACTGTAAGTAATTGTAAAATGCCGGTGTTGAATCTTACCTGTGTGTTATTGAAAATACTGTAGTATCACTCTGTCCCTGTTGTCTGTGTCGTCCCCGTCGTCTTCCTCCTCTTCACTCTCCACAGGTTCCACCGCTGCCACAACACCACCATCTGGACCATCCTCCTGCAGGAAAGGCACCTGGCGTCGCAAAGCCAGGTTGTGAAGCATACAGCAGGCCACGATGATATGAAGGTCCGCTCGATCACCCTCCTAGTACGCCCATGGGCCTCATTGTACCGTTCCTCTGCCCTGGGATTCCTTACTGGGGTCAGTAGCCAAGACAGGTTGGGATAACCAGAGTCACCTATTAGCCACACACGGTGTCTCTGTAGCTGTTCCATCACATAAGGGATGCTGCTATTTCGCATGATGTAGGCATCATGCACTGACCCAGGGAACTTGGCATTTACATGGGAGATGTACTGGTCAGCCAAACAGACCACCTGGACATTCATCGAATGATAATTTTTTCGGTTCCTGTACACCTGTTCACTTTCTCTGGGGGGAACCAAAGCCGCATGGGTCCCATCAATGGCACCAATGATGTTGGGAATATGTCCAAGGGCATAGAAATCACCCTTCACTGTAGCCAAATCGCCCACCTCAGGGAAAACAATGTAGCTCCGCATGTATTTCATCATGGCAGACAACACTCTGGACAACACCTTTGAAAACATAGGCTGGGACATCCCTGATGAAATGGCCACTATAGATTGAAATGACCCACTTGCCAAAAAATGGAGCACTGACAGAACCTGCACTAGAGGGGGGATCCCTGTGGGTTGGCGGATGGGTGACATCAGGTCTGGCTCCAGCTGGGCACACAGTTCCTGTATAGTGGCACGGTCAAGTCTGTATGTCAGTATGACATGTCTTTCTTCCATTGTCGACAGGTCCACCAGCGGTCTGTACACAGGAGGATTCCTCCATCTCCTCGCAAGTCCCAGCGGACGGTGCCTAGGAAGGACAACATGGAGCACAGAGTCAAGCAACCCACAGGTACGTTCACACAGCTTGCACAGTACACGATTCTCTATGCATTGAATGGCTTGTATGAGTGGCAATGCAAGGCCTAGGCCTGTGTGACGCAGTACAATTTAAGCCATGTGGGCCCTTGAAATGGCAGCTGCCTGACCTGTGAAGTGTGACAATGGGATGTGAGGTCAATGCGCTGGCGTGGCACACCGTGGCGGTAGGCGGTCAAAGACCGCGGCGCAAAGCCGCATTGGTTAACATTGAACCCTATGGGTTTCAGGAGCCAATGATGATGTGCGCCGGAGGTCGCGGCAACGCCGCGGGCATGACCGCCATTTCCTATCTGCTTAATCACTCGATACCTGATCATCCACAGGAGAGGACCTATACTGCAAGTGCTGCTGTGACCTCGGTCTGGAAGAGACAATGGCTGCTGCGACTGGGGAAAGGGCCCCTGCCTTCACTTCTGAAGAATTGGACAAACTCGTGGATGGGGTCCTCCCCCAGTATGTGCTACTCTACGGTCCTCCAGACCAACAGGTAAGTACACTGGGACCATGCTTTGTGGCCAAAGCCTAGGTTGAGTGGGGTGGATGAAAGATGGTGGGGAGGGGAGCGAATGAGGCATGCATCGCACGACAGATGAGATCATGTGCCATATGGCAAGGTTGGGGAGGGGGGGACACTCACATCGACCATGCAGAAAAGTGATGATATTTATTTTCCCACCCTGTACATGTCACATAGGTCAGCGCCCATCAGAAGATCGACATTTGGCGTGCCATCGCCAAGGACGTCCGGACCCTGGGGGTCCACAACAGACGGGGCACCCACTGCCGAAAGAGGTGGGAGGACATCCGCCGCGGGAGCAGAAAGACCGACCTAGGAGGGGTGCCACACGGCAATTGACCCCCCTGATGTCCCGGATACTCGCGGTGGCCTACCCCGATTTGGATGGGCGCGTGAGGACATCACAGCAGACACAAGGGGGTGAGTACCAGCAAATTCTGCTATATTAGCGCACAGTAGAGGTGTCTGGGTGGGGGAGGAGGGCCGTGGGTATCTCTAGGCCAGGGCGATTTCTGTAGGCTAGGCCCCTCCGTAAGGCATGGCCCTGTGCCCCGCCCCCCATCTCTGTAGGGTGCTAAGTACAGCTATCCATGGCCCTGGGTCACCTATGTGTGCATTTGTCGTCCATAGGCTTGTAGGCCAAGTCACAATAATTGAGTAGTGTACACCGAGTGCGCGGCGAAGTGCAGGGGGCTTCTGTGTCTGTCCTCTCCGCCAACGGTGTCGTCAATGCATGCACTCAACATGTCATTATTTCCCCCCCCCCTTTTTTTTGGGTCTTCCTGTTCATGTGTGCATTAGCATCATCAGGCGGAGGAGAAGTGGCATCGGAGCACGAGGGAGCTGCATCTCACATGGCCCCAGAGGGCCATGCAACCGACTCCGAGTTCACCAGTGAGACGGAGGGCGAGGGGAGCTCTACAACAGAGACCCGTGGAGACGTCAGCGACACAGACACGTCCTCGGAAGGGAGCTCCCTTGTGGTGGTGGCAACATCTGTGCCCACCGCTACAACAGGTACAGCCGCCACCCAGCGCACCAGCTCCGCCCTCCCAGCAGCCCCTCAGCGTTCGCCCCGTGCCCGCTCGGCCAGGAAGGCGGGCATCTCCTTTGCCCCAGGCACCTCAGGCCCTGCCCCAGTTACCCCTGCTGCCCTCAGTGAGGAGATCATTGACCTCCTCCAGACGCTCATTGTTGGGCAGTCTACCCTTTTGAATGCCATCCAGGGTGTAGAAAGGGAGGTGCACCGGAGCAATGCATACCTGGAGGGCATTCATTCGGGTCAGGCTGCCCATCAGCGATCGTTCAACGCTCTGGCTTCAGCACTGACGGCAGCCATTGTCCCTGTCTCCTGCCTCCCCCCTCCAATTTCCTCATCCCAGTCCCACTCCCCTGTTCCTCTGCCTATCCCAGCCACACCTACAGACCAGCCTGCACACACATCAACACCCAAGGGCAGCTCATCCAGACATAAGCACCACAGATCACACAAGCATTCACACATGCAACATCCACATGCAGACATGCCAACAGCCACTGCCTCCTCTGTGTCACCCTCCTCCTCGTCTCTCTCCTCCCTCCCTGTGATGTCTCCACTCACACCTGCATGCACACCACCATCAGCCAGTACGTCCATCACCAGCACACCCACCAGAACACTCCGCACACGTGCAGACACCACCCCCACTGCCATTTACACGTCCCCTGTGTCCTCTCCCACTGTGTCTGTCACCCCCTCTTCCAAACCACACAAACGCAGGCAGCCACCCACCCAACAGCCATCCACCTCACGACAGCCTCCGTCACAAGCACCTGCACCCAAAGACAGCACACTTGACTCTCCTACAACCACATCCTCTTCCTCCACTCCCATACCCACTACACCTACCCGTCCCTGTCCTTCCAAAGTGCTTTTCCTTTCCAACCTTGAGCTCGTTCCAATCACTGACCCACCCCCTCCATCTCGTAAGAGTCCAAACAGCACCTCAGCCACCACAAGCCCTGCACCTACAAGGACCATAGTCCAGGGCTATTGGAGTCCACCAGCTTCTAGGGCAGCAACATCGGCCAGCAGCAAGGGGACAGCCAGCCCACCCCCTGGGAAGAAAACTAAAAAAGGGAAGGGCCGGCGCAAGAGGCCAGAGACGGCAGCCCCCAAAGGCACTACCCTGGCACCGTCACCTGGCACATCCACAAAGGGAGGAAAGGGCCCCAGAGAATCGGCGAAGAAGGGCAAGGGCAGCAGGGCGGACAAGTCCGGCAGCAGGCGAGCTGCCCAGGAGGGCCCCACCAGCCCCATTTTGGGTGTGAAGGAGGACACCCACGGGCCCAGGACTCCAGCACAGGAGGGCCCCGCAAGCGAAAGGTTGGATGGCGACTGAGCGGTAAATATTGGCTCGATCATGTTCCCTGGGAACACATGTCAAGCACCGCTGAACAGGGCCCCGCCGTGACAAGCACTGCTGAACAGGGCCCCGCCGTGACAAGCACCGCTGAACAGGGCCCTTCAAGACAAGCACCGCTGAACAGGGCCCCGCCGTGACAAGCACCGCTGAACAAGGCCCTTCAAGACAAGCACCGCTGAACAGGGCCCTTCAAGACAAGCACCGCTGAACAGGGCCCCGCCGTGACAAGCACCGCTGAACAGGGCCCTGCCGCGACAAGCACCGCTGAACAGGGCCCCGCCGTGACAAGCACCGCTGAACAGGGCCCCGCCGTGACAAGCACCGCTGAACAGGGCCCTTCAAGACAAGCACCGCTGAACAGGGCCCCGCCGTGACAAGCACCGCTGAACAGGGCCCCGCCGTGACAAGCACCGCTGAACAGGGTCCTTCAAGACAAGCACCGCTCCGCTGGGCCCTTCCTCTCAAGCACCGCTCCGCTGGGCACCGCCGTCTCTGAACTGCTCCGCTGGGCCCTTCATCTCAAGCACCGCTCCGCTGGGCCCTTCCTGTCAAGCACCGCTCCGCTGGGCCCTTCATCTCAAGTGCCGCTCCGCTGGGCCCTTCCTGTCAAGCACCGCTCCGCTGGCTCTTCCTGTCAAGCACCGCTCCGCTGGCTCTTCCTGTCAAGCACCGCTCCGCTGGGCACCGCCGTCTCTGAACTGCTCCGCTGGGCCCTTCCTGTCAAGCACCGCTCCGCTGGGCCCTTCATCTCAAGCACCGCTGGCCCATTGGCAGGGCCGGATCTGTGTCGGGCAGGGCTTCACGAAGCACTCTGGGCACCATGCCTCCTCCAGAACCAGTGGAGTCTGTAATCCACTTGATGGACTGTGGCTTTGCACTCCCCAGGATGGTACAGTGGGCAACCCACCCACTGTAGAGACTTGAGAGACTGTGGCTTTGCACTCCCCAAGATGTTACAGTGGGCAACCCACCCACTGTAGAGACTTGAGAGACTATGGCTTTGCACTCCCCAGGATGGAACAGTGGGCAATCCACCCACTGTAGAGACTTGAGAGACTGTGGCTTTGCACTCCCCAGGATACATCAATGGGCATGGAGGCCCCTCGTGGATCTGGCGTCGTGGACTCAACTGGCTGAGATGCCCCCCCTTCCCTTCCCCCTGAGGTGCCTGTAGTTTTACTATCTGATGCCCCTGCAGTGTTCTCTCCAATGGAATCGGGTCTCGTGTGTGGGCTTTGCCCATGTGTTTCGGCCCATTGGCCCACGAACAATGGCTGATAGCCAATATGGGCCGGACTTTTGACCTATGTATATATTGTTCATGATGTAATATATTTTATTTATATATTTCTTATTTCACTTCACTTCAAATATGCTATAATATACTTCAATTTTAATGATCATTTTATTTTGTCTTTGCATTCTTCCGGGGGGATTGGGGGGTGTCACTCTGAGTTGTTGCTCTGCATTGATGTGTGTGTTGTGGTGGGTGAGAGTGGGGGTGGGTGTGTGGCATATGTGTGTCCCCGTAATTTTTTGCCTCCCCCCTCCCCTGTGTCGTAGGTGCAGTACTCACCGTTGTCGTCTGCGCCGGCGTTCGTGCTCCTGGTAGAGGAGCAGGAAGACAATGGCTGGGAGGATGTGTAGTTCCGGTTCCATGCTGTCCAGATTCCTCGTGGAGTGTGTAGAGGTGAGCGTTTTCCGTTCGAAAAGTCTGTTTCCGCCGTGCTTTTATCGGGGTTGCCCCGGAAAAGGTGGCGGATTGGTGGGTTGTGATAGTGTGGGCGGTACATTGTCTCCCGCCTGTCTGTTGGTGGTGACCGCCGCGCTGTTTGTTTCTACCGCCGTGGCGGTCGGAGTGTTAAAGTGGCGGTCTCTGTTGGCGGTTCCCGCCAGGGTCAGAATTCCTTTTTTTGGACCGCCAGCCTGTTGGCGGGTTGGCCGCCGCTTTAACACTGAACTCCAGGGTTGGAATGACCCCCTGTAACTTTACATTTCATTGACAGTTTTGTGTTTGACATTGTCACTGGCAGGCTGATTTTCCCACTTCTATGGCCACTTACTGTAACATTTGGCATCTCTATTTTCAGATATTTGTGCCCCACTATCGCTCCTGGTGTGTTGACTGCAGCCAACTATAGGTCATTCCTATGTATACATTACTGTACAGTTGTATTGCAGTGTTTAGATCTTGTTAAACAAATACATAGTTCAATAATTTGACAGACTCCATACTTGTATTTATTCAAATGGTGTCTATTTAAGTGCCAATGAGTAAAGGAGGATGTGCAATGGGCTGGGGTGATGGTAGAGGAATGTTCAGTCTATGTGGATCACAGGTGCATTGTCCAAGGGGGCATACGCAGTGGAGTAATGGCAGTTGAAGGTGGACAGGGTGAATGAGTGGGACACAAGGGTGACAATCAGGAGAGTCTTATTTCCTGGTGGGGTCATGGCAATAGTCTCTGGCCTCTGCCCGGATCGTAGGGACCGTTTGCAGGGTGGTTCTCCTTCTGCAGGGGGAGGGGTGCTGGTGGCCTGTTGGTCTTGTGGCAGGGCCTCCTGTCCACTAGCGGCAGCGGAGGTGGAAGGCTGTTCAGTGGTTTGGCTAGTGTCAGGGGCCCGCTGGTGTGCCACTGCCTCCCTCGTGGTATTGGCCATGTCTGCCAGTACCCCTGCAATGGTGACTAGGGTGGTGTTTCTGTCTTTCAAGTCCTCCCTGATCCCCAGGTACAGTTCCTCCTGCAGCCGGTGGGTCTCCTGCAACTTGTCCAGTATCGGGCCCATCATCTCCTGGGAATGGTGGTATGCCTCCTGGAGAGTCGTTCCCTGGGCCTGTCCTCCCCCCTGTTGCCCAGCAGTCCTCCCAGCTTCCTTGTTGTCCTGTGTCTCTGTCCCCTGAACTGTGTGCCCACTGCCACCGACCCCAGGTCCCCAATCATCCTGTGTTTGTGGGGTTGCCTGGGGTCCCTGTAGTGGTGGACACACTGCTGATTGACGTGTCCTGGGGACAGAGGTATGGGCCCACTGGGTGGGTACTGTGGTGGTGTTTCCTGAGTGGGGAGGCTCTGTGGTGGTATGGGACTGCGCCTGGGTAACCGACTGTCCGGAGTTCCCTGATGGGCCAGGTTGGTCATCCAGATCTAGGCGCCCAGAGCTGCTGTCATCACTCTGGGCCTCTTCTGGAGGGGGACTGGATGTTGCTGACACCTCCTCCCCAGTGACCTGTGGGGATGTAAATGCAGTGTAATTGTTTCTGCGTGTGACATCTTGTGCATGGGTGTGTTGCCCTCTATGGTTGTTATTGCCCTGGCAGCTTTGCCTTGTGTGAGTAGTTATTTGGTGGGCTAGGTGATTCTCTGTAGTGTGCATGCTTTAGTGATGGCTTTCTATGCAGGTTTGTGTTGGGGGGTCCGTGCATTGGTTTTACATACAGGGCTTGGTATTCGGAGTGGTGAGTTGTGATGGTGGGGTGTGTGTGAGGTGGTGGAGTGATGGGAGTGATGATGGGGGTCTACTGCCAGTCCTCTGTACAGCGAGTTGGTGTCTTGCTGCTGTGGAACGCAACTGCCCCCATAGGTCGTTCCACCTCTTCCTGATGTCATCCCTTGTTCTGGGGTGCTGTCCCACGGCGTTGACCCTGTCCACGATTCTCCGCCATAGCTCCATCTTCCTTGCAATGGATGTCTGATGCACCTGTGATCTGAATAGCTGTGGCTCTACCTGGATGATTTCCTCCACCATGACCCTTAGCTCTTCCTCAGAGAACCTGGGGTGTTGTTGTGGTGGCATGGGTGTAGTGTGAGTGGTGTGGGTGAGGGTGTGTGGGGTGATGTGTTTGGGTGTGGGATGTAAGGTGCGTGGATGGTGTGTAGGTGATGGTGGTGTGTGGCTGTGGTCTTGTCTGTGATCTTGCTATCTCTTTTGTGGCAATTGTTTTTAGTCGTAAAGGGTTCTGGGTAATGTGGGTGTGTGTTTTATAGTGGTGTGGGAGTGTGGGTGTGGTGTGTGTATGGGTGTCAGGTGTGTGTTATTCAAATTGTCCAATGTAGTGTTGTTTTGTTAGTGTGTGTGTATTTTGGGCGCGGCGGTAAGTAGCGCCAGTGGTTTACCGCCATTGAATGTCCGCTGTGGTGATTCGTGGCTCATAATGTTGGGGGTGTAGGTCTGTTGGCGTAAAGGTATGGGTTTTGCTACTGCCAATTTATCTCTGACCTTTGGGCTGGCGGACTTGTGTGTGGCTGTATAGTGATGGATTGCTATGTGTGTGTCATAATATGGGGAGTGATAATCCGCTGCGGGCGGTATGTTGGCGGCAGTCAGCATGTTGGTAAGCGGTAATTACCGCCAATGTCGTAATGAGGGTCTGATTTGCATATGGCTGGGTCCGAACTGGGGTGGTATGGTGAGCAAGAGAACGAAGGGTTAAACCCAGATCCTTGACTGGGGAGATTGTTTGAAACGTTTCAGCACTCCATCTATCATCCTTTTGTCTTGCTAAAGTCACCCTTAGTGGCCAGGGTATGACCAGATGTGGGTCCCTTGCTCACTATGCCGCTGGATTCAAGTTAGCCTGGCTGATGAGGGATGATACCCAAAAACCGGCCCCAGGATGCTTTTTTCTGGTCCAGGGAGGACCTGGCCTGGCAGTTGGGGCTGGACTGTTCCCATGGGGAACGGGATCTACACTGAGTTGCATATGGTGGGTCCAAATTGGGGTGGTATGGTGAGCAAAAGAACGAAGCATTAAATCCAGATCTGTGACTGGGGGTGAGTGTTTGAGAAGTTTCAGCACTCTGTCCATCATCCTTTTGTGGTGCTAAAGTTGCCCTTAGTGGCCAGGGTATGCCCAGACGTGGGTCCCTTTCTCACTATGCCACTGGATTCAACCAAGCCTGGCAGATGAGGGGTGATACCTCTAAACTGGTCCCAGGATGCTTGTTTCTGGCCCTTCATCTCAAGCACCGCTCCGCTGGGCCCTTCCTGTCAAGCACCGCTCCGCTGGGCCCTTCATCTCAAGTGCCGCTCCGCTGGGCCCTTCCTGTCAAGCACCGCTCCGCTGGCCCTTCCTGTCAAGCACCGCTCCGCTGGGCACCGCCGTCTCTGAACTGCTCCGCTGGGCCCTTCCTGTCAAGCACCGCTCCGCTGGGCCCTTCATCTCAAGCACCGCTGGCCCATTGGCAGGGCCGGATCTGTGTCGGGCAGGGCTTCACGAAGCACTCTGGGCACCATGCCTCCTCCAGAACCAGTGGAGTCTGTAATCCACTTGATGGACTGTGGCTTTGCACTCCCCAGGATGGTACAGTGGGCAACCCACCCACTGTAGAGACTTGAGAGACTGTGGCTTTGCACTCCCCAAGATGTTACAGTGGGCAACCCACCCACTGTAGAGACTTGAGAGACTATGGCTTTGCACTCCCCAGGATGGAACAGTGGGCAATCCACCCACTGTAGAGACTTGAGAGACTGTGGCTTTGCACTCCCCAGGATACATCAATGGGCATGGAGGCCCCTCGTGGATCTGGCGTCGTGGACTCAACTGGCTGAGATGCCCCCCCTTCCCTTCCCCCTGAGGTGCCTGTAGTTTTACTATCTGATGCCCCTGCAGTGTTCTCTCCAATGGAATCGGGTCTCGTGTGTGGGCTTTGCCCATGTGTTTCGGCCCATTGGCCCACGAACAATGGCTGATAGCCAATATGGGCCGGACTTTTGACCTATGTATATATTGTTCATGATGTAATATATTTTATTTATATATTTCTTATTTCACTTCACTTCAAATATGCTATAATATACTTCAATTTTAATGATCATTTTATTTTGTCTTTGCATTCTTCCGGGGGGATTGGGGGGTGTCACTCTGAGTTGTTGCTCTGCATTGATGTGTGTGTTGTGGTGGGTGAGAGTGGGGGTGGGTGTGTGGCATATGTGTGTCCCCGTAATTTTTTGCCTCCCCCCTCCCCTGTGTCGTAGGTGCAGTACTCACCGTTGTCGTCTGCGCCGGCGTTCGTGCTCCTGGTAGAGGAGCAGGAAGACAATGGCTGGGAGGATGTGTAGTTCCGGTTCCATGCTGTCCAGATTCCTCGTGGAGTGTGTATAGGTGAGCGTTTTCCGTTCGAAAAGTCTGTTTCCGCCGTGCTTTTATCGGGGTTGCCCCGGAAAAGATGGCGGATTGGTGGGTCGTGATAGTGTGGGCGGTACATTGTCTCCCGCCTGTCTGTTGGCGGTGACCGCCGCGCTGTTTGTTTCTACCGCCGTGGCGGTCGGAGTGTTAAAGTGGCGGTCTCTGTTGGCGGTTCCCGCCAGGGTCAGAATTCCTTTTTTTGGACCGCCAGCCTGTTGGCGGGTTGGCCGCCGCTTTAACACTGAACGCCAGGGTTGGAATGACCCCCTGTAACTTTACATTTCATTGACAGTTTTGTGTTTGACATTGTCACTGGCAGGCTGATTTTCCCACTTCTATGGCCACTTACTGTAACATTTGGCATCTCTATTTTCAGATATTTGTGCCCCACTATCGCTCCTGGTGTGTTGACTGCAGCCAACTATAGGTCATTCCTATGTATACATTACTGTACAGTTGTATTGCAGTGTTTAGATCTTGTTAAACAAATACATAGTTCAATAATTTGACAGACTCCATACTTGTATTTATTCAAATGGTGTCTATTTAAGTGCCAATGAGTAAAGGAGGATGTGCAATGGGCTGGGGTGATGGTAGAGGAATGTCCAGTCTATGTGGATCACAGGTGCATTGTCCAAGGGGGCATACGCAGTGGAGTAATGGCAGTTGAAGGTGGACAGGGTGAATGAGTGGGACACAAGGGTGACAATCAGGAGAGTCTTATTTCCTGGTGGGGTCATGGCAATAGTCTCCGGCCTCTGCCCGGATCGTAGGGACCGTTTGCAGGGTGGTTCTCCTTCTGCAGGGGGAGGGGTGCTGGTGGCCTGTTGGTCTTGTGGCAGGGCCTCCTGTCCACTAGCAGCAGCGGAGGTGGAAGGCTGTTCAGTGGTTTGGCTAGTGTCAGGGGCCCGCTGGTGTGCCACTGCCTCCCTCGTGGTATTGGCCATGTCTGCCAGTACCCCTGCAATGGTGACTAGGGTGGTGTTTCTGTCTTTCAAGTCCTCCCTGATCCCCAGGTACAGTTCCTCCTGCAGCCGGTGGGTCTCCTGCAACTTGTCCAGTATCGGGCCCATCATCTCCTGGGAATGGTGGTATGCCTCCTGGAGAGTCGTTCCCTGGGCCTGTCCTCCCCACTGTTGCCCAGCAGTCCTCCCAGCTTCCTTGTTGTCCTGTGTCTCTGTCCCCTGAACTGTGTGCCCACTGCCACCGACCCCAGGTCCCCAATCATCCTGTGTTTGTGGGGTTGCCTGGGGTCCCTGTAGTGGTGGACACACTGCTGATTGACGTGTCCTGGGGACAGAGGTATGGGCCCACTGGGTGGGTACTGTGGTGGTGTTTCCTGAGTGGGGAGGCTCTGTGGTGGTATGGGACTGCGCCTGGGTAACCGACTGTCCGGAGTTCCCTGATGGGCCAGGTTGGTCATCCAGATCTAGGCGCCCAGAGCTGCTGTCATCACTCTGGGCCTCTTCTGGAGGGGGACTGGATGTTGCTGACACCTCCTCCCCAGTGACCTGTGGGGATGTAAATGCAGTGTAATTGTTTCTGCGTGTGACATCTTGTGCATGGGTGTGTTGCCCTCTATGGTTGTTATTGCCCTGGCAGCTTTGCCTTGTGTGAGTAGGTATTTGGTGGGCTAGGTGATTCTCTGTAGTGTGCATGCTTTAGTGATGGCTTTCTATGCAGGTTTGTGTTGGGGGGTCCGTGCATTGGTTTTACATACAGGGCTTGGTATTCGGAGTGGTGAGTTGTGATGGTGGGGTGTGTGTGAGGTGGTGGAGTGATGGGAGTGATGATGGGGGTCTACTGCCAGTCCTCTGTACAGCGAGTTGGTGTCTTGCTGCTGTGGAACGCAACTGCCCCCATAGGTCGTTCCACCTCTTCCTGATGTCATCCCTTGTTCTGGGGTGCTGTCCCACGGCGTTGACCCTGTCCACGATTCTCCGCCATAGCTCCATCTTCCTTGCAATGGATGTCTGATGCACCTGTGATCTGAATAGCTGTGGCTCTACCTGGATGATTTCCTCCACCATGACCCTTAGCTCTTCCTCAGAGAACCTGGGGTGTTGTTGTGGTGGCATGGGTGTAGTGTGAGTGGTGTGGGTGAGGGTGTGTGGGGTGATGTGTTTGGGTGTGGGATGTAAGGTGCGTGGATGGTGTGTAGGTGATGGTGGTGTGTGGCTGTGGTCTTGTCTGTGATCTTGCTATCTCTTTTGTGGCAATTGTTTTTAGTCGTAAAGGGTTCTGGGTAATGTGGGTGTGTGTTTTATAGTGGTGTGGGAGTGTGGGTGTGGTGTGTGTATGGGTGTCAGGTGTGTGTTATTCAAATTGTCCAATGTAGTGTTGTTTTGTTAGTGTGTGTGTATTTTGGGCGCGGCGGTAAGTAGCGCCAGTGGTTTACCGCCATTGAATGTCCGCTGTGGTGATTCGTGGCTCATAATGTTGGGGGTGTAGGTCTGTTGGCGTAAAGGTATGGGTTTTGCTACTGCCAATTTATCTCTGACCTTTGGGCTGGCGGACTTGTGTGTGGCTGTATAGTGACGGATTGCTATGTGTGTGTCATAATATGGGGAGTGATAATCCGCTGCGGGCGGTATGTTGGCGGCAGTCAGCATGTTGGTAAGCGGTAATTACCACCAATGTCGTAATGAGGGTCTGATTTGCATATGGCTGGGTCCGAACTGGGGTGGTATGGTGAGCAAGAGAACGAAGGGTTAAACCCAGATCCTTGACTGGGGAGATTGTTTGAAACGTTTCAGCACTCCATCTATCATCCTTTTGTCTTGCTAAAGTCACCCTTAGTGGCCAGGGTATGACCAGATGTGGGTCCCTTGCTCACTATGCCGCTGGATTCGAGTTAGCCTGGCTGATGAGGGATGATACCCAAAAACCGGCCCCAGGATGCTTTTTTCTGGTCCATGGAGGACCTGGCCTGGCAGTTGGGGCTGGACTGTTCCCATGGGGAACGGGATCTACACTGAGTTGCATATGGTGGGTCCAAATTGGGGTGGTATGGTGAGCAAAAGAACGAAGCATTAAATCCAGATCTGTGACTGGGGGTGAGTGTTTGAGAAGTTTCAGCACTCTGTCCATCATCCTTTTGTGGTGCTAAAGTTGCCCTTAGTGGCCAGGGTATGCCCAGACGTGGGTCCCTTTCTCACTATGCCACTGGATTCAACCAAGCCTGGCAGATGAGGGGTGATACCTCTAAACTGGTCCCAGGATGCTTGTTTCTGGTCCACGGAGGACCTGGCCTGGCAGTTCAGGCTGAACTGTTCCCATGGGGAACAGGATCAAAACTGATTTGCATATGGCTGGGTCCAATCTGGGGTGGCATGGTGAGGAAAAAAACAAAGGATTAAACCCAGATCTGAGACTGGGGGTGAGTGTTTGAAAAGTCCCAGCACTCCATCTAACATCCTTTTGTGTTACTAAAGTCTCCCTTAGTGGCCAAAGTATGCCCAAACATGGCTCCTTTGGCTCAATGTGCCACTAGATTCAAGCTAGCCTGACTGATGAGGGGTGGGACCCCAAAATCTGTCCCAAGATGCTTGTTTTCAGTCCAGGCAGGACATGGCCTGACAGTTCAGGCTTGACTGCTCCCAAAGGGAACAAGGTCAAGACTGATTTGCATATGGCCAGGTCCAAACCTGGGTGGCATGGTGAGCTAAAGAACGATGTATTAAACCCAGATCTGTGACTGTTTTTGTAAAGTTTCAGCACTCCGTCCAACATCCTTTTGTGAACCTTCTTAACTCCTCCTTACTAAAGGGTTATGTTCTAGACTCTTGGAAACACAATATCATGCTTCCACTTTTGAAGAACCCAAATCTTGACCCTAACATCTGGCCGAATTCCAGCCCATGTTTTTGCTACCTTGCCTTTCCAAGGTCTTGGAGAAACATGTAAATGTCTCATTAACATCATACGTGGAGAACCTAAATATACTTCATCATTCACAATCAGGTTTTAGGGCAGGACACAGTATGGAATCCACCCTCCTTGGAATTACGGACCATCTCAGAAACTTCCTGGGTGAGGGTGGAACTGCAGCTCTCGTTCTGATTAATTTGAGTGCTGCGTTCTGTACAGTGTCTCATTCCATCCTGATTGAGAGACTGTGAGCTTTGGGACTTGAAGGCTCTGCACTGGTTTGGCTGACTTTCTTCCTTCATAATCTGACTTTTCAGGTGTTCTCAGCCAGTGCAGTGTTTGGTAGGCAGTGCTTAACTTCTGGCATCCCTCAGGGTTAAGTGCTTAGCACACTGATGTGAAGTATCCATGTAAGGCCGCTAGCAGACGTTGTGTATAGTTGTAGTCGGACTCTTTTCTCGTATGCAGACAATACATAAATCATCTTTTTATTAACTTCTGTACAAGATCAAGGTCCTTCCAATCGTAACCGTGGCTTGAAGTTGACACTTGGATGAAGAACAACTCACTCTAGCTGAACGATGATAAGATAGAGGTGATGATCTTGGGCAAGACTCCCCAACTCTAGGGCCCACAACATTGACCTTCCTTGCTGAGGTCTTTTCCTACTCTGTCTCTCAAGGTGAAGAACCTGGGTTTTTTACTCAATGAAAATCTCTTGATGAGTCCTCAGGTGGTGAAGGTGACGTTTTCCTGCTTTGTTATACTTAAATGGCTGAAGAAAAACATTAGGATTCTCCCGCTTTCTGTCCAGAAGACTGTAGTCCAAGCCTTAATCTTGTCGAGACTGGATTATGATAGAATTCTATACCTGGGTATTGGCCAAACTTCCATTCGTCACCTCCAGATGGTTCAAAATGCGGTGGCTCAACTTCTGTTTTAACTTTCAAAATTTGCCCCGACCACTCACATCTTGGGAGACCTTCATTGGCTTACAATCCTGAAGCAAATTCAATTCAAGGCATGCAAGTTGGTCCAAGTTAGATTCACAAGTTAATAATGTCTACCTGCCAGCCCACTCTTTCAGATCTCAGCACATGGCATTTTGCACAGTCCCCAGGTTTTGCTTAACCAGAATAGGTGGCTGGTCTTGGGCCCCAAGTTCTGGAACTCTTTTCCAACTTCTCTTAGAACCTTTTTGACACACTCTGTCTTCAGCAAGAACTTAAAGACACTGCTCTTTTAACCTGGGATCGATCTTCCACTGTTTCCATGGTTTAGTGCTGGGAGACCCTAATTGGGTAGCTCTGAGTTTTATAAAATCAAAATCAAATCAAAATCTAATCTGCTCCAATTTCCGGAAGATCTACTATTGCTGGATGTGGCTGCTGTCCACTTTGCTCTGTTTTCTAAAACAACTGGGTACTTCTTTGTGAAAGGGACAAATCTAATTCAACTTCACTGCTTGTCAGAGTCGCTATGATTGCAGTGGCGGTCTTACTGATAGACATGATCTTGGGCTTAGGTTGGGGTGATGCTGTTGATGCGTAGTACTACTCCCAGGTTCCTCCCTGGAGGCCAGTGTGGCAAGCACACGTCTCCTGAAAAAAGTTGCGGTCAGCATGCCATTGATGAAAAGCTGCTTCTTCTCGTTGGCCACCTCTTTAGGAGCAACTTTCTTTGGGGCCATCTTAAAGTTCTCAGTTGGCAGTGGCACTAAGCTGCACAAGCGGAAGAGATTGGAGGACTGAAATACCTGTACAGGCCTTCCCTTTGGCAGTACTGCGGGTGATGTGATGTCTCTTCTCTTGTGCACCTAAAAGTAACCAAGAAAGAAAAACATGCAGTTAGTGAATACATGACATTGTTGCAGGTTGCAATAGTACAGACTAATGCAATATTAGTGTGTTTGGTTGCTTATATAAAAAATACCAATGTAATCAAACATTGTAAAGTCAAACCACACCATAAAATATAATTTAAAATCACGCAACACAACATGCAGATATAGCTCTTTGCTTTGTCTCCATCTGTTTTAAAGAAGACATCTGTGGTAGTCATAGAGAGAGGTGCATGGGTAATTGGAATAATCCTTAAAAAACATATGGCAGCAAGGTGGTCCAGGGGAAATGGCATAATCATTTTAAAAATTAATTATTCGCTGATGTATTTGCAGCCAGGGTGTTCAGGTGGAAACAAAATTATTGTACACCTAAAGAAACCGAATGCTGTAGCGTGGCTGGGTGCCTATGGTAGGTGGATGGATGGATGGAGAAATGAATGGCTCAAGGCAAAATGTGGAATTAAATACATTTAAAGAATAAAAAGTGTTTTGAAAAATCAAAAACAAAAATTAAATAAATGAAAATGAAAATTATAAATAAAAGTACAAGAAATATAATGGAAAAAATAAAATAAAAAAATTAAAATGTAAAAAATTACAATAAAACTTAAAATGTAAACTTAAATATAGCAAAAGGTAAAGAATTACCAATGTTTGTATGGGAAGACAAGAAGAAAAAAAACTACTGTGATGAAAGGGCAAAGGAGGCGCAAAATAGAAAATACAAAAAATGGAAGGAAATAAAACATGCAATTTTCATCAGAATCATATTCTTTTAATATACATATACTACAATGATCCCCAAGCATATCAATATTAAACTGGTATCACAGCAATCCTTGCAAGCTTATGGCAAAAGCACACGGGCTGAACGCACAAAATGGACAACAGTCACATGGTCAAACAACAACACAAGGAGCAAGGAGGCATGGGGAACAAAGAACATATGCAAGCTTATGGCAAAGGCACACTGGTTGCATGCACAAAATGACTACCTGCCACATGGTTAAACAACAACAACAAGGAGTAAGGAGAACAAAGAACATATGCAAACCTATGGCAAAGGCACAGTGGATGGGTGCACAAAATGGCCACCAGCCACGTGGTCAAACAAAAACTGTGAACAAGGAGGCAGGGAGAACAAAGAGCACATGCAAGCCTATGGACACAGACTACACAAAATATCGCCTGGCTATACAGCATGGAGAACAAAGACAAATGGTGGACGATGACAAACACACACACACACACACTGGCCACAAGGAGGCATAGTGGTATGACTGAATAAAACACTAACATTAATTCAGCAATGCAAAACACAAAACTTAACGGAGCTATAAAGCTTTCACAACACACATCCTCCTATGCCATCAGATATTACCCCACAACATATACAATTTTTACAAAAAACATGAAATCCAAACACTAGCCAACATTTTTTATTTAATTCAATGCCATCCCTGCCCTAAATGAAGTTTTGAAAAAATATACCACTGAAACATTTATATCATGCACTGATGACTACTAGTACTGGGCCTACTGGCTAGATGGCCATTTGGAAACCTAGGCCACCTAGTAAAATAATATTGCAAATGTTACAAACATGCAGAAAAGTTACTGAGCTTTGATGCAAATTTCCTTTACAAAAGATTAAAAATATATGAAATGCTAAATAAATAATAACTAGGCCCATATTAAAACTCCAGGCCACTTACCACTATAAAATTCCACCTTAAAATCCAAGTGAAAAGTGTCCAGGAGATGGACAAAGCAGTGGGAGGAGCCGCTGCACAGGAACAGGAAGTTGGAGTCTCTGAGGAACTTCCTTCCTGTTAAAAAAAAAGTCTTCTCACACTAAAAACAACTTGAAGTGTCCATTGGAGAAGAACATCCAGTAAAAAACCTCTCTCTTTTTGACTAGATTTAGATGCATCTCAAGTAGAAAATCTACTTCAGGTGCGTACTCACAAGAGGAACTGTTTTGGCCACCGTCATGGCCGGAAGCAGAACAAGTAAGCGCAAAGTTTCACACGTGCTCGCTAGCAGCCCGAGAGAATGGTGAGCGCCAAAAACAAATCTTGCACATACGAACAAACTCTGCTCCATGCCGGATGGCGGAATTCATGAACTCTGCGCTCCTCCATGTAGCGCAAAGTGCTCAAATTCTAAAAATTCCACCAGCGGAGCGGAGTACTGTGCCTGAGCCTAGTAAATACGCACTTGATGCCGTACCTTTTAGCACATGAATTTGCGCTCACACTTTTGTCTTTTTGTGTTTCATTGCTGCTATGAATGAACCTTACATTTTCCATGGCGTTGATGCAGTCCATGTTTATACTTTAGTTTTCAATGGCGTCAGGCATGGCAATGGAGGTAGTTCATTATAATGTTGATTGATGCACCACTGTTGATAATGAAAGGTACTGAACACCCCTTAACTTTCAGTGTAATCTTCAGATAATATTTGAATGACTTTGGTTCTTTTTCAGGTTGACTTTACTTTGATTGGGATTTTCTTCACATGCGGCTAGTCCAACATGCCCACATTTTTCGGAGATAAACATCTACATTGCTCAATCATCGACTTCACTTTCACTTGATATTGATACTGAAGAACGTTTTGATGATGATTTAGTTGACAATCCACTTCATTTGGTCTTGATTAGTCTCAGCTAGTACTGTTGCTTGACCCTGAGGACTTGCGTCAAATGTCACTTTTGGAACATTCGGACGGCCATTTAGTCTTCTCACCATGGCTCACTTACTGTTTCCTTTGCCATGCAAACCATTACAAAATGATTCTCCTTCCCACAGCCTTTGTATATCAGTCCAATAGCAGGACATTTACCTTCAAGAGGAAATAACAATCCACACCTGAAACACACATTCTTGTTCCATGGAAACACCACATTGTGCCCTTTAGCCTTATGCTTCTGCTTGCTTTTCATGTTCATGACTAACTCACTTTGGCCACCTCTGGCCTCCATGTCAGTAGCTTGTCGATCTGCATGCTCTTCAGCTCTGGCAATCATGAGAAGACGCTCCAGACGAAGAATTTCTCTCAGAATTCATCATCTGAATTAATCTGACAGGAATCTGTCAATAACTCCGAGACATATTGCTTCCTCATCATTAAATTAATTGAACTTACAGTGTGTGATGAGGATGTCCGGTCCCTCAACAAATTCGTCTATGGTTTCACCAACTCTGTTGACCTTGACTGAAAATGTACCTTAGGTAATCTACATTCGGCATTTGATAAAACTTGAGATTCAAGGTTTCATTGATTTGACAGTGAGTAACTTTGTCAGCTTGCAGCATTTTCTTAATGATTTCTTTTACACCTTCAACAGCAAGATTCTTAAGGTATTTGATAATCTTCTTGTTATCTGTTTCTTCAAGTACATCAATGAAATCATCAAATTACTCTATCCAAGCAGTCCATCTATAGCCAATATTCTGCTCTTTGGCAATATCAATGTCGGGGGTGGTTTCAGGAAGGCGGCAAGATTATAAATGTTAATGGGATTGGCTGCCACTCAGAATGGATTGATCTCCGATACAATTTACTGTCCACCATTACCTGCTTCCTCCGTCACATCTCTAAAACCCTGTGACATGCTGGCCTCAGGGTCATCTTAGACAGTCTGTAGAACTGTAACCTCTTTCTTGGTCTCCATTGGGGTCCTTCATTTTTCTGGAGACCACTAGACTTGTTCTGAGCTGCTACACGTCAGCTTTGATGGTGTGCTGCTTGAGGTATTAAACAGCTCCGTAAGCACAACCCTGTGCTTCTACTTGGGTCTCCTCATCCACTGCTGAGGTCATAGAGCTTTTCCTGTCATGGCTCTGGTAAGTACAACAACAGTATGCTTTATTTCTATTTGTTCTGTCAGCTAGAGCTTTTGTGTATTCCACTGGTATTTGACTATGGTAGTTTTCAGCGCTTCTTTTCTGTATCTGTTTTTGTCCGCCTTTAGCGCAGTCATTCTGTATGATGTATAGCTTTATGTTATGTAGTAGTGCAGTACCTCTCTTTCCATCCTTGCCAGCAGGTTCTTGGCCAAAAATGTGTAGACTTCTCAGTGTAGCTTTCGTTATTTTCAAGTGCTTCACACCAGCTGGAGTTTTGCTTTGACTTTACATTTGCCAAGCATTGATTCCGTACTTTGAGGGAGATACACGTGGCACTCACAAGCAGTTTGCTTGGACCACTGCAAGCTCTCTGGGAGAGCACTGTTGATCTTTGGGTTGATTATCTCCTATCTTGTCGCCAGTTGTAGTATCTTTCCCAGCCTGGGTACCCGTCAATGACTATGCCACGTATTACATGTCTTACGTCTGTATGTATCCGCAAACTCCACATTCTAAACCTGCATTTTCTTCGCCATGCATTAAGACTTACGTCACACTTCTACAGCATCTATCAGGAGTCAAAAGAGTTATGTCATAAATAACTCACACAATACTACACTATTGAATAAGTATGATGACGCTATCAATGCTGTGGCTCCCTATTTATCCACTGGATTAAGATGAAGGAAGCTTGCACTGCTGAAGCTTGCAGTTCTGTTGGATGAGTATGATAGAAGCTTGTGGTGACGCTTCTCCCAATTGCTCTGCTGGATGAGTATGGTGGAAGCTTGTAACGCTACAGATCACAACTGGTCTGTGAATGAGTATGATGGAAACATGCAGTAATACTGCTCGCTATTGATCTTTTGGAGGAGTATGATGAAAGCTTCCACTGCTGCTCCTAGTGACAGACCTATTCATGAATATGATGGAAGCATGTAAAGCTGTTATTTGTGCTGTTCCTTCAGGATGCATATGATCAAAACTTTCAGCTGATACTCATTTCATATCAATTTAGTGTGCTCAATGGGAAGTGCTAATGGGATGGTGTAAACTGGTGCAACATTCTCACATGCCAGATGTCACTGGCTGACAAGGAAGAGTGAGGGGATTGCTAAATCCCACTCTTAATTCTGTACTTTCTATCTGATCTGCTTGCCAGTTGTCAATTTGCCATCACCTATGTCAGCCTCAAGGTTTTCAAGCATCTCAGCTATGAAGTTTCATCAGGTACTAAGGTTTTTAGATTATAATAAGAGAATTCTAAAATGTCTTCAATGAGTTTTAATGCAATAAACAATATCCTTGTGTATGTAGCCAAATTACAATAAGACGCATCACACTGCTTCATTGACTCAATGACACTAGACCCATGCTAAAGAAAGAAAAATGCCACTTTAAAATGTGTCATAGCAAATTTTGGGGTATGTATTGGAGGGGCCAGCATGCTTTCAGTAAAAGTAGCAAACATTAAATGTCCTGATTCCACATACAGTAATTGTAATAATGTCAGTGAACGGCTACAGCTGTTTCATTCAAAACACACCAGTGCTCATTCAACTTCTTAAGAACCTTTCAAAGGAACGCAGCTGACTGGACTTGGACATCAGAACATCAGCGTGCATTTGTAATGATTCAGCAGTCATTGATCGAATTTCCCTTAAAAAAAAGCTAAAGCACCTATGCAGTACTTCAGAATGATTGCTACGGTATTTGGCAGGAGCAACAGCTTGTGGAAGGTTGGTGTAACCACGATTGGTGGTTATCTCTACCTCTGTTTGTGATCTCTTCTGCGACCTGAGGCGAGCTCCTTGCTTTTTTGCAT
Source organism: Pleurodeles waltl (assembly GCF_031143425.1). Lineage (NCBI taxonomy): Eukaryota > Metazoa > Chordata > Amphibia > Caudata > Salamandridae > Pleurodeles > Pleurodeles waltl. The sequence continues at coordinate 58,807,686 of NC_090441.1, forward strand.
GGAAACTTTTTGTCTGGGCCTCGGGAAGGTCCTCAAGTTAAGATTTCCCCAATTGCGTTCGCACATCGAAACCATCACTAACTGGAGGAAAACACTTTCACGAGACGCCAAGCCAGGGACAGTGACACAATTGTGTAGGCCACGGCCGGATTTACTGTGGTCCCTCCCATGGGCTTGCGGAACTACACACTGCTGGGAGCAGGTCAGCACCAAGCTCCAGCTGCAGAAGAGGACCTTGGCTGGTGAAAACAGAAACAAAAGTACAGTGCAAGGTTGAGACATTGCATTAAGAACTTTGACTTTGGGATAGTTGCTACTCCACCAACAACGTAGCCACAATCGCTCACGGAGTAGATAGGAAACCTAAAGGGAGGAGAAGATCCTTACCCACACTTTTACTGAAAGGGAAGTTGTCCTAACTTGCACTGAGAGCAACTACATGCTACTTTACCAAAGGAAACAAACGAGGCCAGTGCCAGCTGGTCCCCTCGCACAGTAATTATTTCCTTGATAACTGTGCAACATATTATTGCGCTCTTTTATTTATGTGGAGCGCTGCATTGTGTGTTAAAGGTAAAGTACTTTTCTGGAAAGCAGAAGCACTGGCTGGGCAATGACTTATTGACTGTTTTGATGTGTCTCTTTGAGTTCTGAGTTCCTGCCCCAGGCCAGCCCCCTGAGTAAGCCCTGGACTTACTTCACTGACCTGAGGTTCAAGTGCTGAAGGACTGTGCTTAGAGCTCACTTTTGTTTTCAATAGTAAGGTAAAGCCTCAGCACATCAGAGATAAAACACTCTGATTGTTAGGATCTGAGCCCAGGGACCCCTGTTTGCTCAGAGACGACTGAAAAAGTTCCCAAAGGCATCAACTGTGTTATCAGTCATAGAGACTCTTAACAATGAAAAGTCATGTATTGGAAGCTTTATATCACATGCGTATCTATAGACGTTCAGTTGGATGGATGTCAGCGTGCTGTGGGGGGTACCGCAATAAAAGTCCAGAGGAGGAAGTGGGAATCCTTCAACCTTTTATGGGTCTTCCTCATTGGAGACCATGCTTGTCCTTCACTCCCGAGCGTTGTGAGCAGCAAGTTGTCCCGACTGATATACTGCTGCAAAATGGTTCCTTTTTCACCAGAGGTGCAACATTGTCGATTTGGTGCTGGACACTGGTTGCTATACTCCACATCTTCCCACACTGCACCACAGTGCAACATGGAAGCATTGAGAGTTAACTGACTGGCACTGGGCTTTTTGGAAATTAGCTCAGTTTTCTTCCCATACTTACAGCTTGAATTTCAGGATACAGCATGTGGTGGAGCTATGTACTCGATTGCTATCAGAGTGAATTTATGATGCTTTTAGGTATTTATTTTTTGGTTGATTTATAATACTGCTGTTATCCAAAGCGTTTAACAAGAAATACACAACTGTAGGCAATGTCAAGAATAAATAACAATGATTAGGGATCAAGTACAGTTGAATAATAAAGCAAGCTATTTGTTAAGTAACTTTTAATTGATGGCATGTGAAGAGGCTGACGTTGCAAAAATTGGAAATGTGCATTATAAATGGGGAGATAATAGTGCAAAGAGAGGAAATCGAGATGATGAACTGGGAGAACAGGGAACAGCAAGTAAAAGCAGTGAGACAGAGGGCAAGTGACAAAGTGGAGTATATAGAGACATAAGGCAACACAGCTAAGTTCGGAACAGTGAATGTAGACACTTGCAAATTTACATTTGTGGTAGAAAGGCAGCCAGGCAAGCTGAGCTTAAAGAGAAATGTGAGCATGGTGGAGAGGAAACAGAGGTGACAAACATAAGAATATTGAATACTTCATGTGAATCAATTAAGTATTTAAGAGGTACACCATAAAGTGAAGAACAAAATATAATATGCAAGACAACCAAGGTTACCACGAGTAGGTTAATTGCAGAAAAGGGCAGAAAATATCTAATTTTCCCAACATTGTAAAGAGGAAAGCAACAAGATTTTGTGACATCAGAGCAAAATCAAGGAATGGTTGAAATATAGAACTAAGGACCAGATGTACAAAGCATTTTTCCAGCTGCTGTTTGCAACTGTAAAAATACTTTTTCCTATGTTTAAAAGGCAAAATGTGACTCGGTAACTTGTTACCAAATTGCATTTTGTAATTCGAAATTAGAAGGGGCGTGTTTAGGGCGTCCGTTCCTAATATCGAATAGTACTGGTATGTATGAATGTTTTGTGACCGGAATGCGGTCGCAAAACATTCATACTTTACTGACTTCATAGAGGAGGTGGTAACCCATTTGCTCCCCCTTCCCATTTGTGTTTGTGGGAGCCAACTGTTTTTTAGAGCAGGCCACAGACCACTGCCTACTCTTGAAAAATTAAAAGAAAACTTTTCATCTTGGTTTTTTCCTTTAAGGAAAATGGGTTGCATCACAAAAACTACATTGCTTTATTTAAAAAGCAATCACAGACATGGTGGTCTGCTGACCCCAACAGGCCACATCCCTGTGATTGTGGCCATTCCCAATGGGTCGCAAATTGCCACCTGCCTCATGAATATTGATGAGGCAGGTCGCTTGCGACCCTTTTGGGAATCGTAAACAGTGATAAACACGCTGTAGTACATCGCAGTTTGCAATTTCCTAATAGCAAATCAGAGAAATTCACTATCTGGCCCTAAGCAGAAGAGGAAAAAAGAGAAGCTGGAGGAAAAAGATAGAGCTAGAATGTAAAAATTGAATCTGTGTCCTTTAACCTTATCAGTGCATGTGTCGGCCAATGTCCGGCACACGCACACCCTCCCTGATGCGGGCCATGACCACTGGCCGACGTCAGGGAGTCTTTGTCTCCCCTGTCACCCCATCCGCCCATCTGTGACGTCAGTACATCTCAAGGTGCGCTGACGTCATAGTTTCTTTTCCCCACCGGAGCGGGAAGGAGAGGTAAGGCCACTTTCTGCTCCAGTGGGGACAACAGGTCTGAAAGGGCCTCCCCAGCCTTCAGGTAGGCCTCATTTGAAAGGGGAGATTCTCCCCTTTCAAAGAGGCCTTCCTGAAAGAGTTTCCTGGGCATGGATTGCCGCCCCGCTGTGACCAGGAAACCCCACCAGAGGCCCGTGATGTCAATTGGGGGGGATGGCCCCTTTGAAAATGGTCTACCTCTCCCCCGGGGGCATTTAAAAAAAAAAAAAGTTGCTTTATCCCTGAGGGGGGGCGCCACTGAACACCCGTCCCCTCCCTTCCCCCCCGGGGTTGAAAATATTAAAAACATTTTTACAAACCTAAATTGACGGGGTTGGCCCATTGGAAAATGGCCTGCCCCTCCCCCCCAGGGGGGTATTATTTAAAAAAATAAAAATAAAGTAGGTTTACCCCTGCAGGGGGGGCCCCCAAAGGTTAAAAATATAAAAAACAAATATTAAAAAATATTGACTGGGATGGTCGGCCAACACCACGCCCCCCAGGGCATTTTTTGTAACTGTGTTGGAATTTCCTGTTGTGGGCACTAGGCCTACCCACTCAAGTGAGATACCATTTTTATTGGGATACTTAGGGAAATGGTAGGTGGAAGGACGTTTGTGGCTCCCCTCAGATCCCAGAACTTTGCAGCACAAAAATGTGAGGAAAAGTGTTTTTTTTAGCCACATTTTGAAGTCTGCAAAGGATTCTGGGTGACAGAATCCAGTGAGAGCCCTGCAAGTAACCCCATCCTGGATTCCCCTAGGTGTCTAGTTTCTAAAAATGTGCAGGTTTCATAGGTTCCTCAGCTACAGCCCAAACTCCACAGCTAGGCACTTTGCAAAAAACACGTCAGTTTTCAATGGTAAAATGTGATGTGTCCATGTTGCCTTTTGGGGCGTTTCCTTTCGCAGGCACTAGGCCTATCCACACAAGTGAGGCAACATTTTTATCCAGAGACTAGGGGGAACACAGAATGCGTGTTATTGCCAATTGTCTTTCTCTACATTTTTGCCTTCCAAAATGTAAGACAGTGTGTAAGAGAGAAGTAATTTTGAGAAATGTCCTATAGTTCACATGCTAGTATGGAGACCCAGAGTTCAGAGATGTGCAAATAACCACTGCTTCTAAACTTCATATCTTGTACCAATTTTGTAAATACATAGGTTTCCTTGATACCTATTTTTCACTCTTTCTATTTTAACAAATGAATTGCTGAATACCTGGTATACAATGAAAACCTATTTGAAGTTGCTGCTCTGGGTACATTGGGCTCTTGATGAACCTACCAGCCCTATATATCCCTGCAACCAGAAGGGTCCAGCAGACATAACGGTATATTGCTTTAAAAAATCTGCCATAGCTGGAAAAAGTTACAGAAGAAAACGTAGACAGAAATGGCTGGTTTTTTTCAACTCGATTTCAATTCTTTTTCATTTTTTTTATTTCAACTGTTACTTTGTATAGGAAACCTGGAAGGATCTACACAAATTACCTGTTGCTGATTTCAGAATTTTGGCTACTTTTCAGAAATGTTTAGTTGGCTGGGATCCACCATGGTTTCACAGCCATTTCTATCACTAGCTAGAAGGAGGCTGAATGCACAAAAAATAGTAAAAGTGGGGTATGTCCTGGTAAAATGCCAAAACCGTGTTCCTGAAAGCTGGGAAGATGGTGAATTTAGCACTGCAACCCCTTGATTGATCTCATTTACAGGGGGAAAAACTGATGCTTTCTTCTGCAGCACTTTTTCCAATTTTCCCTCCCAAAAACTAATTTTAGCTGTATTTTGGCTAATGTTTCAGTCTCCCCCAGGGGAACCCACAAACTCTGGGTACCTTTAGAATCCCCAGGATGTTGGAAAAAAAGGACACAAATTTGGCTTGGATAACTTATGTGGGCAAAACGTTATTGAGGGGCTAAGCTCAAACTGCCCCAAATAGCCAAAAAAGGCTCAACACTGGGGGAAAAGGCCCAGCAGCTAAGGGTTTAAGGATTGAGCTTGAAGAAATGAATGGTTATCAAAGATTCTGTTGCAGAAAGAAGGCCTCAGTGTAGAAGTGGGAATTAAAGCCAAATGAAGAAAAATCACAAAAAACAAATCTGTGTATCGAGAGAAGTGTAAAGGGATTAGAACAGAGCCTTGAAGAACCCATTAATGGATGGGAAAAGAATCAGAAAATTTACCCTTATCTGAGACAGAAAAAGAACACCCAGTGACGTACAAAGGAAACCATGTATAGACAGAATCAGAGATACCCAGAATAAAGAGAGAAGAAAGAAGAATGTCGTGGTAAGATTAGAATACAAGCGAGTTTATTACAAAGGAAAGGAAGGAAAGAAAGGAGTGAATTAGTATCATAAAGCTGAGATATTTCTATAGACTATACTGAGATCAAACCAATTTGAGCAAGTCAAAAGTGTTTATTAGTATGAAGAAAGAAATACAGTCATGCAAGGCAATAAGTTAAATAATTTTGGAGTGATATGGAAGTGAAGTGTGGGAAAATCTGTCTTTTCTGCATGGTCACCACAACCTTTTCATATTTTTCTGAACCCTAGTTTTGCTGGCTTTAAATCTTTAAGTGCCTATGCTCCCCCTCTAAACATGTTGAGATTGGCTAAAGCCTTGTTGACTCAAATATCTTTCCTCTAAGGTCACAGTATATGGTGAAGAAATACACTCCGGTATTCAAAGTTAAATGCCTCCTGTGGACTGCAGCACCTATTGTGCTACACACTACAGCAGCAGAGAAAGCATGGCTTCAGGCCTGCCTTGTGTAGCCTGACTGCTGCAGTGTCAAACCTGCTCTGCAACTTGTTAAAATAATCCTTTTAGCAGGAAAAAGCCTCCCTTTCAAATATTAATCCAATCCAATGTAAGCCTTGTAACTTCCAACATAGTGTGCATGGCATTTAAAAGTGAGACATATAGAAAATTAATGTTACCACGTCTGTCCAGTGACAAGGCCCTAGGAACTACTGAAAAAGTGGGTAGGGGTCCCCCAAGGAACTTAGACCCCATTGGCTAAGGAGAGCCCAGGTATCACCCCTACCCACTAGCTAGTACCACTTAAAAATGTGTCAGGCCAAGAAACCCTTCTTAGAACACATTCTAGAGCTGCTGAAGATCATAAGAGGACTGAATCTGCTGTCTGTGACCTGAGAGAAACACTGGACCTCCTCCCTCTTTTACACAGGACAAAGAGGTGGACTCCAAGAGTCCATTGGCTGAGCTCATATATGTGGACTGGGACACAAAAAGCTGCAAGGCCATTTCCCTGAATGGCCCAGACATCATTGGGAGTCTCTAAGTGCCTTCCCCTGAGGTCCTTGGGACCTTGGAAGTATAATCTTGTGGTTGTTTGGATACCAGAAGAAAGTTTGGAAACTTTTGAGAACTCTTGCTCCAGAGTTCAGAGCTTCAGTGAGACCCACTGGAAAATGTATCTAACTAGCAGTTTTACAGCATTCACTTCATCGAAGTCAGAGTTCCTTGCAACTCTACTAAAAAGGACACAAAGTCACATTCTGTGTTTAAAGCTCCAGATCGCAGGCAGGACCAACCTACTTCAGGTGTCTCGCCTTCAGTTCCACTGCAACTTCTACAATGTCAGCCGTGTCCCACGCAGGGATGATTTCTTATCTCAAAAAGTGAAAAAGTGTCATTCTGTCTTGTTTTTCTTCAAGAAAGTGACAAAGTCCATGTATGTACTGGGATTTAGAAGCCTTTGCAATAGCTACCAAGGAGTTGTGCTTATGTAAATTTGGTCATTTTGAGGGTTCACTCTAACAAGAAGTGTTACTATTCCTTGAGCTGAGCTGTTGCCTATCACAAATAATCGCCCACTTTTGTTGGAAGAGATATCCTTGGTGTGAGTTTCGCCCAACTTTTGTGCCTTCCATCCTCTGTTTTTGCTGACTTCGTTTTTGCTGGCCTTAGGACTGGTTACCAGTGCTAAAGTTCTTGTACTCTGTCCTTTAAACATGGTAGCATTGGCTTACACCTAATTGGCACATTTAGTTTACTTGTAATTCTCTAGTACAGTGGTACTACATGTACCCTACATGTACCCAAAGCCTGTAAATTAAGTTGATTGATTTGATTCCTAGTTTTATACAGCGCTTAAATGCCTTGGGCGTCTTGGTGCTGCTACTGATTGCAAGAAGATGAAAGAGGAGCAGACCAAAAGACATTACAGGCTAAAAAGTAATTTTTAAGGAGCATCCTAATGGCCAGTAAAGCTGAGCACATCTTTGAATTCAGAGTAAGCTGATTCCAAAGATTGGTAGTCCTCAGAAAAAGCTTCTGTCTCCCCACGTTGCTCAATTAACTTTGGGTATAACCAAGTGCTTAGCTGACAATGATCTTAGTGTCCGGGATGGTGTATACCACACAAATCTATCCCAGAAACAGCCCAAGCTACTATTCTGGAGACTTAAATGAAATACACAAAGCCTTAAATTGTAGTCTTTTTGCCACTAAGAGCCAATGCGGCTTAATCAAAGCATGCGACACAGATTGATATTTAGGCATTCAGAGCAGGAGCTGAGCCGCTACATTCTGCAACACCTGAAGTCTATTTAGAAGTAATTTTTGAATGCTGAAATAGAGGGCATTACAATAATCCAATTTGGATAGGGCAAGTGTGGTAATCACAGTTTTTTGAACATCAAGTGGAATAAAAGGAATGATTTTTCAGATTATTTTTAATTTAAAAAAAAACGAAGAGGCTAAAGAGTTAATCTGTTGTTCAAACATAAGCCTAACACCAAAATAACCTCCAGGTTTCTCACTTTCTCATCTGGTGCAGGAAGAGACCCTATTCCTGAGTCCACCACCCAGTAGACTAGAAAGATCTGCCTCTACCCAGAAGAAGAACCTCAGATGAATCTCAGAATGGTATCCGCTAAATCAGAAGATACTGATACCATGATCTACCGAGAAACTGAAGGACTTGATCAATCTCATCAGGGGGATAATGTAAAGATTAAAAAGCATAGGACTCAATGATGAGCCCTGTGGCACTCCACATGGAAGACAAAATGGATACAAGAGAAACCCTCCCTGAGCCACCTGTTAGACTCTTTCAGAGAGTAAGAGTTTGATCAGATTGAGGGGAAGACTGCCAATTCCCATCTCAGCTAGCCGATAGATCAAGATGGTATGACTGACCGTATCGAGAGCCGCTAAGAGGTCAAACATTATTAGTGCTGCCTTGCGCCCTTCATGTAATATGGACCTAAGTTCCTCAGAATCTGTAAACAGTGCTGTCTCTGTACTATGCGCCCTTCTGAAGCCGTTTTGAGTACTATCCAAAAGATTGTTAGTGTCAATGAAAGCCATGAATTATGTGTTTAAAACCTTCTCCAAAATCTTAGCTGGAAAAGGAAGCCTGGATGTTGGCCTATAATTACTCCATACTTGTGGATCCAAATGAGGTGTCTTTAATAGAGGGAGAATGGAAGCCTTCTTCCAATCATGAGGAAAGTAACCAGAACTGATTATATCATTAAAAATCGAAGTCAGTTGTTTTGTTAAGATGTCTGTGAACTAAGCATGCAATTTCTTGGGAAAAAGGGTGACCCTAATAGTTTTGACTTTAACAGGCTGCAAACCTGCTCAGTAGTAACCAGTGAGAACTTGTTGAATGTAGCTGCTGGAGATTGCAGGTTACTATTTAACAAGGAGCTAGCTACTAAGTCAAGGATGTGGAATTCCTATCACCCGGGACATCTTGTTTGGGGTCAAGGGCAACAAGTTTTTATGTTTACTTTGTCCTTGGGACAAGTAGGCCCAACCCCCTGCAGCACAAACCCTTTGGTGGAACTCTCTGCAGTTGAGGTAATGTGTTTTCAAAAGATAATGCTGTTCGAACTTGTATTTATGGTTCATTATTTGAAAGCCTTCATTATTAGGGTGCGTGCTGTAAATAAATGTTTTAAGGTCACACTTCACTACTGACGTTGGTTCCAGTACAAAAAAAAAAAAACGTGTACACACGTTTGAAAAGTTTAGGCTAAGAGGCTAAGTATAATGCTCCCAGAATGCTCTCTGATTATATGCAAATGAAGTGTCATTTAGTAAAATGTGTTGATGCATGCTAGTATTTCCCAAAAATATTTCTAAAGGAAAATCAGTGTAACCATTTTCAACACGATTATGGGAAGCATGAAAATAAACAAACACTGACAAAGCCAACTGATCTGACATTTTTATAAGTCTTTTAGTTTCATCAATGCGTGTCTTGTTTTGACATGGCTTTTGTAACACTTTATTGTTGTGGGAGCTACCAGGCCCTCAACATTGTAACAAACATTGGCAAAACCCCCCCCAAAAGTTTTTGAACTCTTAAAGCACACGTTGCCACCAGCGGCATAACAAAGGCCCCGCAGCCGCCCTCCAGGGGGCCCCTTCAGCACAGCACCTGCCCTGAGTGAGTCTGGAGAGGGGGCTCCTCCATGTTCTTTGCAAAGGGGCACCCTCCAGTTTCGTTACGTCACTGATTGCCACTTTAGTTCCTGACACTGAACAAAACTACTTTGTGTGGCAATATGCTCCTTGTGGAAGAGCAGAATGCAATCACTCACAGTAAAGCCAGCCGAAAGAGAGAGAAATAGAAGTTTAATAAAAACAAAATGTCTTTGTTAACACCAGACCTAATTAGGGACCAAGACCCACATGTAGGTAGCTTTTTGCATGTCGCAAACAGCGACTTTCGCTGTTTGCGACGTGCAAAAAGCACATTGTGATGCACAAACCCAGTTTTGCGATTCAGTAACCTGGTTACCGAATCACAAAACGGGTTTGCGACTCGCAATTAGTAAGGGGTGTTCCCTTCCTAATTGCAACTCGCAGTGCAATGTAGGATTGTTTTGTGACCGCGAACGCGGGCGCAAACCAATCGCAGTTTGCACCCATTTCAAATGGGTGCTAACACTTTCGCAAAAGGGAAGGGATCCCCATGGGACCCCTTCCCCCATTGTGAATGTCACTGTAAACATTTTTTCAGAGCAGGCAGTGGTCCTACGGACCACTGCCTGCTCTGAAAAAATGAAACGAAAACGTTTCATTTTTCCTTTTTGTTATGCATCTCGTTTTCCTTTAAGGAAAACGGGCTGCATTACAAAAAAAACAAAACAAACGGCTTTATTGAAAAGCAGTCACAGACATGGTGGTCTGCTGTCTCCAGCAGGCCACCATTCACGAGGGGGTCGCAAATTGCGACCCACCTCATGATTATTCATGATGTGGGCATTTGCGAAGCACTTGCGAATCACAGATGTTGTCCAGGACACCATTCTACATTCGGATTTGCGACTCACAATTTGCAGGTCACAAATCTGAACCTACCTACTTGTGGCCCAAAATTCTTAAAGAAAGTCACAAAAGTGCACCCATGGTATATGTCGTACCCCTATAAAATATTTGTGAACTGTATTTTAGCATGGGTAAATACGATGTGTAGACAGGGATGTGGAATTCCTATCGCCCGATGCCCGGGACATCTTGTTTGGGCGTTGGGACAAGTAGGCCCAACCCCCTGCAGCACAAACCCTTTGGCTGCCTGTTTACAGAGAGTGGAACTCTCTGCAGTTGAGGTAATGTGTTTCCAAAAGATAATGCTGTTCGAACTTGTATTTATGGTTCATTATTTGAAAGCCTTCATTATTAGGGTGCGTGCTGTAAATAAATGTTTTAAGGTCACACTTCACTACTGACGTTGGTTCCAGTACAAAAAAAAAAAAACGTGTACACACGTTTGAAAAGTTTAGGCTAAGAGGCTAAGTATAATGCTCCCAGAATGCTCTCTGATTATATGCAAATGAAGTGTCATTTAGTAAAATGTGTTGATGCATGCTAGTATTTCCCAAAAATATTTCTAATGGAAAATCAGTGTAACCATTTTCAACACGATTATGGGAAGCATGAAAATAAACAAACACTTACAAAGCCAACTGATCTGACATTTTTATAAGTCTTTTAGTTTCATCAATGCGTGTCTTGTTTTGACATGGCTTTTGTAACACTTTATTGTTGTGGGAGCTACCAGGCCCTCAACATTGTAACAAACATTGGCAAAACCCCCCCCAAAAGTTTTTGAACTCTTAAAGCACACGTTGCCACCAGCGGCATAACAAAGGCCCTGCAGCCGCCCTCCAGGAGGCCCCTTCAGCACAGCACCTGCCCTGAGTGAGTCTGGAGAGGGGGCTCCTCCATGTTCTTTGCAAAGGGGCACCCTCCAGTTTCGTTACGTCACTGATTGCCACTTTAGTTCCTGACACTGAACAAAACTACTTTGTGTGGCAATATGCTCCTTGTGGAAGAGCAGAATGCAATCACTCACAGTAAAGCCAGCCGAAAGAGAGAGAAATAGAAGTTTAATAAAAACAAAATGTCTTTGTTAACACCAGACCTAATTAGGGACCAAGACCCACATGTAGGTAGCTTTTTGCATGTCGCAAACAGCGACTTTTGCTGTTTGCGACGTGCAAAAAGCACATTGTGATGCACAAACCCAGTTTTGCGATTCAGTAACCTGGTTACCGAATCACAAAACGGGTTTGCGACTCGCAATTAGTAAGGGGTGTTCCCTTCCTAATTGCAACTCGCAGTGCAATGTAGGATTGTTTTGTGACCGCGAACGCGGGCGCAAACCAATCGCAGTTTGCACCCATTTCAAATGGGTGCTAACACTTTCGCAAAAGGGAAGGGATCCCCATGGGACCCCTTCTCCCATTGTGAATGTCACTGTAAACATTTTTTCAGAGCAGGCAGTGGTCCTGCGGACCACTGCCTGCTCTGAAAAAATGAAACGAAAACGTTTCATTTTTCCTTTTTGTTATGCATCTCGTTTTCCTTTAAGGAAAACGGGCTGCATTACAAAAAAAACAAAACAAACGGCTTTATTGAAAAGCAGTCACAGACATGGTGGTCTGCTGTCTCCAGCAGGCCACCATTCACGAGGGGGTCGCAAATTGCGACCCACCTCATGATTATTCATGATGTGGGCATTTGCGAAGCCCTTGCGAATCACAGATGGTGTCCAGGACACCATCCTACATTCGGATTTGCGACTCACAATTTGCAGGTCACAAATCTGAACCTACCTACTTGTGGCCCCAAATTCTTAAAGAAAGTCACAAAAGTGCACCCATGGTATATGTCGTACCCCTATAAAATATTTGTGAACTGTATTTTAGCATGGGTAAATACGATGTGTAGATTTGCTCATGTGAAAATCTATTGAGCATTTGCAAGTTCATTTTCCCTCCAGCCACTTTCTTCCCAACCCTGGAAGAAGTTCTAATTCTGCCATTGTCAGGAGTAAATGTCCAACCTTTCTTATTATGGGAAAATATTAGAGAGAAGCTGGTAAAAATCTTTAAAACATGCAGGTTAGTAGGTTTGCAGACTCAAAGGCATTCCTGCCCTGGAACTATTGCTTACTGCTTCCTCCAGCCCCAGTATGCAGATCTGCAGAAAGGTGGCAAAATAAGGAAATTGCTACAGTAGGGATTGAAACTCCAAGTATTCAAGCCCTACTATGGTAGTAGCCCTGGCATAATCAGAGAGGCTATTAATTGCTGCCATAATTTGTCGCCACACTACATGGCACCAAAGGGACAAGTAGATCTTTTTACAGGACAAGTAGATTTGAGAAGCAACCTGTCCCCTGGACAAGTAGATATTTTAATAAATTCCACACCCCTGTAAGTGCCCGTTGAATTCAAAGGTGTCAAATACGTCCTCTACTTTTGTTCAGAAGAATTTGGCTAGGATATCACAGAACACCTGACTACTAAGCTCATGTTTAGATACTAGAAGCTTTGCCAATTTTTTATAGTATTAAAAAGAACTTTAGGGGAGTTACTAGCTTGCAAGATTTCATTGGTATAGTATTTAGATTTTCCTTCTAAAATGAGCTTTTTATATTTTGCAATCAAACTTAGTTTCCCCTATCTTGGAAATTATAATTAGAACTTCATACCCACTCCATTCTTCTACATTCCTGTAAATTAAATGCTACTAGTGGGCCTACAGCATGGATTGTGCTACCCACTTAGGTAGCCTCTTAAACATGTTTCAGGCTGCCATTTTAGCCTGAATGTGCAGTTTTAAAATGCCATTTCTACCTGTCAAAATAAACCATTTGCCACGTCTAAACCTTCCTTTTAAATACATTTAAGTTGTCCCTAGGGTAGGTCATAAACAGCCAAGAAGGCAGGATGCAGTGTATTTAAAAAGTTTGACATGTACTTGTACTGTTTCAATGTCCTCGTAGTGAAAAACTCTTCTATTCATTTTTCACTACTGAAAAACATACCTCTCTCAAAAGATGACATTGGGTTACTTTATTACATTTAATAAGTGGCAAGTTTCAATAGAGAGCAAGTAGGAATATTGATTTTGGCATCTAAAGAATTGTGATTTAAAATCTTCTTTAATGGTAATGTCAGATTTCACGTCACAATTTTGGAAATGCCACTTTTAGAATGTTGGCATTTTCTTGCCCTGACCATTTGGTGCCTGCATCCTCTATCCTGGGTCACATGCCTGAGTGTAGCTGGCAGTTGGTCTTTATGTGTTGCTCCCTGGCAGTGAGATAAAGGGAGAATAGGTGTTGGCAGGATGGGCCATCTCTAACTTGATATGGGGCAAGGAGCTGTCATCTACCTCACTTGCACATCACTAAGTCTCACCCTCACAAAGAGTTTGACACTAGTCTTTGGTGACCCTAGACATGCTTGGGACAGGCAGGAAGGCAGGAAATGCCAAAAACCCCTGGGTATGGAAACCTTCTCTAACTTCAAAGTGGACACTTGGTGTAAAAAATGGACTCTCAGACCCAATAATGAACGCTCAGACCCAAGTCTTCTGTACACTTCTAGACCTGTGGAAGACTCAGGAGGACAGTTGTGCTGCTGTGCAAGAAGGACTGCTACTCGGTTCGCTTGTTGCCTGAGTGAAATTAATGGCCCTGCATCTTGATCCCAGTACCACCAGAGTGACCCCAAGGGCTAGTTGGCTGGCATCCTGATCATACCATCAGGGATAGAAAAGTATCCAACCACCTCAGACAAGGCACCTGGACTCAGTCTGCAATAATTTTTGCCTCCCAGGTGGTGCTACCCCAATCCCGGACCCTTGGAAGTGGCCCTGATGGTGCTCTGCCGGACCAGCAATGGTCGGATCAGACCAGCCCAAAGGATCACCTCACAGATTCACTTCAGAATCGCTGCAGGGCAATGCATCACCAATGCCTTCTCGCTCATTGCAGCCCACAGTCGCCTCAAAACTGCTGCTGAGCAACATCTTCAACAGCAGGACTTTTCATCTCAAGTCGCTCGTCTGCGGCATCCTCAACAATGATGCAAGACTTTGCATTGCAGCCTCACAGCACCTCCAAACTGCTGCTGCACCATGCATCCTGACGCATCCTCAACGAGGAATCTCACAATGCTCGGCAACCGGAATTTAAGATACGTTGTTCAGCGTGTGTAATTTGGGGCCAAGGGTATGATGCACTTTTGTGGTTGGAAAAGACGAAAATCGCCATTTGCGACTGCAAAATGGCCTTATGCAATGTGCCATTATTATTTGGGAGGTCAGTATCCAGTTACCAAATCATGAAATAGGGAATGAGACTCACAATTAGGAAGGTGTGTCCTAAGGGCATCTCTTCCTATTTGCAACTTGTGGGATGTATGATTGTTTTGTGACCATAAAAAAATGTGGTCACAAAAAAATCGCAGTTAGCACCAGCTTCAAATTAGTGTTAACCCTTTTGCCAAGGGAAGGGGTCCCTATGGGTTCCTTTCCCCTTTGTGAATGGTAGCGAAAATGTTTTTTTAGAGCAGGCAGTGGTCCCACAGACCACTGCCTACTTTGAAAAAATGTAAAGAAAACTTTTCATTTTTATTTTTGAAATGCATCCCGTAAAACTGGATACATTTAAAAAAAGAAAACTGCTTTATTTAAAAAGCAATCACAGACATGGTGGTCTCCTGACCCCAGCAGGCCACCATCCCTGTGCGTGCGGCCATTCCCAAATGGGTCACAAATTGCGACCTGTTTCATGAATATTAATGAGTCAGGTCCCTTGCCACCAATTTGGAAGTCACAAACAGTGTGGTTAACCCTGTTGTACATTTTGTTTTGCGACACACAATTTATGACTCGCAAACAGATCGCAAATTGTGAGTTGCAAAACAAAAGGTCGTACATCTGGCCCTTGGTTCCTATATCTAGCCTATTTTTCATTGTGGTCAGCCTGAACCTGTGGCTTTGTCCCTATCTGGCAAGACGAGATAACCACAGTTAGGCCCACATTTATACTTTTTTAGCACCGCATTTGTGTAATTTTTTGATGCAAAAGCGGCGCAAACTTACAAAATATAAATGTATTTTGTAAGTATGGGCCGCTTTTGCGTAAAAAAATTATTCAAATGTGCCACTAAAAAAGTATAAATATGGGCCTTAGTGCTTTGTGCTTCTTGGCACTATTTTTACGTAAAACTTTGAAATCACATATCTCCAGTTCTACTGATTGGATTTTTGTCATTTTGTCCTCAAAAGATTTATAAAATGTTACCCTATCTTTCTAAATTTGTGTGGGAGTTTACTTATATTGTGTTTTCACTGTATTACTGTTTGAAGTGCTGCATAAATACTTTACACATTGCCTCTAAGTTAAGCCTGACTGCTTGTGTTTCAAGTTACCAGAGGGTTGAGTGGAGGTTAATTAGAGGTTTGCTTGTGTCTCAACCTGACAGATTGTGGTTGCTGCTTGAGTAGGATTTCACCCCCTCAACCAGTAACCCAATTTCCTGCATCCATTTTGAGCTTCAAGATTAAGATTTGTGTTTGTGAAGTGCCATACAGTGATTTTGTGTTTACAGTAAAAATCCCAGATACAGAATTTGATACCAATTCATTTTTTTTTTTATTCTCCTTAATTGTTTTTTTATGCCTTTTTCAAATGTACCCTCTTTTCTACTCTGTGCCAATGGCTAAAAATGCAAAGATGGAATTTGAGCTTGCCAACCTGGATAACTATATTGTGGTTGAGCTCTAGCAATTCTACAAAGAAAAGGGACTTTCAGCTAAGAGAATCATCAGAAAGCTAGAGCTCCAAAAGGCACTGAGGGCCTGAGTTAAAGTCCACCAATCACTTGTTACAGCAGATGAGGAAAATTATATGGAGGGCCTAGATGAGAACCTGGGTGTAAGTCCTGAAATGCAGCAGTCCGGGGAAGGAGAGGACTCAACCCCTGCATTGGAACTCACTGCCAATGCATACAGCAGTATGTCTTCACAAGGTCTATCCCCAGGAGCTGGCAACAGGAAGGCTGAAAGAGAGTTCAGGCTGCAAATACCCAAGCTCAATTTGGAAGGAGAGGAGTGGAAAGCTGTCGCTGAGAGTGTCTTGGCAAGGGAGAACCTGGCCATGGAAGAAAGGAGAATTGCCCATGAGCTACATTTCAGAGAGCTGGACTTAAGAGTTAGGCAAGTAGAGTCCAGCAATATTGGTGGCAGCATACCCACAGTGCCCTCTTGAGTCAAGACAGTCCACATCCCAAACATTGCCTAATATTGCTGTGGGAGATGACATTGACAAGTGGTTTGAAGCCTATGAAGTTGATCTGGAGATGAATATGAAGCCTATGTGGTTACTCTGGAGATGAATAGGGTCCCTGAGTAGGATAGAGGGGCCAGTCTCTTGATACACACCTCTAACCAATGAAGGGATTCCCCACTGGCCCTAGAGAAGTGGGGGGCAGGATGAGTTATACCCCATGAAGACACTCTTGTCAGGAAATATGATCTCACCCAAGAAACGTACAGGCAGAAGTTTAGGGATAGCCAGAAGCTGCCCCATCAGTCTTGGGTGGATTGTGTAGATTCCTTTTGCAAGCCACTGGAAGGATGCGTGAAGGGCAGTTGAGTAAAATACTACCATGGGTGGTCCAATTTGGTGGCTAGAGAGCATATGTTTAGTTTTTTTTTTTGCAGTGCTGCACCAACACCTAATTGATAGTAAGCTCACTGACACCAGAAAGCTTGCCAAGGAGGCGGACCGCTGACTCAGCACCAGGGTCCACAAGATGGTATCTGGGGTATCACCCCAATGGTTGGGCAGAGTCCTCGCCAGAAAAAGAAGTGGCGGGGGACTAAAAATAAAAATAAGGAGCTCTCAAAAGGTCCCCAAAATAGTTCCACAGGCCAGGACACCCAATCGCCACCTAAGCAGAAGAAGAAATGGTTCCCTGATGACAATTCCTCGGGAAAGGCACTCCCCAAAGAGCTATGAATGCCAACAGGTTGGACACTACTAGGGAGAAGCCACGTGTCCCAACACTGGAGGGTAGACAGCAAGGCTGGTGAGTGTAGTGCTTGAGGAGGGAATTGCCCCAGTTTGTGTGGGAGGTAGCGCAGAGGTTATCCTAGTGTCCCTGAGTGACTGAGAGATGGTGCCACATGACCACCAAGGGTGAAGGCATGGACAACAAAGAACACATGCAGGCCTATGGCAAAAGCAAAGCACACTGGCTACTCAAAATGGACTCCCTGCCTTCTGGCTCATATCCACCAATAGCAAAGGCATGGACAACAAATAACACATTCAGGCATATAGCTAAAGAAAACTGACTATACAAAATGTCTGATAGCCACATATTCAAACGATAAGCAATAAGGCATGCAGACCTATGGCAAAAAACACACTAGCAGCACAAGATGGTCACCCTGACACATGGCATGGAGAACAAAGACAAAATGGTGGTCTATGGCAAGCAAACACACATTGGCCACACACACAAATGGACACTTGATCAGCAAAGAAAGGAGGCACGGTAAACAAAGAAGAAAACACTACCATAAATTCAGAAACTGAAAAAACTAAAATTATGTCAACTTTAAAAACTGACCAATCACAAACATCCCAAGGGAAGTACACCAACACTTTAGAGAAAAACGTAAAATACAAAAAAACACATTCTGCATTTAATCCAAGGCCATCTGTAAATCAATAGATGTTTTAAAATTAGACATATACTATAGAAATAGTTGTAAAATATTTGCCCAGTGCCTAGTAATGGCTGGCTAGCTGTGGCCTGTGGGCAGACCAGGTAGGTCCCACAGTGAAATAAAATAAATAGTGCAAAATTCTCAAACACCACAAAAAATGGAGAACAAATACTTTAAAAGTTGTTAAAACTAAACGCATATTCCTCTCAAAAATGTGTAAATGATTTTCCTCACAAAAAAAAACAAAAAAAAGTTAGTGCCCAAATTCTGACAATTCCACAAGCAGAATGAAAAATTCCACTCAGGTCTAGCGTAAAGATTACAAAATAATGAGATGATACTATCAAAAACTGTGCTGCATTATAGAGCATAATTTGCCTTTTCTTTCGTCTTAATTTAGTCAGCCCTGACGCATAATTTAGTGTACCCCTGCCACATAATTCCAGTGGCTATGCTTATAATGCAGCTATTTGTGTAGTGACTAGGCCGTGGCTTGCCTAGCCAAGATGGCGGACGCGTGAAGCGGTGGCTCCGTCTGGGCCTAACATTGATCCTGCTGAAATTGCTCCCGCTCGGGGACCGGAAGCGAGGATCGCATATGGGGCGAACCCTGAGCACACTGCGGTGCCGATCGGGTGAGTTTGCCGAACCGGGGGAGGCCTCGTGCGGTGAGCGCGAAGAGGCCCCGACTGAAGGACTGAGCATGAGCCTGGAGTGCGGCGCACATGCGTAGGCAAAGACCCGACGGTGGAACCGCGGGAGCGTGGAGAGCGGCGTGAAGCGATCGGAGCCTCTCTGGAAGCTGGTAGAGAACTACCGAGGTACAGGGGCCATCTCACCCCCCCCCCCATCCGCGGACGCACTACCCCCTTATAAAGTGGTGCGGGTGAGGGCTGGAAAGGCCCGGAGGGGGTGGAGCCGATGCTACAGCCCGGCAGGGAGCTGAGCGGGCTGAAGCCGCATTGATTTGGTGGTGGAGCCGCGGAAGCGAGGAGAGCGGCAGGTAGCAATTGGTGCCCCCTGGGGATTGGAGGAGGCCTGCGGAGATATCGGGGCCCTCTCCCCTCCCTCCCTGCTTGCGGACCCATTAACCCCCTGAGGTGGGGCAAGCGAGGACTGGCGAGCTTCAGAGTGGGTTGGTCCAACAAAGCGACCCGACAGAGGGAAGTGAGGCGGGTTACGGCCGGAGAAGGAGGCCCGCTTCTAACAGGAGACACTTGACCACTCACATCCGCATAACGATTCAGTGTGCAAAGAGCGAACACAGACCTATGAGGGGAACGCTGATACCAGGGATCTGGGTATTGTTGGAACTTTGTCCTATGAGCATTTACTTTACCGCACTGCACTATTCGGATGACTTCCAGGAACCAGAGTAAGGGCAAGGTGCAAGTCCGCAAAAACCCAGGTGATCCAATCCGTGGGAACATGGAAGGCCCCTTGCAACCCATGGTGCAGGCTACCCTTGACAAGATCCTAGGAGCAATAGATGACACCAAGGCAACGTTACAACAGCATATAAGTCAGGTGGTGGTGGAGTTAAGCCTGCTGAGGGCAGACCACCAAAAGCTAACGGACAGAGTCCGAGAGGCGGAGATTACGTTGGCGGAGGTCTCACCGAAACAAGGGGACCTAGCAGCCAGAGTAATGCAGCTGACCGACCGGGTCCAACGCCTGGAGCGTAGAGTGGAGGAGGCAGAAGGAAGGAGCCGCAGGAACAACGTACGAGTCGTCGGCCTCCCTGAGGGAGCGGAAGGTGCAATTATGGTGGCATTCCTGGAGGAGTGGATGAGCACAGTGGTGGCCCCGGAACAGCTCACCCCGTTTTTCACATTGGAACGGGCACATCGGATGCCCTTGAGACCCCTAGCACCGGGGAGACCACCTTGAGTAGTGGTGGCTAAACTGATTCATTATAAAGACAGGGACACACTCCTCCAGAGGGCCAGGGAGGTTGGGCCCTTCAAGGTGGTGAACAGTGTGGTGACACTGTACCCGGACTTTACCATGGAGGTCCAAAATAAACAGGCCTCATTCCTAGCGGTGAAGAGGGCCCTTCGAGAGCGAGGGATCCAGTATTCACTCCTGTTCCCTGCTATACTGAGGGTAATCGCTGAGGGCAAGACTGCATTCTTCCAGACCCCGGAAGAGGCGTGGGAGTGGCTGGAGGCACGAGGACCAGAAGGGGGCCAACACGTTAAGATGGACCGACCGAGGCGTGGGGGCCGCAGAGGACTGAGGAGACTGCGAAGCAGAAACCACCTGCAGGCAGAACCGACCCTGGCCCAAAAGGAATTGGCAAAAAAGGCGGCACTGGAGGCAGCAGTGTCCATGCGTGGCGTTTCATCCTTAGCAGAGGCTAGCGAGTGGGACTCGGACCATGCATCTGTGACTTCGGTGGCGGGATCGCGCTATTCTGTGGGTGCTCTGAGGGTGACCCCTCAAACTGCGGACGAACTGGGTTAAGTTGACCGATAGACTGGCCCGAGGTGAGGGAGGCATCATGAGCATGTGGCCCAGATAGCCATGAAACCACCCCCTATCGGTTTCTCGGCCACCCAGTGAAGAATGGCGGGAACACTGATTGATTTGTTGACTTGGTTGGGCTTTTGCACTGTTTTCTGGGCAGCCTACAGTTGGAGAGGCATCCTGGGGAGGGGGAGTTGGGATTTACAGTTCTATGTTCTAGTGGTGCTGGATGGGTTGACAGTTGTTTGTCCAAAAGTGACATGGATATATGGGGAGGGGACGGAGGTCGGGGAGGGTTGGGTGGCCCACCTTGCCGCAGACACAAAGACATGGCAGATTATAATTTCCTAACCTGGAACATACAGGGGATGGGAAAATTTAATAAAAGGCATAGAGTCTTGTCCTACCTGAAAAGACAGAGCCTACACGTGGCACTACTGCAAGAGACTCATCTTACTGCAGGAGAAGCTGATAATCTAAGGCGTAGGTGGAGAGGGCAAGTGTTCACCACTAAGTACTCTGCTCATGCTAGAGGGGCGCTGGTGTGGGTCTGAGCGGGGGTCCCATTTGAAGTTGTAGCTACAGATATAGATTAAGAGGGCAGATTTGTGATAGTGGAAGGTAAACTGCATGGGACTCTGATAGTCCTGGGCAGTGTCTATGCATCTAATCAAGATCAGATTCCCTTCATGCAGCGTCTTTCGAGTCATCTTACAAGGCAACAAGGGGGAGAATTAGTGATTGGGGGCATTTTAACGGGGTGCTGGACACAGAGCTAGACGGATCCACTCCCCCGCTGGTGGGTGCACTGTCACATAAGATAGCTAAAGGATTGCGGGATTGGATGTAAGGTTTGGGCTTAGTGGACATATGGTGGAACCAAAACCCAGAGAGCAGAGGCTACTCCTACTATTCGAGCCTACACCAGGTACATACTAGAATAGATAGGATAGTGTGCTCTGCAAATATAGCACATAGAATTACTCACTCTGAATACTTAGGACGCACCCTCTCTGACCATAACCCTCTCTTACTCACTTGGAGGAGTGCTGAGACTAGGTCTCCCATACCAGTGTGGAGACTGGGCCTGGCTGCATTAGAGGACCACACTTACAGGGAGGAACTCTGCTCTTATCTCAAGGACCACATTACTATTAATAAAGGGTCTTCTTCAGCTAGGCATGTGGAGTGGGCAACGCTTAAGGTGGCAGTCCGAGGGCACTGTATGGGACAGACAGTGGGGATAATACTCATGCTTGAGCGGGAACTCATACACCTAGAAAAGATCATTCATGTTGAGGAAAGGATGAAGGTAATGCTTTATCAATGCAATGTTAGCTTGCGGAAGCAAGGAAAACCCACTCCCAGGTTGAGGAGCAGCTACGTTGCCACAGTCTAAAGAGGTATTTGGCCTTGATACAGGCAGAAGAGGGTAGATCGAGATAGATGTTGGCATGGTTGGTGAAGCCCAAGGGGGAGGGTACACCTATCATGAGTGTGCGTGATATGAGGGGGGAGCGTATGTATAAGCCGGGTGACATAAATGACACTTTTAGAGATTACTATGCCTTCCTTTATAGGAGTCCAGAGGCACCTATGGCAGAATCTCTGAGTGCCTACCTGAACCCACTGCCTCTGCGAACTCTGGCGTTAAAGGACAGGGACACGCTGGGGGGGCCAGTAACATTAGAGGAGGTTAAGGATGCCATCTTGCAACTGTCTGCGGGAAAGACGCTGGGCACAGACGGTCTCTAAAATGGAATTTCATAAGAAATACATGGGTATGTTGGCTCCCCAGCTGGTTGAACTATATGCGGAGGCACTCCAGGGGGGTCTCCTTCCTGAGTCATTGAGGGAGGCTTTAGTGGTCCCCCTGCCCAAGCTCGAATCAGGAGTGGCATCGGTGGCTGATTTTCGTCCGCTTTCGATGCTGAACTGTGATTTTAAGATTCTAAGCAAAATAATGGCTAATCGACTAGTCCAGCATATTCCTAACCTAGTGCACAAAGACCAAAATGGGCTCATTCCGGGACGAAGCACCTCTTTGAATCTCAGGTGCATGTTTGTGCTACTGCACATGCCACAGACGAAGAGGCCGCCTGGGGCGGTACTCCAGTCAATAGATTTTGAGAAGGCTTTCGATTCGATACGGTGGGACTACCTGAAGGTGGTGATGCTGCGGATGGGACTGGGTGACGGGATGGGTGCGCTGGGTGGACCTGCTGAATGCTGCGCCTATGGCGAGAGTGAGGACGGGCCGGACAATGTCGGCAGCCTATCCCATATTCAGGGGTACTAGGCAGGGATGTCCGTTATCTCCATTATTATTTGCACTCGCCCTCAAGCCACTAGCAGCTCAGTTCTGGATGTAGGGCAGGGGTAGGGGTGTGGAAAGGGGGCAGGCTAAACACAATATCTCACTCTATGCAGACAATATACTAATTTACTTGAGGGAAGGAGCATCTGGTTTGACGTGGGCATTGCACAGGCTGGATGAGTTTGGAGGTTACTCAGGGCTTAGACTGAATAGAAGGAAGACCTACCTTTTCCCTCTGATGGCGGGTGGAGAGCGACCCCTCTCGTTCCCAATGGATGTGGTATGGGCCCCACACACCTTCAAATACCTGGGTATTCAGGTATTCCATGACCTGGGGGATCTCCGCGAAGGTAATCTGGGCAGGGCGCTCCGTTTGCTTCGGGCCTCGGTGGGGTTCTGGAGGTCAATTAAATTATCCAGACTATCCTTGTCCAAAATGATTCTGTTGCCCGCCTTCTGTATTACTTCGCCAATCTTCCGGTGCTCATCTCTCCGACTTGGTTCAAAGAATTGAACACACTACTTCGGGACCTCATTTGGGATGGAGGGCGCAAGCGAACTGCACTTTCTGTCCTATGCCGTCCGGCGATTGCGAGGGGAGTGGGAGCCCCAGATTTTGAACTCTATTACTTATCATGCCAGCTGCAGTGGATCTCCAAGTGGTGTGTCGGGGAGGGCCATCTGGATAGGGTCACTGATGGCGGCGAGGTGAGTAGAGAGCGGATTGTAGCACAAATGCTTGGACACCAGGTGATCCCCCAGATGGGAAATGTACTGACGAAAGTAGCCTTAGCTTGCTGGAAGAAATGTATGCGCCGTACGGGTACTGGTATAACTTACTCTCCGGCGTTGCCACTGGCGGTGCTGACACAGGATACCGTGGGGGGTCGGTGCCGGGAGCTGGGCTGGGAGTGTGGATGAGAGCAGGGGTGGAATCCTTGGGTGGCTTCTTCCGAGACGGAGGACTGCGAACCTTTGGGGATATGACCGATGAGAGGGGGGTGCCGGGTGGGCAATTTCTATTATATCAAACTCTAACGCATCAAATATGGGAACGTTGGAGTACAGTTAATGTGGAACCAGAAACACATGAAGTCTTGCACCTCCTGCTGACCTCGGGGGGAGACGCACATCTCGTCACTAAACTTTACAGAGCCCAAATTGAGAACACACTGGCTTCCTTGCAGTCACTTTGAAGGAAGTGGGAGACGACGATGGGTAGAGAACTGACTGACGCAGAGTGGCGGAGGGAATTGGCATATCCGCGAAGGGTTACACGAAACACCCGCCTTAGATACATACAATATAATTATATTCACAGGACATACCTCACCCCACATCGACTACGTCTTATATATGGAGGTGACTCTAGAACCTGTCCCAGATGTAGTGAGCCAGACGCTGACTTGGACCACATGGCGTGACACTGCCCTGAACTCCAGCAGTGTTGGAGGGCTGTAATGGACGAACTGGAAAGAATACTAGATGAAAAAATGTACCTGACACCATGTCTGTGTCTGTTGGGTTTACGCCCTGGACTGGCCCCTAAGAAAATTGGCGGCTGATTTCTTGACCTGGCGTTGGTGCTCTTTATGAGACGCATTACTATGGGCTGGAAGTCACCCAGATGTCCCTTGTTGGAGGACTGGAGACGGGATGTGACGAAGTGGGCTAGGGCTGAATTGCAGGTTTTGAAACGTGAAGAGGCACAGGGAATACGCCAGAAATCCATTGCTCTGCTGTGGGAGGAGGTGCTCGACACGTGGGAGGAGCGGATACAGGAAGGGGGAGCAGAACTGAAGACATCGGGGGAGGGGACAGATGTGGATCCAGTTGCTGCGTGGGTGGGGACAGCGAGGTACAGCAGCACCAGGGATGAGTAGAGACTAACCTAGAATCAGGGGAGGGGGGAAGTCTGGCAAGATGTAGATGGGAACAACCCAGCACTGCCGAGGCCCGAGCTGCGACACTGCCTAGCGGAACGATCTGCTAGCCTAGTGGTAACTTAACCGAAAAGGAAGTCGGGAAGGAGGTGGGCAGGCCTAACCAGCCATGGTAAAAATCCCTTGGTCCTATCCTCTTCAGAGCTGACTCGCCCTCCATTGCACCATTATGTTTACAGTTAGTTTAGAATTAAAGGAATGATGCGTCATAAATATTGACAGTGACAGCTCAGTATCCATCAGAGGAATACAGGTGGGGAATAGTCACAATAAGTCTAGATGGAAGGAACACGGTCTCTGTGGAGCTGACCAATACTGTATGATTTGCATGTGAAATATAGATACCTGTACATAGACAACATAATTGAATATTACTCCAGACTTGATATGAGTATGTCACTGTGATAAATTGAATGGATAATGCATTAAAGCAAAAAGTTCATAAAAACAGTTTAAAAAAAATAATAAATAGTGTAGTGACTATTCGTGTGTGAAGGTATTGTGAGATGCAGCAGACCGTAGTACCTATTTGTGTACTTGCTATGCAGCTGTCTGAGAAATGTGTATATTTGTGAGTGTGAATGTAGCTTGTAATGCTCCTGCCTGTCAAGTACCAATTTGTGCAGGTGGAGGTAGCTTGCAATCATGTTTACCAGTATAGTGCCAATTTATGCGATTGAAGTAGCTTGCTGAACTGCTGCCTCCAGCTTGCAATGTATATATATATATGCGTGAAGGTAGCTTCCATTTGCTATCTATATTTGATTTTGAAGTTACCTTGGAATGCTGCTGTCTGTGTAGGGCCTATGTGCATGTGAGTGTGAAGTTAAATTGTGCAGTGCAGCTGACTGCAGTTGTAGTATTTATTTTAGAGTATGAGGGTAGCTTGCAATGCTGTTGCTTGTGTAGTTCCTCTGTGTGTGCTTGAAAGTAGCTTGCAGTATTTCTACTTCCATTGTGGATATGTATATGTTTGAAGGTAACTTATAATGTGGGCGCCGCCAGTGTCTATATTTGCTTTCGAATGTACTTTGTAATGCTGCTGGCTGTGTAGTGCCTGTGTTTGTGTGTGTGTGCCTGCATGTGTGTGATTGTACTTATTTCTGTGTATGAAGATAGCTAGCAATTCTGCTGTCTGTGTAGTGCCTGTGTGTGTGCCTGCATGTGTGTGTAAAAGTTATATCGTGCTCTGCAGATAGTTGCAAGCTGCTGTCTATGTAATGCCTGTAAGTGTGTGTGTGTGTGTGGGTGTGTGGTGGTTGTACTTATTTTTGTGTATGAAAATAGCCAGCAGTGCTGCTGTCTTTGTAATGCCTGTAAGTGTGTGTGTGTGTGTGTGTGTGTGTGTGTGTGTGGGTGCGTGTTTGATGATGGTTGTACTTATTTCTGAGTATGAAAATAGCCAGTAGCGCTGCTGTCTATGTAATGCCTGTACGTGTGTGTGTGTGTGAGAGATGGTGGTGTACTTATTTCTTTGTATGAAAATAGCTAGCAGTGCTGCTGTCTGTGTACTGCTCATTTGTGCGACTGTGTGGTGGGTGGGGGGAGGTTGCAGGTAGCTCTCAACGCAGCTGCCTCAGTAGTGTCTGCTTGTATGTTCAGGAGTAGCTTGCAATGGTGCTGCTTGTCCCATGTGCTATACGTAGATTCATGTGGTATTTCATTCCCCATACTTTGAATCTATTATATTTAACGAGCCCTAAATAAACATAAAATCCACAAGCATCCTAAAATTTGCATTTTATGTATGCAGCTGTACAGTTTAGCCCAAATAAAACCTGATATACAAACAGTGATGCCTACTTAGCCACACCTGGAGTATTTAGCTATATACTGAAGATTTCATTAGGATATTTTGCAAATTGAAGTTATTTTTTTGGGAAAACTAATTTTCAGAGACACTCCACGTCTCCTGGGCGTGCAGCTAGAACGAGTTGCTGTCCCCACTAACCCTTGTCTATACGACTACTGCATAATAACAGCCTGGGATGCGGGGTAAATGTGCTCCCAGTGCACACTTACTGAAGCTGTAAGGACTCATATGCCACAAGAGCAGCAACCATGACCCACAGCAATTTACTTTATGCCCATGTTTAGTTATGATATGCTGCTGGGTATAGCTCAGTGCTCGCCAGTTACTTAGCTCTTGGCACTCTCTGCAGACATCAGTCAGAATTTGCGATCTATCCAGCAGAGGTTCTCCACAGGAAAATGTTTATTTTGAACCACAGTGGAGTGGATTGGAGTGTGTAGGCTATCATCGCGGAGGTCTTCCGTTAATGTGAAGCACTCTTCAACCTCCCTTTGTGACCCATGTGAATTTCTAACGTGTAGTGGGTTCTCGGTGTGTGGTGGTTTGCAGGGGGAGGCTGGCCTTGTGAGTAGCTATCTAATCTTAGTCGGTTTTGGCAATGTTGTTGGGTAAGGGAAATTGATTTTGTGGCTTTCTAAATAACCGAAGTGGTTGCTGCCTGTCAGAGTTTTGTAGTGCAGCATTTGTGTGACTTCAGTTTTTATCGGGGTGTTATTGTTCCAAGTCTAGGTTTGAATAGAATCCTGCATTGGCAGATTTTGTTTTCCTGTTTCCTGGTGTTTGTAATAGGTCTCTCTCCATCTATCTTGATCTGTTTCTGTTGGTCTTGGGTGCTACCTCCTTGTGTTATTGTGTCTAATGTGTCTCAGCCCAATGTCGCTTTGCTGTGAGAGTACCTCTGTCCCTGTGTCCAATGTGTCTCTGTCACCTCGTTCTCCTAGTCCCACAACAGCCATCTCTGAGGTTTTCTTTTTCCTTCAGAGTTGCCTCTTAGAATCTTCCATTGATTCCCAGACAGACAGAGTAGAGAGGAAGACAGATAAAACACAAGTATGCACATATGCAGGGATAGATCAGCTGCTGGATAGCTCTGCTGACTGCGACAGGTGGGGAGTAGCTCTGTTACCTGAGGCAGGTCAGCGTTTGCTGTCTGCACCAAGCAAGACACCAGCCAGCAGAGTTGGGGGTTAAACTGCTGAAGTGAGAGTCTTTGGCACGTCAGGCATAGCTGTGCTGACTATGGCAAGAAATAAGTTCTGGTGGGTTTGACCAGTGAGAGATAGCTGTGCTGTCTACGCTGAGTGAGGAATAAGGATGGCTCTCCTGTTGGTCGCAGGTTGACATATGGGTTCTTTCACCTATCGCTTGACAAGTAATGGTCCATTCCCTCCCTGGTGTGTTCTCGGAAGTGAGTGCATTTGTATTGCAAGGACAGACCAGCTTCACCACTGTATTCAATAGTGGAAAGCTTTCTACAGCAGCATAGAGAATTGAATGGCAGGGAGGGAGAGGAGTGCCAGACCCTCCTTTCTTTGCAGAATTTGGACTGTAGAGGGACACCAGCGTTTGAAACATGGTCCATAATCTAGTTAAAAGATAGGCACTGTGATCTCCACTTCCAGGTCAGCAGGGCCAAGACTGCAAGACCTTACCTGACCCTAGCTTGATGGAGGGACTGCTCCAATCAGTCACAGATGTCTAGGCCAGATCATTGTAGTGCAGACGTTGGAAGATGGTGTGGGTGGAGAGATTGAGAGTATAGTGGGCAGAACACTGTCTGCTTTATTTCTGGATTCCTAGTAGAAGAGAGGCGACGATAGCAGATAGCTACCAGTCTCCTGTACTTGTGCTGTAGCCAGACACACTCATCTGAGCAGACGTACATGCACATTTACCTTACCTGGTGCCAGCCTGCTCTTCAGTGGCAATACTCTCCAGATTTGAGTCCACTGCCCCCTGATTTCTTATCCATGAAGCCGTTCATGACGCTTCTAGATATTTCTAAGAAGCAGCAGAGTAACCTTCCCATTTAAAGATAAATGAATTAGATGCTCTTGTCCAGTTGTGCCAAAATGTTGCACCAGCACGCACCTGTTACTATTGCCATCAGAAGGGGAGCTTCTGCTTTTGTCCTTCAAACACAGTGTTCAAATAATTCTCTGTCAGCTTTCTTTTTTTCTCTCCCAGCATTTTATTCATAGCCTGCAAGCCTGCTTTTAGCTTGGAACTTTAAAAAATACATCATAGAATATAAATTTTGGTAAAGGTAAGAGAAATTTAAATTTCACTTGTAAAGTTGTGTGGAGTTCACATCAGTCACAATTCGCAAGGCTTGCTAAACATCCATTTCAGAAGCTGTTTTTTTAAGAATAAGCACTTTAATCAAAGGCTTTTTCTAGGCAATGTGTTTGTACTGAGATTTGACCTTGGCCTAAGTATTTTTTGCATGTTTTGCTGCTTTTTAAGGTTTGAAACTTTTGTGTAGTTTGTGAAGTTTGTAATGGTTTGTGTATGTACGATCGTGGTATGCATATAGTACGAACAAGCTGAAAGGCAACAAAGAGTTATACCGAATACAAGGAAAAGACACAGCCAACATGTGATGGAAAGGGTAGCTGGTTTATAAGAACTAAATTGGAACAGGGTTGGAGCAGTTCAGATGGATATGTGAAGTTCATGATCATGAGTGCATGAATGAAGAAGGCCTGTTTCCTTGTTTATGCACTTCATCTATTGTCTTGTGCCTTGTTTTTGCACATCTTCATCTCCCAAATTATGGTGTCCTGGCTGGTTTTTTTTTGAGGCAGCAGATGGTGAGCATGTCAGACATATAAGCAGGGGTGCCACTGATGATAGCTTTGTAGATAATGCATCCGGTTTTAAAGATGGTGCAGGCTGTTGATCATATTTTCTTCAGGGCACTGATGTGAAATGTTGCTTCTTATAGAATGCCCATGAGAGGGGGCAATGTGGAGTCTGGGAGACCATAGAGAAGGGTATTTCAGACCATCAAGATCGGAAATGGCAAGGTCATGAATGGCAGTTCTAAAGTTCCCTGCAGAGAGGAATGGTTTCACTTTCTTTAGTAGAGAGAGCTGGTAACAGGCAGTCTCCGTTTTCTTGGTGATTTTTCTTGGGGGTGAATTTGTGTGCATGTCGGATTTAAAAGTCTTGGCTTTGGCTGGAAGATTGGTTTGAATCTGTGCAGGCTCAATTTATGGTGCCACACTTGAATTTGTTATTGAGGAACAGCAGGGACTCTGTTTAGGAGGAGGTGGCTTCGGGTAGGTGCTAGACATCCTGGTCTGGATGTGGTGCAAGCAGTGTTTCAGGTGTTCGATATCTAGAGCAGAGGAAGGAAGCTTTCACTACAGCTGACAAGTACTTGCTCTCTGTTCAAAGTAGTTTTGCGCTGTTGCTGCCTACTTGCTCGTGTTTGAGATGCGTTTATTCTAGAGCTGCCTTTAAGTCCCCTGCTCTTTATATGTGAGTGACTTTTGTACTCGTTCCAGCTATATCATGCTTCTTCTCTTGTGTAAGGTGAGTTTGTACTGTTACTATTGGGGGGCCCGTGGAGAGCAGACACAGTCTAGTCTCTCCACGGGTACTTTCGGGAGGGAAGTGACGAGGGGTGGGCAGGATTGGCCAAGGGATACATGGGGGTGGGACATGGGTGTGATATTTAAGGTATGGGGGCGTGGGAACCGGCCTCTTCCGCGCCACCTGTCAGCGCAGTGTGGAGATTTGTCCGGTCCCCCTGGGGTAGGTCATAGAGTGAGGACTAGTGAATTTTTGACTTTTCATACCTGCAGCGCCATGGCTCAGAGCCACGATGCTGCTGCTGTAAGGGCAGCGCTTTGCCTCCTCGGAGAAGCCGGCCGCTCCAACCTCCTCAGGCCTGGTGTCATGGACCAGGCCTGGGTTGGGATGACGTGCACGGTGCACACGGCCTCTGTGGCCACAAATGTTCCAAATGCAGGGATAGACACCCGGCCATGCAGAGTGTCCCTCTCACAAGTCCAGCAGAGCAGTGGAGGTCAGCTAGAGTTAGAGCGACACAGGGCATTACTGCGCCAAAGGGCACCTAAGCCAATTATGCTGGAATGTATGCTCCCCTAGTTGCGTATGTACCCGGACAGGGACATAGCATGCAAGTTGGAATGGGGTTTCAGAGAAAGTTTTTGGATAGGGTACCAAGGGCCGAGGCAGAAAAGATGGACATACAATTTGCGGTCTGCCAAAACTCTTCCACAAGTGGTTGCTGACAAAATAGCGAAAGAAGTTGTAGAAGGTAGGATTGCGGGTCTTTTCTTTGACTGGCCCCTGGAAAATGTTTATGATTCCCCTGCTCAACGAGGTGCCCAAAAAGAGGAAAGGTGAATTTTGCCTTATTCACCATCTGTCATGACCAGAAGGTGCATCAGTGAAAAATGTCATTGCACAGGAGGACCCTAGGGTGTTGTACGCATCGGTTGATGATGCCATCTGGCTCGTTCAGGGGCGCAGTAGAGAGGGAGAGCTGGCTAAATGTGATATCAAGGCAGCGTTCCGGCTTTTGCCCATTCATCAGGAAGATTTTTACTTATTAGGGATGCAATTAGATGGGGCAGTTTATGTGTACAGGGTTCTTCCTATGAGCTGTGCTATTTCATGTGTGCTTTTTGAAGCCTTTAGTACTTTTTTACAGTGGGTCTTTGTGAAGGCGTGTGGACATAGAGAGATGATGCATTATCTAGATGATTTTAATTTCGTTGGGAAAGCTGGATCACAGACATGTAGTAAGGCCTTCAGCGGTTTTGAGGTCCGAGCCAATGAAATGGGGGCTCCTTTGGCTCCAGAGAAGACCGAAGGTCCTTGTTGCACTCTGACATTTTTGGGGATTGAATTGGATACAGAGGCATCGGTGGCACATTTGCCAGCAGGTAAAGTGGCAGAGATGTTGGAATTTTTGAGACAGGTGAGAAGTTTGCACAAGATCGATTTGAGTATGGCTCAGCAGCTTTTAGGTTTCCTCAATTTTGCATGCAGGGTATTATGTAGGGGTAGGACTTTCTGTAGAAGATTGGGGCTTGCTATGTCGGGCGTCACTTCCCCATCATAGGATTCGAGTGTCAATTGGGCTTTGAGAAGACATTATAGTATGGGAGAGCTTCTTAGCTAGCTTCAATGGTGTTTCCATGACCTTCTGGGAGGAAGACACGATCTGGCAAGTGCAAATCTTCTCAGATGTGGCGGGAGCTTCAGGTTTCTGTTTGTTCTGGGATGGTAGGTGGTGTGCGGAGTAGTGGCCAGCAGGTTGGCTGACGCAAGGCAGAAGTATCGCCTTTTTGTAATTCTTCCCGCTATTAGTAGCTTTGACGGTCTGGGGTGGTGAACTCACCAACAGAACAGTCGTTTTTCATGTGGACAACATGACAGTAGCGGAGTTGGTGAACAGACAGAGGGCTTAGGATCTGAGAGTGTTGCGTTTGTTGAGATGTTTTATGCTTCAATGTTTATCTTTAAATGTTATATTCAAAGCAGAGCATATTCCTGGGGTGAACAACGCCATTGCAGATTCCCTGTCTCGTTCACAGTGGCATCGTTTTTGCAGTTTGGTGCAGGCAGACATTTGGGAGTCGGGGCGTGATGGTCATTGGGCTGGTGGAGAAGTCTTTAGCAGATTCAACACAGAGGAATTACCAACTGGCCTGGTTGGAATTTCAGAGGGGGATTTTTGGGGACAGAGTGCAGATATGTTAAGGTCCCGCACTTTGCATTTTGTTTTGTTCTTGATTCAGAAAGGTATGTCACTTGCAACGATTGGGGGAAATTGGCAGGAGTTTTTTTTTATGGAAAATTGTTTTTTGGTTGTAACCCAGCACAGGATGATATATTAGGTTGCATGTTGAAAGGTTGGGGTAGGGTGCGGGCAGAGAAGGGTCAGGCAACGAGGGAGCCCATTAAGTTTGACTTGTTGCTAAAATTGCTGCATGTGTTGCCGGTTTGTTGTACTGACCCTCGTGAGCTGGCTTTGTTTCGTTTGTGTATGGTGTGGATGTTTTTTGGAGCGTTTTGGGTGTCGGAGTTGTTGGGGGTGGGAAAAGGAGTTGATGTGCGAAAGCGTAATATTTGTTTGCAGGAGGAACACTTGGGGATATGGCTCAGGAAGTCTAGGACGGACCAGTTCGGGAAAGGAAAGTCGGTATGGTTGAGTAGAGGGGGGAACACAGAGGCATGTCCGATTGTTGAGTGGAGCAGTTTCAGGGATGCATGGCTGATTGGGGATGCAGGTGTTTTTAGCCATGTGAGTGGTAAAAAGCTCATGGCTTTCCAGTTGCTGGCTGTGTTGCTTATTGCACTGAGAAGAGTGGGGCGACAAGCACAGTGTTATGGGACTCATTCTTTTAGGATTAGGGCAGCCACTGCTGCGGCGTATCTGGGTTGGGACTGGTCGGCTATGAGGTGTATATGCAGGTGGAAGTCGCAGTGTTGTGCATGATATGTCAGGACTTGAGTGGTTGTGGTATATTGCGTGAGTAGGGAGGGGGGAATGGTATTCTGTTTTTCTAATATTTGTTTTCTTTGCAGGTTGTGTGGCTGGTCCCAGCAAAGGGAAGATGGTCACTTGGTTTGTCGGGCATTCCTTCATCCATTGGGCGGCGAAATACGCGAAAAGGCAGGTATATGGACGTTCTTTGGGATTGTCAAGTGGACGACATGAAGTGTTGTGGTGGGAAAAAAGTGGCATGAGGTGGGGCAGTTTGCTTCCTTTTTTAAAATCAGTGCTACTCAGTTGGGGATGTCCAGATATGCTGTGTTTGCACTTGGGGGAAAATGACTTTGTGAAACTTTCTGGGTTCACCCTACTGCAACATATGCAACGAGATCTCGAGTTGCTCTGCCACCGGATGCGTGGCACCTGCATACTATGGACTGAGTTTGTACCTCAGAGAAAATGGAGAGGGACTTTGAAGCATGGAGCTGTGGAGAGAGTTTGGAGGAAGCTCAATAGAGCCGTGAGGGTTTTCTGCGGGGCGCATGGGATCAAGATGTTGAAACATGAGGACATCAAAGAGGAAATGTTTGAGCTGTTTCGGTCGGATTGTGTGCACCTTTTGGAACTGGGGAATGCGTATTACCTCACGGAGCTGAGATTAACGTTGGGAGGTTTGTGGGGAGAAAGGATGTCGCTCCGAGATAGTGCTTGAGCAGGCAATGTTGCAGCAGGTTCGCTGGTGGGGCAGCAAAACACCTATCGGGTTTGTGCTGAGTGGCAGTTGATGGGGGAAGGTGGAGGGTCAGATGCGGGCTTGGCCACCCTTTCAGGGGGAAAAGAAAACAGGTGAGGGATGACATAGTGGGGGTTGCCAGAACCAGGTAGGGGATGGATGAAAAAGTAGGATGTGTAGGTCAAATTGAAGTGAAAGATGTATGAACGTAAGCTATTGGAGGGATGAGTGAAAACAAGACTGGAGAGGTTTTATAGGATGTGGGGGTAGGGAGGTTTTTTCGAATATGGTTAAAAGTTTAATGATAATGTTATTGTATACAAGGCAATCCTGCCCTAAATAAATGACCTTTTACACTTTAAGAACTCGTGTCACTGACTATGTCATGAAATGTACTGTTCACAAATGAAACTTGCACTGATGCTGCCTTTGTGGAACTTATTTGCTGCCTCTTGCTGAGCTCAAACATTCCTTTTCACTGTATCAAAGTCAAACTAGTGGACTTCGTTAATTCTTATTTGAAGAGCCCTAATACTTCTATGGCATGCCTGTAAGCACTACAAAACTAAACAAGTAAGGGAACCTACAGATAAGAAGGAAAGCTATTTGCCTAAAATCACACAGTTTGTTCAAGCGTGAAAGCCAATCCAGTGCCCAATTCTTTTATTTCTGCATTATTCATCATAAACCTTGCACAACGTATGACTGGTGGCAGAAGAGACAGAAGATTAATATTCCAAAATGTATCGAGACTGGGCCATAAAATCTACACAAAACACATTATCCAAGACAAACCTTAGTAGTGGTCACTGCGATGTGGAAATTTAGCGCTTTCCTCACATGCCGGCGCTACTTAATGCAGGGAGGAAAAGTGTGAAAGGCACTGAAAAATGTCACGTGTCAGACATGTGACTGATACACGCCCAGCCCTTTCTGCCTTTCAGAGGAGGGCTCGCCAGGCGAGAAATCGCTGCCCATTTAGCCACAGGCCCGTGCCCAGGACAAAACTAATAAAAAAAGGTCAGACCTGCTAATGCACCGAAGGAGGGCGGGAGATGAAACAAGGGAAATCAGCACTCATGTGTAATGAGCTGTTTAAAAATGTATGGAGGTAGAATGGCGCCTCGGGGGACGTGTCCCAGGAGCGGCCAGCCCTATTAAACTTGAATCACAGGCGTTGCGGTAACTGGGCAGCAGATGAAATATAGTTTGAATTGACCACTCAGCACTCCAACACGGAAGTGACCCCAGGGGAACCTGGCCATTAACTCTGCAGGTCACAGTGCAGGCGCCTCCTGCTTCTCGCTAATGCGTTGCTGGAAATACCATTTTAGAGGTCAGGGAAATGCAATGTTTTTATGTAAACCTTTTTAATTTGCCTTTATGGCTCGCCACTTGTATAGTCCGCTGGGGGGCTTGTGGGTCTAGGCTAAAATACGAATGTAGACGATGTGATGGGATGCTACAGAGTCTCAGCTATGAACATGCCCTTTGCACTATTAGACATAACAAGCTGTAAAGATCACATGTGGACGTTTGCACTCCACTGTCCGACATTTTCTCCTATTGTTGGTCGCTGATTAGGAATACAAAATGTATTCCATTCGTCACCATGCATTTATAAAGCACTTTCTACTCGAGGACATCCAAGCTCTCTACAGCCGCTCTGACTAATAAAATCTATTTGAGTTGTACGTTGTCATAAACGTCCGGGTACAGCTTAGGGCATTGACGGAGGTGTTCTGGATAGTTGCTTTGGGAAATTCCTTTCACCAGTTCTTGTCCTTTTGATTTTGACTTCTTTTTTATACATATTGTTTGCATTTATACTGTAACTGTGTCTCTGGGTTCTATATCTGGAGTTTATCTTTGAACAGCAGACACATCCGTGGATATTTATTTCTTTGAAGGTTCAGCAATTGGAAGGAACTGCTCTCCGTCTGCCACCAGGCATGGACGAGGCTCCAGGTATCATGGGAAGCACGAGGACCTTGTACTCCGACATCAGACACAAAACTATGGGCCAGATGTAGCAAGGCATTAGCGCCTCGCAAGCGGCGAAAAACGCTGTTTGCGAGGCGCTAATGCCCGCACGCGATGCAGAAACACATTTTGCGAGTCGGAACCGACTCGCAAAATGTGTTTCCGACTCGCAAATAGGAAAGGGTGTTCCCTTCCTATTTGCGACTCGCACCGCGATGTATGTTGATTTGCGACCGCGAAAGCGTTCGCAAATCAACTCGCAGTTACCATCCACTTGAAGTGGATGGTTTCCCCTTTGTGAATGATCACAAAATTATTTTTTCAGAGCAGGCAGTGGTCCTATGGACCACTGCCTACTCTGAAAAAAAACGAAACAAAAGGTTTCGGTATTTTTTTCTATTTGCAGCTCGTTTTCCTTTAAGGAAAACGGGCTGCAGATGGAAAAAAAACTGCTTTATTTAAAAGCAGTCACGGACATGGTGGTCTGCTGTCTCCAGCAGGCCACCATCCCTGTGAGTGCCTAGACTCGCTATGGGGTCGCAAACTGCGACCCACCTCATTAATAATAATGAGGTGGGTCTTTGCGACCCCATAGCGAGTCGCAGAAGGTGTCTGAGACACCTTTCTGCATAGCAAATTGCGAGTTGCAAATTGCGAGTCGGAAAGACTCGCAATTTGCAACTCACAATTTGCTTTCTACCTACATCTGGCCCCAAATCCCTGAGCTCTTTCCCAGCACACCCGCTGGTGCGCAGCACATGCCCTGGCCTCCAGTCTCCTGCTCCTGACAGGCGATCACTGGATTCCTGCCCTTGAAATATGGGTGCTGGGCAGGGCCGTCTTTAGGGCGATGCGAGCGGTGCGGCTGACCTCGATTGACTGGCGCTGACCTCAGGGGGGCGCTGTGTTCAGCAGTGACTTTGGAATCTTGCGATTTAAAAGCACCTGCTGAAAAGTTTCTTGTGCATCCAATCTTTAGGAAACAATTTAAATGTCAATGTACCTCTTGTAATTAACCTTCCTGCTAGGAAGAGAGACAGGAGTTTGACTCGCCATAAAGTAGCAGAGAGGGTTAATATGCCTGCTGCAAAGAACAGAACTGTATTTTATGTGGATAGCTGTGTGGATTAGTAAAGCCAGCCTTTACAAGCGCTTTAAAACAAATGTATGTGAAGGTGGGGGCTATGGAGAGATGAGGGGCACATTTGCCTGGTGGTAGTGAGTGAATCCGAGGAGATGGTCATGGGGTGAGGGGGCACCAAAAAAGACTGTCACACAGGGCGCCACCAGTGCTAAAGAATGCCCTGCCGCTGGGCTCCCACCTCTGAGGTACAACACAAGCCTTGGACTCCCATATCTTGGCACACAAGCAGGTCTCAGGCTTTCATCCCTCGGCAAACACAAACCCTTGTTTCGCCTCCAAACAAACAACCGGACCAGGATGAGTTACTAGCATGTAGTCACCTGATCTCTTATTTTCTTCCTTATTAGCTCCCTAGGGACTTTCAAATAGATTCTCACGACATCAGTAATCCACCTTCTCGCTGCTTATCTCCCTTGCAGCAGTTCATCTGCTCACGGTTTCCACCCTCTATAACAGGATCCTTAAAGCTTCCCTCACCATAATTGTTAATTTACTGAACCACTCGCCATAAACTGCTCAACCAACAGACACTTTGCCACAAGTGGAGCTTCTTGTGTCTCAGTCACTTGCCTACAAGCAGCCATTTGCTTATAGCTTCTGTTGCACTTGAACTCTCACCTATTATTCTCTGTCATTCATAGTATCCAGAATGTTCCAAACCTGCTACTTCTCCTACAGTTAATTTGTCACCTATCCCAGTCACAGGTCTTCTTATCTGCATATTCTCTCATACATAAAGCTAATTATTTACATCTTCAGTGCCCTTACTTGTCCGGCCACTTACAGCATCTCTCATCTAGTAATCCATCACTCACAGCTTTCCTTCCTTAAGCTAGTTTACTTGTAAACAGTCAGCCATTCATAGCCTACCACATCCACTCACCTAAAGACAATCACTCACAACTTCCCTGCCCTCAGTCATTATCCTACTGATGTTGAAGAACCCACTTAGCACTTTTCCTTCAACTGTTCAATTATGGATGCTTAACAATTTTCTCTTAAATTTGATTATCCTCAATGTTTGATCCAGAGTGACTCAGGAGCTCACAGCTTCTCCCCCACTCTCAGCAATCACCTGTAAACACTTTGGGGGTTATTCTAACTTTGGAGGAGTGTTAATCCGTCCCAAAAGTGACGGTAAAGTGACGGATATACCACCAGCCGTATTACGAGTTCCATAGGATATAAAGGACTCGTAATACGGCTGGTGGTAAATCCGTCACTTTTCCGTCACTTTTGGGACGGATTAACACCTCCTCCAAAGTTAGAATAACCCCCTTTATCACTCACATGTTCCTTCAGGCGATCATCTACAGACACTCAGCCCCCTAGCCCTCAACTGCTCACCTCTAGCCATGTTTTATTGCTTGGCACAACATGTTCTTATGGCTCCTCATAAACAAAACACTCACCTCCTATTAGACCTTTATCCATCTTTGCCATTTATCATCTTCTAATTGTCCCACCATTTGAGTTTTCTTGACCTCAACTGGGATGTAGAATAGGCAACTGGCAAATATTGGTGACTTCTCCTCGTAGGACATAGATCAGAGGTTCAACATGGTTCTGCAAAACTGAGGGGTTGGAAATGGTGGGGGTGCACCTTGAAGACATGAGATTGAGGAGATGAAATGCCTGCCATCATGGATGATATCCAGAAAAGGTTTGTAACCATGGTGTTTCAGATCTAACCTGAAGTATTTGTGTTACATCATCAAGTAGTAATCCTCACTCATACTGAAGCTACCACACTGTCACCTCAGGTTATTCAAGACTCATTCTGGAGTTTTCATATAATCATCCTAAAGAAATTCTCAGGCTTCTTCAGGTTGTCGTAGAATCAGCTTGAAGTAATCAGCACCTATCCTGAATTTGTGACAGTCACCCTGAAATATTCTGCACTCATCTCAAAGTTTTCATATAATCATCATGGAGCAATCTGCTCTCACCCTGAAGTTGTCATAAAGTCATCTAAGAGTAATCCACACTCATTCTCAAGTTCTTCTGGAATCATTTCGTAGTGATCTGCACTAATCTTCATGTTGTCCTGGAGTCATTTTGTAGTAATCCACACTCATCCTCAAGTTGTGCTGGAATCATTTTATAGTAATCTGCATTAATCCTCAAATTGTCCTGGAATAATTTTATAGTAATCTGCATAATCCTCAAATTGTCCTGGAATCATCCTGTAGTAATCCACAGTCATCCTCAAATTGTCCTGGAATCATCTTCCTCAAGTTGTCAGCTGGTACTCCTCGAATAGTAAACATCATCACACACTTTCAAATGAAGTCATCAGGAACTCATCCTAGAGTGGTATTTGTGATGACTCTTCAGTCATCTCATTTAAACATTATGCCCTATACACATACTTCAGGATGGTTTTGGATGACCAGATAATTACAGGAATAGCTCAGCTGAAGTCATCAGATAACTTCAAAATGACTCTAGGATGATCTTCCTTTTTGACATGGTATGGTATATGAAGAAAGTGGCACACTTGTACCACCTCCAGTAGGCCAATTTAGGAAGAGATGCCGACCACTGAAAATGCTTGTGGTCCACCAACAAAGTGGAAGAAGAACAACGGGATGAATGGGGGCAATGAATGGCAAAAAAAGATGGAGGCTGGGAAAGAGGGCAACAACTCCAGAGAGAGCCATACACAGAGGGCCGTGTCAGGGTTGGGCAACCAGTTGGAACTCCTTGGACGGGGTCCAAGTTGTCTGCATGGGCACCAGGTCACTAGCAAGAGTGTCTGAGATGAGGAAGAGAAAGGCAGCCAGGAAAGAAACTCAAGGCGCCCACTACATTGACTTCAATGATAAGCAAAGAAAGCCAGATATACAGGAAGACAACCTACCCCTCTACACCACAACAAGGGAAGTGATGGAAGCAGGGAAGGGAAGCAGATTTGTGCTGTTCAGGCACAATGCACAATGCTAAAGCCCCACAAGCAGAGACCCATGAAACAGAGGTTAAGTGGGGCAACTGTTCTGACAGGGGGAGAGATAGGGGTGGCACTGCCTCTAATTTGTGAAATGAGGCCCCCAGCTCCTTGAGACCCTCACGGGTGAGTAGCCGGGCTTTACAAAAACTGATTGATGTTGATGATGATGATGAGTGGCTGGCACAGGGCAGCGGGCTGGAAGCCCTGAGGAAGGGCAGAGAGGGCTGGTACACGACCTGCCACTAGAAGAACCACACCACAACCATAAGGCAGACAAAGAGGGATAGCCTTTCAAGATGAGGGAAAACTGTTGTGTGGCCTGTCTGATGACAACTCCAAAGTTATTCTCGGGTAGGCTGAACACGTAGTGGAAAAATAACCAGGGCCTTGTTAGTGCTTGCAGGCCTCAGCACTCTCTTAATTGTCCTATGTTATGGTGGCTGGCCTTCCGACACAGTATTCAATATTCTTTCTCAATGGAGGCACCTAGCTAGAGGATACGTTTGACGCCTCCGTCGTACTGCATCTTCCTGTTCCCAGAATCTTCTTGGGAGTATTCCTGGCCTGAAAAGAAGCCCAAACCAATATGGAGATCTTTCTGCTATTCCATGTGAAAGTTTCTCAATCTTTCATGGCGACACCACTTTTGTGAGGTAATTTCCTGTTTTTTGGTTAGAAAAGATTTGGATTCCCATTTATCCTTGTGTCGCAACCCTTCTTTGGTTCCTGTTAGAGTGTTTCCTTGTGCCTGATAGTTCCTGGGTTTTCCTGTGATCTTCAGTCCTGAGTTTTTCAGCCTGTTGTGGTCTCTGATTTGTTGCTTCTTCTGCTGTTTATAGTGGCCTTCTACCTAGACTACTGCTGCTCTCTTGGAGGTTTTTTTTCTCAGGGCTTTTTTCTTTATTGGGGATCCTTCTGGAAGGCACCATCTGCTATGGTGCTTTCAATTGTCAGTGGTATCATGAATACTGGAAGGGGTGGTCCTTATTTCTGGCAGACCAAGACTGTAAGGACCCGGGCTTCCTGATCTATCTACAATTGGAGGTCTCTTGCTAGATGTTCTTCCCCGAGGGGAAACATCACTTCCAACGCGGACCACACTGCCATTACCACGCATATGCATTTACCACGAAAGTGTTTACCCAGGGGCGGCTCCTCCACTATGGCGCTAGAGCGTCGCCCCTTGCCACCAGCAGTAGCTGCAAAACTTTTACAAAAAAACAAAATTAACTATGTTTATTATTGTTTTCTTGTAAAAGGGACAGGGCCATGGAGCTATGACAAGCACGAAGGGGGAGTACATAGCACTCCTCCTCAGTGTGCATGTATGTTTGGCCGGCCAAACACACATGCGCACTGGGCTCTCTCCCCTGCGTTGCTGGGTTGGAGACAGCAGGCAGAGGCTTTAACTCAGCCTCACAGCACCCTGGCTGAGCACTCCATCCAATCTTAATTCTGCTTTCATGCTGCCAGCAACATGAAAGCAGCATTCGGATGAGACAGAGGGCAGGCTGGGAGCCTGTTCCTGCAGTCGAGGACAGAGGAGCAGATGGGTGCGATGCAGCATTAAAAGTACATTAAAAAAAATATATTGTATTTTCTTCTTTTCTTCCCCCCCCATGTGCCGCACCAGCCCACCCCTTTTCCCTCCCACGAGCCGCCACTTTGTTTACTACACATATATGCGTTGTAACTGCAGAGAAAGTGGTCTAGGTGTCTGGGCAGAACAGGAAGGAGTAGAGGAGAGAGAGGTAATTGGGGCCCAGGTTGGGGGGGGAGGTTGGGTTCGTTTTTGGGATACGGTGGGGTCTGGGTCATTTGTAGGACAGGGTGGGGTACGGGGGGGTCAGGTAGTTTTCAGGACAGTGTGGGGTAGGTTTTAGGGTTCAGGGCGGGGCGGAAGGGTTGTGGTACCTTTTAGGACATGAGTGGGTGGTCGGGTAGTTTTTAGGACCAGGGGGTAGTTTTTAGGACAGGGCGGGGTAGGTATTAGCGATCAGGGTGGAGGGTAAGGGTAGTTTTTAGGACAATGCAGGGTAGGTTTTAGAGTTCAGGGCAGTGGCAGGGGGGTCGGGTGTTTTTTAGGACAGGGCAGGGTAGGTTTTAGGGTTCAGGGTGTGGATGAGGGTGGTTGATATCGTTTTTAGGGCAGGATGGGGTAGGTTTTAAGGTACAGAGTGGAGTCGGATAGTTTTTATTACAGGGCATGGTATGTTTTAGGGTTCAGGACGGGGGTTGAGGTAGGTATTAAGACAGGGCAGGGTAGTTTTTAGGATTCAGGACAGGGGTGGGGGATCGGGGTAGTTTTTAGGACAGGGCGGGGTAGGTTTTAGGGTTCAGGGTGGGGGGTCAGGGTAGTTTTTGGGACAGTGTGGGGTAGGTTTTAGGTTCAGGGCTGGAGTCAGGGTAGTTTTTACGACAAGGTGGGGTAGGTTTTAGGGTTCAGGGCAGGGTAGTTTTTAGGGCAGGGTGGGGTAGGTTTTAGGGTTCAGGGTGGGTGTGAGGGTCAGGTAGTTTTTAGGACAGTGTGGGGTAGGTTTCACGGCTCAGGGCAGGGGGTCATGGTAGTTTTTAGGACAGGACAGGGCAGGGTAGGTTATAGGTTTTAGGGCAAGGTTGGGGGTCAGGGTCGTTTTTAGGACAGGATGGGGTAGGTTTTAGGGTTCAGGGCAGGGGTAAGGGTAGTTTTTAGGACAGAGTGGTGTAGGTTATAGGGTTCAGGGTGGGGGTCAGGGTAGTTTTTAGGACAGTGTGGGGTAGGTTTTAAGGTTCAGGGCAGGACGGGTAGGTTTTAGGGCAGGGCAGGGTAGGTTTTAGGGTTCAGGGTGGGTGTGGGGGGTCAGGTAGCTTTTAGGACAGTGCGTTTTAGGTTTCAGAGCTCAGGGCAGGGGGTCATGGTAGCTTTTAGGACAGGACAGGGTAGGTTTTATGGTTCAAGGCAGGGGTGGGGGGTCGGGGTAGTTTTTAGGACAGTGCAGGGCAGGTTTTAGGGTTCAAGGTGGGGGTAAGGGTAGTTTATAGGACAGGGTGGGGTAGGTTTAAGGGTTCATGGTGGGGGTTAGCGTAGTTTTTAGGACAGTGTGGGGTAGGTTTTAGGGGTCAGGGCAGAGGCGGGTAGTTCTAAGGGCAGGGCGGGGTAGCTTTTAGGGTTCAGGGTGGGTGTGGGGGGTCAGGTAGTTTTCAGGACAGTGCAGGTTAGGTTTCAGGGCTCAGGGCAGGGGGTCGTGGAAGTTTTTAGGACAGGGCACTGTAGGTTTTAGGGTTCAGGGCAGGGGTGTGGGGTCGGGGTAGTTTTTAGGGCAGGGCAGGGTAGGTTTTAGGGTTCAGGGTGGGGGTAAGGGTAGTTTTTAGGACAGGGTGGGGTAGATTTTAAGGTTCAGGGTGGGGGGTCAGGGTAGTTTTTAGGACACGGCGGGGTAGGTTTTAGAGTTCAGGGCAGGGGTGGGGGGTCAGTTGGTTTTTTAGGAGAGAGCAGGGTAGGTTTTAGGTTTCAGAGTGGGGGTGAGGACGGTCGATATAGTTTTTAGGACAGGATAGGGTAGGTTTTAGGGTTCAGAGTGGGGTGTCAGGGTAGCTTTTGGGACACTGTGGGGTAGGTTTTATGGTTCAGGGCAAGGGCTGAGGGGTCGGGGTATTTTATAGGACAGGGCACGGAGATATGAAGGGGTCGGGGTAGTTTTTAGGACGGGGTAGGTTTTAAGGTTGAGGGTGAGGTGGGGTAGTTTTTAGGACAGGGCGGGGTAGATTTTAGGGTTCAGGGCAGGAGCAGGAGTCGAGGTCAACGTCGTTTTTAGGATAGGGCGGGGTAGGTTTCAGCGGCCAGGGTGGGGGCAGGGGGTCGGGTGGTTTTTAGGACAGGGCAGGGTAAGTTTTAGGGTTCAGGGCAAGGGGTGGGGGATCACTGTAGTTTTTAGCACAGGGTGGGGAAGGTTTTAGGGTTCAGGGTGAGGGGTAAGGGTAGTTTTTAGGACAGTTTGTAGTAGGTGTTAGGGTTCAGGGGCGAGGTAGTTTTTAGGACAAGGCGAGGTAGGTTTAACGGTTCAGGGTGGGGGTAAGGTAGTTTTTAGGACAGACAGTGCGGGGAAGGTTTTAGAGTTCAGGGCAGGGTCAGGGGGTCGGGGTGGTGTTTAGGACAGGGCAGGGTACGTTTTAGGGTTCAG
This sequence comes from Pleurodeles waltl, assembly GCF_031143425.1. Classification (NCBI taxonomy): domain Eukaryota; kingdom Metazoa; phylum Chordata; class Amphibia; order Caudata; family Salamandridae; genus Pleurodeles; species Pleurodeles waltl. Next base: position 58,851,664 of record NC_090441.1, read on the forward strand.
GGTGGGGGTGAGGGTGGTCGATATAGTTGTAGGACAGGATGGGGTAGGTTTTAAGGTACAAAGCGGGTTTGGGTAGTTTTTAGGATGGGGCAGGGTAGATTTTAGGATTCAGAAAAGGGGTGGGAGATCGGGGCAGTTTTGTTGACAGGGCGGGCTAGGTTATAGGGTTCATGGTGGGGGGTCAGGGTAGTTCAGGGCTTGGGACAGTGTGGGGTCGGTTTTAGGGTTCAGGGCAGGAGTGAGTAGTTTTTAGGGCATGGTGGGGTAGATTTTAGGGTTCAGGGTAGGGGCAGGAGTCGATGTCAACATCGTTTTTAGGATAGGGTGGGGTAGGTTTCAGGGTTCAGGGTGGGGGCAGGGGGTCGGGTAGTTTTTAGGACAGGGAAGGGTAAGTTTTAGGGTTCTGGGCAGGGGTGGGGGATCCGGGTAGTTTTTAGGACAGTTTGTGGTAGGTGTTAGGGTTCAGGGCAGGGGCGAGTTCGTTTTTAGGACAGGGCGAGTTAGGTTTTAGGGTTCAGGGTGGGGGTGGGGGTAAGGTAGTTTTTAGGACAGACAGTGCAGGGAAGGTTTTAGAGTTCAGGGCAGGGTCGGGGGGTCGGGTGGTGTTTAGGACAGGGCAGGGTAAGTTTTAGGGTTCAGGGTGGTCGATATAGTTTGTAGGACAGGATGGGGTAGGTTTTAAGGTACAAAGCGGGTTTGGGTAGTTTTTAGGACGGGGCAGGGTAGACTTTAGGATTCAGAAAAGGGGTGGGAGATCGGGGTAGTTTTGTTGACAGGGCGGGCTAGGTTATAGGGCTCAGGGTGGGGGGGTCAGGGTAGTTTTGGGGACAGTGTGGGGTAGGTTTTAGGGTTCAGGGCAGGGGTGAGTAGTTTTTAGGGCAGGACGGGATAGGTTTTAGGGTTCAGGGTGGGTGTGGTGGGTCAGGTAGCTTTTAGGACAGTGCGGGCTAGGTTTCAAGGGTCAGGGCAGGAGGTAATGGTAGATTTTAGGAGACGGCAGGGTAGGTTTTAGGGTTCAAGGCAGGGGTGGGAGGTCGGGGTAGTTTTTAGGACAGGGCAGGGCAGATTTTAGGGTTCAAGGTGGGGGTAAGGGTAGTTTTTAGGACAGGGTGTGGTAGGTTTTAGGGTTCATGGTGGGGGTTAGGGTCGTTTTTAGGACAGTGTGGTAGGTTTTAGGGTTCAGGGCAGAGGCGGGTAGTTTTTAGGGCAGGGTGGGGTAGGTTTTAGGGTTCAGGGTGGGTGTGGTGGGTCAGGTAGCTTTTAGGACAGTGCGGGCTAGGTTTCAGGGCTCAGGGCAGGGGGTCGTGTTAGTTTTTAGGACAGGGCACTGTAGGTTTTAGGGTTCAGGGCAGGGGTGTGGGGTCGGGGTAGTTTTTAGGACAGGACGGGGTAGGTTTTAGGGTTTAGGGTGGGGGTAAGGGTAGTTTTTAGGACAGGATGGGGTAGGTTTTAGGGTTTGGGGTGGGGGGTCAAGGTAGTTTTTAGGACAGGGTGGGGTAGGTTTTAGGGTTCAGGGCAGGGGTGAGGTAGTTTTTAGGACACAGCGGGGTAGGTTTTAGAGTTCAGGGCAGAGGTGGGGGGTCGGGTGGTTTATTAGGACAGAGCACGGTAGGTTTTAGGTTTCAGAGTGGGGGTGAGGGCTGTCGATATATCATTTTTAGCACAGGATGGGATTAGTTTTAGGGAGAGGGTAGGGTAGGTTTTAGGGTTCAGGGCTGGGGTCAGGTTAGTTTTTAGGACAGGGTGGGGTAGGTCTTAGGGTTCAGGGTGGGTGTGGTGGGTCAGGTAGCTTTTAGGACTGTGCGGGCTAGGTTTCAGGGCTCAGGGCAGGGGGTCATGGTAGATTTTAGGACAGGGCAGGGTAAGTTTTAGGGTTCAAGGCAGGGGTGGGAGGTCGGAGTAGTTTTTAAGACAGGGCAGGGCAGATTTTACGGTTCAAGGTGGGGGTAAGGGTAGTTTTTAGGACAGGGTGGAGTAGGTTTTAGGGTTCATGGTGGGGGTTAGGGTAGCTTTTAGGACAGTGTGGGGTAGGTTTTAGGGTTCAGGGCAGAGGCGGGCCGTTTTTAGGGCAGGGTGGGGTAAGTTTTAGGGTTCAGGGTGGGTGTGAGGGGTCAGGTAGTTTTCAGTTCAGTGCGGGTTAGGTTTCAGGGCTCAGGGCAGGGGGTCGTGTTAGTTTTTAGGACAGGGCACTGTAGGTTTTAGGGTTCAGGGCAGGGGTGTGGGGTCGGGGTAGTTTTTAGGACAGGACGGGGTAGGTTTTAGGGTGGGGGTAAGGGTAGTTTTTAGGACAGGATGGGGTAGGTTTTAGGGTTTGGGGTGGGGGGTCAAGGTAGTTTTTAGGACAGGGTGGGGTAGGTTTTAGGGTTCAGGGCAGGGGTGAGGTAGTTTTTAGGACACAGCGGGGTAGGTTTTAGAGTTCAGGGCAGAGGTGGGGGGTCGGGTGGTTTATTAGGACAGAGCACGGTAGGTTTTAGGTTTCAGAGTGGGGGTGAGGGCTGTCGATATATCATTTTTAGCACAGGATGGGATTAGTTTTAGGGAGAGGGTAGGGTAGGTTTTAGGGTTCAGGGCTGGGGTCAGGTTAGTTTTTAGGACAGGGTGGGGTAGGTCTTAGGGTTCAGGGTGGGTGTGGTGGGTCAGGTAGCTTTTAGGACTGTGCGGGCTAGGTTTCAGGGCTCAGGGCAGGGGGTCATGGTAGATTTTAGGACAGGGCAGGGTAAGTTTTAGGGTTCAGGGCAGGGGTGTGGGGTCGGGGTAGTTTGTAGGACTGGGCGGGGTAGGTTTTAGGGTTTAGGGTGGGGGTAAGGGTAGTTTTTAGGACAGGATGGGGTAGGTTTTAGGGTTCAGGGTGGGGGGGTCAGGGTAGTTTTTAGGACAGGGTGGGGTAGGTTTTAGAGTTCAGGGCAGGGGTGAGGTAGTTTTTAGGACACAGCAGGGTAGGTTTTAGAGTTCAGGGCAGGGGTGGGGGGTCGGGTGGCTTATTAGGACAGAGCACAGTAGGTTTTAGGTTTAAGAGTGGGGGTGAGGGCTGTTGATATAGTTTTTAGGACAGGATGGGGTAAGTTTTAGGGTTCAGAGTGCGGTGTCAGGGTCGCTTTTGGGGCACTGTATGGTAGGTTTTAGGGTTCAGGGTGAGGAGGAGGGGTCGGATATTTTATAGGACTGGGCACGCAGGTATGGTGGGGTCAGGGTAGTTTTTAAGACTGGGTAGGTTTTAAAGTTTACGGCGGGGTGGGGTAGTTTTTAGGACGGGGTAGATCTTAGGGTTCAGGGTAGGGGCAGGGGTCGAGGTCGTTTTTAGGATAGGGTAGGTTTCAGGGTGGGCGCAGGGGGTCGGGTAGTTTTTAGGACAGGGCAGGGTAAGTTTTAGGGTTCAGGGCTGGGGTGGGGGATCAGGGTAGATTTTATGACAGGGTGGGGAAGGTTTTAGGGTTCAGAGTGAGCAGTAAGAGTAGTTTTTAGGACAGTTTGTGGTAGCTTTTAGGGTTCAGGGCAGGGGTGAGGTCTTTTTTAGGACAGGGTGAGGTAGGTTTTAGGGTTGAGGGCGGGGATGGGGGCTAAGGTAGTTTTTAGGACAGACAGCGTGGGGTAGGTTTTAGAGTTCAGGGCAGGGTCAGGGGGTCGGAGTGGTATTTAAGACAGGGCAGGGTAGGTTTTAGGTTTCAGGGTGGGGGTGAGGGTGATCAATATAGTTTTTAGGACAGGATGGGGTAGGTTTTAAGGTACAGAGTGGGGTCAGGTAGTTTTTAGGACAGGGCACGGTAGATTTTAGGATTCAGGACAGGGCTGGGGGATAAGGGTAGTTTTTAGGACAGGGTGGGGTACGTTTTAGGGTTTAGGGTGGGGGTCAGGGTAGTTTTTGGGACAGTATGGGGTAGGTTTTAGGTTCTGGGCTGAGGTCAGGGTAGTTTTTACGACAACGTGGGGTAGGTTTTAGGGTTCAGAGAATGGTAGTTTTTAGGGCAGGATGGGGTAGGTTTTAGGATTCAGGATGGGTGTGAGGGTCAGGTGGTTTTTAAGACAGTGCAGGCTAGATTTCAGGGCTCAGGGCAGGGGGTCGTGGTTGTTTTTAGGACAGGGCAGGATAGGTTTTAGGGTTCAGGGCACGGGTGAGGGTTCGGGTAGTATTTAGGACAGGGCGGGGTAGGTTTTAGGGTTCAGGGTAGGGGTTAGGGTAGTTTTCAGGACAGGGTAGGGTAGGTTTTAGGGTTCAGGGCTAGGGTCAGGTTAGTTTTTAGGACAGGGTGGAGTAGGTTTAAGGGTTCAGGGGCAGGGGCAGGGTAGTTTTTAGGGCAGGGCGGGTAAGTTTTAGGGTTCAGGGTGGGTGTGAGGGGTCAGGTAGTTTTCAGTTCAGTGCGGGTTAGGTTTCAGGGCTCAGGGCAGGGGGTTGTGGTAGTTTTTAGGACAGGGCACTGTAGGTTTTAGGGTTCAGGGCAGGGGTGTGGGGTCGGGGTAGTTTGTAGGACTGGGCGGGGTAGGTTTTAGGGTTTAGGGTGGGGGTAAGGGTAGTTTTTAGGACAGGATGGGGTAGGTTTTAGGGTTCAGGGTGGGGGGGTCAGGGTAGTTTTTAGGACAGGGTGGGGTAGGTTTTAGAGTTCAGGGCAGGGGTGAGGTAGTTTTTAGGACACAGCAGGGTAGGTTTTAGAGTTCAGGGCAGGGGTGGGGGGTCGGGTGGCTTATTAGGACAGAGCACGGTAGGTTTTAGGTTTAAGAGTGGGGGTGAGGGCTGTTGATATAGTTTTTAGGACAGGATGGGGTAAGTTTTAGGGTTCAGAGTGCGGTGTCAGGGTCGCTTTTGGGGCACTGTATGGTAGGTTTTAGGGTTCAGGGTGAGGAGGAGGGGTCGGATATTTTATAGGACTTGGCACGCAGGTATGGTGGGGTCAGGGTAGTTTTTAAGACTGGGTAGGTTTTAAAGTTTACGACGGGGTGGGGTAGTTTTTAGGACGGGGTAGATCTTAGGGTTCAGGGTAGGGGCAGGGGTCGAGGTCGTTTTTAGGATAGGGTAGGTTTCAGGGTGGGCGCAGGGGGTCGGGTAGTTTTTAGGACAGGGCAGGGTAAGTTTTAGGGTTCAGGGCTGGGGTGGGGGATCAGTGTAGATTTTATGACAGGGTGGGGAAGGTTTTAGGGTTCAGAGTGAGCAGTAAGAGTAGTTTTTAGGACAGTTTGTGGTAGCTTTTAGGGTTCAGGGCAGGGGTGAGGTCTTTTTTAGGACAGGGTGAGGTAGGTTTTAGGGTTGAGGGCGGGGATGGGGGCTAAGGTAGTTTTTAGGACAGACAGCGTGGGGTAGGTTTTAGAGTTCAGGGCAGGGTCAGGGGGTCGGAGTGGTATTTAAGACAGGGCAGGGTAGGTTTTAGGTTTCAGGGTGGGGGTGAGGGTGATCAATATAGTTTTTAGGACAGGATGGGATAGGTTTTAAGGTACAGAGTGGGGTCAGGTAGTTTTTAGGACAGGGCAGGGTAGATTTTAGGATTCAGGACAGGGCTGGGGGATAAGGGTAGTTTTTAGGACAGGGTGGGGTACGTTTTAGGGTTTAGGGTGGGGGTCAGGGTAGTTTTTGGGACAGTATGGGGTAGGTTTTAGGTTCTGGGCTGAGGTCAGGGTAGTTTTTACGACAACGTGGGGTAGGTTTTAGGGTTCAGAGAATGGTAGTTTTTAGGGCAGGATGGGGTAGGTTTTAGGATTCAGGATGGGTGTGAGGGTCAGGTGGTTTTTAAGACAGTGCAGGCTAGATTTCAGGGCTCAGGGCAGGGGGTCGTGGTTGTTTTTAGGACAGGGCAGGATAGGTTTTAGGGTTCAGGGCACGGGTGAGGGTTCGGGTAGTATTTAGGACAGGGCGGGGTAGGTTTTAGGGTTCAGGGTAGGGGTTAGGGTAGTTTTCAGGACAGGGTAGGGTAGGTTTTAGGGTTCAGGGCTAGGGTCAGGTTAGTTTTTAGGACAGGGTGGAGTAGGTTTAAGGGTTCAGGGGCAGGGTAGTTTTTAGGGCAGGGCGGGTAAGTTTTAGGGTTCAGTGTGGGTGGTCAAGGTAGTTTTTAGGACAGTGTGGGCTAGGTTTCAGGGCTCAGGTCGGGGGGTCATGGTAGTTTTTAGGACATGGCAAGGTAGATTTTAGGGTTCAGGATGAGGCAAGGGTGTCGGGTAGTTTTTAGGACAGTGCACGGTATGTTTTAGGGTACAGGGAGGGGGTTAAGTAGTTTTTAGAACAGGGCATGTGGGTTTTAGGTTTCAGAGTGGGGCGAGAAGTCAGGGTAGTTTTTAAGACAGTGCAGGCTAGGTTTTAGGGTACAGGGCGGAGGCTCAGGGTATTTTTAGGACAGGACAGGGTTACTTTTATGGCTCAGAGTCGGGTATGTAGGGCTCAGCGCAGATGGTAGAAGGAGCAGTTTTAAGGGCATGTGTGAATTTCGTTGTAAAGGCATGCGTGGTTAAGGCTTGTGTGGTAAAGATGTTGTCATTGTTGAGACCCCGTTGTAATAGCATGAGTGATATACGCATGCGTTGTTCGATCATACATCCTTCCCGAGAGATCTGACATAAAACAGCATAGCCCATGAGGCATTGTGCTACTGTGGAGAGAGTGTGGTTAAAGTTTATGAAGTTCTGGGGACACAAAGTGCACTGGCAGGATTGGAAAAGGTAGTAGATCGATGGAAGACAATTAGGGTTGGAGACAGAAGAGGTACTATGTGAAATGTAAAAAAGAATGATGGATTTCTCATTAGATAGTGGAAGGAGAAAGGATTTGGGAATAAGGATGGTGAGAGGGCAATTATTGAAGGGGGAGCAATGGGAAAGGCAGCAAAAGGAAAAGTGGTGGACACAACATGACCAGGAATGAAAGATGTTGGCACTGTGGAGGCGAAGGCAGAGCATACTTAAAATGACCTTGCTTGGGGTGGATGCAGAACATCACCGAGAAAAGCATCTGAGGAAGGTAATATATGGCTCTCCTTAAATTACACAAAAGAGTGTCAAAATGTAAGGAACAGCCGAAGAAAGATTAGAGGGAGCTAGCCAAATGACTAACAGTGCCCAATAATAATGTCACGTGGACCAAGAGTGTTCATGATTTTTTCGAGCATCCACTGCAAGAAGTTCCCTAACACAGGGTATAAAATTAATGGACATGATCGGAACAGTACAGGATAGGTCTGGAGGGGTTTCGTGCGTGCACTCAGACAAGAGTTTAGGGCACATTAAGCTTCAAGACATTGGCATTGTGGGGTGAAAAGGCTAACCAATTTGCTTAAATGGATGATGGGCACAAGGCCTTTAACCTAAGTTCAAACAGTCTGGAATTTATCCTTGTCTTACATCTCCTTTCAAAGGTACCTCACACAAACTAGGGTGAGGGATCAGAATAAACCAACCTGCAGTGGTACAGGTGTCCATTAGGCAGGTAATAAATGAGCCTATTTGAGAGGTCAGCGTCAATTCCACCATGGCTGGTTAAAATGTGGCAGGAAACACCCACTTGTCCAATGCTACATTAAGAGGCAGTTCTCATGGCTTGGTCCAGCAAGAGGAAGGTTACTGGGAAAGGGATGGCAAAAAAGGTCTGATTCGCCAATTAAACCCCAAAGGCAGGAACTGGGTTGGTTGGACAGTTCTAGGAGGGGAGATGGTGTTCAGAACAATGACCAAAATCATGGTAAGTTCAGAACAACACATTGCCTTCCTGGACGTTTTTCTGGTGGCCCTTGCTATGAGACTGTGAGACAAGGAATCAGAGAACAGGAAAGTGGCATTCATAACTGATAATTAAGTGATTGTGAGTGGCCAACAAACGAACTCTGAGCGCTGAGGTTGTTGCAAGAGTTAGTACCATCAGGCTTATGCAATCTTATGTTGACACATCTCAGAGCTTGGAAATAACATAACTGATGAACGGTCTTGTTTACAGTGGATAATATTCTATGGCCCTGCTTTCCACACAGATGTGCTGCTGTCAAGTATACCAAAAGATATCTAGAAAGCTGTAGATAAATAGAGAGGACCATCATCAGGATGGTCTTTAGCTCTACCAACACTTGCAACATAGAGACAGGCAAGGGTAAAGTTATGATGAGCAGCAAAACAAGGAGACATAAAGATACAGATGTCTTCATTACAGGAGGGACAAATTTGTTAAATAGCGATTGGACATTGTTGGGACTGGAATCTTTCCTGTATGCTGTTGTGAGCATGCACCCCTATCCTGAGCTATCCAAACACAAAGCTCTGCTGTGTGTTTGAGTTTGAGCACAGAAGACCATCATGTACGTACCCTGATGACTGCTTTAGCTGAATAGAATACAAGATCCTGAGGGGTACTCTCTGGTCTGTATGGGTGCTCAACACGTACCTTCCTTAGCAAGTGCACACCAGTTTATGAAGATCTCGGCAGTGGTGACAACAGTGTTACAATCATAGGGACAAGTCAGGCATTTTTCCTGCTCTCTACACTTGAGAGAGTGCTCAGCCAGCCTCACCTTTCTAGAGTTCTGCCTAATTTCATGTAGCCTGGTCTTTCGCTCTATCCTGTGTGCTTGGATAGCTCATGTATGTAGCGTAGGTGTGTAGTAGTATGTACCAGGAGGAAGGGCACCATTTATAAGCACAAAAGTGGCCTATTGCTGTGTATCTCCCTTTATGCCATCCCAGAACACTCCCATTGGATAAGATAAAGGATGTGGGGAGTCTTCAGTGAAGTTCAGCATTAGCCTATTGACATTCCTGCCCATTGTACTCCCCCAGAGGTGCGGTAAAAGGCTGATGTGTGTCAGCTGTGATGGCTTCTCTCTTTGTGAGCATGTTGTGAGTTTGTCTCCAAGGAGTCTCCTACTTCCTGACAAGACCTGAAGGAAAATTGTGTGCTTCGTCTGAGAAAAACAGTATACACAAAGTGAAGGAAGTGCCTCAAAGAGGCAAAACAAACTGAAAATGAAATGAATAAACCATTTTGAGAAAAGTATATAAGACAATGACTGAGCCTGACAGTGTTTCCAAACTTCTTGCTGACCAGTGTTGGTGACACCCCATGAGGTGTCAAAGAAAGGTTCTAAGATTCAGGTCTTTGTACCTTTGAAAGCAAGTTTCTCTACACTAAGGAGTCTATCTTAAGGAGAGGCCCAGCCATATATGCCTGGAGTGGAGCTGACCAAAAGGTGAATGATCAAACCACCTTAGAGACATGATATCTAGAGTGACAGTAGTGCTGCTAGGAGTTTGTTGTGGGTTCAGCTGCTACAGTGTGCTGCCAGTTGTCACAATTGTGCTTTGAAGATTATCTCGGTCAGCTCCATGAAAGAGAAAGATGGGATGAGGGTGATGGTGATGGTGAGATGGAGAAAGCTTGACCAGAGGGGGAAAGTTATATAAATGGGCCTGAAGAGATCAGGTAAAACACAGATTTGCTTTGTGCAAGCTCTTGGCCCAATTCATACAAATGAAGGTAATTGGCATAAAGAGGTTTTTAGACATGGAGATGGACAGAAGGTGACGAATGTACGGGTTTTGGGTTGGATGTTGAAGTGCGTGGGGCAAGCATTTCCCCTGCAAGCTGTTTGGAGCATATTCTTTTAGGATAGGGGGAGTGACAGAAGGTTATGACTTGGGTATAAGCAGCAGAGAGTTGTTGGGACTGGTGAGGTTGAAATTCGATTGTACATAAGGTTACAAATGGGTGGCACAACTATTAAAAGGGTAAATATTTTATTAACTAAGGACAGGCCTTTTGGGGTAGTGGGAACCTGGAAGCATGGGTTATTTACCATTCCGTTGTGAAATGGGCAATGGAGCATGCAGTGAAGCTGAGTTTTGCGCAACATCGAAGCTTACTGTAATACTGTGGAGGATGTGGAATTTCAATGTGTTTCTTCTGGGCCACTTTTCTGGGTGGCTTGGGAACTAGAGGTGAAAGGTACAATTTCCGCCTTTGGACTTTCTACTGAATTATTTGGGTGAGAACGATCTGGTGTAATTATCAGAATAATATAAAGCAAAGTGACTAACAGGTGATACAGAATAGATGTGTGATCACCGAGATATTGTGGATGCAGCTATTGCGGACAGGACTTTGGATTGGGCTCAGAAATCAGCAGCGATAAATGAGTCAGAAAGTAAGTCAGCAAGGTGCTTACTGAAAGTTGCAAGGCAAAGAACTTCTGTTGGGTAAAGCATGAAGATATATGCAATAAATGGCCTGAACTTTTCAGCGAAACTGGGAAATGTATATTTTGTTGTGCGGCAATAGGACCTACATCATAAAGGTACTGGAAAGTTTGGTAAAACTATTGAGTGACGTTAACAGCGGTGTGGAGGGCAATCAGAAAAGTACAAGTTGAGGGAGAGTCCTTTCTGGTGGGAAAAGAATACAAGCATTTGCAATGCAAAGGGTCTTGCATTTTCTTGGGTTAGAGCGATTGGCATTGTAAATTCAGAACTGGACTTTTCTTGGCACATAAATTGGTGAAACCTGTGTCATAATTTTGTCTTTTCCTGCCATGTTGTTGTGGTTACTGGCATCTACTGACATCAGAAAGATGACCTTGAGGAGAGACGAGAAGATGACAGCACTACCTCACGGTATTGCAAGCATTCTTGCCTTGCATTTCAACAAGCAGAGCAGCCTGAGAATATTTATGGCCTCAATAAAGGAGATAAGCAATGCCCTGTGTGCGATGTTCTGAGTGCTTGCAGGGAGCAGCCGTGGAGAGAGAGACTTGAGATGTGATGCGAAGCTAAGCAAGTTTGGCATCATTGCTTCTAAGTTTAGCTACATTCTACCAGAAAGGACATATTGTGGCTTTGTGAGCAGGTGTTCCTTTTGTAAAATAAACGTATTTTAGGAGCCAGAGGTAAACCAGGACAGCACTGGAATAAAGCCAAAACTAATGTCAGCTACATGGAAGATGTGAGGAATGGAATGCTGCAATAAAATGCTGGCAGCTACCAGCCTAAAACACCCACAGCGAGAGGGGAGCACCAAAGAAATAACCAAAATAGTCTGTCACTGCAACAGATCCAGAAAGCAAAGTTGAATAATACAGTAGTTGGTCACTGTCTGAAACAGAAAAAGGAGAGAGAAAAAGGCAGAACTGACCACTAGTGAGCAAGAATTTTTAAACAACACTGCAATCAACAAATAAAATTGCTTCAGCCATAAGAAGTATACTAACAGTATACACGAGGTCGAACCCCTACGCTTGACCTATAATTTGTTATAATGTGGTCTAGATAAAGTGCAGATGGGCATCAGAGTAAAGGAGCATTGGAGGAGGGTGGCAGCTGTAGGCCTGGTGTGGACAGGATGGCCTGGGGACCAGAAGGTTGAAAGCTGATTGTGGCACTAAAAACGCTGACAGGGCATAACTAACATGTGCACCATTAACCGAGGTTTGTCATTTGCGAGCCTTACCTGCTTCAGTCAAATTGACCATTTTCGCTGATGCCAAATTCTGAGTCCCTCAGTCTAAGAAGTACAGAAAGGCTCTGTTTTATACACTGCCTACTAGACCAGAATGATAAATCCGAATCCATTTTTATTATTATACCCCAGCAGCCAGTACACGCCTCATAAAGAAAGAAAAAGTAACATTTTGAACTTCCTTCCTGCGACATCTTCCAGCCCCCATGATTGCATATACTACAGTACAAAGATGGCTGCGATAAGGTTGCACTGCATTAGCACAGCTGGGCAAGGGTCATTGTGAAAGATAACTATAAACATCAGGACTGGTAAAACTAGTAGGTTGTAGACTTCTCATTCGCGAATTACAGAATGTGCAATGGAATACATTTGTAATGATATGACAAATTACAGGAGCTAAAAAATCCCTCTTTGAGGTTGCTTCCGATCTGTGCGATTTGGAATCTCTACCGAACAACGCTGTTACGACAGCCTTAGTACAATTCTATCTGGATCTTAATTTGGTTGTTATAAATGAACATTGTCAGAGCTTTGAGCATTTGTTCATGTCCAGTAATTAAACAGGATGTTATGCGTCTGCAGGGTGGCCACCTCGCCCAATGTGCAATGAATTTAATTTACAGACAAGGGCTTTGATTTGGCAATCCAATGGATTCTGGATGCTGCGGTTTTAGATTGCTTCAATTTAACTAATTAGTATAAAATAGCTGATAGCAATGAAATCTGAGAAGTGGAAACTGTCCGTGATAATCGAGTGAGATGATGACTCTATCTAGGAGGTCTGGAAAGAGTAGAGTCACCAGTTAACTGTTTGTCACCATGATGCTATGTTTCCAAACCCGAGCTTTTATTTCAAATGGCAATTTATAATGAGTTGTGTTGTCTTGGTTAACTTAAATGCTGCCAGAAGAACTAACAAACCCAATAACAAATAATTGTAAATGGAAATACTAGGACTGGGAACTTTGTCTACCTGTGACACGGGGCCTAATATTAATGTAGGAAAGAGAGGAACTGATGCAGCTTGACTGGTGCATCGTGAACTATTGTAGTTTTAAGAAGAGATACAGGAATGCTCTTGGATGCACAGATAGGCTCAAATAAAACCTCGGGCAGCCGAAAGCCGGTGCTTGATTTGTAAAATAAATAAGTGTAGGGGTCCCCAGTTTCTATTACTAGCCCGCCACTGGTGCTGCCGAATGAAAGGCTGCCTGGGGATTATTCCACCACCCTATGTCCTGTCTTTATTTTCACTCTTACAGGTTCTGTTGTTTTTATCCCCGACTTTTCCCTTTGCCATTGTTTTTGTAGTTTTCTGATCATACTTCGTTCTATGTTTTCTACTTTTCTCTTTGTTGCCGTGGGCGTAACTGTGTTGACGAAAGAGGCTCGGTCAATTTAATTCACTTCCAGTGCCCACCAATTGTAAAAACTTACCCAAATTAAGCACCATGGGGCTCCCTTTGGTAGAATTTTTGCAGATTTATCAAGTCAGGATTAAGGAAGTGCACAGCTTTTACTAAATTACTATATTTTGATGTAGAGCAGATTTACCTGTAGAATGTGAGGTTATTTCATTAACTTCTCTTATGAAGTCACACATTATTTTGGTGTGCCGACCTATTCTATTGTGTTTGTTCCAGAGCAGTATTGTGATATTAGTATCATGCTTGCAACATTTGTTCTGCCAAATTTGAAATTTTTTTGGTCAATCGCATCCTTTTCTGTTGTCAACGGACAGTCTAAAACAACGTTTTCCCTTCCAAAAAATGACGCACATGGTGGGATTTTGACCTCCTCGGGTCAGGAGTCAAAGTATAAATATGGGGCAGGGTTTGCGCCGAATGTGCGTCATAATTTTTGACACACATTCGGCGCAAGCAGAGTATAAATATGTCCCTTAGTTGTCACATGAACTACGTGTGCGTCTGGTCAATAAAAAGACACGACTACGCGCGGCCGTAGAGGTCTGGGGGAGTACTGGAAGAAGGCCATAGCATTAAAACCGTGGGGCAGGTGTGCCTGCACAGCGAACCATTGGAAGCGCTATACTGGGGCGCCCTCGCGGTCATTGAAGGTACAGTGAGTGGTGAGGCCGAAGCACAATAACTGTGGGTTAGGCGAGTAGACAGAGCAGCATTTATAGATCTACTATATATTAATGTGCTCCAGTGCTGTCAAATGGAGATGGGAGCGTATCATCATGAGAATATTGGGGGATTTGGGGAAATGAAGGACCCATGTCGTAGTGCACGTCATGGTGATGTCAGTGGTGCCTAAGAATTCAAAATGGGGCCAGAATGGAAGTGAGATGTAACGACTTCTGTAGGAGAACACTGCTTTGTGAGATATGAGTTTACCAGACACCGTACAGCGCGTCCATGGCCCTTCCAAGTAAACAAATCACCATAATGGAGTTGATGGTTTGCCAATACCCCCTCCTCGTTGGCCTTGTTTATGAGTTTCAATCTGCAGAGTTTGAGAAACACCTCCCCACAACGTAGGGACAGTGATCGCTCCCATGAAATGTGTGCTTTGGAAACACAGGCGGGGAAATAAGGGAGGCTCTTGGACAGATGCAAAATAAATAAAAAAAACCTCACTAAATAAAAGGAAATTTATTTATCCAATTAAAAAAATATATAGGAAAGTACCAATCTGAGATGGGACCGGAGTTGTTTACGGCTTCTCCTGCCACCCCCTCCTCTCTCTTCGGCCGCTGGGGTCTGAAGCGGCAATAAAGATGTTGCCATTAAAAATACCGCCCCACAATTACTCAGAATCAATGAAACTGTTAATCGTACACAATCCGCCGGCCTCCAGAAATGGCTCCCTTTAACGACCCTCATAAAGCAGGCCGCTGCCGCTCCCCTGTGCCAGAGCTGGCGCTAAAGTAAGCTCGTCTCCCTTACACCCTGGGCCGGTAGAAAAAGACGTATCTCACTACGTTTTATATGGAATTTCTGTAGATGGAAAAGACCTCAAGCGCTGTACTACTGCGATTCTTATATGTATATGCGTCGGTGGACATATCACCGTTCGCTTCTTTACAGACATTGACAAAGCCAAGAGGCCTGGCCATTCATTGATGTTAAGAATTAATTTTCTTGAGATGGAGCTTGAATGTTTGTGTGTCTGTCGTCATTGTGTTAAAGAAAATGTCTACCATGGGGCTGTACAATAAATAATCAAGAATAAGACCAACTCCGTTGGAAAATAATGGAAACATTACTCAGAGGCAGTGGCTTAACAAAGACCTCTGACCTCCCGTGGGGGACCTCAGTACAGTATCCTGGTCTGAGAGGTCCTGAGTTAGTTTGGAGCAGGGCCCCTCCATATACTTTGCAGGGGGGGCCTCAAGTTTCGATACACCCCTGCCCAAAAGATAGCCCCACTGTGCTCACTGGCGTCCTAAGACATGAGTTTTAGGTGGTGGGCACACAATGGGCCACAGATAAAACTGGCAGGGTAACATGTAATGGACTATAATTAACATTGTGTTTGTTTTAAAAAAAAAAGTGTGTGTGTGGGTGTATATATATATATATATATATATATATATATATATATATATATATATATATATATATATATATATATATATAGATAGATCTTTTTTTCCCTATACAAACCAAGTTTAAAGCACAATCTTTAAAAATTCAAAAGTTATAACTTTCATTTACGATTTATCCACCACTACCTTCAAACTATTATAAGTAGCTGACTTTGTTTAACACACTTTTCAGCTCGCTACCCAGACAACACTAACTATAACTCGCCACTCTACCATGCACTGTGTTGTGACAAATAATGCAATTTGAGAAGATAGTTATGAATGCTATTATTTCATATGATTTCACATGCTATAAGTGATATAGCATGCAAGTGTATAAACAGTGCAATCAAAAGGCATGAGTTATAGGAAATGTAGTGTGGTGAGTGTGGTGAAAAGACTGTGGGCCTCATTACAACTTTGGGGGTCTGAAATGTGTACCGCCAAAGCCGTGTGAATGAGACTGCAGTCATACTGGTGGCCTCACCCCCTATCGTATTATGATGTGAACACCAGGCTGACCGGCAGAAACATCATATTACGACGTTTACGCCAGTCAGCCTAGAGAAAACAGTGCCACGCCATTGGCCTCAGCTCCCTTAAGGGGGCAGAGCAGACAGTGCATAATCTGAGGGTGCAGGCAGGGGGGTCCCAGCACTGGCTTTCCGCCAGCCTTTCCATGGCGGTTAAACAGCCATGGAAAGGCTGGCAGAAAGTGGACTTGTTATCAGCATCAGCGGTGCCAAACTCGACACCGCCATGGCTGACCACAACTTCGACCGCCACCAGCCCATCGGGATCTGTGATCCTGGAGGTGGCAGTGGTCCCCCGGCGGTCCAACCACCAGGGTTGTTATCTGGCAGTCGGGCCAGTGTGCAGTGGTCCAACCACCACCAGGAGTTTGGCAGTCATAAGACTGCCAAACTCATACTGAGGCCCTGTGTTTGAAGGTGCACAACCTATAGTAATATGAAGGTGGCATGTAAATTATAACTTGAACTTACAATTAAAACTTTACCATTTTTGATGTTTGTGTATTTTAAGTTGAGTTTGTATAAAAATAATACATAAGTCTAACTATAAATTATCCTCAACCTTTGTTTTTTTCATTGTATGCTAATGGATTTACTTTTTTAATAAAGATGTGTTTTAAATTGCAATGTGGGTCGTCATTGATTGGAGTGTTCTAAAGTGGAGTGGAGTAAAGCACAGTGAATGAGAGTGCCGTAGAGACTAGTGTTGTAGAGTGGGGTTTTGTAGAGTAGAATAGAGTGGAGTTGAGTAGAGTGGGATGATGTAGCGTACAGTGGAGTAAAGTGTTGTACAGTGGAGTGGGGTGGCGTGTCATATCGTGGAGTGGAGTATCGTAGAGTGGAGATGAATGTTGTTCAGTGTAATGGCATTTCGAACAGTAGAGCTGAGTGTTGTACATTGGAGTGTCGTCGACTGGAGTGTCATGAAATGGAGTGTGGTGGATTAGAGTGTCATCGAGTAGAGTGTCGTAGTGTGGCATATGGTGTAGCAGAGTGTTGTAGAGTGTAGTGACATATAGTGGAGCTCAGTGGAGTAGAGTGTTTTATAGTTCAGTCTTGTCGAGTGTAGTGCAGTAAAATGGCAGAGAGTCTCATACACTGTAGTGTTGTACAGTGGAGCAACATTATTTGTGAGAACACAGTGCATGGTAGAGTGGTGAGTAATAGTTAGTGTTGTCTGGTTAGTGAGTTGAAACAAGTGTGTAACAAGGTCCATCACTTATCATAATTTAAAGGTAGTGAATACATTGTAAATGGAAGTTATACCTACAACTTTAGAATTTTTAAAGTTTGTGTAGTTTAGATGTGGTAAGTATAAGGGAAATATGTTTTCCTAACTTTAACTAAGATTTCACCATTGTTTTTTTCATTGACTTTCAATGGTTGTTTTTAATTTTTTTTAAAATGTGTTTCAAATCCAAATGAAGAGTTATGTGGAATGTCTTACAGTACAGTTTAGGAGAGTATTGTAAAGTTTATTGTCATAGACTGGAGTATTGTAGATTGGAATTGAGTTGGATAGTGTGGAGTAGTATATCGTACAGTGTAGTAAAGTTTTATATAGTGCCTCATATAGTGGAGTCAAGTCTCATAGTCTGGATCAGCAAGTTGTACAGTGGAATGGCATGTCGAAAAGTACAGTAGTGTGTTGTTGACTGTCATAGAGTGGAGTAGATTCTTTTAGAGTGGAGTAGGGTGAAGTAGAGTGTTCTTGAGTGGAGTATCGTCAAGTGGAGTGTCGTAGAGTACAGTTGAAGAGAGTGTCGTGGAGTGGAGTGTCGTGTCATATAGTGGAGTGGTGTATCATAGAGAGAATTTGAGTGGCGTGTTATTGAGTGTCATACAGTGTAGTACAGTGGCACAGACTGGAGAGGCACTGAGTGGGGTAGAGTGGCATAAAGTTTAGTACAGTGTTGTAAAGTGGAGTTGCATACAGGTGGATAGAGTGTTGGATAGTGGAACGGCATAGAGCAGAGTATAGTACAGTGGCGGAGAGTGGGATAAAGCGTAGTACAGTGGAGTAAAGTGGAGTACACTGGAGTGGGGTAGTGTACAGTGGAATAAAGTGTCATAGACTATAGTGGAGTGCAGTAGAGTAGAGTGGCATAGCATAATGTTGAGTAAAGTGTCATACATTGGAGGACCGTTTGTACACTAGAATATAGTGGGATTGAACAGCGTAGAGTGGAGTGGCGTACAGTGTAGTAGTGGACTAGAGGGGAGTACTGTGTCAGAGTGAAGTAAAGTGGGGTGCAGTGGCATTCAAAAAGTTACATACTGTGTCTTATAGTGGACTAGTGTATCGTAGGGTGGAGGAGTGTTGTACAGTGACATAGAGTATAGCACAGTGTTTTACGGTGGAGTCAGGGGTGTAGACAGGAATAAAGTGTCATAAAATGGCAGAAGGTGTAGCAGAGTGTTGTAGAGTGGAGTTGCATAGAGTACAATAGTGTTTGAAACAGTGAATCTGTAGAGTAGATTGTTGTGTAGTAGCATAGATTGAGGTAAAGTCTCGTACAGTGGAGCAGAGTCAAGTGGAGTGGGTGTAACGTAGTGTGGAGGAAAGTACAACAGCGTGTATTGGCATGTTGTAGAGTAGAGTGGCATGGAGTAGAGTGTACTGGCATAACATAGGTAGTAACCTGTTATAAATCGGAGTGGGGTCTTATGTAACAGAGTGGAGTGCTGTATTGTATAGAAAGGTGTCATACAGTGGAATAGAGTGTTGTACATTCGAGTGTATGGGCATAGAGTGGAATACAGAGTTGGACACTGAAGTGTATGTGAATAGAGTGGAGTAGCATGTTGTAGCATGCCATGAAGTGTGGTAGACCTTTATAGATTGGAGTTATATAGAGTGGAGGTGAGTGTCATACAGTGGAGGGGTGTAGAGTGGAGTGGTGTACACCGTAGTGGGGTAGAGTGCATTGAACTAATGAGGAGTATCATACAGTGGAATACTGCGCAGTGAAGTGTAGAAGAGTGGAGTGGAATAACGTAGACTAGAGTGGTGTACAGTGGAGTGGAGTATGGGTACAACGGATTAATGTGGAGTGGGGTGGCATACATTGAAGTGGGGCAGCGTAGAGTCAAGGAAAATGTTAAACCCTGGAGTGGCATCTCATACAGTAGAGTGGAGTGTTGTGTCGTACACTGTTGGAAACTGTCATAGAGTAGAGTAGAGTGTTGCACAATAGAGTGCACAAGCATAGAGTTGAGAGCAAATTTGGATAGTGGAGAGTACAGGGATAGAGTGAAGTACAGTCTAGCAGAGTGGCATAGAGTGTAGTAGAGTTTTGTAGAATGGAGTCATATAAAGTGGAGGAGAATACACTGGAGTGATGTAGAGTGGAATAGCGTACAGTAGAGTGGCATAAAGTGAAATAGCATAGAGTGGAGTAGCAGAGACTGGAGCAGCATACAATGGAGTGGTGTAGAGTGTAATAGCACACAGGGCAGTAGCATCCAATATAGTGGAGTACAGTGAAGTGGTTTAGACTGGAATGGTGTATTGTAGGGTGGGGTAGATTGTAATAGCATTTAGTGGAGTGGCGTACAATGGAGATGAGTAGAGTGGAATACCATGCAGTAGAATGGCAAAGATTGAAGTTGCGTACAGTGTAATGGTATAGAGTGGAGTAGCCTACAGTGGAATAGAGTAGAGTGAAATTAAGTGGAGTGGTGTAGAGTAGAGTAGCATAGAGTGGATTGGCTACAGGTGGAGTGATGTAGACTGAAGTAGTGTACAGTGGAGTGGAGTAGAGTGAAACCGCATATATTGGAGTGACGGAGAGTGGAGCGGCATCTAATAGAATAGTGTAGAATGGAGTGGCGCAGAGTGGAGTGGTGTAAACTGGAGTGGCATAAATAAGAGTAGCGTATAGTGGAGTGGCATACAGTGGAATAGCATAGAGTGGAGTGGTGTACAGTAGAGTGACGTAGATTGGAATAGTACATAGTGAGTAGCGTACAGTGCAGTGGCGTACAGCGGAGTGGTGTACAGTGGAGATGGGTAGAGTGGAATGCCATACAGTAGAAGGGCAAAGATTGAAGTTGCGTACAGTGTAATAGCATAGAGTGGAGTAGCCTACAGTGGAACTGCGTAGAGTGGAGTACAGTGGAGTGGTGTAGAGTAGAATAACATAGAGTGGACTGGCTACAGTGGAGTGATGTTGACTGAACTAGTGTACAGTGAGTGGAGTAGAGTGAAATAGCATATATTGGAGTGACGTAGAGTGGAGCGGCATCTAATAGAATAGTGTAGAATGGAGTGGCGTAGAGTGGAATGGTGTAAACTGGAGCAGCATAAAGAGGAGTAGCGTATAGTGGAGTGGCATACAGTAAAATAGCATTGAGTGGAATGGTGTACAGTAGAGTGACGTAGATTGGAATAGTACATAGTGAGCAGCGTACAGTGCAGTGGCGTACAGTGAAGTGGTGTAGACTAGAGTGGCATGCACTGGGATGGGATAAGGTCTAATAACATACAATAAAGTGGTGCACAGTGTAGTGGCTTCCAGTGAAATAGTTTAGAATGGGGTAGAGTGGAATGACATACACTGGAGTGTCATAGAGTGGAGTAGCGTACAGTGGAGTGGCATACAGTGAAATAGCATAGAGTGAAGTGGCATACAGTGGAATGGCGTAGAGTAGAATAGGATATACTGTAGTAGTGTAAAGCAGAGTGGCATACAGTGAAGTTGGCGTGCACTTAAGATTAATAGAGTGGAGTTGCATACAGTGTAATAGCATAGAGTGGACTGGCGTAGAGCTGAGTGTTGTACAGTGGAGGGTGTAGAGTGTAACACTGTTCAGTGAAGCAGTGTTTAGTGGAGTGGCGTATAGTGGATTGGTATAGACTGTAGTGGCATTGGCTAGAGTGTAATAGCATACCATGGAGTGCCCTACATTGGAGTTCAGTCCAATCGAAAAACGTAGAATGAAGTGGTGTATAGTGGAGTGCCATACATTGGAGTGGCATAGAATGGAGTAGCGAACATTGGAGTGGCACACAGTGGAGTAGCATAGAGTGGAGTGGCATACTGTGAAATGGCGTAGAGTAGAATAGCATGTACTGGAGTAGCATATAGTGGAGTGACATACTGTGGAGTGGCATACACTGAAGAGGCATAGAGTGGGGTTGCATACAGTGTAATAGCTTAGAGTGGACTGGCATGGAGTGGAGTTGTGTACAGTGTAATAGCGTAGAGCAGAGTGTTGTGCAGTGGAGTGGAATAGAGTATTATTGTATGAAGTGGAGTAGCATACAGTGGAGTGGCTTATAGTGGAGTGCTTCTAGACTGGAGGTACATACAGTGGCATGGGATAGAGTGTAATAGCATGCAGTGGAGTGTTACACATTGGAGTAGGGTCTAATTGAATGGTATAGAATGAAGTGGCGCAGAGTGGAGTGCCATACACTGGAATGGCATTGAGTGGAGTAGCGTACAGTTGAGTGGCATACAGTGGAATAGCACACAGTGGAGTGTTGTGGGGTGGGGGCATACAGTGGAATAAAGTAGAGTGGAGTGGCGTACAGTAGAATGGTGTAGAATGGAATTGCATATAATGGAGTAGCGTTCAGTGGAGTGGTGTATAGTGGAGTGGCATACAGTGGTGTTTTTAGTATAGTGTAAAGGCGTAGAGTGGAGTCTCATACAGCAAAGAGCCGTTGAGTGGAGCGTCACAGAGTTGAATAGCATATTGTGGAGTGGCTACAGTGGTGTGGGATATGGTTGTATGTGAAATTTAGCAGCAGTGTGGATTATGGTGTGCAGAGTAACGCACAACAGCTAATTGCGCTGCCTTGAGTTTCTCCAGATTTACCACCACAGGGCCACGTATGGTTGCTTTGAGTTCCCTTGTAAATCTGACTTATGTATTGCATTGCCCATTCAACACCATGAGTGACGCTAGTGTACAGCAATCCAATAATACACCTAGGTCTTAGTTATATTTTTGGCCATAGTATACCGTGATACCTTTGCAGTATACTGTCAAACATGGTGATGACACATGTTAGAAATGGGGATTCTAGTTGGCAGACGTGTCCACCCTGTCCAAGTAGGAACTAAAATTCTAGTCAGGGTAAGGTAACTGCACAACCTAAATTAACCTGTGCTCATCCTCTGTTAGCTTGGCACAGAGCAGGCAGGCTTAACTTAGAAGGCAATGTGTAAAGTGTTCGTGCAACACACATGAGGTAACCACAGTGAAAACAATACAAAAAGACTCTACATGGGCTTTATTAAAATAGAAATTATTTATCGGAGGAGTTCAAGATCAAAGGATCAAAGCAATAAAAACCCAGCCAGGATATTGAATAATATTCCCTGCACAATGCGTCAAAACAGTGCTTGAAACAGGGCTCGTCTTAGAGCCTTTACGGTACCTTGGGGAATACTTTATGAGGATTTGAATGAAAATCAATTGCAAAGCTGCTTAGGGTTGGCCTGGGTAATCAGGCTGCTCTACAGGGCCAGCTGCATGGGTGCAGCACCATGTTGTCGGGTCCGACCTGGACCCCACGAGGAATAAGAGGGTCCTTGGATCAGAGGGGCACAGCGGAGGTCTGTAGATTGGCCGGGGGGGGGGGGATCAGCCAAGTTAGTGCACCCCTATTACGAGGAATAGGGTTCTGCTGGGAACTTCACATGTGGCACGGGATTGAAGTGGCCGCTGCTGTAAACACCATAACTTCAGCAGGGAGAGCACGTTGGTTTTTCTCCAGGTAATCCCAGGGAACTGTCAAGCAACAGTTGGGTGGGTCAGTCACTGCAAGGTGGGGACCCTCCCATGTTGGATAAATACATCTGGTACCTAGTGAACACCACTGGTTGACTCCTCAGGCTGGGGGTTGGGAGTTGCAACATGCAGCAGTCTGTCTGGTCTCTAGTCAGGGCATGCCAGTGCTGGGGAATGGAGCGCTCACTCAACCAGTGCTCATCTCATACTGGCGAAGTCAGGACTCCCAGCTTTACTTCTGCAAATAGCACAGATGTCCACTGACTCAGTACTCAGGTTGAAAATCCCGTTCTTGAAAGTTCATCAACCTGAAACAAATTTGCAGGCAAATGGGAGAGTCACAAAGCACAATACAATAAAAAGCACAAGATCCCGGGCACTGGGGCAGCACAGTGGTTCCACGAAAGAGTGTGCAGATCTTTAGCTCACAAGGTCTTTGATGTCCCTGAGACCTTGGAGAAAAAAAGGGGGCAAGCCAGCAAGCCCTTGGAGACATTCTGGGAGTGGTTGTTGGTTCTTGGGTTGCAGGGCAGCGTAACAGGGCAGAGCAGCAGTTCCTGGGAAAAGTCAATTCTGGCAGAGTGGTAACCCTGGCACACAGCAGAGTCTTCTTTGGTCCAGAAGTTTACTGTCTTAGTGGGTCAAGAGGCCCAGTACTTTTACTAGAAAGTGCTTTTGATGTGGGAGAGGACTACAAAGGATTTCTGTGAAGTGCATAGGTCCCCCTTTCAGCTCGGCCTCGGCTGCAGACTCTAAGTGGGGGGTAATCAGCCCCTCTGTGTGGACTCTGGTCACTACCCTTTGTGATGTAAGTATGGGTCCTTCCCAACCTCCTCCCCAGGAAGACCCATCAGTATGCAGACGAATGCAGATGTAGCTGAGTATCCTGTATTGTAGGTGTCTGAAGGGAATGCACAAGTGTAACTGTCACCTGACCCCAGCTAGACATACATTTGAGGTAGGCTGCACGCACACATGGCAGAGAGTGCAGAGAAGTGCCCACTTTCTAAAAGTAGCATTTTCAAAATAGTACTAATAAATCAGATTTTACCAGTAAAGAGGATTTCATATTACCATACAAATGGTGCTTAACTTGATGCAGCTACTTCTCTCACATCAGGAATTACAGCTTAAATATATTAAAAGGGATTCCCAATGCTGGTTTGTGAGAGGGGCATGCTTCACAGTCATGAAAAATGACTTTAGGAGTTTTTCATTATTAGGACATGAAAAACTTAAAGGTATATGTCCTGTCTTTTGCTTACATGGCGCCCTGCCCTATGAGCTACCTAGGGCCTACCTCAGGGGTGACTTATTTGTAAGAAAAGGGGAGCTCTGGGCTTGGCAAGTTGGGGTGGCAGTGAGACTGCACTCATAGGCTCTGCAGTGGAAGGTCTGAGACATGTTTACAGAGCTACTTAAGTGGGTGGCACAATCGGTGTTGCAGACCCACTAGTAGCATTTAATTTACAGGCCCTGGTTAAATGGTTTATCAATCGATCAATCAATCATTTCTAAAGTGCGGCTAATCACCCGTAGGGTCTCACAGCACTGAAATGGTATACCACTTTACAAGGGACTTACAGGTAAACTAAATATGCCAATTGTGGATACACCAATGTTACCACGTTTAGGGGAAAGCAAATGCACTTTAGCACTGGTTAGCAGTGGTAAAGTGCTCAGAGTCCTAAAACCAACAGAAACATACAGCAACACAACAGGAGGTAAAAAGGCAAAAAGTCTGGCTAAGACCACCCTAAGGATGCCAGGTCTAATACATCCCCCCTAGCTGAAAGTGGGGAGAACTACTCAACCAGTAGGGAGTTCTCATCACTAAGGCCGAAGATCTTGGATAGACCATCAGCAATGGTGTGGTCTACCCCATGTCTGTGTTCCACCCTGAAGTCCATACCCTTTAGGGAAATTGACCACCTCAGCCATTTTGGATTTTCACCCCTCATTCTTATTAGCCACCTGAGGGGCCTGTAGTTAGTCTGAATCAGGAAGTGACCACCAAACAAGTATGACCTCAACTTCTTCCGGCCCCAAACCACAGCAAAAGCTTCTCTTTCTATAGCATTCCACCTCTGCTAACGGGGGAGTAACCTCCTAGAAATGAAAAGTACAGGTTGACCGAGGCCTTCTTCATTGAGCTGTGACAACACTTCCCCTACGCCATGCTCTGAGGCATCAGTTTGTAAAATGAATTCTTAGGAGAAGTCAGGGGCCTTGAGCACAGGAGCTATGCACATGATTTGCTTCAGAGAGTCAAATGCTTTTTGGCATGCCTCTGTCCAAATCTCATTACTGGGAAGCTTTTTAGAAGTTAGCTCAGTCAAGGGGGCAACAATGGTGCCATATCCGTTGATAACCTCAAACCTCCTATGGTACCCAGTGAGGCCCAAGAAGGCTCTGACCTCAGTCTGAGTTTTGGTTTGCTTCCGGGCCACAATAGTCTCAATCTTGGCCTGGAGGGCCAGCACCCTACCCCCGCCCACCATGTGTCCCAAGTACACCACAGACCCCTGCCCTATCTGGCACTTACTGGGCTTGATAGTCAAGCCTGCCTGTTCCAGGGCCAGAAGCACTTCCCTGAGGTGGTAGAGATGGTCCTCCTATCTGCTACTGAAGACAGCAATCTCATCCAGTTAGGCAGCAGAGAAGGTCTCCAAATCAGTGCCTAGTTTGCCAGCCCCTGGAATGTGGCAGGAGCATTTTGTAGACCAAATGACATCACCCTGAATTGGTACTAGGCCTCTGGGGTGAAGAAGGCTGACCTCTCCTTGGCGGCATCAGGGCGATCTGCCAGTACACAGAGGTGAGATCAAAGTACTTAAGTACTTGGCAGCTCCTAAACTGTCAATCAGCTCATCAGTCTGGGGGATGGGATGAGCATCAATTTTGGTTACAGAGTTTAGCTCTCTGTAATCCACATAGAACATTAGTTCAGGTGTCATGCCTAGTAAGACTGCTTTTGGTACCAGAATCGCAGGGCTTGACCAGTGGCTACTGGAGGGTTCTATCACTCCCAAATACAGAATCTGAGCAACCTTGTTTTTGATGCTGGTCCTCACCATAAACAACAATCTGTAAGACTTGTGCTTGACAGGGAGGTTGTCTCCCATGTCCACATCATGGGCAGACAGGTGGATAATCCCAGGAGTAAGGGAAAAAAGAGAGGAGGACTGGTCCAATCTTTAGAGGCAGGTGAGGCAAAGGATCACTCCTTCCACGGACCCATCCTTCTCCGTGGAGGCTGAGAGGTTAGGTAGAGCTTCACTCTATTAATCATAAGTTCCATCATCATTTAGCAGCAACATGGTGACCTCATAACTCTAAAACTGAGGTTTTAGGCGATTGATATGAGGCACCCTATGGAGTTGCCTAGGGTTCTTAATGTCCACCACATAGGTGACATTACCCTTCTTCTTAACCTCTTAGCTGCTGAGCCAGAAAATAACAGCTGAAATAAAAAAAGTTTGAAATTGAGCTAATTAAACAGCCATTTTTCTCCACGTTTTACTCTGTAACTTTGTCCTGCATTGTCAGATATTTTAAAGCAATATACCCTCATGTGTGCTGGACTCTTCTGGTTGCAGGGATATATAGGGCTTGTAGGTTCATCAAGATCCCTAGGCATCCAGAGCCAATAAATGAGTTGCACCTTGCAATAGGTTTTCATTCTATTCCGGGTGTACAGCAATTCATTTGCTGAAATATAAAGAGTGAAAAATAGGTATCAAGAAAACCTTTGTATTTCCAAAATGGCCACAAGATAAGATGTTGATAAGCAGTGGTTATTTGCACATCTCTGATTTCCGGGGTGCCCATACTAGCATGTGAATTACAGGCCATTTCTCAAATAGACGTCTTTTTTACACACTGTCTTATATTTGGAAGGAAAAAATGTAGAGAAAGACAAGGGGCAAGAACACTTGTTGTGCTATTCTATGTTTCCCCAAGTATCCCGATAAAAATGGTACCTCACTTGCGTGGGTAGGCCTAATGCTCGCGACAGGAAAGGCAATATGGACACATCCCATTTTTACATTGAAATCTGACATGTTTTTTGCAAAGTGCCTAGCTGTAGATTTTGGCCTCTAGCTCAGCCGGTACCTAGGGAAACCTAACAAACCTGTGCAAATTTTGAAAACTAGACACCAAGGGGAATCTAGGATGGGTTGACTTGTGGGGCTCTCACCAGGTTCTGTTACCCAGAATCCTTTGCAAACCTCAAAATGTGGCCAAAAAAACACCTTTTCCCCACATTTCGGTGAGAGAAAGTTCTGGAATCTGAGAGAGGCCACAAATGTCCTTCTACCCAGCGTTCCCCCAAGTCTCCCGATAAAAATTGTACCTCACTTGTGTGGGTAGGCCTGGCGCCTGCGACAGGAAATGCCACAAAACACAATGTGGACACATGACATTTTTCTAAAGAAAACAGAGCTGTTTTTTGCAAAGTGCCTAGCTGTGGATTTTGGCCTCTAGCTCAGCCGGCACCTGGGGAAACCTACCAAACCTGCAAATATTTTAAAACTAGACACCTAGGGGAATCCAGGATGGGGTGACTTGTTGGGCTCTCGCCAGGTTCTGTTACCCAGAACCCTTTGCAAACCTCAAAATGTGGCAAAAAAACACTTTTTCCTCACATTTCGGTGACAGAAAGTTCTGGAATCTGAGAGGAGCTACAAATTTCCTTCCACCCAGCATTCCCCCAAGTCTCCTGATAAAAATGGTACCTCACTTGTGTGGGTAGGCCTAGTGCCCCGACAGGAATAGATCACACAACAGTCAATATTGGCCCTTACATGAGGCAACTGTTGACCCTGGGGTGATCCATTCCTGACGCAGGCGCTAGGTATAGGCACTCAAGGGGGGTAGTGTTTTTTTCAGGACAGGTGAGGAATCACTGGGTGGTAGGAATTTTGTGGATCCCAGCATATTCCTGTAGTTTGTGTGACAGAAATGCAAGAAAAATAGAGTTTGTATTCATCATTTCAGCTTTGCAGGGTATTCTGGGTAAGAAAACTTTGGGGAATCCACACAAGTCACACCTCTGTGGACTCCCCCGGATGTCTAGTTTCCAGAAATGTTTGGGTTTAGTATATTTCCCTATATGGCCGCCGAACCCAGGACCAAAAACACATGTGCCTGCCTTACAAAACCAGTTTGTTTTGTGATAGACAATTCTGATGTCTCCACAATACGATTTGGGCAGTGGAATTTGGGGTTGAACTAAATTGGGGAGCTCCCAAGAGAGTACTCTCTCTCTGTGCTTGCCGCCACATTTACCTGCTCTCTGGGTTGGGCTAACCCACTATTGCCCCGTTGCACAGACTGTGCTTGCGAAGGGACAGCAGGACTGTCCTGATCACCTCCCTCACAATTTATTGGAATAGGAGTTATCCAATGGGACTTCTCTGACTGAAAAATCACTCCCAGAGTCTTTGCCATTGTCCTATCCCTCAGATGCTGCCTGCGTATCTGCTGTCTCACTCTCTGATCCTATGTCAGAGCTGTCCTCTATAACCTGAATGACAGCGTCAGCAGCAGTCATCCATCAAGATGCCATCTCTGCTATTAGCTAAACTGTTGCTCTAAAACACTAGCCTACGTAGACAGTCACAAAATTGCTGGTGTGTGTGTGATACGTGCAACAGTAGAGGCCACCTTACCTGCGCTTCTTCCCTCAATCAGCACGTTCTTTCAAGACACTCAAAAAACACCTTGTCACATACCATTCGTCGCAGTCTTTAGCACCTCCTGCGCCCAGTCCCACAATCATTATTGGTGCTCCCACTCCCATGTCCTCCTCCTCGGATTCCCTCATTACCATCCAGCCAAAGTGCCTTTCATCTCTCCATAGCCGCCCTGCACATACATTTCATTTGTAGTAAAGTGCAGGTAATGGCTGACTTTACTAATGTACTCAGCTATTTACATAAAATACAGATTTGCTCTTTGCAGTAGGCATATAAACCTTTGGCGCTTCTTTACGGCACTAAAACTGCCACTGGACAAAAGTCTGATCCTTTTGTAGCAGAAACATAATCACAAGACTTACTTGAGTTTTTTTATTGCTGCCTAAAAGCAACAGTTGAAATGCGTCAGTTGAAGTATGTGCATTGCTTTGAGGACGCAAGCTGCAACTGCAAGACAACTGGTGGCATATATACATATCTATATATATATATATGTATATATATATATATATATCACTTTTATATGTGTGTCTGGTTTTCCTGGGGGCCGATCGCAGCCGATCTACAGAGATAGATATATCTAGCTACATAGATATATCTATAGATAGATCTATATATATGTATGTATATATAGATCTATCTATAAATATATCCATGTAGCTAGATATATCTATCTACATAGATATATATATATATATATATAGATCTATATATATATAGATCTATAATTTTTTTAGTAGTTATATGGTTTCCTTGGGGGCCAAAATGCCCCCCAGGGAAACCCTACAACTACTAAAAGAAGTATTGCCCCCACGGGGGTCGTCCTACCCACAGGCGAACCCCTGTCAATTTATTTATTTGCTTTAAAAAATAAAAAAAGAAAGAATTAGCCGGGGGGGGGGGGGGCGATCGAGCGCAATCGCTCCCCCCCAGGGGACACCTACCTCCATATAAAAAAAATATGCCCGAGGTGGGGCTGGCACGTTTTCCAAGTCAAATCCCTGGTGTCTAGTGGTGTTTTATGGCCCTCAATCGTGCTGCGATCGAGGGCCAGGAAACACATTCAGGAAGGCCTCAGATGAAAGAGGAGAGTCTCCCCTTTCATACGAGGCCTTCCCGAACGTCGGGAAGGCCGTTTGGGGCCGTTTTCCCCATCGGAGCAGGAAGCGGCCATAAAACAACAATGTGATGTCAGCGCGCTGCTGTCACAAAGGGGCAGGTGGAGACACGGAAAAGCTTCTGTGTCTCCCGGGGTGTTTAAAAAAAAAAAAATCCTCGGGTGCGACGCGGGGGAGGTAGTGCGGGCGTCGGCCAGTGGCCGACGTCCGCATCAGAGGGGTTAACCACCTCGTAGGGTCTGGTCCAGCTATCCTGGAGGGCCTCAGGCTCAAAAGCCTCCATCACCAACAATTTCTGCCCAGACTAGAATTCCATGGTGGTAGAGCTTTGGTCGTACCACTCCTTCATTACAACCTGTCTGGCTTCTAAGTTGTCAGAAGCTTGCTTCCACAACTTAGTAATTTGGCTATGGAAGACCAGCATGTAGTTCACTACTTCTAGGGAGACCTTCTTGGGAGTTTTCTCAAAGGGGCTGAAGCCCTTTCCCGTCTGTGGTACCTCCCTTTAGGCAAACAACAAGCAATGGCAAGAGGATATCCTACTTTCCTCAGGCAGAATTCTGATCATGCCTTTGAGGGTCCTGTTAAATCTCTCAAAAAGTCTGTTGGTTTGCGGGTGGGAAGGGGTGCAGAATTTGTAGGTTACTCTGCACTCTTTCCACATGGACTGTGTGTAAGCAAACATGAAATTGGTGCACCTGTCAGACACCACTTGTGTGAGGAAACCCATATGCGTGAAGGTGCAGTAGTGGTCTTCAGAGGTATGGCCTCTGGGTAACGTGAGGTATGATCCACCAGATCCAGGAAGAACCAGTGATCAGAAGTGGTCTGGGGATCCATAGGCACAACACTGTTGATGCCCACCCTTTCAAAGGGGGTGCTAATGACTGACAATGGTTCCAGTGGAGCCTTCAGCTTCTGCCCTGTCATTCCACTGTCCTGGCAGGTCACACAGGTCCTACAGGAGGAAGTCCTCATCTTAGGACAACAAAAGTGGGGAACAATCCTTGCCAAGTTCTTGTGTTGGCCCAAGTGTCCTGCCAGGGGTATCGCATAAACCAACTCCAGTAGGAAGGCCCTGTAGTATTGGGGGACCACCAGGGCCCTTATTGTCCCATGTACAGGAGCCTTATGCTCACTATGTAGGAGGCCATCCTCCCAGTAAAGGTGATAGCTCCCAAAGACATTACCTGCTACTTGGGCTTCGGCCTGTCACCTTATGCCCTGAAGGGTTGGACACGCCCTATGTGCCATACAGAACTCCTCCTTGGTGGGTCCTCTTTTCAGCTGCCAGTCTGCAGGTGTCTGCAGGTTGCCTGGTGAAGCAGGCCCTCATCAGCAGCCTCCAGGGTGGCCTCATTGAGCGCCCCATCCATCTCACTAGTGGAACACTCAGGGACTGGTTTACTACACCCTCTGCCTCTCCACTCTTTAGCAGCTGGATAGGTCATTGTTCCAGGCTGCAGCCCTTCTTGACTCCCCTCTCGTGCAGCCATGGATCTTGTGGTAGCACAGATCCATTCAGGTAACCCCAACATCTCCATATGATCCTTGAGTTCTACCTCCTTCCAGGCAGAGGAATCTAGGTCATTACATAACAAGCAGTCCACAGGCATGGCAGGGCTTACAGCAGCTCTCAGATAACCTGAAACCTCTTCACACTCAACTGGAACCAGGGCCACTGGATAACGACCCTCTCTGTTGTCAGCCATCACAACTTGGTGGAATGCTTTGGGAATCACCTGCTTTGGGAACACCAGTTGACTTCTTACCATAGTTATACTGGCATCTGTGTCCCTAAGATCCTCAAAACCTTGACCATTGCCTACACTTGCTAGTATTTGATGCCACATTGATCTTAGAAACCATCTCTCGGTCACCCAGGGACACTAGGGTAATCCCACTAATCTCTCTCCCATTAACTGGGACAAACTCCTTTCACAGGACTATGGCCCATATTTATACTTGTTTTGTGCCGCATATGCTTCATTTTTTATGCAAAAGCAGCGCAAACTTACAAAATATAATTGCATTTTGTAAGTTTGTGCCTCTTTTGCGTAAAAAAATGACTCAAATGCGGCGCAACAAAATTATAAATATGGGCCTATGTGTGCTCTTTTTGGACACTTGAGGTCTCCCTTGTAGTGTCCATAGTCGCCGCACTCATAGCACTTGGGCATTTTGGGCTGCTGACTTTTGTCAAGGTAGTTTAGTATCTGATGGCCAGATTGGGAATGTGAACCAGACCCTTTCCCTTGTAGGTTCTTTTGAGGGCCTTTAGAGCTTTCTTTTTTTATCCCTCCCCTCTTTCCTCTGGTGGAAACCTTGACCCACCTTTTGGGAGTTCTCCCCTGATACCTTTGGGGACACTCTGGTGCTGACCCAGGTATCTACCTCCTCAGCAAGCCTCCTGGGATCAGTCAGCTTGCTATCCACCAGGTGTTGGTGCAGCTCTGTATAACAACTGTCAAGTGTGTGCTTCTTCAAAAACAAGCTGCACAGCCAATCAAAATCATTCCCATCGCTGCCCTTCACCCAGCCCTTCAGTGCCTTACCAGCATAGTCTAGGAAATCTACCCAGGTTTGTGTGTTGAGTTTGCGACTGGCCCTGAACGTCTGTCTAGACCTTTCAGGAGTCAGACCAAACTTCTTGACTAGGATGTCTTTCATAACAGGGTAGTTAGTCTGTCCTCCACCTCTAAAATAAGAAGGGTGTCCCTCCCCACTGTGGGCATGAACCACCAGAGACTACCTCCCCTGAACTCCTTTGGGATCCTGTGCAATCTTAGAGCCACCTCAGAAGCTGCCAGCCACTTATCCATGTCATCCCCCACACTGAAACTGGGCACCACATCTTTTGGGATGTAGATGTTAGACTCATTTGAAGACACTGCAGGTATGCTGCCACCATTTTCATTACTGGACCCTATTTCCTGGGCTCATATGTCCAGCTTTTTCAAACTGAGCTCATAGGGCAATTTCTTCTCCTCAAGAGCCCGTTTTGGACCTGCTCCAATCTGGCAAGCCTCAATCTGGTTTCTTTTTCCTCCCTCCTGTCTGCCAACTCCTCTGGTGGCAGGTTTCTAGAAACCTGGTCTGGAAACCACTCTTCCTTCTTTCAAACTGTTGGCTATTTCCACAGGTGGTTTCAGTTCTCCATGGGAATCCAGGCTCAAGTGATCCTCCTCCAGAATTTCCTCCTTCCCCTTTGGGATGTCTTCTCCTGTAACCTGAGCCTCCGCCCAGGCTCTCAATGCTTACTGTGGTTCCATCTTCCTGGCATAGTAAAATCTTCTAGATTGCACTGTGCCATTTTTTGGGCCTCCCTGCAGGGGAAAACCTTCCTTGCATACATTATACCTGGCGCAGGAATATAATGTGGCGCAAGGGGCTACAAAGTAGCGCAATGGTACCATTGCGCCACTTTGTAAATACAGCACATAGCATAAACAAAATGCTACAGCGGCGCTAAGGGGCGCAAGGGGAGTGTAAATATGCCTCTCAGTTACTAACACAAAGTGTAGACTCCTTACGAGGTGGAGCCATAGCTACACCTCCTGTTCCAGGCGGGAATCCTGGGCCTAGCTCCTTGGATGGGGTTTTTTCACAGTATGGGGGTGCTGGAACTAGTCAGAGGACAGGTACATCATTAATCCAAGTCACTACACTACCTGCTATTCCTTTGGCTCCTCCCGAATGTTTTTTGGGGACCCTTCAAAATTCACCACATTCATAAATCAATGTCAGTTATATTTTATTTGAAAACCTGCTTGATTCCCTAATGATGAATCTAAGCTGGCCTTTATCTTGTCTTATTTAGGGGGCACAGCAGCCATGTGGTTAATCCCCATTGTAGAAAGAGATGATGTATATACCTATCCTACCTATCCTACCTTTAAGACTGAATTGAAAAAAATGTTTGACCGCCACACATTCGCACAAGCAGTAGATACAGAGTTATTGAACATAAGACAAGGTACTAAAGGTCTGTTAACCTATATTACTACGTTCAACTGATCAGTTGCAGAATCAGGGTGGCCAGAGAATAAAATAATTTCCTTGTTTTATAAAGGATTGCAAGACGAATTGAAAGATTTATTGGCTCTAGTGGGTGACCCTCCAGATAATTGTAGTAAACTCATCGACTTGGTTGTGAAACTGGATCATCGTTTGGCTGAGCATAGACAAGATAAGGGTCGAACTGACACTAAAGTAATGATATTTGAGGAAAAAAGACCTGACTCTACTAACATTGATGAACCAGAACCCATGCAGATAGGCAGCCTAAAGGGCCACCTAAAGTGAGGAGGAAAGCCAGAGGCATAGGACATTAAAACTATGCCTATATTGCGGCGATAAGGGCCACTTATTGCGTGACTGTCCTAAGAAAACGAAAAGGAAAAGTGAGGTGGAAAACTAGAACACCCGGAACCACATGAGGCAAGTGTTTCAGGTGCACAGACAAGTTTAGCCTCAAAACATTAGCACAGACATCTTGTAACCAACCCGATCATCATTTCCATGTATCAGCCCAATTGAATTGGAATGGCATTTTGATTACATTCCAGGTATTAGTGGATTCAGGAGCTACAGGAAATTTGATGGTTCATACCCTTGCTTCGTTATATGGTATTCCTTGTGAGCAAAAAGAACAAGCTGATGGAGTGAGAACTACTGATGGTAGGGCCCTTAAATAAGGTCCTATAACACATACCACTACCACATTAGGGATTAGCATTCAGGGAAAACATTTTTAAAGACATTTTTTTATCTGATCCAAGGACCACAATTTCAAGCTATTCTCTGTGTATCCTGGCTAGAGACCCATAATCTTGCCATAGATTGGGTTAAGAAGGAAGTTATCTTTCATTCTTCTGATTGCAGAGACCTTTGTTTTAAAGATTCTGCTTGGGTGGATTCAGACAACATTTGTAGCATTTTCTATCAATGCAGAGAATCCAGATTCCTTCATGCTACCAGGATTTAGCTGATGTATTTCACGAAGAAAAGGCCACCACTCTTCTTCCACATCGTCCATATGATTGCAAATTGATTTGATCCCTGTGGCACTTTTACATGTAGTAGTATATATGTAGTCACTGAAAAAGAAAACATCAATTTGAGGGAATATCTGGATGAGATGTTACAGTGAGTAGGCTTTATCAGGCCGTCTTGTTCTCTAGCTTCTTCTTCTTTATTTTTTGTATCTAAGAAGGGGGTGAGTTGTGCACCTGCAAGGACTACAGAGACCTTAATGATGTCACTGTAAAAAAACAATATCATCTGCCTCTCATTTCCAGTCTCATAGACCAACTTACAAATGCTTGGGTGTTTACCAAGTTGGATCTGAGAAGGGCTTATCATCTGGTAAGAGTGAGAAAAGGAGATGAGTGTTAAACGGCATTCTGTACTAAGTTGAGGTTGTATGAATACCTTGAAATGTCATTTGGGTTATGTAACACCCTGTTGCTTTTCAATTTTGTATAAATGAGGTATAGAGAGACTTTCTGGATGTGTGTGTGTGGTGGCCTAATTCGATGATATCCTGATCTATTCCCCATATATGACTGAACATGAACAGCATGTCAGAGCAGTATTGCAGCAACTGAGATACAACAGACTCTTTGTTAAGTTGGAAAAATGTTTCAGACGTCACCTTCTTGGGGTATGTCCTCTTTTCAGAAGGGGTTAGTATAGATCCACAGAAGGTTGATGGTAGTGTACACTGGAAATCTCCTAAAGCTGTAAAAGAAGTACAAAGCTTTCTGGGATTTGCCAATTTTTACAGGCAGTTCATAAATCATGTTTGCAGCTTGGTATCTCCCATAACTCATTTCCTAAAAAAGGAGTAGTATTTCATTCGACCGTGGCAACAAAATGAGCTTTCCAGCATTAAAAGGACATGTTCATGAAGGCCCCTATTCTACAACATCCTGACACTACACAACCCTTTATTGTGGAAGCTGATGCTTCTCATGTGGCAGTTAGGGGGGGTCCTATGGCAAAGAAACAAAGAGACGGGAAAACTCCACCCAGCAGCGTATTATTCCCAAAAACTCAGTGCAGCTGAAGTGAATTATTCCATTGGTGATAAAGAGTTGCTAGCCATAACAAAAAGGTGTTTGAGGAGTGGTATCATTATTTGATGGGCACTTTGCACACTTTCACTGTCCTTTCTGATCACAGAAATCTCAAATTCCTTAAGTCAACTAAGGCTTTATCCATGCAACAGTTCACTGGACTCATGATTTTTACTGCCTACGATTTTGTTATCCAATTCCAAGCAGGCCGAAAACATGTGAACTCAGATGCATTGTCACACTTAGGTCATGAAATAGAAGAACAGGAATCTAAAAGCCCTCCAATAATACCCTCAGACTGTATTTTAGGGGCTGTGATATCTGAAAAATCTTTTCTAGCAGATGTAGTTGCTGTACAGAGTAGTACACATGCTCAAGAGATTCTACAAAGCAAGAGAACAAGGCCATAAACAATATGCATTATGTGCAGGATAGATTGTTTGTCCCCAGTCCTGTTCTACAGCAACAAGCATTACACTGGTGTGATATTCACATGCTGTCAGGACACCCAGGAGAAAAGAAGACACTAGAGTTTGTTAGGTGTCATTTTTGATGGCCCACATTAGTGACAGACACAAAACTGTTTGTACAAAGGTGTGCTTTATTGTGCTCAGAACAAAAATCCACATCAGGCATCAGCTGGGTCATTACTTCCTTTACTCACTCCTCCACACCTTTGCCATGCAATCCCTTTGGATTTTATTGTGGAACTACCCAAGATTGATCATGGTTTTATGACAATCATGGTTACAGTAGATATGTTCACTAAAATGGCTCACCACTGTCTGGTTTATCTACATCCAAAATACATGCAGACACCTTTTTGCAGTCAATTGTATGTTTACATGGTTTACCTTCCATCATTGTGTCTGATAGGGAACCTCAATTTGTTTATACATTTTGGAAGGCTTTGTTTAAGGTATTACAGCTAGATATCCATTTGTCTACTGGCTATCACCAACAGTCAGATGGTCAAACGGAAAGGGTAAATCAATGTCTGGAACAACATATTCGGTGCCAATTATTGAGAGACACTACTGAGTAGGATAAATGTGTCTGGGCTGCAAAGGTCGCCCACAATAGAGCATAGCACAGTTCTACCAAGGTGACTCCATTCCAATGCAACTATGGTGTACACCCTCCTTTCCTTTTTGTTAACATCTACCTCTACTATGGTTGTTCCTGCTGCTCAGGAGTATATGGATCAAATTTGAATAGTACAATGAAAAACACCTGTAAATCTGGAACATGCAAAAATAAAATATAAACAGAATGCAGATGAACCTAGAAGGGCAAGCCCTGAATATCAAGTGGGAAATCAAGTATAGCTATCAGCATCTTAAGTTGAAGGGACCACAAAATTTTCAACCACGATACATAGGGCCATATCCAATTCTCAAAAGAATTAATGATTTTGCCATGAAACTGGAAGCGTCTCCCCAGTTATGAGTGCACCCTGTTTTTCAAGTGTCTTTGTTGAAATCTGTTGCTCCTGGTATTGTTCTCACTCACAAAAAAACAGGGGAGATGGTAGATGATGAACCTGAATTGGAAGTGGAAGCAATTTGGACACGTGCGACACAGGCGATGGCCCTCATTACGACCCTGGCGATGAATAAGTGGCGGAAATACTGCCAACAGGCTGGCGGTAAGTCCCGCCAAATAATGACCATGGGGGTTATAACTCCCATAGATAGCCAATGTACCACATCAACCACCAGGGCGGAAACAACACTCACCATGGCAGTAGCTGCCAACAGCCAGGTGGAAGACAAAGTACCGCCCACCATATTTTGACCCGGCAATCCGCCACCTTTTCCGGGGCGGTACCAACACCATCAAAAGCCTAGCGGAACTGCATTACAGAAGAGAAAGGACTCACCATCGGAGACACAGGGAAGAACAACGCTGGCATGAAACCCGAACTGTAAGTTTTCCCGATGATCTTCTACGTTATGCTCCACCTGGAACACCAATGCTGATAAAGACAATGATGGTGAGTACATCCGCCTAGCACATAAGGGAGGGAGGGAGGAAAATGACAGTGACACACACACGCACAACACACACCCGACGCACACCATACATGCAACAAGCTGCACACAAAAAACAATTTGCCCCCGAAACACGGCAGAATAAAGCAAGGACAACAGGAACTGACTAAAGTGATTGTAATCAAATCAACATCTAAAATGCTTAATTGATTTGTCAATGAAACAGATATGTACACATGTACACAAAGGGACACTGCTCAGTCCAATGTTCAAAGGGCCCACATGGCCACAGGGCACAGTTTAAGGCCCAACTCGAATCCTGACTTCATCTTGATAGAACACTGCAGGGGCATCATTTTGCAAATGGGCAGGCACTTCAAGGGGAAGGGGGGCACCTCAGCCGGATGTGTGAACAAGCCCACTGGCTCTGGATGGGGCTCAATGTCTATTGCTCTTTGCTGGGGAGTGCAAGGCCACAGTCTCTCAGGTGGGTGACTTGGCCACTGGTTCTGGATGGGACAACTTGCTCATTGCTCTTTGCTGGGGAGTGCAAGGCCACAGTCTTTCAGGTGGGTGAGTTTCCCACTGGTTCTGGATGGGGCAACCTGCCCATTGCTCTGTCCTGGGGAGTGTAAGGCCACGGTCTCTCAGGTGGGTGACTTGCCTGCTGGTTCTGGATGCGGCAACTTGCCCATTGCTCTTTGCTGGAGAGTGCAAGGAAACAGTCTCTCAGGTGGGTGACTTGCCCACTGGTTCTGAATGGGGCAACTTGCCCATTGCTCTTTGCTGGGGAGTGAAAGGCCACAGTCTCTCAGGTGAGTGACTTTCCCGCTGGTACTCATGGGGCAACTTGCCCACTGCTCTGTCCTGGGAAGTGCAAGGCCACAGTCTCTCAGATGGGTGACTTCCCCATTGGTTCTGGATAGGACCCCTTAAACAGCAGCCCCTGGAGGGTGGCCTACATGGCATCCGCTGCAGTGTGTTGGTAGATGGAGGTGCCTCCTGGGTAGCCTCTGCACTTGCTGATGGCTGCCGTGCAGTTGTGGATGGAGGTGCCTCCTGGGCAGCCTCTGCACTTGCTGATGGCTGCACGTCTTCAGCTGGCAGTGGTGGAGGTGTCACACTGATAGACTCCGCAGGAGTAGAGGGCTTTGTCTCCTCCATTGCATGGGGCGTGGATTCCTTACCCTTCCTGGCAGGGGTAGATGGCCTCTTCCCCTTCTTGGCTGGAGTTGCAGGCTCCTTCCCATTCTTGGATGGAGGTGCAGGCTCCTTCCCCTTCTTGCATGGAGGTGCAGGCTCCTTCCCCTTCTTGCACGGAGGTGCAGGTTCCTTCCCCTTCTTGCCTGGAGGTGCAAGCTCCTTCTCCTTCTTGCATGGAGGTGCAGGCTCCTTCCCCTTCTTCAATGGAGGTGTGATATCCTTACCATCACAAGTAGGTGGTGCTACCACTGTCCCCTTTGATCTTTTGGCTGAGGTGCTGTGCTGGGTCTTTGTTATCCTGCTCATACGGGCAGGATGGGGGGAGGCGGGGTAGGAGGTCAAGTTGGGCAAGGAAAAGCTTTTAAGGAACGTGGGGCGGGAGGAGGGAGGAGGGATGGGAGTGGAGGTTGAGGGAGTGGTTGTAGGAGGTGTATGCCTGCTGGATTTGGGTGCAGGTGCATGGGCAGTATGCTGATGTGAGGTGGATGGCTGTTGGGTGTGTGAGTGCTTGCATTTGTGTCCTTTAGGAGGGGGGAGAGACAGGGTGGGATAGGAAATAGGGGACGCATGCATGGCTGTTGTGTAGGTGTCTGCTACTTGGTGTGGTGATCCTGGTGGTGAATGTTGATGTAGTGCATGCAGGTGTGAGTGTGGAGGTGACTGGGAGGGAGGTGGAGAAGGAGGAGGAAGGGGAGACAGCTGAGGCAGTGGATATTGTCGTGTCTGCAACTGTATAGTGTTTACGTGAGTGCTTGTGGGATGATGTGTGGTGCTTGTGTTTGCCTGTGCCACTCTTGGGTGTTGTCCTGTGTGCATGCTCATCTGTATGTGTGCCTGGGATGGGTTGGGGTTGAGGAGAATGGGACTGGGAAGTGGTAGTTGGGGGGAACGGTAGAAACAGGGACAATGGCTGCCATCAGAGAGGAGGCCAGAGCCTGAATCAATCTCTGTTGGGCCGCAAATCCACTGTGAATGCCCTCCAGGAATGCATTGCATTGCTGCATCTGGGATGCCAGCCCCTAGATGGAAATCACAATAGTAGATTGCCCTACAGAGATGGATCTCAGGAGGTCAATAGCCTCCTCACTTAGGGCAGCAGGGCTCACTGGGGCAGGGCCTGAGGTGCCTGGGGCAAAGGAGATGCCCGCTCTCCTGTGTGAGCGGGCACGGGCAACTGGCTGAGGGGCTGCTGGGAGGGCAGTGCTGGTACGGGGGTGGCGGCTGTACCTGCATCTGGGATGGTCACAGAGGTGTCCGCCACGACCAGGGAGCTTCCATTGGAGGAAGTATCTGGGTCTGTGTTGTCTCCTCCAGTCTCCACCGTGGTGCTCCCGTCGCCCTCCGTCCCTCTGGTTTCCTCGGCGTCGGTGGACTCTGCCTCCTGGGTCCTGTGGGATGCAGCTCCCTCTGTTGCCGGTGCTCCTGCTCCTCCACCTGATGATGCTAATGCACACAAGGACAGGATGACAAAACAAGAAAGGGAGAGAGAGAGACAAAGAATACACTGGGTTAATGACTGCACCAACACCACTGTTGGCATACACATCACCGTCACACACAGGGAACAGGCTTAAGCACTATGCATTGCACTACCAATGATATGACTAGTCACTAAGACAAGATGAGGACCACACACCACCAACTGCAGCACTCCTGGGACCCACGATGCCCTGGCTGAAATGGACTGCTAACAAGCTAGGTCACCTGTATGTGCCATACACCTATTACCCTTCAATCAATCAATCAATCAATCAAGGATTTATAGAGCGCACTACTCACCCGTTAGGGTCTCAAGGCGCTTGGGGGTGGAGGGGGATAGCTACTGGTCAAAAAGCCATGTCTTGAGGCATTTCCTGAATGATAGGAGGTCTTGGGTTTGGCGGAGGTGGAGCGGTAGGGAGTTCCAGGTCTTGGCGGCTAGGTGAGAGAAGGATCTTCCTCCGGCGGTGGTGCGACGGATGCAGGGGACATAGACGAGGGCGAGGTTGGTGGAGTGAAGTTTGCGGGTTGGGGTGTGGAAGGTGAGTCTGTCGTTGAGGTAGGCAGGACCTGTGTTGTGGAGGGCTTTGTGTGCGTGGATGAGGACTTTGAAGGTGATCCTCTTTGATACTGGTAGCCAGTGTAGGTCTCTGAGGTGGGGTGAGATGTGGTTGCGGAGTGGGACGTTTAGGATTAGGCAGGCGGACGCGTTCTGGATTCTTTGCAGTTTTGTTTGGAGTTTGTTTGTTATTCCTGCATATAGGGCGTTTCCGTAGTCCAATTGGCTGCTGACTAAGGCGTGGGTGACGGTTTTCCTGGTTTTGACGGGAATCCACTTGAAGATTTTGTGGAGCAGGCGGAGGGTGTTGTAGCAGGAAGAGGAGATTGCATTGACCTGCTGAGTCATGCTGAGTATGGAATCCAGGATGAAGCCCAGGCTGCGTGCGTGGATGGTGGGTGAGGGTGCGGATCCTAGGGAGGTGGGCCACCAGGAGTCGTTCCAGGCTGAGGGGTTGGTGCCAAAGATGAGTATTTCTGTCTTGTCTGTGTTTAACTTGAGGTGGCTTGATTCCATCTAGCTGGCGATGGCGTGAAGTCCGTTGTGGAGGTTGTCCTTTGCAGTTGTAGGGTCTTTCGTGAGGGAGATGATGAGCTGAGTGTCGTCTGCGTAGGAGACTATGTTGATGTGGTAGGTTTGTGCGATGTTGGCGAGGGGGGCCATGTAAATGTTGAAGAGTGTGGGGCTGAGCGAGGATCCTTGGGGGACGCCACAGGAGATTCTGTAGGCTTCTGACAGGAACTGTGGGAGGCGGACTCTCTGGGTTCTGCCCGTGAGAAATGACGAGATCCAATCCAGTGCTTTGTTGCGGATTCCAGCGTTGTGGAGGTGTGTGCGGAGAGTGTGATGACATACCGTGTTGAAAGCTGCAGAGAGGTCTAGGAGGATGAGTGCTGCTGTTTCTCCTTCATCGAGCATGGTCCTGATGTCGTCTGTGGCAGCAATGAGTGCGGTCTCGGTGCTGTGGTTTTTGCGGAATCCGGATTGGGAGGTGTCGAGTGCCTTGCTGTCTTCCAAGAACCGGGATAGTTGATTGTTCATGATTTTTTCGATTACCTTGGCTGGGAAGGGGAGGAGGGAGATCGGTCGGTAGTTCTTGGGGTCGTCAGAGTCTGCCTTTGGTTTCTTCAGCAGGGTGTTGAGTTCTGCGTGCTTCCATCTCTCTGGGAGGGTGGCTGACTCGAAGGAGATGTTGATGGTGTTGCAGAGATGGGGAGCTTTGTTGAAGATATGGTGTGGGCAGGGGTCCGGTGGTAATCCGGAGTAGATGGAGGCCATGGTGTTGGTGGTGTCTTCTATGTTGACAGGGGTCCAGGTGTGTAGAGAGTGGGCGTTGCTTTGGGCTTTGAGTTCGTAGGTGTTTGTAGTTAGCTGGTGGGTCTGGGGGTTAAAGCTGTTGTGGATTTCTTCTGTCTTTCAACGGAAGTGGGTTGCGAGTGAGTTGCAGAACTCCTGTGATGGCGGGGGTTCGTTGGAGCATGTCCTGGGGGTAGAGAGCTCTTTGATGATGCCGAAGAGCTCTTTGCTGTTGTGAGCGTTGACATCAATGCGGTTTTTGAAGTGGGTCCTTTTGGTGGTGCAGATCAGTTGGTGATGTTTGCGTAGGGCATCCTTGAAGGCGATGTGGTTGGAGTTGGTAGGGTCAAGGTGCCAGGGCAGCCGGTCGCCATTTCAGGGGGGGAACAGTCATATCAACAGTAACTGCGTCACAGATTATATTGGCACATACTTCGCCATTAACACTGTCCCAGTACATAAGTGAACCATGTGGACTGCAGTTGTGGTTTTGTTATTTCAATTGTGGCAGCCTACTCACTCTTGTGTCCCTTAGATACCTACTGCTGTGGATGAATAGGAGGTGGAGACATACCCCCGTGTACAGACCCATGATTCGCTTGGCTACACTGGAGGACAAGCACATTATCCTCACCTATAGACTGGACAGGGCCACAATGACAGAGCTGTGTGCCCAGTTGGAGCCTGACCTGATCACATCTATCCGTCGTCCTACTGGGATCTCCCTCTGGGGTAAGTGCTGTCAGTGCTCCATTTCCTGGCAACTGGTTCTTTCCAAGTGACGGCGGGCTTGGCAGCAGGAATGTCATAGCCAATGTTCTCAATCGTGTTGGCAAGAGTCTTGTCTGCCCTGGTAAAACACACATGCAGCTACATTGCTTTCCCCCAGGTGGAAGATTTGGCCACTGTGAAGGCCAGATTCTATGCAATGGGACCTATCCCCAATATTATTGGGGCCATTGACGGGACACATATTACATTTGTTCCCCTGTCAGAATGAACAGGTGTACAGGAATCGTAAGAGTTTCCACTCACTGAATGTGCAGATGGTGTGCCTAGCAGACCAGTACATCTCC
Source organism: Pleurodeles waltl (assembly GCF_031143425.1). Classification (NCBI taxonomy): domain Eukaryota; kingdom Metazoa; phylum Chordata; class Amphibia; order Caudata; family Salamandridae; genus Pleurodeles; species Pleurodeles waltl. The sequence continues at coordinate 58,894,411 of NC_090441.1, forward strand.
CACATCACTGCTAAATATACTGGGTCGGTGCATGATGCCTTTGTTCTGAGGAATAGCAACATCTCACATGTGATGGCTCAGCTACAGAGGCACAGGGTGTGGTTAATAGGTGAGCCTTGGTCCCCACCCACTGTATGTTAGTGTATGTCTCTGGTGTTAACCCCATAGGATTGTGTGTGGCTAAATGTTGTCCCTCAATACTTGCAGGTTACTCTGGCTACCCAAACCTATCGTGGCTGCTACCCCTGTGAGGAATGCTAGGACAGGGGAAGAGGAACATTATATTGAGGCACATGGGTGAACCAGACGGATCATCGAAAGGATCTTCGGCCTCCTGAAGGCCAGGTTCAGGTGCCTCCATCTGACAGGTAGATCCCTGTGCTACTCACCCAAGAAGGTCTGCCAGATGATAGTGGCATGCTGCATGTTGCACAACCTGGCTCTCAGACGCCATGTACCCTTTCTGCAGGAGGAGGAGACTGGAGATGCCCCTGTGGCAGCAGTAGACTCTGATGGCAGTGAAGATAAAGAGGCTGAGGATGAGGACAACAGAACATCAGTTATCCATCAGTGTGAGAAAGTAGCCTCTTTCTAGCCTTGTTACCCCCACTTTAGGCCTGTTTGTGAGTGTATGTCAGGGTGTTTTCACTGTCTCACTGGGATCCTGCCAGCCAGGGCCCAGTGCTCATAGTAAAAACCCTATGTTTTCAGTATGTTTGTTATGTGTCACTGGGACCCTGCTAGTCAGGACCCCAGTGCTCATAAGTTTGTGACCTATAGGTATGTGTTCCCTGTGCGATGCCTAACTGTCTCACTGAGGCTCTGCTAACCAGAACCTCAGTGGTTATGATCTCTCATTTCTTCAAATTGTCACTAACAGGCCAGTGACCAATTTTACCAATTTACATTGGCTTACTGGAACACCCTTATAATTCCCTAGTATATGGTACTGAGGTACCCAGGGTATTGGGGTTCCAGGAGATCCCTATGGGCTGCAGCATTTCTTTTGCCACCCATAGGGAGCTCTGACAATTCTTACACAGGCCTGCCACTGCAGCCTGAGTGAAATAACGTCCACGTTATTTCACAGCCATTTTACACTGCACTTAAGTAACTTATAAGTCACCTATATGTCTAACCTTTACCTGGTAAAGGTTGGGTGCTAAGTTACTTAGTGTGAGGGCACCCTGGCACTAGCCAAGGTGCCCCCACATTGTTCAGGGCCAATTCCCCGGACTTTGTGAGTGCGGGGACACCATTACACGCGTGCACTACATATAGGTCACTACCTATATGTAGCTTCACAATGGTAACTCCGAATATGGCCATGTAATATGTCTATGATCATGGAATTGCCCCCTCTATACCATCCTGGCATAGTTGGCACAATCCCATGATCCCAGTGGTCTGTAGCACAGACCCTGGTACTGCCAAACTGCCTTTCCCGGGGTTTCACTGCAGCTGCTGCTGCTGCCAACCCCTCAGACAGGCATCTGCCCTCCTGGGGTCCAGCCAGGCCTGGCCCAGGATGGCAGAACAAAGGACTTCCTCTGAGAGAGGGTGTTACACCCTCTCCCTTTGGAAAATGGTTTGAAGGCAGGGGAGGAGTAGCCTCCCCCAGCCTCTGGAAATGCTTTCATGGGCACATTTGGTGCCCATTTCTGCATAAGCCAGTCTACACCGGTTCAGGGACCCCTTAGCCCTACTCTGGCGTGAAACTGGACAAAGGAAAGGGGAGTGACAACTCCCCTGACCTGTACCTCCCCTGGGAGGTGCCCAGAGCTCCTCCAGTGTGCTCCAGACCTCTGCCATCTTGGAAACAGAGGTGCTGCTGGCACACTGGACTGCTCTGAGTGGCCAGTGCCACCAGGTGACGTCAGAGACTCCTTGTGATAGGCTCCTTCAGGTGTTACTAGCCTATCCTCTCTCCTAGGTAGCCAAACCCTCTTTTCTGGCTATTTAGGGTCTCTGGGGGTCATTCTGACCTCGGCGGTAAAAGGCCCTTACCGCCGGTCAGAAGTCCGCCATACTACCGCAGCGGCCGCGGTAAACCGCCACGGTCATTCTGATCACCAACTGTGAAACCGCCAACAATCCGACATCCAAGGAAGGCCGCCGCATCAGCGGGCCGCGGAAAACTGGAGATGACCAAACCTCCACCGTCACGCCAACACAAACACGCCCATGCCATTCTGACCCACGAATCCACGCGGCGGTCTTTCAACCGCGGTATTCCATTGGCGGTACACACCGCCGCGCTCAAAATACACACACAGCACCAAAACACCTCAACATTGGACAATTTGAAATACGCACACCTGAGACACATACAAACAACACTCCCACACATCCAATCAACTATAAAACACACACCCACAAACCCCCACTAGTTGGAAATCGGAGCGAAGGCGATACAGACAGAGATAGAGAGAGCGAGCACAGCACTAGAAAACCCCAACACACACAGGAACCCCACTTCATCACCCACACCACATCTACGCACACATCACCACACATCACCACGCACATCACCACAAACACCACCCCACACCTCATCCACACCACCCCATGGCACCCCAAAGACACCCAAGGTTTTCTGACCAAGAACTCCGGGTCATGGTGGAGGAAATTATGAGGGTTGAGCCCCAGCTCTTCGGCACACAGGTGCAGCACACCACCATAGCAAGGAAGGCTGAGCTATGGCAAAGGATCGTAGACAGGGTCAACGCTGTGGGACAGCATCTCAGAAATCGGGAAGATATCAGAAAGCGATGGAACGACCTACGGGGGAAGGTGCGCTCGATGATCTCCAGGCACAACATCGCTGTGCAGAAGACTGGTGGCGGACCCCCACCCACTCCACCCCAATTCACAGCATGGGAGCAAGAGGTGGTAAACATCCTGCATCCTGATGGCCTCGCTGGAGTAGGCGGAGGAATGGACTCTGGTAAGTCGAATCTCAACTACTTCACCCCCCCCCAACCACCAGCATGCCAACCCCCCCCCACCCCCAATCCCAACCCCCCAGCACACAACCTCCCTGCCAATGTCTCACCAGCACAACCCACCCTAAACAACACCAACCCCTGAATGCCAACACAAACCATAGACAGCCACCACCAAAGCATGACCATTGCACATACCCATACACCACCCTCACAACACCTCCCACAAGGGAATGCCAGCACTGGGGGACAAGGGCACTCAAAATGCACGCCATGGCACACACAGAAACAATAACCATACTCCTTTACCCCTGCAGGGCCCGAACGCCAACACACCGCCACGGAGGGTCCAGATTTGTCCATCCCACCCCCAGAACAGGCCCCCAGCGAGGACAGCAGCTCTATTGACCTAGAACCTGACGACCAGCCCGGACCATCGGGGACCTCTGGACAGTCGGTTCCCCACACACAGACACAGGCCACAGCAGACCCAAACCCCTCTGGGAACACCAGCACAGCTCCCACCCAGCGGGCCCATGCCTCTGTCTCGCGGACGCGTCAATCAGCGGTGTGTCCGCCACTACAGGGCACCCAGGCTGACCCAACACCCCAACAACAACAGGGACCTGGGGGCAGTGGTAGTGGGCACACCGTCCAGGGGACAGAGGCCCGGGGAAACAGGGCAACTGGGAGGGCTGCTGTGCGACAGGGGGGGGAGGACAGGCCCAGGGAACCGACTCTCCAAGAGGCCCTCACCACCATCATGGGAGCATACCATCACTCCCAGGAGACGATGGCGACGGTACTGGCCAGGTTCATCGAGATCCAGGCACAGCAGGAGGAACGGTACATGGGGTTCAGCAATGAACTCCGGAACATCGCTACCACTATGGGGACCATATTCCAGGCCCTCAACCGGATAGAAACCACATTGCGGGACCATGTGGCACCGCAAAGGGCCCCTGTCACTAGCCAGGAACAGCCTACCACCTCCGCCGGCGCTAGTGGTCAGGAGGCCCCCACAGAACGACGGGCCACCAGAACCCCACCTCCTGCTGAAGAACAACCACCCCGCAAGAGGAACCTGAGATCTCAAAGGAAGACAGAGTAGGATGCCAAGACCCCCGCCAGCCTAATATCCCCCCGGATGTCATTCCACTGTCCCACAGTGTCACCCTGTCCAACCTTGAACTGCCCCTGCTCCATCCTTCCACAGGCATATGGACAATGCACCTGTGCGACCGAGAACTGGACTCTGCCATGGACATAACTCCACCCTCACCCATCACCGTTTTAATATCATGTACCAATATCTAGCACTAAAAATAAATCACTCATTGCACTGAAATCATTCAGGAGTCAGCCTGTATTATTTACAAATGTATAACATATTACTGATCAATAATGTTCTGTTATGTTTGTGATGACAACATACCAGTGTCAATAAGCATTAGTCCATGGGCTAACCAAGCAGAAGTCACGCAGTGGGTCATACAGCACTGAAAAGGGAAGGGAAAATCAAACATCAGTTTAAAGGAACTGGGGGGAAATACACAAAGTAAAGATGCAGGGGGCTTTCAGTAAATGTTAAATGGCGTGGGTGATTCTTACCTGTGTGCTACTGAAAATACTGTTGGATAACTCTGTCCCTGTTGTCTGGGTCCTCCTCTTCGTCTTCCTCCTCTTCACTCTCCGCAGGCTCCACAGCTCCTTCAACACCACCATCTGGACCATCCTCCTGCAGGAAAGGCACCTGATGTCGCAATGCCAGATTGTGAAGCATACAGCAGGCCACGATGATCTGGCACACCTTCTTTGGTGAGTACATCAGGGATCCCCCTGTCATATGCAGGCACCTAAACCTGGCCTTCAGGAGGCCAAAGGTTCTTTCTATGATCCTCCTAGTTCGCCCATGGGCCTCATTGTACCGTTCCTCTGCCTTGGTCCGGGGATTCCTCACTGGGGTCAATAGCCAAGGCAGGTTGGGGTAACCAGAGTCACCAATTAGCCACACACGGTGTCTCTGTAGCTGTTCCATCACATAAGGGATGCTGCTATTCCGCATCACATACGCGTCATGCACTGACCCAGGGAACTTGGCATTCACATGGGAGATGTACTGGTCAGCCAAACAGACCACCTGGACGTTCATCGAATGGTAACTTTTCCTGTTTCTGTACACCTGCTCATCGTCTTTTGGGGGTACTAAAGCCACATGGGTCCCATCAATGGCACCAATTATGTTGGGGATATGTCCAAGGGCATAAAAATCACCCTTCACAGTGGCCAAATCAACCTCCTCAGGGAATACAATGTAGCTCCGCATGTGTTTCGTCAGGGCAGATAACACTCTAGACAAGATTTTTGAAAACATAGGCTGAGACATTCCAGATGACATGGCCACTGTTGTCTGGAATGAGCCACTTGCCAAAAAATGGAGGACTGACAGAACCTGCACTAGAGGGGGAATTCCTGTGGGTTGGCGGATGGGTGACATCAGGTCTGGCTCCAGCTGGGCACACAGTTCCTGTATAGTGGCTCGGTCAAGTCGGTATCGTAGTATGATATGGCGTTCTTCCATGGTCGACAGGTCCACCAGCGGTCGGTACACGCGAGGATTCATCCGTCTCCTCGCAAGTCCCAGCGGACGGTGCCTAGGAAGGACAACATGGAGCACAGAGTCAAGCAAATCACAGGTACGTTCACCACAGCATGCATAGCACACGATTATCTATGTATTGAAAGGCGTGTATGTGTGGCAATGCAAGGCCTAGGCCTGTGTGACGCAGTACAAATTATGCCATGTGGGCCCTTGAAATGGCGGCTGCCTGACCTGTGAAGTGGGACAATGGGATGTGAGGTCAATGCGCTGGCGTGGCACACCGTGGCGGTAGGCGGTCGAAGACCGCTATACGAAGCCGCATTGGCTAACATTGAAGGCTATGGGTTTCAGGAGCCAATGATGAGGTGCGCCGGCGGTCGCGGTACGCACCGCCGCGGTACGCACCGCCGCGGGCGTGACCGCCATTTTCTATCTGCTTAATCACTCGAGACCTGATCATCCACAGGAGAGGACCTATACTGCAAGTGCTGCTGTGACCTCGGTCTGGAAGTGACAATGGCTGCTGCGACTGGGGAAAGGGCCCCTGCCTTCACGTCTGAGGAGTTGGAGAAACTTGTGGATGGGGTCCTCCCCCAGTATGCGTTACTCTACGGTCCTCCAGACCAACAGGTAAGTACACTGGGTGCACATTGAATGGGCTATGCCTGTGTGGAGTGGGGTGGATGTAAGTTGGTGGGGTGGGGGGCGAATGAGGAGTGCAACGCACGACAGATGAGAGCATGTGCCATATGGCAAGGTTGGGGAGGGGGGCCAATCGCATCTAACATGCAGAAAATTGATGAATCTTTTCTTCCCACCCTGTACATGTCAAATAGGTCAGCGCCCATCAGAAAGTGGACATTTGGCGTGCCATCGCCAAGGAAGTCCGGGCCCTGGGGGTCCACACAAGACGGGGCACCCACTGCCGCAAGAGGTGGGAGGACATCCGCCGCGGGACCAGGAAGACCGCCGAGTCACTGCTGGGGATGGCCTCCCAACCTAGGAGGGGTGCCAGTCGTACCCTGACCCCCCTGATGTCCCGGATCCTGGTGGTGGCCTACCCTGATTTGGATGGGCGCTTGAGGACATCACAGCAGACACAAGGGGGTGAGTATCAGCACATTCTGCTATCTCTCTGCGCAGTGGAGGCGTCTGGGTGGGGGAGGAGGGTTGTGGGTGACATTAGGCCAGGGCGCTTTCTGTAGTGTAGTCCTCTCCTTTAGGCATGGCCCTGTGCTCCCGGCCCCCACCTCTGTAGGGTGACAAGTACAGCTATCGATGGTCCAGCATCACACATGTGCACGTTTGTCGTCTCTAGACCTGTTGTCCTAGTCAGAAGTACTGAGTAGTGTACCCCGAATGCGCGGCTCAGTGCATGAGGCTCCTGTGTCTGTCCTCTCCGCCAACGGTGTTGACATTGAATGCACTCAACCTGGTCTTCGTTTTTCTCCCCCCACCCTTCTTCTTCATCTTCTTGTGCATGTGTGCATTAGCATCATCAGGCGGAGGAGAATTGGCATCAGAGCACGAGGGAGCTGCAAGTCACAAGGCCCCGGTGGGACCAGGAACAGACACCGAGGGCACCAGTGATCCGGAGGGCGAGGGGAGCACCACAACGGGGACCGGTGGTGACACCAGCGACAGCGACACGTCCTCGGATGGGAGCTCCCTAGCGGTGGCGGCAACATCCGGGCCCCCCGCCTCTCCAGGTACAGCCGCCACCCAGCGCACCAGCCCCGCCCTCCCAGCAGCCCCTCAGCCTACGCTCCGTGCCCGCTCGCCCAGGAAGGCGGGCGTCTCCTTCGCCCCAGGCACCTCAGCCCCTGCCCCTGTTACCCTTGCTGCCCTCAGTGAGGAGGTCATTGACCTCCTTCAGACCATCATTGTTGGGCAGACTACCCTTTTGAATGCCATCCAGGGGGTAGAAAGGGAGGTGCATCGGAGCAATGCCTACCTGGAGGGCATTCATTCGGGTCAGGCTGCCCATCAACGATCATTCAATGCTCTGGCCTCAGCACTGACGGCAGCCATTGTTCCTGTTTCCAGCCTCCCTCTTCTGACTGCCTCCACCCTGTCTCTGTCTCCTGTTCCTCAGCCTATCCCATCCACACCATCAGACCAGCCTGCACACACCTCAACACCCAAGGGCAGCTCATCCAGACACAAGCACCACAGAACCCACAAGCATTCACGCAAGCAACACCCAGATGCAGACATTCCAACAGTCACTACCACCTCTGTGTCCCCCTCCTCCTCGTCTCCCTCCTCCCTCCCTGTGACGTCTACACTCACACCTGCATGCACACCACCATCAGCCAGTGCTTCCATCACCAGCACACCCTCCAGTCCAGTCCGCACACGTGCAGTCACCACCCCCACTACCATTTACACGTCCCCTGTGTCCTCTCCCACTGTGTCTGTCACCCCCTCTTCCAAGACACACAAACGCAGGCAGACACCCACCCAACAGCCATCCACCTCACGACAGCCTCCAGCACAAGCACCTGCACCCAAAGACAGCACACCTGACTCTCCTACAACCACATCCTCTTCCTCCACTCCCATCACCCCTTCTCCTACCTTTTACCTTGGTCCTAAGAAAGTTTTCCTCGCTAATCTTGACCTCTTTCCCTCCACTGACCCACCCCCTCCATCTGCAAAGAGTCCCAAGAGCACCTCAGCCACCACCAGCCCAGCTTCGAGTGTCACTGTGGTGCATGGGTTCTGGAGCCCACCCTTTGCCAGCAGTGACACGTCAATCAGCAGCAAGGGGACAGCCAGCCCCCCACCAGGCAAGAGGACCAGGAAGCTGAAGGGCTGCCGTGAGAGGACTGACACGGCTGTCCCCAAGGAGCAAAGTTCGCCCACTTCACCAGCCACAACATCTAGGGGAGGCAAGGGCCCGAGAGCCCCATCTAAGGAGCGAAAGGGCAGCAGGGCGGAGAAGTCAGCCAGCAGGAGCGCGGAGCAGGAGGGGCCCACAAGCCCCATCCCGGGTGTTAGGAAGAACAGCAAAGGGCCCAGGACTCCGTCCCCGAAGGGTCCAGCAACAGCACGGTCGGAGGGCGACTGAGCAGGGAGTCCAGGCCAGGTCTGGCTCCCTTGACCAACTGGACGAGCACCGCTGAACAGGGCCCCGCCGTGCAGAAGAGCACCGCTGAACAGGGCCCCGCCATGCAGAAGAGCACCGCTGAACAGGGCCCCGCCGTGCAGAAGAGCACCGCTGAACAGGGCCCCGCCATGCAGAAGAGCACCGCTGAACAGGGCCCCGCCGTGCAGAGGAGCACCGCTGAACAGGGCGCCGCCGTGCAGAAGAGCACCGCTGAACAGGGCCCCGCCGTGCAGAAGAGCACCGCTGAAGAAGGCCCCGCCGTCTCAAGCACCGCTCCGCTGGGCCCCGCCGTCTCAAGCACCGCTCCGCTGGGCCCTTCCTGTCATGCACCGCTCCGCTGGGCCCCGCCGTCTCAAGCACCACTGGCACAATGACAGTGCCGGATCTGTCTCGAGCTACTGTTCACGGTTCACTGTGCCCACCATGCCTCCTCCTTGACCGGTGGAGACTGTTATCCACCTGATGGACTGTGGCTTTGCACTCCCCAGGATGGCAGAGTGGGCAAGCCACCCACTGTAGAGACTTGAGAGACTGTGGCTTTGCACTCCCCAGGATGGCACAGTGGGCATGGTGGCCCCTTCGTGGATCTGGCGTCGTGGACTCATGTGGCTGTGGTGCCCCCCCCTTCTCTTCCCCCTGAGGTGCCTGTAGTTTTTTCATCAGATGCCCCTGCAGTGTTCTCTCCAAAGGACTCAGGTCTCCTGTGTGGGCTTTGCCCTTGTGTTGATACACTTTGGCCCACGGACACTTGGAATATCGTTAGATGTGCAGGACTTATTGCCTCGGTTTATCGTATGCACTGGATATTGAATTGTTTTTTTTGATTTGTTATTGCTATTTGACCGTGACTTATCAGTGGTTTTTATTTCCCATAAATTTCGAGTCACAATTTAATTATGTCCTTGCTTTTTTTACGGGGGTTTGGGTGGTGTCACTGTGACTTGTTGCTCTGCATTGGTGTGTACATGGTTTGGGGGGGTGGGTGTATCGCGTATGTGTGTGCACGTAACCTTTCGTCCTCCCCCCTCCCCTGTGTCGTAGGTGCAGTACTCACCGTTGTCGTCTGCGCCGGCGTTCGTACTCGTGGTAGATGAGCAGGTAGACGAGAGCAGGTAGGATGTTTAATTCGGGTTCCATGCTGTCCTCCTTCCTTGTGGAGTGCGTAGAGGTGCGCGTTTTCCCGTTCGTAGTCTGTTTCCGCCGTGTTTTTATCGGCGGTGCTCCCGCCCGGAAAAGGTGGCGGATTGGCCGGTCAGAATAGTGTGGGCGGTACATTGTCTGCCGCCTGTCTGTTGGCGGTGACCGCCGCGCTGTTTGTCGGTCCCGCCGTGGCGGTCGGAGTGTTAATGTGGCGGGCTGTGTTGGCGGTTCCCGCCAGGGTCAGAATTCAATTTTTTGGACCGCCGGCCTGTTGGCGGGTTGGCCGCCGCTTTATCACCGACCGCCAGAGTTAGAATCACCCCCTCTGTCTCTTGGGATTCCCTAGATAACGAATGCAAGAGCTCATCCGAGTTCCTCTGCATCTCTCTCTTCACCTTCTGCCAAGGAATCGACTGCTGACCGCGCTGGAAGCCTGCAAAACTGCAACATAGTAGCAAAGACGACTACTGCAACTCTGTAACGCTGATCCTGCCGCCTTCTCGACTGTTTTCCTGGTGGTGCATGCTGTGGGGGTAGTCTGCCTCCTCTCTGCACTAGAAGCTCCGAAGAAATCTCCCGTGGGTCGACGGAATCGTCCCCCTGCAACCGCAGGCACCAAAAAGCTGCATTACCGGTCCCTTGGGTCTCCTCTCAGCACGACGAGCGAGGTCCCTCGAATCCAGCAACTGTGTCCAAGTGACCCCCACAGTCCAGTGACTCTTCAGTCCAAGTTTGGTGGAGGTAAGTCCTTGCCTCCCCACGCCAGACTGCATTGCTGGGAACTGTGACTTTTGCAGCTACTCCGGCCCCTGTGCACTTCCGGTGGAAATCCTTTGTGCACAGCCAAGCCTGGGTCCACGGCACTCTAACCTGCATTGCACGACTTTCTAAGTTGGTCTCCGGCGACGTGGGACTCCTTTGTGCGACTTCGGGTGAGCACCGTTTCACGCATCCTTGTAGTGCCTGTTTCTGGCACTTCTCCGAGTTCTACCTGCTGCTGAGAGGGCTCCTTGTCTTGCACCATGTCTCCTCGCTCTCCTGATGCAATTTGCGACATCCTGGTCCTTCCTGGGCCATAGCAGCATCCAAAAACGCTTACCGCACAATTTGCAGCTAGCAAGGCTTGTTGGCGTTCTTTCGGCGGGAAAACACTTCTGCACGACTCTCCAAGGCAAGAGGGATCCGTCCTCCAAAGGGGAAATCTCTAGCCCTTTGCATTCCTGCAGAAACCTCAGCTTCTTCTGTCCAGTAGAAGCTTCTTTGCACCCGCAGCTGGCATTTCCTGGGCATCTGCCCATCTCCGACTTGCTTGTGACTTTTGGACTTGGTCCCCTTGTTCCACAGGTACCCCAGATTGGAAATCCAGCGTTGTTGCATTGTTGGTTTGTGTCTTTCCTGCCTTATTCCCCTATCACGACTTCTTTGTCCTTTGGGGAACTTTAGTGCACTTTGCACTCACTTTTCAGGGTCTTGGGGTGGGCTATTTTTCTAACCCTCACTATTTTCTAATAGTCCCAGCGACCCTCTACAAGGTCACATAGGTTTGGGGTCCATTCGTGGTTCGCATTCCACTTTTGGAGTATATGGTTTGTGTTGCCCCTATCCCTATGTGTCCCCATTGCATCCTATTGTAACTATACATTGTGTGCACTGTTTTCTAAGACTATACTCATATTTCTGGTATTGTGTATATATATCTTGTGTATATTTCCTATCCTCTCACTGAGGGTACACTCTGAGATACTTTGGCATATTGTCATAAAAATAAAGTACATTTATTTTTAGTGTAACTGTGTATTGTGTTTTCTTATGATATTGTGCATATGACACTAAGTGGTACTGTAGGAGCTTCACTCGTCTCCTAGTTCAGCCTAAGCTGCTCTGCTAAGCTACCATTATCTATCAGCCTATGCTGCTAGACACCCTATACACTAATAAGGGATAACTGGGCCTGGTGCAAGGTGCAAGTACCCCTAGGTACTCACTACAAGCCAGTCCAGCCTCCTACATTGGTTGTGCAGCGGTGGGATAAGTGCTTTGAGACTACTTACCACTCTTGTCATTGTACTTTTCATAAGAGAAAAATATACAAAACAAGTTCAGTGTATATACACATAACCAAAAAGTTTAGAATTTCCTCTTTTCACTCTTTTCTAAGTGCTGAAAAGTACTTCTAACTTTCTAAAAAGTTCTAAAAAGTTTAAAAAGTTTTTTTTGTGTCTTTCTAAAAGCTCTGACAGACTTTTTATCCTTTTTCTATCACTTTAACTCTTTCTAAAAATGTCTGGCACAGGCCAAAATGTTGATCTGTCCAAACTTGCATATGACCACATTAGCTGGAAAGGAGCAAGGAGTCTCTGTGTAGAAAGAGGTTTGAGTGTAGGGAAGAATCCTTCCTTGGAATTATTGCTTAACATGCTTAGAGAACAAGATAAGGCTAAAAGTGCCCCATCTGTTGAAAAAGTAGCTAATGGTTCCCAATCTGATCCAGGGACTCCCCCAGGAAAAGATTCAGAAAAGAAACTTCCAAGCCTGCCCATTACTAGACAGTCTAGCATAGTTGGTACTGATGTTGAGTCACACCATACAGATAGTGTTGTCTCACATCATAGCAAGAGCATTCATTCTCATCACAGTAGAAATGATGTTTCTGTTAGCCAAGCTGTTAGGGTGCCCTCTGTGAGGGACAGGTCTCCTTCTGTCCATTCTCATCATACTTCTGTTTCAAGACATGTCCCTCCCACCCACCCTGATGACATATTGTTAGAAAGGGAGCTCAATAGATTGAGAGTGGAACAAACCAGACTAAAGCTTAAGAAGCAACAGCTGGATTTGGATAGACAGACCTTAGAAGTAGAGAAGGAGAGACAGAAACTGGGTTTAGAAACCCATGGTGGCAGCAGCAGTATTCCCCATAGTCATCCTGCAAAAGAGCATGATTCCAGGAATCTGCACAAGATAGTTCCCCCTTATAAGGAGGGGGATGACATTAACAAGTGGTTTGCTGCACTTGAGAGGGCCTGTGCTGTACAGGATGTCCCTCAAAGGCAGTGGGCTGCTATCCTATGGCTATCATTTAGTGGAAAAGGTAGGGATAGGCTCCTTACTGTGAAAGAAAATGAAGCTAATGATTACAAAGTTCTTAAGAATGCACTCCTGGATGGTTATGGCTTAACCACTGAACAATACAGGATAAAGTTCAGAGAGACCAAAAAGGAGTCTTCACAAGACTGGGTTGATTTCATTGACCATTCGGTGAAGGCCTTGGAGGGGTGGTTACATGGCAGTAAAGTTACTGATTATGACAGCCTGTATAACTTGATCCTGAGAGAGCATATTCTTAATAATTGTGTGTCTGATTTGTTGCACCAGTACCTGGTAGACTCTGATCTGACCTCTCCCCAAGAATTGGGAAAGAAGGCAGACAAATGGGTCAGAACAAGGGTGAACAGAAAAGTTCATACAGGGGGTGACAAAGATGGCAATAAGAAGAAAGATGGTGAAAAATCTCAAGATAAGCATGGGGATAAGGGTAAAACCAAAGATCCCACTTCAAATCTTAAACACTCTTCAGAGGGTGGGGATAAAATTAATTCTTCCTCTTCTTCTCAACCTGCACACATTAAAAAGCCTTGGTGCTTTGTGTGTAAAAACAGAGGCCATAGGCCAGGGGATAAGTCCTGTCCAGGTAAACCCCCTGAGCCTACCACCACTAATACATCAAGCTCTAGTGCCCCTAGCAGTAGTGGTACTAGTGGTGGGACTGCTGGCAACAGTCAAGCAAAGGGTGTAGTTGGGTTCACTTATGGGTCCATCATAGAAACTGGGGTAGTCAGTCCCAAGACAGTTTCCGTCACACCTAGTGGCATTGGCCTTGCCACACTGGCTGCTTGTCCCCTTACAATGGATAAGTACAGGCAGACAGTTTCAATAAATGGTGTTGAGGCCTTGGCCTACAGGGACACAGGTGCCAGTATCACTTTGGTGACTGAAAACCTAATGCCTCCTGAACAACACATCATTGGACAACAGTATAAGATTATTGATGTCCATAACTCCACTAAGTTTCTTCCCTTAGCTATAATTCAGTTCAGTTGGGGTGGAGTTACTGGCCCTAAGCAGGTGGTGGTATCACCTAGCTTACCTGTAGACTGTCTCTTAGGTAATGAGCTAGAGGCCTCAGGTTGGGCTGATGTAGAGTTTTATGCCCATGCAGCCATGCTGGGCATCCCAGAGGAATTGTTCCCTCTCATTTCTACTGAAATGAAAAAGCAAAGGAGAGAAGGCCTGAAAACTCAGGATCCCTCTCCATCAACAGGTAAAAAGGGTATCACAGTATCCCCTAACCACCCTGCCATTCAGGATACCATTCCTGTGGTGGGAGAAACCTCTCCTGGGGTGGCACCTGTTCCAAGGGTATCATCAGCTAGCAAAGCTGTACTCCCTGAGGTAGAAGTACCTCTCTGTGGGATAACTAACATTGGTGACAAAAAGAGCACCATTTTAGTTAACATGGAGCATCCCTCCAACCCTCCCAGAGAAACTTTAGTGCAGAAACTCTGCACTGCCTCACAACACTTAGGACAGCATCCCTGCCCTAGTGTGGAGCTCATAGGACAGCATCCCTGCCCTGCTCCAACTCAAGAGAAACAGCATCCCTGTTCTCTCTTCCAGCCATATGGACAATGTTTTTGCCCAGCCATGGCTTTTCTGAGACAGCATCCCTGTCTGGCATTTCCATCACTACAAATAGGTTCAGTGGACAATTCCCACTGCTCTAAACTAAAACTTACTGATAGAAACTCTGAAAATACATCTTCACATTGTTGCTTAGCTAAAAAACTTCAAACAGGGTGGTTTACATCCCCACAGGGAAGTAACCATATAGTGGATGATAAAGGGAGTAACCAGTCTATTGCAGAGCTACTCTCTACTTATCACCACTTAGACAATAAAGTCTCAACTGGCCAAGGTTAGCCTTATTGTCCTTCGTTTGGGGGGGGGGGGTTGTGTGAGAAAGTAGCCTCTTTCTAGCCTTGTTACCCCCACTTTAGGCCTGTTTGTGAGTGTATGTCAGGGTGTTTTCACTGTCTCACTGGGATCCTGCCAGCCAGGGCCCAGTGCTCATAGTTAAAACCCTATGTTTTCAGTATGTTTGTTATGTGTCACTGGGACCCTGCTAGTCAGGACCCCAGTGCTCATAAGTTTGTGACCTATAGGTATGTGTTCCCTGTGTGATGCCTAAATGTCTCACTGAGGCTCTGCTAACCAGAACCTCAGTGGTTATGCTCTCTCATTTCTTCAAATTGTCACTAACAGGCTAGTGACCAATTTTACCAATTTACATTGGCTTACTGGAACACCCTTATAATTCCCTAGTATATGGTACTGAGGTACCCAGGGTATTGGGGTTCCAGGAGATCCCTATGGGCTGCAGCATTTCTTTTGCCACCCATAGGGAGCTCTGACAATTCTTACACAGGCCTGCCACTGCAGCCTGAGTGAAATAACGTCCACGTTATTTCACAGCCATTTTACACTGCACTTAAGTAACTTATAAGTCACCTATATGTCTAACCTTTACCTGGTAAAGGTTGGGTGCTAAGTTACTTAGTGTGAGGGCACCCTGGCACTAGCCAAGGTGCCCCCACATTGTTCAGGGCCAATTCCCCGGACTTTGTGAGTGCGGGGACACCATTACACGCGTGCACTACATATAGGTCACTACCTATATGTAGCTTCACAATGGTAACTCCGAATATGGCCATGTAATATGTCTATGATCATGGAATTGCCCCCTCTATACCATCCTGGCATAGTTGGCACAATCCCATGATCCCAGTGGTCTGTAGCACAGACCCTGGTACTGCCAAACTGCCTTTCCCGGGGTTTCACTGCAGCTGCTGCTGCTGCCAACCCCTCAGACAGGCATCTGCCCTCCGGGGGTCCAGCCAGGCCTGGCCCAGGATGGCAGAACAAAGGACTTCCTCTAAGAGAGGGTGTTACACCCTCTCCCTTTGGAAAATGGTGTGAAGGCAGGGGAGGAGTAGCCTCCCCCAGCCTCTGGAAATGCTTTCATGGGCACATTTGGTGCCCATTTCTGCATAAGCCAGTCTACACCGGTTCAGGGACCCCTTAGCCCTGCTCTGGCGCGAAACTGGACAAAGGAAAGGGGAGTGACCACTCCCCTGACCTGTACCTCCCCTGGGAGGTGCCCAGAGCTCCTCCAGTGTGCTCCAGACCTCTGCCATCTTGGAAACAGAGGTGCTGCTGGCACACTGGACTGCTCTGAGTGGCCAGTGCCACCAGGTCACGTCAGAGACTCCTTGTGATAGGCTCCTTCAGGTGTTACTAGCCTATCCTCTCTCCTAGGTAGCCAAACCCTCTTTTCTGGCTATTTAGGGTCTCTGTCTCTTGGGATTCCCTAGATAACGAATGCAAGAGCTCATCCGAGTTCCTCTGCATCTCTCTCTTCACCTTCTGCCAAGGAATCGACTGCTGACCGCGCTGGAAGCCTGCAAAACTGCAACATAGTAGCAAAGACGACTACTGCAACTCTGTAACGCTGATCCTGCCGCCTTCTCAACTGTTTTCCTGGTGGTGCATGCTGTGGGGGTAGTCTGCCTCCTCTCTGCACTAGAAGCTCCGAAGAAATCTCCTGTGGGTCGACGGAATCGTCCCCCTGCAACCGCAGGCACCAAAAAGCTGCATTACCGGTCCCTTGGGTCTCCTCTCAGCACGACGAGCGAGGTCCCTCGAATCCAGCAACTGTGTCCAAGTGACCCCCACAGTCCAGTGACTCTTCAGTCCAAGTTTGGTGGAGGTAAGTCCTTGCCTCCCCACGCCAGACTGCATTGCTGGGAACCGCGACTTTTGCAGCTACTCCGGCCCCTGTGCACTTCCGGCGGAAATCTTTTGTGCACAGCCAAGCCTGGGTCCACGGCACTCTAACCTGCATTGCACAACTTTCTAAGTTGGTCTCCGGCGACGTGGGACTCCTTTGCGCGACTTCGGGTGAGCACTGTTTCATGCATCCTCGTAGTGCCTGTTTCTGGCACTTCTCTGGGTGCTACCTGCTGTTGAGAGGGCTCCTTGTCTTGCTCGACGTCCCCTCTCTCTCCTGACGCAATTTCCGACATCCTGGTCCTTCCTGGGCCATAGCAGCATCCAAAAACGCTTACCGCACAATTTGCAGCTAGCAAGGCTTGTTGGCGTTCTTTCGGCGGGAAAACACTTCTGCACGACTCTCCAAGGCAAGTGGGATCCATCCTCCAAAGGGAAAATCTCTAGCCCTTTGCGTTCCTGCAGAAACCTCAGCTTCTTCTGTCCAGTAGAAGCTTCTTTGCACCCGCAGCTGGCATTTCCTGGGCATCTGCCCATCTTTGACTTGCTTGTGACTTTTGGACTTGGTCCCCTTGTTCCACAGGTACCCCAGATTGGAAATCCAGCGTTGTTGCATTGTTGGTTTGTGTCTTTCCTGCCTTATTCCCCTATCACGACTTCTTTGTCCTTTGGGGAACTTTAGTGCACTTTGCACTCACTTTTCAGGGTCTTGGGGTGGGCTATTTTTCTAACCCTCACTATTTTCTAATAGCCCCAGCGACCCTCTACAAGGCCACATAGGTTTGGGGTCCATTCGTGGTTCGTATTCCACTTTTGGAGTATATGGTTTGTGTTGCCCCTATCCCCATGTGTCCCCATTGCATCCTATTGTAACTATACATTGTTTGCACTGTTTTCTAAGACTATACTGCATATTTCTGGTATTGTTTATATATATCTTGTGTATATTTCCTATCCTCTCACTGAGGGTACACTCTGAGATACTTTGGCATATTGTCATAAAAATAAAGTACCTTTATTTTTAGTATAACTGTGTATTGTGTTTTCTTATGATATTGTGCATATGACACTAAGTGGTACTGTAGGAGCTTCACTCGTCTCCTAGTTCAGCCTAAGCTGCTCTGCTATACTACCATTATCTATCAGCCTATGCTGCTAGACACCCTATACACTAATAAGGGATAACTGGGCCTGGTGCAAGGTGCAAGTACCCCTAGGTACTCACTACAAGCCAGTCCAGCCTCCTACAAACAGTACCTCCAATGACACACAGGTGAGACAGTGCAACATCACATTTCTTTGATTACTGGTGTATTCTGTGTGGCTGTGGCATGGTGGCATTTACTTGCTTTTACCTCTACTTACTGTCACCTATGGTTTGACTTTTTACAGATGTTGGTGATATAACAACTGTGTACTAATGTGCTGACTACATCCAGCTACAGGTCATTATTTCTATGCTCTCACAATGTACAGTTGCAATGGATGTAACTGTTTCCATAAATGCACATTTTCCAAACATGAAATACTAGTAGTCGTTTTGTTCAAGGGTGTTTATTGTAGTGCTAAGAAATTGAGGGGAAAGTGCAATGGAATGGGGTGATGATGGAAAAAAGTCCAGGGTATTGTTTTGATCTGGTGTAGCACAGGTGCAGTGTCCAAGGGGCCATAGGAAGGGGAGCAAAGGCAGTTCAAAGTGGTCAGTGCACTGCTCTGCCTCCTGTGGCTCCACCTTGCAAGTAGAGCCCTTTCCCTGGCTCCTCTGAACTCCTGACCACTGTCAGGAGTTCGAGGCCCTCCTCCACCGACAAGCTTCTGCCTGTGCCTCATCCCTGGTGTCTAGTGGGAGAGCTCTGCTTTCCTACTAGGCTACCTTCTGCCTTTCTCCTCCTGTTCTCCTCCTTTCTCTGCTCTTCACTATGACAACGCCACACTCCACGCCCTCAGCACCGGCCTCTCTCCCACCTGCCTTCAAGCCTCCATGCAGACCACCCGCTGACCCTTCTCCTGCCGGAACTGCACCTTCACCAGCATCCATGCCAGCGACCCACCCACCAAGGCAGGACGCAACCATCTCAGATGTATCCTCCTCAACACCCGCTCCGTCCACAGGCACGCAGTAGAGATATGGAATCTACTTGACTCAGCCTCCCCAGACGTCGCCTTCCTGACCCAGACCTGGATGAACCCCTCCTCAACGACTGACATTGCCATAGCCATCCCGGACGGCTACAAGATCACCCACAGGGACCGCTCCAACAAACCAGAAGGAGGCATCGCAATCATTCACAAGAAAACCCTCAGGATCACGATCAGCACCGCAGACACCCTCAACACCGCCGAACACCTACACTTTCAGATCCACACTGACCCAAACACTACCCTCCGAGGGACCCTCATCTACAGGTCCCCCGGTCCCTGACAGCACTTCAGCGACTCCATCACCGAGGTCATCAGCACGCATGCTCTCGCATCCACTGACTACATACTCCTCGTAGACTTAAACTTCCACCTCGAGAACACCAATGACAACAACCTCACCAACCTCGGCCTCAAACAGCTTGTCACAACTCTGCAGGACACACACTCGACCCTATTTTCTCCGCCAGCAATCACGCCTCCTTCAGCCACACCACCAAACTCCAGAGGACAGATCACCGCTGCATTCACTTCTCCTTCAAGAAACCCACAACACGCCACCATCCACAACGGATCCCCCACCACAGTTGGAACAAGGTCACCGAAGACCAACTTATCGCGACCCTCTCCCGGAACCCACCAATCAACACCACCGACACTGATGGGGCTGCCTGCAACTTCAGGCAATGGGTGAGCACCTGTGCCAATACTCTCACCCCAATCAAGAATCACTCCAACTAACGCACCAGAAGAAGGCCTTCTGGTTTACCGCTGACCTCCACAAATCTAAGCAAACCTGCTGAAGACTTAAAATAAAGTGGCGCCAAGATCAGACTCTGTACAACCACACAGCCATCAAAAACACCATCTGCAGACACCACCAACTCATCCGAGCCGCCAAGAGAACCGTTTTAATAGACCAAATCAACAACAACGCACACAGCCACAAGGAGCTCTTCAACGTCATGAAGGAACTCTCCAACCCCAGCTCCAGCGCTAACGCCATCCCGCCATCCAAGACCTCTGCGACTCCCTAGCCTCCTACTTCCACTGCAAGGTTGCAAACATCCACAACAGCTTCAGCATCCAGACCCCCCCCCCGGCAACCACCAACACCACAGGTTCACCATCAAAATCATGAACACCATCCACTCCGGCTCTCCATCTGACCCCTGCCCTCACCACATCCTCAACAAAGCAAGCTCTGTTATCGCACCCCAACTGCAGAAGATCATTAACAGCTCCTTCGAGTCCCCCATCTTCCCGGAGAGCTGGAAACACGCCCAGATCAACGTGCTCCTCAAAAAACCCAAGGCGGACCCAAAGGACCACAAGAACTTCCAGTCTATCTCCCTGCTCCCCTTCCCGGCAAAAGTAATTGAGAAGGCTGTCAACAGACAACTAACCCACTTCCTTGAGGAGAACTGCACCTTCCCAATCTGGATTCCGCAGCAACCACAGTACCAAAACCATCCTCATTGCCACCACCGATGACATCAGAACCATACTGGACAGCGGTGAAACCGCGGCCCTCATCCTCCTGGACCGCTCAGCCGCGTTCGACACCGTCTGCCACCACACCCCACGCTCACGCCTCAGCAATGCAAGAATCCGTAACAGAGCCCTGGACTGGGTCACCTCCTATCTCACCGGCAGAACCCAGAGAGTCCGCCTCCACCCACTCCTCTCGGAGGCCACCGAAATCATCTGCGGCATACCCCAGGATTCGTCCCTCAGCCCGACCCTCTTCAACGTCTACATGGCAGCTAATCTCGCCCGATCCCACAACCTCAACATCATCTCATACGCTGACGACACCCAGCTAATCCTCTCCCTCACCAAGGACTCCACCAAGACCAACCTCCAAAAAGGAATGAAGGCCATCGCCGAATGGATGACGAACAGCTGCCTCAAACTCAATTCCGACATCTTCGGCTCCACCCCCTCCGCATGGGAGGACTCCTGGTGGCCTGCCACTCTTGGAGCCGCTCCGACTCCCACCGACCACGCACGCAACCTAGGATTCATCTTGGACTCCTCATTATCCATGACCCTGCAAGTCAAAGCCATCGCCTCCTCCTGCTTCAACACCCTCCGCATGCTCCAAAAGATCTACAAATGGATACCCACTGAAACCAGAAGAACAGTCACCCAAGCCCTCGTAAGCAGCAAACTGGACTACGGCAAAGCCTTCTACGCAGGAACCACGGCCAAACTCCAGAAGAGGCTACAACGCATCCAAAACACCTCCGCACGCCTCATCCTGGACATCCCCCACCACTACCACATCACAGACCACCTGAGAAACCTGCACTGGTTCCCAGTCAACAAGAGAATCAACTTCAAACTCCTCGCCCACGCTCACAAAGCACTGCACAACACCGGACCAGAATACCTCAACAGACAGCTCTTCTTCTACCCCCCGACCTGGCATCTCCGCTACGCCGACCTCATCCTTGCAACCGTCCCACGCATCTGCAGAACTACAACCGGTGGTAGATCATTCTCGCACCTCGCCGCCATAACGTGGAACACTCTTCCCACACACCTGCGCCAGACCAAAGACCTCCTTACCTTCAGGAAACTTCTCAAGACCTGGCTGTTCAAGCAGAACCACCCTCCATCCTCAGCGCCTTGAGTCTTTCACGGGTGAGTAGTGCACTTTACAAATTCCTGATTGATTGATTGACATGGTGACAATCAGGAGAGTCACATTTCCTGGTGGTGGTCTTGGCAAGTGTCTCTGGCTTCTGTCTGGGTCACAGGTAACGTTTGCGGGGTGGTTCACCTTCTGCGGGGAGGGGTGCTGGTGGCCTGTGGGTTCTGTGGCGGGGCCTCCTGCCCACTAGCCGCAGCAGAAGTGGACGGCTGGTCAGTGGACTGGCTAGTGGTAGGGGCCCGCTGGTGTGCTGTTGCCTCCCTCATGATGTTGCCCATGTCTGCCAGCACCCCTGCTATGGAGAGCAGGGTGGTGTTAATGGCCTGCAAGTCCCCTGTCCCTCCTGCAGCCGCCTGTTCTCCTGCAGGTTGTCAAGGATCTGGCCCATCGTGTCCTGGGAATGTTGGTAGGCTCCCAGGATCTCGGAGAGTGCCTCCTGGAGAGTCGGTTCCCTGGTCCTGTCATCCCCATGGTGCACAGCAGTCCTCCCAGTGTCCCTGTTGGCCTGTGCCTCTGTCCCCTGAACAGTGTGCCCACTGCCTCTGACCCCAGGCCCCTGATTGTCTTGGGGGCGAGGTATGGCCTGGGGTCCCTGGAACAGTGGGCACACTGCTGATTGATGTGTCCTAGGGACAGAGGTGTGGGTATGCTGGGTGGGTGCTGTGGTGTTGGGTCCTGATGGGGGAGGCTCTGTTGTGGTCTGTGAGTGGGTTTGGGTGACCGGCTGTTCAGTGGTCCCTGATGGGCCAGGTACGTCATCCAGATCCAGAAGTCCAGAGTTACTGTCATCACTGGGGGCATCTTCTGTTGGGGGACTGAATAGTCGTGGTACCTCCTCTCCACTGACATTGGCTGGGGTACCTGTGGGGATGTAAGTGATGTATTATGCTTCATGTGTATGCCATATTGTACATCCCTGGCTTCCCCTCTATTGTTGGTGTTGCCCTGCCACCTTTTGCTTGTGTATGGTGATGTATTGTGGGATGTTAGTTCCCCTATGCTGTGCATGCTTTTGTGATGGGTGTCCATACAGGGCTGGGAGGGATGTCCATGCATTGGTATCGCATACAGGGCCTGGCATTGGTGTTAGTCATATGTGTAGGTGCAGTGTGTGGCATGGAGTGGAGGGATGGGAGTGAGGGTGAGGGGATGTGATGGCATGCAGGTATGGGGGAGTGATAAGTGGAAAATGGTGACTTACCAGTGTCCAGTCCTCCGTGTACTCCAGTGAGTCCCTCAGGATGCAGGATTGCCAAGACTTGCTCCTCCCATTATGTGAGCTGTGGGGGAGGAGGTGGGGGTCTACCACCAGTCCTCTGTATGGCGAGCTGGTGTCTTGCTGCTATGGAAGGTACCTCCCCCCATAGGTCGTTCCACCTCTTCCTGATGTCGTCCCTTGTCCTTGGATGCTGTCCCACGGTGTTCACCCTGTCCACGATTCTCCGCCATAGCTCCATCTTCCTTGCAATGGATATTTGCTGCACCTGTTCTGCAAACAGATGTGGCTCTACCCTGACAATTTCCTCCACCATGACACTTAACTCCTCATCAGTGAAACGGCGGTGCCTTTGTGGGGACATGGGTGTTGTGTGATGTGAGTTGGTGAGAGTGTGTTGAGTAATGTGGTGGGGTGTGTAATTTGGGGTGCGTGAGGGATGCATGGGTGTAAGTGGTGTGTGTATTTGTCGCAGTGGTCTTCATGTCTGTCTGGTGGCAATGATTTGTATTCGTAAAGGGTTGTGGGTAATGTGGGTGGGTGTTTTATAGTGCTGTGGGTGTGTGGGTGTGGTGTGTGTATGTGTGTCACATGTGTGTTTTTGATATTGGCCAATGTAGTGTTGTTTTGTATGTGGGATTCCATTCTGAGCACGGCGGTATGTCCTGCCAATGGTTTACCGCCTTTGAATGTCCACCATGGTGATTCGTGGGTCATAATGTGGTGGGCGTTGTTCTGTTGGCATAACAGTATGGGTGTTTATACCGCCACTTTTTCACTGACCTTTGGGCTGGTGGATTTGTGTATGTGGCAGTATTCTGTCGAATTGGTGTGTGTGTCATAATATGGCGAACGGATATTCGCCACCGTGGCAGTATGTTGGCGGCCGTCAGCGTGGCGGTAAGCAGCATTTACTGCCAATGTCATAATGAGGGCATATATTACCTGATTTACTGGAAGGGTTATGGCTCTGAAGATCGCATGTGGGAGCCTGTGTGTCATGTACATGCCCTGTCTTTTGGGCCTCTTTTATCGGCGGTACCCTGACAAGCCCAAACCAGTGGGAGGCACCTTGGAGGGGGGTGTACTGTCGGGCACCACCGCTTGCATAATGTGACAGGCCCTTTAAGGTGGAGTGTGTAGCCTTTAAGGCTATGAGCTACACTGTGATGACTGCTCATTGTCAGCCTCCACCCCCTCCTCCTATACTCACCTGTGTGAGAGCCTCCGTCCTTGTGTTCTTGGTGTCTTCAATCCTGAGAGCTCAGCATCTCTTGTGCAGCTGTTCCTTCCTCATTGGCCCACCGGTTTCTCTTCTTCAGTGCTCCTCTAACTTCTGACATCCTGCAACCCATAAGCAAAGGAGATATTTTGAGTGGCAATTAATAATTTCAGGTAACATTTTCTGAGTTTACTGAAAACAAGGAGAAATCCTTATCAAAAGGAATCCTGTTAAGAAGGACTGGTGAAGCTAACCATTTTTTCTTTCTTTTGCTGCTTTCCCTAATGGAAAGAAAATACATTAATTATTTTTCAGCAGCATTATTTGACATGATCAAAGACTTTTAGTCAGGTTGTTATATTGATAAATGTATATTACATTGAAGTGACTCTTAGGTCCATTTTTATACTTTTTTAGCGCTGCATTTGCGCTGCTTTTTTACTCAAAAGCGGCGCAAACTTACAAAATACAATTGTATTTTGTAAGTTTGCTCCGCTTTTGCATCAAAAAGCGGCACAAATGCGGTGCTAAAAAAGTATAAATATGGGCCTTAGCTAGATAAATAATATATGGTATATTATGATTTCAGGAGATGTAAACTGATTATTCCTAAGAGCCATTATTAAACCTTGATCACTGTAAAGGGGCTGATGTTAATTATCTAGATTCAAAAGGCCAATACACTTAGATAGGTGTTAGTGCGAACAGTCATATATATACTTATAGGTGTGATCAATATCTGTTGAATTAATTATTCTGAGTTATTTTCTAGAATTACTATATAGTGAGTTTTCAGTCTACAGAATCCAGCTCCTAAACAAGGGAGAAGGGACATTAGGTAATCAAACATGGGTTACATAAAAATGGTGGAAGGAAGCTATGTGAGAGTATCTGTACTATAAGTTGTTTTTGTTTTTTTCAGAAAACTAAACAGCGACTCGACAATACAAGGTGGAATTTTCGTTGGGTCCTGGTCAAGGTTCATCCCTTTGTCCCAGTGGGTCACGTGGGTCTCCATTTTGGGGTCCACTTGATTTACAGGGAAGTTGGGAACTACTGCCGTGTCCATGTCACTCCTACAGAAAGATACAAGCCTGACAAAAACAGTGCTTGAAACAGGGCTCATCTTAGAACCTTTACAGTACCTTGAGGAATACGTCATGAGGATTGGAATGAAAATCAATTGTCAAGGCCGCTTGGGCTTGGCCTGGGTAATCAGGCCACTGTTTGGGGTCAACTGCATGAGTGCAGCACTGTGTCATCGGGACTGACCTGGCCATGTGAGGAGCAAGAGGGTCCTTGGTCTGCGAGGGGTGCAAAAGAGGTCTGTAGATTGCCTGGGTGGGATGGTCAGCCAAGTTGGTGCACGTCTTTTATGAGGAATCGGTTTCCTCTGCGATCCCCACACGTGGCATAGGATTGAAGTGCCCGCTGCAGAGAACACCGTAACACCAGCATGGAGAGCGCGCTGGTTCACATCCAGGTAATCCCAGGGAACTGTCAAGCAATGGCTGGGTGAGCCAGTCGCTGTCAGATAAATGTGTCTAGTACCTTGCAAACACCACCGACTGACTCCTCATGCTAGGAGGGGCTGCTACAAGTCAGGGCACACCAGTGCTGGGGAATGGAGCGCTCTCTCAACCAGCGCTCAACTCACACTGGCAAGGTCGGGGCTTCCAGAGTCACTTTTGCAAACAGCCTATGTGGCACCCGCCTCAGTAGTCAGGTTGGGACTCCTGTCCTCGGAGTTCACCAACCTGAAGCAAGTCCACAGGAAAGTGGGAGAGCTGCCAAGCCATGCAGCATACAATGTAAAGCACATTATCCCAGGCACTGGGGCGGCACAGTGGTTCCACAAAAATAGTGTGCAGGTCTTTGTGAGAAAAGGGGAGTTCTAGACTTGGCAAGAGGTTTTTAGATGCCAAGTTGGAGTGGTAGTGAGAATGCACACATAGGCTCTGCAGTGGCATGCCTCAGAAATATTTACAGAGCCACATAAGTGGGTGGCATAATCCGTCCTGCCGGCCCACTAGCAGCATTTAATTTACAGGCCTTGGATTAATGGTATACCACTTTACAAGGGGCTTACAGGTAAATTAAATTTGACAATTGTGGATACACCAATGTTTCCATGTTAAGGGGAGAAGCACATGCACTTTAGCACTGGTTAGTAGTGGTAAAGTGATCCTAAGACCAACAAAAAGATACAGCTACAAAACAGGAGGTAAAAAGGCAAAAAAGTCTGGGTGTAAGACCACCCTAATGATGCCAAGTCTAACAGCACACCAGTATTTGTTTTACTACATTTTGGCTGTGTTCAGTGTTAGGGCCTTAGGTATATGTAAGTAGTAGGTGCCTACCTATTACCACTTTAGTAAAGTTTTAATAGGTAGGGAATTGTATTTATATATTTTAAAATATTTCAAAATAAATTTACAGCCATGTGCCAAGGTAGTTTCACAAAATGTGGGGAAATTCCGAGAAAGTATTGCAATGACAGATGTCATTAAGTTTAAATGCTTTAACACTGAAAAAATACTTATCCTACATAACTACAGTACCCAAAAAGCATCATCTCTGCACCATAATGTATAATCCTGCCAAATATCATGTAAATCTACTCAGCCACTTTTGCACAATGTCAAATACCATAGTCTATGGAAAATGCGTTGTTGGAAAATCACGTTTTGGGACCCCCTTACAGGGGTGTGGAATTTATTAAAATATCTACTTGTCCAGGGGACAGGTTGCTTCTCAAATCTACTTGTCCTGTAAAAAGATCTACTTGTCCCTTTGGTGCCATGTAGTGTGGCGACAAATTATGGCAGCAATTAATAGCCTCTCTGATTATGCCAGGGCTACTACCATAGTAGGGCTTGAATACTTGGAGTTTCAATCCCTACTGTAGCAATTTCCTTATTTTGCCACCTTTCTGCAGATCTGCATACTGGGGCTGGAGGAAGCAGTAAGCAATAGTTTCAGGGTTGGAATGCCTTTGAGTCTGCAAACCTACTAACCTGCATGTTTTAAAGATTTTTACCAGCTTCTCTCTAATATTTTCCCATAATAAGAAAGGTTGGACATTTACTCCTGACAATGGCAGAATTAGAACTTCTTCCAGGGTTGGGAAGAAAGTGGCTGGAGGGAAAATGAACTTGCAAATGCTCAATAGATTTTCACATGAGCAAATCTACACATCGTATTTACCCATGCTAAAATACAGTTCACAAATATTTTATAGGGGTACTACATATACCATGGGTGCACTTTTGTGACTTTCTTTAAGAATTTGGGGCCACATGTAGGTAGGTTCAGATTTGTGACCTGCAAATTGCGAGTCGCAAATCCGAATGTAGGATGTGTCCTTGACACCATCTGTGATTCGCAAGGGCTTCGCAAATGCCCACCTCATGAATAATCATGAGGTGGGTCGCAATTTGCGACCCCCTCGCGAATGGTGGCCTACTGGAGACAGCAGACCACCATGTCTGTGACCGCTTTTCAATAAAGCAGTTTTTTTTGTTTGTTTTTGTAATGCAGCCCGTTTTCCTTAAAGGAAAACGAGATGCATAACAAAAACGAAAAATGAAACGTTTTCGTTTCATTTTTTCAGAGCAGGCAGTGGTCAGTAGGACCAAAATGTTTACAGTGACATTCACAATGGGGAAGGGGTCCCATGGGGATCCCTTCCCTTTTGCGAAAGTGTTAGCACCCATTTGAAATGGGTGCAAACTGCGATTGGTTTGCGCCCGCGTTCGCGGTCACAAAACAATCCTACATTGCACTGCGAGTTGCAATTAGGAAGGGAACACCCCTTACTAATTGCGAGTCGCAAACCCGTTTTGTGATTCGGTAACCAGGTTACTGAATCGCAAAACTGGGTTTGTGCATCGCAATGTGCTTTTTGCATGTCGCTACCTACATGTGGGTCTTGGTCCCTAATTAGGTCTGGTGTTAACAAAGACATTTTGTTTTTATTAAACTTCTATTTCTCTCTCTTTCAAAAGTAGTTTTGTTCAGTGTCAGGAACTACAGTGGCAATCAGTGACGTAACGAAATTGGAGGGTGCCTCTTTGCAAAGAACATGGAGGAGCCCCCTCTCCAGACTCACTCAGGGCAGGTGCTGTGCTGGAGGGGCCCCCTGGAGGGCGGCTGCGAGGCCTTTGTTATGCCGATGGTGGCAACGTGCGCTTTAAGAGTTCAAAAACTTTTTGGGGGGGTTTTGCCAATGTTTGTTACAATGTTGAGGGCCTGGGAGCTCCCACAACAATAAAGTGTTACAAAAGCCATGTCAAAACAAGACACGCATTGATGAAACTAAAAGACTTATAAAAATATGTCAGATCAGTTGGCTTTGTCAGTGTTTGTTTATTTTCATGCTTCCCATAATCGTGTTGAAAATGGTTACACTGATTTTCCATTAGAAATATTTTTGGGAAATACTAGCATGCATCAACACATTTTACTAAATGACACTTCATTTGCATATAATCAGAGAGCATTCTGGGAGCATTATACTTAGCCTCTTAGCCTAAACTTTTCAAACATGTGTTTACATGTTTTTTTTGTTGTTGTACTGGAACCAACTAGTGAAGTGTGACCTTAAAACATTTATTTACAGCACTCACCCTAATAATGAAGGCTTTCAAATAATGAACCATAAATACAAGTTCGAACAGAATTATCTTTTGGAAACACATTACCTCAACTGCAGAGAATTCCACTCTCTGTAAACAGGCAGCCAAAGGGTTTGTGCTGCAGGGGGTTGGGCCTACTTGTCCCAAGGACAAAGTAAACATAAAAACTTGTTGCCCTTGACCCCAAACAAGATGTCCCGGGCGATAGGAATTCCACATCCCTGCCCTTAATTTTTGCACTCCCTTAAAGATCCACCACACAAATTTACTTCATCTCAAAATGTAGAAAATTCTATACGTTGTGAAAGTTTTGTGGTGATTTGTCAAACATGTGGAATATTTTCAGGAAGGCAATGTCCAAGGAATTTTCATTTTTGGGAATACTAACTACAACTACAGAGTGGCAATCATAGTATTTGTTATGTTTTTGTTTATTGGTTAGCATAACCATGTGACCATAAATGGGTCTTTCAATTTTTCATGTAGTAGATTTAAAACTATGCATATTCAGTCTAGTCTAATTTATTCATTGGACTTAATTTATGGGAAGCTGTTCATGTCACAATTACAGATCATCAATTAGGCCACCTCCTCAAATGAGTATGGCACAGGTGTAAAGTGAAGTGGTGTAGACTGGACTGTCATTCAGTGAAGTGGGGTAGAGTGGAAAACAATACAGTGGAGGGGTGTAGATTCCATTAGCATACATTGAAACAGCAAAGAGTGGAGTGCTGTAGAGTGGAATAGTGTACAGTGGAGTGGGTTAAAGTGGAAAACCATATAGTGTAGAGGCCTAGAATGGAGTGCATACAGTGCAATATTGTAGAGTGGAGTAGAGTAGAGTGGCATATAGTAGACTATCGTATAGTGGTGTGGCGTACAATGGAATGGAATGGAGTGGAGTGCTATAAAGTGGAGTGGGATAGGGTAGAATAGTGGAACATTATAAAGTGAAGCGGTGTATAGCAGAGTGGCGTATAGTGGCCTAGAGTGGAGTGGTGTATGCATGTAGCTGAAATATAGCAGGAATGAAGACTATGGTGTGAAGAGTAACGTAAAACAGTGAATTGCGCTGCCTTGCATTTCTTCAGATTTACCAAGCAATGTAGAGCCACAGATGGTGGTCTTGCATTGCTTTGTGCATTTGACTTAAGTATTGCCTTGTCCATATGACAACATGTGTGACGCAAAGGTAATGCAATGCAATACTACATGTAGGTCCTAATTATATATTGTGCCCTGGTATACCAGTGTGGCAGTATATGATTGGCTAATGGTTGTCTTTACAAAATTAAAACAGAGCCATATTGTTGCTAATACAGATTGGCTGTATTCTAGGTAAGGGCCCTAGATATAGGTAACTGGCTGGTTTTATTGTTGTGCACTACCTATTACCACTTTATGTCTCAGGCATACCTATGATCTGCAAGTTGTTGCAAAATAATCTGGCTCCAAGAGCTCGTTCTTCACTTTTATGACATTTAGCACTTAGGCCCTCATTACGACCCTGGCGGTTGGCGGAGAAGTGGCGGTCTTACCGCCAACAGGCCGGCGGTAAAAAAATTGGAATTATGACCATGGCGGTTACCGCCATGGTCATCCGCCACTTCCCCGATCCGACCGCCAGGGCGGTAACGACCGCCGGGCTGGAGACTTGGGTCTCCAGCCCGGCGGCCGTCACAAGACCGCCGGCGGTATCACGACCCGACTTACCGCCATGGATTTCATGGGGTTGGGAACCGCCATGTAATCCATGGCGGTAAGCACTATCAATGCCAGGGAATTCCTTCCCTGGCAGTGATAGGGGTCTCCCCCACCCCACCCCCACCGCCAAGTCCCCCCCACCCCCCCTGAGACCCCCCCAAAGGTGGCAGGACCCCCCTCCCCACCCCCACTCCCAACATACATACACGCACCCCTCCCCACCCCCAAAATACATACACCCCCCCCATCATTCACACACACACCCCAACACGCACCCACCCCCAACATTTCAACACCCCCACCCTACACGCATACAGACACACCCGATACTCATACCCGCACACATGCCAACATACACACACACAGTCATACTCGCACACATACTCACAGACATACAAACAGGCAGACACGCGCACACATTCAGCCACACAACACCCCCTGCATTCATACACGCACTCACACACCCCCTCAACACACTCACAAGCACACCCCCATGCACGCACACAACACCCCCCACCCCCCTCCCCTAACGGACGATCAACTTACGTGGTCCGTTGATCCTCCGGGAGGGGACGGGATCCATGGGGGCTGCTCCGCCGACACCACACCGTCAACAGAACACCGCCACACTGAATCACAGAACGTGATTCGGTGGGTGGTGTTCTGTTGACGGGCGGTGGAGGTGGAGCAACCTCCACTTCCCCGCCGACCGCCAGTATGGCTGCCAGCAGTCATAATGCGCCGAGCGGAAAACCGCCACCACTGGCGGTCTTCAGCACGGCGGTCCCTCGGCGGTCTTGTGAAAAGACCGCCGAGGTTGAAATGACCACCTTAGTATTAATGTTTGCTATTTGTTCATTATAGACAGCTGTGTTGTCCTAGAGAGTGGAAATTCGACTTTCAGCTGTATAAATCTGTTTTTTTGCTTGCTGAGAGCAGTGGTTAGCTCGTCCACTCTGGAGTAAAGCTTTTCAACCTTGCTATCTATGGAAATCAGGTTTTACTACCTATGCACAAAGTGTGACTTCATGTCATCATCATCAGTTTCTGTGATAGCACCCTGAGAGGATAATGGTTATTAAGATAATTTGAGCTATGCCTGTCTCCTTGGCTTCACAGTGCAATTTAGCTTGCATAGTGTCACCCTTTCCCATAATCCATACGAAGGTGTAGGCAGTTTGGCCCTGCCTCGTTCCTAGTAGGGCACTGATGTATGTTCATTGGGGGATGCTGTGGCTGCTGGGGGAGTTCAGCCTTGAGTAGAGGTTGCACACCCTACAGTATATATGCTGCTGATCTCACCATTCTCAACACAGTCCACTCCTCTCCAACCCCCACTTCACTAGGACAAGGGACAGGAGACCCAGCAGAATTTGTGAATTTATGAACAAATTAGGGTCCATTTCCACTTTTGCTCTTGCATTGGAGGTCCAGCTTGCTCCCCATGAGGTTAGTTCCAGTAGCACAACAGGCAATCAATTTGCAGTTGGGTGCCAGGGGAGGCAAATCCCACACAGGAGCCTGTGTGGGACAAGCATTTGCAGTTGGACAAAGTGGTGCTGTATAATGTCTATACGTAACACAGGGGCCTTAGTGGTGAGCATCAACAACAGACCCAGATGAGGGTGGCCAGTCCTGACTAAAGACACCCCAGAGCTCCACAAGATCATGCCACCAGTGGTCGGTACCTTCAAGGACAGCCTTGCCCTCCCGGCATATCCCCCAATACCAAGGAAGCTCCAACTCCCTGGACATTTACCTGTCTCAACCGGCCCGCTTATATATCCTCCTCAGTGCCTACTGTAAGGGCTGCTGCCTGCAGTCATTACAGAGGTGACAAAGTGGGGGCAGCTCAGCTTTTTAGATGGAATTCCATCCAGAAGTCAGGCCAAGGCAGGCTGCACCAACTTAATCCACAATTGCTGCACCACTGACACCAGCGCTCCTTATCCAGGGCAGGGCGCCAACTTCAGAGTGTGGCAGGGTCCATCATCTTGGATCTAGACAGGCTTGAGGTCTTATTCTGCATCTCTGATTTGTCATTCCTTAACCTTCAACTGAATTTCCTCATTCGTCAGCTTTTAGTCCTCACCCTTTACTTCTCATTCCCCATCTCTCACTACTCAAGCTCATCCCTTATTCCTGATGCCTTACTAACCAGCCCTTGTCCCTCTCTCCACATTCTTCATTTGTCATCCATTACCCCAATCACATACTCATCATCCCTCACTCCTAATGTCCTCATTTATCCTCTATTAATTACTTCCTCACTACACAGTATTCATACCTCATGTCAGATCCCTCATTTTGAGTCTCTCACTTCTTATTCCGCATTCCACAGCACCCACTCCTCATTTTTAATTTCTTACTACTCATCCTTCCCTCCTCCTTTTATGGATCAAATCTTTTTATTGAGTTTAACATATAAAAGCACAAAGCACATTGTGTAAATCGCAAGAGGGTCAACCAGCTACAGCATTTCAGTCTGATATCCAAGAGGGCATGCACATGAACTCCCTTTTCGCACATTTCCAAACTTTTAGAAGAGCAGGGTAGGTAAAGACCATGGCCTAATGACTTCAGTGCTTCGTGCATAAATAAACAAAACATTACAAGAATTAAACAGCAGAAAAACTGTGCCTCCCCTGACGAACATATCACTCCTCCCCCCAGGAATCCCCCCATCTCTACAGACCAACATCATACCAGGTCACCCCCAGCCACCAGCCAAGCACCTATTAAGAAGAAGCATCTGTCAACCCCAGGACCCTCAAGTAAGCCGGGCATGTCAGTTCCGTGAACTCTGTTGACAGTATCTCAAGAAACGGCTTCCATAACGTATTTATGTCACCCACTTTCTGCTGAGAAACCAGAGTAAGCTTCTCCATTGCAAGAATAAACCACAGCTTCTGAAGCCAGGTCGCATACGTCGGTACTCTGTCTGTCCCCCATAAGGCTAGGATCGATTGTACAGCCGCGTTGAGTGCCAGCGCCATCTGTCGCCCTCTCAGGGAACGTAGCGGAAAGGAGAGGGGGTTGGGCAAACCTAGAAGTACATACGATGGAAACCTAGGGAGCTCGGTCCGGAACACTATCAATATCGTCTAAAATGCTCGTCCAATATCTCTGAAGTTTGGGGAAGTGCCAGAGCAGATGTACCAGCGAACCTGTGTTACCACACCCCCTCCAGCAAAGGCTGGGCTTGGTAGGGTCCCATGAGTGTATCCTGGCTGGAGTGTAATACCAATAGGAAGCCACTTTATATGCCATCTCTGTCCCTGCTGCATTGAAAGCTTTGTGATGTGCTCTATAGTATATATTTTCCCATTCTTCATCAGAGAACTCCCTCTCCAGCTCTCTCTCCCATCTAAGTTGCCCCTTAGTCTTAGGCAAGCGTTCTTTTCCTTGTAAGAGTCTATACAGCTCTGAGAGGACACGCCTGTCATCCTTCTTTGTCAACAGCCATTTTTCGAACGGCGTGAGTGGCCTATCTATCAGAGCTCTGTTTGCCGGCAGAAGAGCCCAATGCCTCACCTGGTAGTATATTAACCTATCTGCCTCTGTCAGGCCATATGTTTCTCTCATCTGATCAAAGGGGACAACTCCCTGTGCATCAAACAGACTTCCCACCCTTTTACAGCCTCCATCATACCATCGGCGTAGAGCCTCCAGATGTAGCCCAGGCTCAAAATCAGGATTCGCCCCTATCGGGGTCATGGGGGACGGAAACGAAGTAAGCCCTGCCCGACACGCCACGGCATCCCAGACACGGAGCGTCGCTCCCGTAATCGGAGAGTAGTATAGGCCCGGTGCCCTATGTCGACGTCGAAGCCAAGGTTCCTTTCAAATGGGCGATCCCGCTACCGCCTGATCCATGAAGCACCAGTGCTTCTCAGTAAGCGGACGGCTCCACTCCAAGAGAAAGCGTAACTGTGCTGCCTGCTAATATCGTATGAGGCAGGGGACCGCCAGCCCCCCCTCCACTCTAGGGCGATATAAAAGTCTTCTAGGGAGCCGTGCAGGGTGCCCATCCCAAATAAACGTAAGAATTGCAGACTGAAGAGTCGCTAACGCACGAGGTGGGGGAGCCAGAGGCAGCGTCTGGAAAACGTACACTATACGCGGTAATGTGGTCATCTTCACCACCACCACCCTGCCCAGCCAGGAAAGTTTATGTTTCGCCCAGCTCTCCAAATCGCGCTGCACCTCCCGGACCAATGTCGCATAATTCAAGCTCACCGTCTTCATAACTGAAGACGCCAGATCAATACCCAAGTAAGGGAGCTGCGATGAGGACCAAAGAAACGGGAATCGAGTCTTCAACTCTTGCTCACGCTCTGGGTTCACAGACAAGCTAAGGAATTGGGATTTCTGCATATTTACCTGGAACCCCGAGATCTGGCCAAACTCCTCCATTATCGCCATTAGTTCAGGCAGTGAGGTTGCGGGCTCAGAGAGGGTAAGAATCACATCATCCGCAGACAGGTGATAAGGTGGTGATCCCCTCCAAACTTCACCCAAGAGACCGAGGGGTTGTCGCGTAGACGCTGAGCGAAGGGCTCCATGTAAAGCGCAAACAAAAGGGGGGAAAGAGGGCACCCCTGTCGAGTTCCCCATCCAATCAGGAACAGCAAAGAGACTACACCATTAACCCGGACAGCAGCCCTAGGTGAGCGGTAAATGCACTGAACCCATTCCCTGAAGACCAGGCCCAAACAATAACACTCCAAAACCAGAAATAAGTAAGGCCAGTGGACCCTATCAAACGCCTTCTCCGCGTCAATAGAAAGGAGCAGTGTCTCCCTACGTGATCTATTAGTTTTATCTATCAAATGTAACAGTCGCTTCGTGTTATCACTACACTGACGATGGGGTATAAAGCCCGCCTGGTCTGGATCTATAAGACCCGGTATATAGGGGTTAAGGCGATGGGCCAGTATTCCAGTAAAGAGCTTAGCGTCTATGTTCAAAAGCGAGATTGGTCTGTACGAAGCACACTCCTCGGGATCTTTCCCTTGCTTGTGAATCACCGCAATGGTAGCTTCGGACAGAGCGCCGTAAAGCCATCAGGACCAGGGGACTTCCCAACCTTAAGCCGTGATATTGCCGAGATAACCTCCTCCACTCTAATAGCCTGATCTAAGGAAGACGCTTCCCTCTCAGCAAGCGGAGAAATTGCTATCCCTGCCAGAAATGCGGCTGGATTCGCATCCCTCTGGGTATCAGCCGTATACAACACCCGGTAATATTCGGTGAACGCTTCTGCAATATGATCGTCTGTGTGAGCCTCCCTCCCCAAAGGTGAGCGGACCATTTTTATTGCTGCTGCTGCACGCTGTGCTCTCAACCGATGCGCCAGGAGCCTGCCACACTAATTACTCCCAATGTAGTATTTATGCTTAAGCCGCTCTATCGCATATTCTGCCCTGTCCCAGTCCAACCGCTTCAGCTGCTGCCTCATTTTCTCCAGTTCCCGCCAAATTCTTGGAGCACACGTGGATTTATGGGATCGCTCCAATGCTGCCACCCTTTGTTCTAGCGCCGCCCTCTTCTCCCTCCTTGCTCTATTATCTCTTGCTGATAACAACATTACCTCCCCCGCACCACTGCCTTCAGAGCCTCCCACAGGGACTCCAAGCTAGTTATCCCATCATCATTGTGGTTAAGGTAATCCAAAATCACGTGCTGAAGCGACTCCTCCGTTTCTCTATTCTGCAGGATCGCGTCCCTGAAACGCCAGCTCGAGATGCCCACCCGACCCACATCCACTCCAATCTCAACTGTGATAGGTGCATGATCTGTAAGGGCCCTGGGCTCTATTGTGGTCTCTCAGACTCAAGAAGTGAGCTCCCGTGAGGCCAGAAAGAGGTCAATCCGTGCGTACGTCTTGGTAGCTGCCGAATAAAAGGAGTAGTCCCTAAGCGAAGGATGTGATCTCCGCCAAATATCCTCTAGTCCACACTCGGCCAACCACTGTCGTCCTGCTGTCGTCAACGCACCCGTCTGCCCAAAGCGGTGCCCAGATCTGTCCAGCTCATTGTCCATTACCAAATTAAAATCACCCCCCACTAACACATCGCTATCGCGTGTCGCAAGTGCCGGGGCAATCGCCTGTTTCAGGAAGGATTCTTGCTGCGCATTGGGGGCATACAGAGAGGCAATGGTAAAGCAGTAGGCCCCCACCCATAGTCTAAGGGCCAGGAATCTTCCCTGCACCTCATGAATCTGTGCTTCCACTTCCCCAGAGAAGGTCTTCGAGAATAGTATCAGCACACCGGCATGTTTCGTGGGGGACGAGGACCAGAACTGTCTAGGAAACCACTTTGAGCGCATACGAAATGTGTCCCTAGCCAGCAGATGCGTTTCCTGTAAAAGGCAAATGTGGCTGCCAGAGCGCTCAAGCGTCGACAGGATCGCTAATCTCTTAGCCGGACTGTTAAGACCTCGGACATTCAAGCTTAGGCACTTAAGAGACATATGATCTAGTTTCAAAAGCCCTCATGGGGAGGGTCCACCGGGGGAGCCCGCACTCAGACCCATCCCCAGGCCACTCCGAACCAAGGTGCCCGGCAGCCAAGGCAATCTGTATACAAGATCCAGGGGAAGCACACCAACTTACAACCATAACGCACAACAGGTGCTCATAACTATAAAGTCCTCTATCACTCATCTCCTAAGAGGCAAAGTCTCAACAGGGGTAGCACAATCACTTAAGTCCGTCGTGTAGCATCCACCGACTCCGCCGCCCAGGTCCCATTGCAGAAGTCACGGAACCTGAATCACTGCGGCCCACTCCCAAGCCGTCGTCCCGGCCCTCCAGCCATTAAGCATATGTTCCAGCGGCCATGCTACTGAGTACTGATTGCCGCTCCTGGGCCTGCTCCGAAGCCGTCGGTCGCTGCTATTTCCTCTTCCTCTCCTTGCGCCGCCATCGTGGTCTATCCCGATCAGCTAAGACCGTGGATGCACCCTCTTCCTGGGTGTCTCCCTCCAAACGAAGAATCTTTCTTGCTTCCGGGACTGATTTCACCTGGCGGAGCTGTTCTTCCCAACGGAAAGTGAGGCGGAAAGGATGTCCCCAGGTGCTCCGTAATGGACTTAAATTTGCACCACCTCTGCAGAGTCCGCAGCGAGAGGTCTTTAAATAATTGGAGCGTGTGCCCTCGAAACTGGATCTGCGGGAGATTACAGGCCCTCTGTAAGATGCTTTCTTTAAGGCCATAATTATGAACACATGCCAAGATATCAGGTGGACGCTCTCCGGGTCCGCCGATGCGGTCTGCACGATGGACCCTGTCTAGTGTAATCTCCCGGGCACCCTCCAGGCCAAGCACAGAGTCAAACAGTGCCACCACAAATTTGCTGATATCGTCTTTCTCTGTTCCGAGTGGCACACCTCGGATGCGAATGTTATGCCGTTGCGACCTATTTTCCAAGTCTTCAACCACAGACTGGAGGAGCTCCTGCTGGTTACGAAGGCATATGACCTCTTGTTGCATGCCCGCCAACTCCTCGCCTCGAGAAATCTCACCATCCTCAACCTGGGCCACACGCTCGCCCAGAGACGTGACCTCCCTTCGTAGCTCTTTCACCTCTTGAAAAATGTCTCTATGAAGTTCCTGCAGGTCGCTCCGCAGCGAGTCAAACAATGAGGTAAGGAAACCTTTTGTGACCGGGGCCTCCCCATCCTCCTCCGTCTCTCCACGTGCTTCCGGAGACCGACCCACCGCTAAGCCCTCAGCCGATCTGCCCTGCACCCGGTGGGATCTGGTCAGCATGTCTCTAAACGACTGATCTCGTTTTGGCTTGGAAGACATCTTAGCCCCGAGTGCCTCTTTCTTCACGTCTAGAGCCTCTTCGCACAGCTCGGTATGGGACAAGTCGCCAGATCCTTCACTGTATATCCTGGGAACTCTGGGCGCCAATTTCTACTTCCAGCGCAGCCCAAAGTTCGTAGGCCCATAACATGCCCTAGGCTCCTTCTGCACTCGGGCTGGGCCACCGCGGGCCGACCGCACCGCCGATATGTGGTCCAACCCCTTAGCGCCCATCCAAGCCCCACCAACTCGGAGCAGGGGCGCTAGTATGTAGCGCCCTGTCGTGTCAGAGACCTCTAGCCCGCAGCAGCGCCGCAAAGAAGTGGCCGCCGCGGGCCACGGAGAGCCGCCTCACCTCCGCTCCGCGTCAGGACCACTGTCACTAGGGCCAGCACCCTCCGCTGCACCGTCGCGGGCCCAAGTAGCCCCTGCGTCACTCCAGGGTGCCGGACGGTCGCCGCACACCCAGCCGGCACACGCGGCACTGCCGCCACACGCCGCGGCCGATGACCGTAATCGCGGCCCAGGCCGCAGGGCCCAACACCGCCGGCGCTCTCCTTGGAGGGCAGTTCGACCCTCCCTCTAAGCGTCCGCTGCCTCTCGGCCCCTCTCAGCAATCCAGGAGGGCCCAGAGGTTCCAAAAAACGGGGCCGCAATGCTTTTATGGGGACCTGGGCGGCAGAGCTCAGATGGACGCGTCTGCTCACGCCACCATCTTGGCCACGCCCCCTCCCTCCTCCTTTTAAGTTCTTATCCTACTTACCTCATTCCTTATACCTCACTCATCAGTCCTCAGCTATCATTCCTGATTACTCACACCCCACTGCTCATCCTTCCCCCTTCTTCATTACTTTCCTAGTTAGCTTATTTCTCACTTCTCATTTCTTCACATCCCTCATGCTGCATCACTCAACCTATGTTTTAATGTTTCATCCCTCACCCCTTATTCCACAGCTGTCCCTCCACACCCCTTATCCCATCTCTTCACTTCCCACTCTTCATCACTTACTTGTCAGACTTCATTCCTCACTGCTCCTTCTTTGCTTAACCCTCACAGCTCAGACTTCCCCCTCTGAGAAATTAGTGACATGGATAAATGGTCATACCTTAAAATTAATACCACACTGTCCGTTTTAGGACATGTTGATCACCTACATCTGATGCCTCAGTTCTCTTTCCTCATTTCCTACCCTCTTGCTCTCACTCCTTTTTCTTTGCTTCTCATACTTTTTTTAATTGCCCTTCATTCCTCATTATTATCCATCACTCAGCAATGTTCAGCTCTGATATTTAACTCCTTATCCTTCAATTCTCAATTGTTAACTCTCATCCCTCACTTTTTATTACCCCTTTGTCCAATCTCACTGCTCAACCTTCACTTTTAATCTTTTATCTCATTCTCACTCACCTTCTCCTTAAGTCCTCATGACCCAATCCTCATCCCTTATTCCTTTCTCCTACTGCCCCATTAACTCACCCACTTCTCTCACTCTGCATCTCTCAGTGCACACTCTTGACCCGATGTCTTACTCTACAGCCCTAAACAAACACTGCTCACGCATCCTCTCTTCAACAGTGACACTGGACAGATTTTGGATTCCTAAAATGTCCACCACCCTGACCATTTTAGGGTATCCTTATCCCTCCCTCCTCATGACACAGTTCTGTATATTTACACCATATTTTTCACTCATCATTCCTCAATGTTTCCTCAATCTTCATCCCTCACTGAAGCCTCACCAATGAACCTTTAGTCCTCAGCCCTCACATTTCATCTTTTGTTCTTTACATTTCATCTCTCACTCCTCATCCATCATTCCTTACTTGTCACCCTTCAGCCGTGCAGTACCTAATCCCTTTTAAGACATCCTCATCCCTCAGTCATCAACCTTCATTCTTCAGCACTAATCCCCTAAACCTTACCTGTCATATTTAACTCCTCACTCTTCCGGCCTCATTTGCCACCCCCATTTCTTGTAACCCATCTTCCATGTCTCACCTTTAATCCCTCATTCCTTGGTAGTCACTCCTTATCTCTTGCACCTCATTCATCTTCCCTCACACTCCCTTTATTCTTCCTTACCTCTTACCCCTAATCACTGATTCTACATCTCTTGTGGTTCTCCTTTTCCTTTTGCTTTGGGTGATGAGTGAAATTGAAAAACTATGATGTCCTAAAATGTACACCACCTTATCCATTTTAGGACAGTCTAATCCCGCATGCCTCATGCCTCTTGCCTCTAATCTTATTCCTCATTCCTTATCACTCATCCCTATCTTCAATTTCCATTGTCCTCATGGCTGACTCATCACTCCTCATTCATCACCCTTTCCTCCTTAACCCTCACCCCACCTCCTTCCAAATATTGGGAAAACAGCATAATACACTATGGCCCTCATAACAACCCTGGCGGTCGGTGTTAAAGCGGCGGTAAAACCGCCAACAGGCTGGCGGTAAAAAAAAATGGAATCACGACCATGGCGGAAACCGCCAACATAGACAGCCACTTTAACATTCCGACCGCCATGGCGGTACAAACAAATACAGCGGCGGTCACCGCCAACAGACAGACGGAAGACAATGTACCGCCCACACTACTATGACAGGCCAATCCGCCACCTTTTCCGGGGCACATTCAACGCGAATAAAAACACGGCGGAGACAGGACTTGGAAGGGAAAACACTCACCTCTACACAACCCACGAGGAACCAGGACGCCATGGAGCCTGAACTCCAAATGCTCCCTGCGATAGTATTCCTGCTCCTCTACCAGGAGCACGAAAGACGGCGGTGACGACCATGGTGAGTACTGCACCTACAACACAGGGGAGGGGGGAGGGACACACACACGCAACACCCCCACCCCCACCCTCACCCACAACAACATACACTCCAATACATGCTGCAACATTACATTTACACCCCCCAACCCCCTTTCAAGAACGCAAGGACAAAAGAAAATGAGTTGAACGATTTTAATCAATAAAAATCCATTAGTCAAAACCTTATATACAGTATAAACAATTATGTACACCAACCAATCAAGTCCGGGTAGTGCACCATTCATAGTCCGTGGACCACTGGGCCCAAAATGCATGGGCGAGGCCCACACTAGATACCAGACTCGAAACGGAGAGAACACTGCTGGGGCATCAGATCAACATGAAACAGGCACCTCAGGGGGAAGGGTACGGGGGGCAACTCAGCCGGATGAGTGCACGACGCCAGCTCCACGTGAGGGCTCCATGCCCATTGATGTATCCTGGGAGTACAAAGCCACATTCTCTCAAGTCTCTCCAGTGGGTGGGTTGCCCACTGCTTTATCATGGGGAGTGCAAAGCCACAGTCTTTCAAGTCTCTCCAGTGGGTTGGTTGCCCACTGCTTTATCCTGGGGAGTGCAAAGCCACAGTATCACAAGTGGATGCCTTTCTCCATTGGTTCTGGAGGGGGCTTTGTGCCCAGAGTGCTTCATCCTGCCAAGGACTGAGGTAGTGGATGTGATTCTCCACTGGTTCTGGAGGGGGCTTTGTGCCCAGAGTGCTTCATCCTGCCAAGGACTGAGGTAGTGGATGCCTTTCTCCACTGGTTCTGAAGGGGGCTTTGTGCCCAGAGTGCTTCATCCTGCCAAGGACTGAGGTAGTGGATGTGATTCTCCACTGGTTCTAGAGAGGGCTTTGTGCCCAGAGTGCTTCATCCTGCCAAGGACTGAGGTAGTGGATGTGATTCTCCACTTGTTCTGGAGGGGGCTTTGTGCCCAGAGTGCTTCATCCTGCCAAGGACTGAGGTAGTGGATACCTTTCTCCACTGGTTCTGGAGGGGGCTTTGTGCCCAGAGTGCTTCATCCTGCCAAGGACTGAGGTAGTGGATGCCTTTCTCCACTGGTTCTGGAGGGGGCTTTGTGCCCAGAGTGCTTCATCCTGCCAAGGACTGAGGTAGTGGATGTGATTCTCCACTGGTTCTGGAGGGGGCTTTGTGCCCGGAGTGCTTCATCCTGCCAAGGACTGAGGCAGTGGATGCCTTTCTCCACTGGTTCTGGAGGGGGCTTTGTGCCCAGAGTGCTTCATCCAGCCAAGGACTCAGGTAGTGGATGTGACACTCCACTGATGGTGGTGCAACATGCAAGCTGCCCATGCTCCTGGAACTGACCACCAGCCTCGTACAACTGACCACTGGGGATGGCAGCCATGTTTGCGGTGGTGCCACTGGCTCAGGATGTTGCGCGGCCGGTGTCAGTAGTGGCGGTGCTGGTGGTGGGCTCACTGACGGCGGTGCTGGTGAAGGGCTCAGTGTTTGGGGTGCTGGCGGCAGTGTCAGTAGCGGCGGTGCTGGTGGTGGGTTCACTGACTGCCGCGCTGGTGGCGGTGTCAGTAGCGGCGGTGCTGGTGGGGGGCTCACTGACGGCGGTGCTGGTGAAGGACTCAGTGTCTGGGGTGCTGGCGGCGGCGTCAGTAGCAGCGGTGCTGGTGGCGGGCTTACTGACGGCAGTGCTGGTGTAGGGCTCAGTATCTGGGTTGCTGGCGGTGGTGTCTGTGGTGGCAGTGCAGGTGGCAGTGGCGGTCTTGTCCACCATACAGGTTGGCATCGACGTGGACCTGCCTTTGATTTTCAGGCCCTTCCCCACCTTGGATGGTGGTGCAACTGTCTTGCCACTTTCAATTTTTGTCTTGACTGAGCCCTTGGTAGCAGTGGTTTGGCATTCTCCCTCCGGGATGTGGGCAACTTTTTCTGTTTTGGAGGTGGTGGAATGTCCTTGCCCTCGCTCCTTGGGACACTGGCAGCACTGTTGCTTGGCGCACTCAAAAATCCCGTTATTGCTGGCACCACTGTGCCCGGTGATGTGGTGGCTGAGGTGCTGGGTTAGGACCTGGAAAGGCGGGCCCTAGGGGACAGACGGGGGGGGAGGTGTAGGGAAGAGGTCAACATTTGATAGGAATTTTTTTTAGACACACTGGGACGGGTAGATGGAGGGGGTATGGGAGTGGAGGAATAGGTAGTGGTTGTAGGAGGTGTTCGTTTGGTGACTTTGGGTGAAGGTGCATGGGCTGTAGGCTGTTGTGAGGTGGATGGCTGTTGGGTGGGTGTGTGACTGCGTTTGTGTACTTTGGGAGGAGGGCTCACAGACACACTGGGAGAGGACTCAGGGGATGTATGAATGGTAGTGGGGGTGGTGATTGCACGTGAGCGGTGTGTGGTGATGGGCGTGCTGATGATGGAGGTAGTGGCTGAGGATGCAGTGCATGCAGGTGTGAGTGGAGACGAGACTGGGAGGGAGGAGGGAGACGTGGAGGAGGGGGACACAGTGGAGGCAGTGGATGTTGGTATGTGTGCGTGGGTATGATGCTTGTGTGAGTGTCTGTGGGTTGTGTGGTGCTTATGTTTGCCTGAGCCACCCTTGTGTGTTGAGGTGTGTGCATGCTGGTCTGATGGTGTGCTTGGGATAGGCTGAGGTACAGGGGATTGGGTCTGGGTGGAGAAAGTTGGAGGGGGAGGCTGGACACAGGGACAATGGCTGCCATCAGTGCTGAGGACAGAGCCTGAAATGCTCTCTGTTGGGCAGCCTGGCCAGAATGAATGCCCTCCAGGTATGCATTTGTTTGCTGCAACTGCCTCTCTACACCCTGGATGGCATTCAGAATGGTAGACTGGCCAACAGTGAGGGATCTCAGGAGGTCAATGGCCTCCTCACTGAGGGCAGCAGGGCTGACTGGGGCAGGGCCTGAGGTGCCTGGGGTGAAGGAGATGCCCACCCTCCTGGGTGAGCAGCCAAGGGACACACGCTGAGGGGCTACTGGGAGGGCAGTGCTGGTAGGGGGGGTGGCGGCTGTACCTGTTGATGCGGTGGGCACAGAGGAGCCCGCCACCGCAAGGGAGCTCCCATCAGAGGAGTAGTCGGTGTCGCTGGTCTCTGCTCCTGTCCCCGCCGTGGAGCTCCAGTCGCCCTCCGTCCCACTGGTGACTTCAGACTCCGTTGTCTTGCCCTCCAGGGCCATGTGGGATGCAGCTCCCTCCTGCTCCGGTGGCACTGCTCCTCCGCCTGATGATGCTAATGCACAGAAGAATAGGGAGACCACAAAAAGGGCGGGGGAAGAAAGAAGAAAGACATATCCAGTGCATGCAATACCGCTACCGTTGGCGGACACTACAGACACAGCAGCCCTCTGCACTACGCTATGTACTTAGAGTTCCCTAATTAATCACAGGGACATGGGGTACAAGGCCTATGCCCGATTGCTGCACACATGAAGGTCACAGGAGCCTGACTAGGTGTAGATGGCTCTTACCACTGGTGGGGTTGGGGTGCCACATAGCCTGCCTCACAAAGGGTCCTTGCCTACAAAGCTTGCCCTGGCCTAGGGGAACCCACTGCCCACCTCCCTCAACCAGACACCTCCTAATGTGCGCAGAGTCAGCTGAATGAGATTGTACTCACCCCCTTGTGGCTGGTGTGATGCCCTCAAGCACCCATCCAACTCCGGATACGCCACCGCCAGGATCCGGAACATCAGGGGGGTCATGGTGCGACGGTCACCCCACGCACGTTGGGAGACAATCCCCAGCTCGGCCTCCGCCGTCTTCTTGCTCCAGTGGCAAATGTCCTCCCATCTTTTACGGCAGTGGGTGCTCCGTCTGTGGTGGACCCCCAGGGTCCGGACGTCCTTGGTGATGGCACGCCAAATATCCTTGTTCTGGTGGGCGCTGACCTAGAGGAATAGTACAGTGGAAAAGGAAAAACTTTAACCGTCCAGACCGTCACAGTCATTTGTCCACGTTCCCACCCTTGCCCTGACGCACATACACTCACTGTCCGCTCATGCAGGCCTCAGTCCTCCCCCGTATCTTCCATCCACACCGCTCCAAACAGGCATTGCCCATACAACATGCTC
Organism: Pleurodeles waltl; assembly: GCF_031143425.1. Lineage (NCBI taxonomy): Eukaryota > Metazoa > Chordata > Amphibia > Caudata > Salamandridae > Pleurodeles > Pleurodeles waltl. Next base: position 58,939,333 of record NC_090441.1, read on the forward strand.
ACAGTGTACTCCCCTGTTTGTCTGGAGGACCGTAGAGTAGCGTGTACTGGGAAGGACCCCATCCACTAACTTCTCCAACTCCTCCGAAGTGAAGGCAGGGGCCCTTTCCCCAGACACATAGAGCCATCGTCGCTTCCAGACTGAGGTCACAGCAGCACTTGCAGTGTAGGCCCTCTCCTGTCGAAGGTCAGGTATCAAGTGAGTGAACAGAGTGAAAATGGCAGTCACGTCCGCGGCGGTGCATACCATCACCGCCGGCGTACATCGTCATTGGCTCCTGGGACCCATAGGGCCCAATGTTAACCAATGCAGGATTGTGCTGCGGTCTTCGACCGCCTACCGCGACGGTGTACAACGCCAGCGCAGTTACCTCATATCCCCTTGTCCCACATTACAGGTCAGGCAGCCGCCATTTCAGGGGGCCACATGGCATTATTTTTAATGCGTCACACATATCTAGGCCTTGCATACACACAGAGACAGGCACATAGCGGATTGACAAATGTGTGCAATAAATTCTTTTTTACTACCTCAGTGTTGCCTGACTCTGTGCTCGCTGTTCTCGTCCATAGGGCACGTCCGCTGGGGCAGATGAGGAGATGGCGGCATCCTCCGGTGTACGGACCACTGGTGGACCTGTCAACAATGGGAGACATGTAATAGTCACCTACAGACTTGATCGTGCCACAATCCAGGAACTGTTTGCCCAGTTGGAGCCAGACCTGATTTCAGCTATCCCCCATCCCACAGGAATCCCCCCTCTAGTGCAGGTCCTGTCAGTACTCCATTTCCTGGCAAGTGGGTCTTTTCAAACTACAGTGTCCATAGCATCAGGGATGTCCCAGCCTATGTTCTCAAACGTGTTGTCCAGAGTGTTGTCTGCCCTGCTTAAACACATGCGCAGCTACATCGTTTTCCCTCAGGTGGAGGATTTGCCTACAGTGAGAAGTGACTTCTATGCCATGGGACATAACCCCAACATCATAGGTGCCATTGATGGGACACATGTGGCCATGGTACCCCCCGCAGGAGTGAACAGGTGTACAGAAACTGGAAGAGCTATCATTCAATGAATGTGCAGATGGTGTGTTTGGCCGACCAGTACATCTCCCATGTGAATGCCAAGTTTCCTGGCTCAGTGCATGACGCTTACATTCTGAGGAATAGCAGTATCCCTTATGTGATGGGGCAACTCCAGAGGCACTTGTCCTCACGTGGCTAATACGTGAGGACAAGGACCCTATACCCTGTGAATAGTTGTCTGGGTCTGGGGTTGTCCCTAAGGGTTAATGTGCGTCTAACAGTTGTCCCTCGACATTTGCAGGTGACTCTGGGTACCCCAACCTGTCATGGCTACTGACCCCAGTGAGAAATCCCAGGACAAGGGCAGAGGAACGCTACAATGAGGCACATGGGCGAACTAGGAGGTTTATAGAAAGGACATTCGGCCTCCTGAAGGCCAGGTTCCGGTGCCTCCATATGACCGGTGGTTCTCTGTACTACTCACCAAAGAAGGTGTGCCAGATCATCATGGCCTGCTATATGCTGCACAATTTGGCTTTGCGACAGCGGGTGCCTTTTCTGCAGAATGATGGTCCAGAAGGAGGTCTTATGGCAGCTGTGGAGCCTGTGGACGGTGAAGAAGAGGAGGCAGAAGAAGAGGATATCGACAACAGAAACAACGTGATCCAGCAATACTTCCAGTGAGACACAGGTAAGAAGACATCACTGCCTCCTACATCTCATACAATTGTTAGACCTATAATATGTCTGTCACTTTCACCCAGTGTATGGACTCTGACCTGTCACTTTGCCTTTCCATTTCACAGATGTGGGTCCCACTGTGTGACCTCTGCTATGTTACATCATGGACTAGAGCTGTGTGACATAGGTATGTTGACAATACAATGGACATTGCTATTTTCCTCAGTTATTGCAAATTCTCATTTGTGAACGCACAGACTGACTCCAGATTGTTTTGTGATTCAAGGGTGTTTATTTAAGTGCAAATTAGTGGAGGAGGTTGTAAAATGGTCCGAGGAATGTCAATGGCAGAGTCCAGTTATTAGTCTCACAGGTGCATTGTCCACAGGGGCATAGGAAGTGGAGCTAGGGCAGATTAAGGATGGACAGGGTGACGAAGACGGACAGAAGGATGACATTCAGGGTGGTCTCATTTCTTGGTGGGGGTCTTGGCATTGTTCTCTGTCTTTGTCCTGGATCTCAAGGACTGTTTGCGGGGTGGTTCTCCATCTGCAGGGGGTGGGGTGCTGGTGTCGTGGTCCTGTGGCGATTCCTCCTGTCCACCAGCGTCTGCGGAGGGGGTGGGCAGTTCATCGCCCAGGCTAGTGTCAGGGGCCCCTTGTTGTGCCACAGTGTCCCTCCTGGTGTTCACAAGGTCCTTCAGCACCCCTACAATGGTGATCAGGGTGGTGTTGAAGGACTTGAGTTCCTCCCTAATCCCCAAATACTGTTCCTCCTAAAGCCCCTGGGTCTCCTGAAACTTGGCCAGTACCGTTGCCATCGTCTCCTGGGAATGATGGTACGCTCCCATGATGTTGGAGACAGCCTCGTGGAGAGTGGGTTCCCTGGGCCTGTCCTCCCACTGTCGCACAGCAGTCCTGACAGCTCCCCGGTTTTCCTGTTCCTCTGTCCCCTGAACCGTGTGCTCACTGCCACTGCCCCCAGGTCCCTGCTGTTCTTGGGTTTGTGGGTTTGCCTGGGTTCCCTGGAGTGGTGGACACACTGCTGCTTGATGTGTCCTGGGGACAGAGGTATGGGCCCGCTGGGTGGGTGCTGTGCTGGTGCTTTCTGAGGGGGAGGCTCTGTGGTGGCATGTGCCAGTGTGTGGGGAACCGACCGTCCTGAGGTCCCAGATGGGCCGGGCTGGTCATATAGATCCAGTTGGACAGAGCTGCTGTCATCACTGTGGGCCTCTTCTGTGAGGGAGTGGAAATGCCTGGAACCTCCTGTCCGGTGACGTTGGGTAGGGGTCCTACAGGGGTGTAAAGGCATGATTATTGCATGTGTGTGTGCCATGTGTGCAATGGGTGGGTGACCCTGTACCCCAGTGCTTACATTCTTGTGTAGGACCTTGTGTGATAATTGTTTTGGGGTCTGTGTGGGTATCTGTTGACATGCTTTGGTGATGGGTGTCCATGATTTGTTGTTGCGTGCAGGGCTTGGTGTTGGGATGGGTGGTTTGTGATAGTGGGACATATGTGAGGTGTTGGAGTGATGGGGGTGAGGGTGAGGGTATGTGATAGCATGCAGGTAGGGTGGGGGATATGGTAGTAAAGATTTGACTTACCAGAGTCCATTCCTCCTGCTACTCCTGCCAGGCCCTCAGGATGCAGTATAGCCAAGACCTGCTCCTCCCATGTTGTTAGTTGTGGGGGAGGAGGTAGGGGTCCGCTGCCAGTCCTCTGAACTGCAATCTGGTGTCTTGAGACCACGGAACGCACCTTCCCCCTTAGGTCGTTCCACCTCTTCCTGATGTCATCCTGTGTTCTGGATGCTGTCCACACTGCGTTGACCCTGTCCACGAATCTGCGCCATAGCTCCATCTTCCAAGCTATGGAGGTGTGCTGCACCTGTGATCCGAATAGCTGTGGCTCTACCAGGATGATTTCCTCCACCATGACCCTAAGCTCCTCCTCAGAGAACCTGGGGTGTCTTTGCAGTGCCATGGGGTGGTATGGGTGATGTGTGAGGTGGTGTGTGTTGTGATGTGTGAGGGGATGTGTTTGTGTGTGTTGTGTGAGGTGTGTGGATGTTGTGTGAGTGATGGTGTTGTGTGCCTGTGGATGCTAGTTTGTTGATGGTGGTGTCTCTCTCTGGCCTTCTAACGCAATTCTAGTTGTAAGGGTTTGTGGGTGATATGGGTGTGTGTTTTATATTGTATTGGGTGTGTGGGAGTGGTGTGTGTATGTGTATCAGGTGTGTGTATTTGGAATTGTCCAATGTGGTTGTGTTTTGTAAATGTGTGTGTATTTTGAGCGCGGCGATGTGTACCGCCAATGTAATACCGCGGCTGAAAAACCGCTGTGTGGATTCGTGGGTCATGCTAGTGTGGGCGTATTCCTGTTGGTTTGACGGAGGTTTTGTTATCGCCAGTTTATCACTGACCTTTGGTGTGGCGGACTTGTGTGGGTGTCTAGATTTTGGCGGATTCCGAGCTGTGGGTCGTAATAGCTGTAGCGGAATTCCGCCGCCGCAGCGGTGTGTTGGCGGTCTTCTGCACGGCGGTAAGTGGGATTTACCGCCAATGTTGTAATGAGAGCCTATATTTCAGAAATATATTGTACTACAGCGTATTTCCAATTTTGAACATTTTTAATTCATAAAAAAGTCTATGCAGTGCTGCAGTGATACCTAGAAATTATTGTGCTACTTACTATTTTTTTTAAATAAAAACATTTCTTCAAAACAAAGCATTTCTGCTAGGTACTATCATGATATTCCCTAAACTTGTTTTAAAAATATGTAAAAAATATATTAACATTTTCCCTACCTATTACAACTTTAATAAAATGATAATAGGTAGCAAACAACAATAAAACCTACTAGTAACCTTTATCTAGAGCCCTTACCTAAAACACAGCCAAATGGTATCAAAAACAAAATGGCTGCCTATGAATTTTGTAAAGCCAGCCATTAACCAATCATATGCTGCCTTGTCATCGCCATGTTCCATGCTATTCAGAAAAGTTACACTGGTCTACCAGTGCACAAAATATAATAACGGGCTATCAGTAGTATTGTTTTGCATAACCCTTACATCCCTTCTTCTTCACTCCTCATTCTTTACTTCACTTCTAGCATTCTTAGTGTCCAATTAAATGTTGGCAGAGGCAGAGAGGGATGGTGGTTCCTGCCAATGCTTGAAATGCCCACCGGGCTGGTAGACATTTTAAATTTTGGCAGTCAGCACCCCTGTCAGGGCAACAGAGTAATTTACTCATCACCCTGACAGAAGGTGGGCAGACCGCCAAAATATAAATGAGGCCCTAATTTCCCTTCTTCTGGATCTCACTTTTTTTCCTCCGTGACGCATGGTGTCACATGGGCAACACAATACTCAAGTCAGATGCACAAAGCAATGCAAAGCCACCATGCATGGCCCTGCATTGCTTGGTAACTCTGGAGAAATGCAAGGTAGCACAATTTGCTGTTTTTTTTGTTACCCCACACACCATAATCTACAGTCCTGCTATATTTCAACTACATCCAGATGTCACAACACACTTTGCCACTGTAAACCACTCCACTATATACCACTCCACTTAATCATATTCCACTGTATACTACACCAATGTACACTAGTCCACCCAATGCCATTCAACTCTTTGGCACTCCACTCCATGCCATTCCATTGTACGCCACTCCACTATTCTATATTCCACACTACAACACTCCACTCTGCACTATTACACTGTACGCAACTCCATTATACACCACTACACTGTATGGTATTACACTCTACCCTATTCCACTGTACGCTACTCCACTATATGCTATTCCACTCCATACCACTACACTCTGCACTATTCCAATGTATGCCATGCCACTGTACAACACTCCACTGTACTCCATTCCACTGTATGCCATTCCAATGTATGCTACTCCTCTCTCCAGCAGTCCACTCTATGCTATTCCACTGTATGCTACTCAAATCTACGCCACTCCACTGTATGGTATTCCACTCTACCCCACTTCACTGGGTGCCAGACCAGTCTACGCCGCTCCACTGTAAATTAAATCCTATAATTACCCGTACCTCCCTTTACCTCTCCCCACCTTTCAGCACTATAATCACCTTTATCTCCTTTTACCTGTAACTGTACTTAAAAAAAATGTTATTTTTTTAAAACATACTTGCGTGGTAAAGTACTGTGTGGTAAAGGTAGAAATACTTACCTGTGTGGTACTTACCTGCATGGTAAACCTAAGATTGATAATTAATGCATGGCAATGAAGCTCCAACGCACCAAGCAGAGGCAAGAGCTGGGCTCCAAGAACAGTCACATGCTCATTTATGAGTAGATGACAGTATCCGGGTCAGGGGCTTGTGCGAACATTTGACATCATTCTCCTACAGGAGACCTGACTGGCCGGCCCTGTACATATACAAGGCTTTATGAACTTTTTAATGCCAGCTGTGAAAAAGGCCTAATATGGCCATCTCTTTGGTGGGCTGTCAACGTATGTCTCTATAGTGAACATAGCCTCTGCCATGGTCTTGGGTATCAAATCTCCTGATCGCAGTACAATTAAGTTCACCTTCTCAGCGGACAATAATTAACTCAAAGTGGTCATAGGCATAGTAATGCCTATGTCTACCGGAAAAAAAGAAATCAAAGGCCTCCAGGCAGCTGGTACAAGATCTTTAGAGGATTACAGAGGAGGAGGGAACCTTTGACTTTGTTCTCTCTGGGGACTTCACTCTGAATTTAATGGGCTGTTCTTCGACTGACGTCTTAATAGCCCAGTCTGCACACTGGGATGTCCCGGTGCAAGGCAGGAAGCAACGAGGAGCTTCAAACAAAACTGAAGGGTGACTGTTGGAGGATCTCGAACACCTAACTTCAGGCTACTGAATGTCAGGTTTATAGGAAATTACCCAGCGGCTGCCACATATCACTCCTCCAGAACCAGCTCAGCGTTGGATTACACCTTCATTACTCTTCTGTTATTCCAACATGTATGTGCATGCTGGATCAACAACAGATCTGACAGTGACCACCTCCCCAAAGAGGTGATTTTCTCAACCGCGCTATCTGCTTCGAGTCAAATAAGGGAGGCACTGGGCTCTATGTACACCTACACCATTAACTGCAAGTGGATCACATCCTCCCCGGACATCGTCAGGGATTTTACCCTGGTTGCAACTGCTATGCATTGTACTTGATGTGTGGTAAAGTATGCTTCCTTCTTTTATATTCGGTTAATATTTGGCACAATCATTTTAATGTATTCATTTTAGTCCATATCATGTACCTTCGGGGTATGTGATTTTAATTTTAATATCTAATATTAATTTTAAAGCAAATCAGCATAACTAAAATGCATGTCATTTTCATTTTAAAATGGGTCATATTCATTTAAACATGGTCTGTGTTCATTTTAATATGTGCTTTATTCATTGCAATGCATGCCACATTTATCTTGCATGGGTTCTTATTTTTTTCAGAACTTTTTCATGGATCATATTAATTTCAAGAGGTTTCATACTCATTTAAAAGTGGTTCATATTCCTTTTAAAATGTGTCATATTCCTTTCAATGAATGTCATATTTATTTCAATGGAGGTTATATTCACATTAACACTTGACATATTGATTTCAGCATGGATCATACACATGTTAACATATGATATAATTATTTCAATACATGTCATATTCATTTTGATGTGTATCATCAATTTCGGAGCATGCCATATTCATTTTAACCCCTTCGCTGCCAGGCCTTTTCCCCTCCTGTGCTGAGCCTTTTCTCTGCTATTTGGGGCAGTTTGCGCTTAGGCCCTCATAACTTTTTCCCCACATAAGCTACCCATGCCAAATTGGCCAATTTCTTTTCAACATCCTTGGGATTCTAGAGGTACCTAGACTTTGTGGGTTTCCCTAAAGGAGATCAAGAAATTGGCTAAAATACTGCACAAATTTCATTAAAAAAAAAAAAAATGGGAAAAAGGGCTGCAGAAGAAGGCTTGTGGTTTTTTCCCTGAAAATGGCATCAACAAAGGGTTTGCGGTGATAAAACTACCATCTACCCAGCTTTCAGGAACAGGCAGACTTGAATCAGAAAACCCAATTTTTCAACACAATTTTGGCATTTTACTGGGACATACCCCATTTTTACTTTTTTTTTGTGCTTTCAGCCTCTTTCCAGTTAGTGACAGAAATGGGTGTGAAACCAATGCTGGATCCCAGAAAGCTAAACATTTCTGAAAAGTAGACAAGATACTGAATTCAGCAAGATGTCTCATTTATCGGTATAGATGAGACAATGCTGGGTGGTAGAAAGTTTGAGGATTCATGCAGATTCCGTAAGGTTCCATCACAAAAAATGTGGGAAAATGTGTGATTTCCTGCAAAGTTGGAGGTTTGCAGGGCATTGTGGGTAAGAAAATGGTGGGGGTTGCATGTGAAGCACACCACCCTGGAACTACCCAGATGTTTAGTTTTCAGATGTGTCTAGGTCTTGTGGATTTTTCTACATGGCAGCGTCCCAAAGTCCATAAAGTGCAGCCCTCACCATTCCAAGTGGGACGATTTTGAGAGTTAGCCAAGCTCTCATGGCCCAAATGTAAAACCAAAACCCACAATAATCAAATGTCCTCTTGCTTGCCGTGGGATAAGATGTTTTAGTGTGTGGGGGGAAAGCTGAAAGACTGTTATCCCCTTCAGTTGGGGTGGGAGCATAACCAGGCCCATACTGGTTTGTAGCCACCACCCTACTATTTTTTGTTTTTAATTCCCTGTCATCTAGTAGACTTTGTCGCCCCCGGGCTGTGGATCGGGAGTAATTGCCCCATCTGCCAACTGGTGTGCAGAACAACTTTGGCCTCATTTATTTGGGGTGGGGGTATGGCCATACCCCCACGCTCTTATTTTGAAAAGAAAAATCCTCCCTGGTCTCTGGTTGGCTTTCTGCCCCCCTTGGGGGGCAAATGGGCCTTCCACAAATAGGCCAATCTGCCCCCAAGGGGAGCAGTAATGGCCTAAAACAAATTTGCCCGCCCAAGGGAGCGATCCTTGCCTAAGTGGTCGCTACCCTTGCGTGAAATTGGTGCAAAAAAGAAATCCTTGGTGCCTAGTGGTTTCTGCCCCCCTCAGGGGCAGATCAGCCAAATACAAATAAGCCGATCTGCCCCCAAGGAGGGCAGAAATGTCCTAAAATAAATTTGACCCCCCAGGGGAACGACCCTTGAATAAGGGGTCGCTCCCCTTGCGTGAAATTGACTCAAAAAAATAAAGATCCCTGGTGTCTAGTGATTTCTGCCCCCCTTGGGGGAAGATTGGCCTAATAAAAATAGGCTGATCTGCCCCCAAGTGGGGCAGAAATGGCCTAAATACAATTTGCCACCCCAGGGGAGCGACCTTTGCCTAAGGGGTCACTCCCCGCCTCAAAAAAAAAAAAAAAAAAAGATCCCTGGCGCCCAGAGGGTTCTGCCTCCCCTGGGGGTAGATCGGCCCAAAACCAATAGGCCCATCTGCCCCCAGGGGGCAGAAATGGCCTAAAATAATGTTGCCCCCCCGGGGAGCAACCCTTGCCTAAGTGGTGGCTCCCCTTGCATGAAATTCACCTTAAAAAAACTCCCTGGTGTCTAGTGGTGTCTACCCCCCTTGGGGGCAGATTGGACTAATAAAAATAGGCTGCTCTGCCCCCAAATGGGGCAGAAATGGCCTAAATACAATTTGCCCCCCCAGGGGAGCGACCCTTGCCTAAGGGGTCGCTCCCCTTGGGTGAAATTCACCTTAAAAAAAAACCTCCCTGGTGTCTAGAGGTGTCTGCCCCCCTTGGGGGCAGATTGGCCTCATAAAAATAGGCCGATCCGCCCCCAAGGGGGGCAGATTGGCCTCATAAAAATAGGCCGATCCGCCCCCAAGGGGGGCAGAAATGGCCAAAACATAATTTGCTCCCTAGGGGAGTGACCCTTGCCTAAGGGGTCGTTCCCTACCTCTAAAGAAAAAAAAAGATCCCTGGTGCCAAGAGGTTTCTGCCCCCCGAGGGTAGATCGGCCTAAAACCAATAGGCCGATCTGCCCCCTAGGGGGGCAGAAAAGGCCTTGAAAAAAATTGCACCCTTGGGGAGCGACCCATGCCCAAGGGGTCGCTCCCCTTATGCCAATTTCCTTTTACAAAAAAAATCCCTGGTGTCTAGTGGGCATTTCAGTAGCCAGATCGCTTCACAATCTGGCTTCTGAAATGCTCTGAGAGACTTCAAAGGGAAGGAAATTCCTTTCCTTCCCTTTGAAGCCTCTCAGGCCCCCACCACATGATCGGAAGGGAAATGCCTTGCATTTCTCTTCCGATCGCACTGGAAATGGGAGGTGGCCTCTGATGAGGTCAGCGCGCTGACGTCATCAGATGTCACTGTGGGGGTTCGGGGGGCTCGGGGGTGGAAGGGGAAGGGCTTCCCCTTCCATCCCTGCCGGTGGGGGGGAGAAGCCCACTGAGGGAGCGCTAGTGCTCCCTCTGAGCTCATGTGCCAGGACGTAATGGTTTCCTCCTCGGCACATGAGCACTGTGTCAGGGCGTAACCATTACGCCCCCGGCAGAGAAGGGGTTAACAAGTGTCATTGTAATTTTAGTGTTTATCATGTGGATTTTAACATATGTTGAATTAATTTCAATGTTTCTCATATTCATATCAGCACATTTCATATTTAGCTTAGCATGTGTCATATTCCTTTCAGTGGATGTTGCATTCATATTAAAACGTTTTACATTAATTTTAACAAAATTCACATCCATTTCAACACCTATAATAATACTTCCAATATGTATCATGGGACTTTGAGGGCAAGGCATATTCATTTTGATAAATATCATGTTCCTTTCAACCTTACTCATATTCATTTTAAATTCATATCAAATTCATTTTAATGAAGCTCATAGACATATCAGTACATCACATTCATTTTAACATGTGCCATATTCCTTTCAATCAATGTTGTATTTGTTTCAATGGATGTCATAATCATATTATCATTTGTCATTAATTTGATCATGCATCATATCTGTTTTAACCTATGTCATATCCATTGCAATATGTGTCATATTAATTTCAGTGCATGCCGTATTCGTTTTGATGAATATCATGGGAATCTCAGTGTTCGTCATGTTCCCTTTAAGGCATGTCAAATTCATTTCAATGGGGTTTATATTATTTTCAACACAAGTCATATTCATTTTAAATCAACTCATGTTCATTTCTGTATATCTCATATTCACTCTGATCTTGGTAATGCTCACTTCAACGCAATTCCTAGTCGTTGCAATATGTGTAATGTCCATTTTAAAGTATGTGATATTATTTTCAGTGTACAATATATTATTTTCCGAATACAATTTTCACTGCTGTAACTGATATTCATTTCAATCTGTCATATTCATTTCAACTTATATCATATTCGTCTTGGCACATCAGTCCTTTAAAAAAAGTCTCATTCTTTTTTATGGATATTGATTTAATTTCAGTGCTTGTTTTACCGTTTACAGTGAGTGTCATATTCATTTCAGTATAACATATATATTTCAGTATATCTCATCACTAAGTAGCATATTCGCTCTACAATGTTTTATATTTGTTCTGGTACAAGTCAGATTCATTCTGCCAGGTATCATAATTATTTTGACAGATATTACATTAATTCTTATATATGTCATATTCATTTTGAAGCACACTATGCATTTAAGGAGGTGCCGTAAATAGATTTCTGTCATTTTGACGTGAATGGCTTCCGATACTTCCTTGCTACTGTTATTAGGATTGTACTACATATGAAGGCCAAAGTGAATGAAAAGCAATCATTGTTATTATTCTAAAAATTTTGATAATTTTTTTCTAGTGCCCATTATTCATGTCCTCCACATATTAGTTTGTGTGGCTAACTGCTAGGGCAATTTTTCATTTTGTTGCACAGGGGTGCATAACAAAGATGTTTTTTGTTTGACTTTTTGGTCAGTTTTAATTTGTGAACCAAAGAGTATGCAAAGAAAACTCATGTAGATTAAGATGTATTCTATTTTTTATGTATTTGTTTGTAGCAGTGGTTCTTAACCTTTCATCTGGGGACATCTGGGGGTCCCCAAGGCTTACTTTGAAGGGTCAACGACTGCTTGGAAAATTAAATAATGTTACCAGATAAATAAAAAATGAACAATTACAAATGTTCCAAATGTTCTGTAAATGTGAAATTTTTTAATGATTTAGTGGGGGCCCCTGGGTGAGGGTCCACAGAAGCCAAAAGGTTCATATCCACTAGCTTATAGGTTTCCGTTAGCAAGTGACCATAAATGGGTCTTTCAGTTGTTCATGTAACAAATCTAAAACTTTATATATGTAATCTAGTTTAATTTTTGGGCTTTCTTGCTATTTTCAGTAGTATTGTGCTACAAGATATAATTAATTTGAAAACGCTTATAACTTAGGGCCTCATTATGGGTTTGACGGATGGGAAAGCCTATCCGCCAAACTTCCGACAGGGTGGCCGCCGCCTTCGTGTCGACCACCCCGCCGGACCTATTAGGAGTTTCCCGCTAGGTCGGCGGTTGGAAACTATGGTTCTGCCAGAGAGCCTAGCGGGAAGCAGGCTAAAGCCGGCGGCAGAGCTATAGCCCTCAGGGTACACCAGCACACCTGCAAAGTTCACTGTCTGCAAGGCAGACAGTGGAAATTGCGACAGTGCTGGGCAGGGGGACTCCTGCACTGCCAATGCCAAGTGCATGGGCAGTACAGGGTCCCACTTGTATCCCCCTGCACCTGTTCTCTGCCAGCCTTTTCATGGCGCTAAAACAACTATGAAAAGGCTGGCGGAGAATAAGGTCATAATCCACAGGGCAGTGCTGCCCTGGTGGATTATGGTCTCCGCCACCACCACACTGTCAGGATCATTGATCCTGGTGGCACTTGGCAGAACCCTGGCGGTCTGACCGCAAGGGTCTTTATGTGGTGGTCGGTCCTGACCACCACTGCGAGGAGCCTCGTAATGAGGATTTTAATATATACTTACTCTACTTACCTGCAGTACCCCACAGAATCATCTGCAGCCCCTATTATGTATAACTGCAAAATGTAATAAAATTCTAGCTGACAGTTTTTGTGGTGTGCGAAGTACAAAAACCTATGGAAAATGCTTTGTATTTGAAGTCCATTGTCAGACCCCCCTTTTTTTTCTTTGCAGCCCCTGACCAATCACCGCTAACCATTCAGTCCTTCCAAAATGAAACAGGGTCACCAAGGGGCATATTTATACTTGTTTTGCCCTGAATTTGCATCTTTTTTATACGCAAATTCAGTGCAAAACTAACTCCATATTTATAGTTTGGTGCTAGACCTGTCTAGTGCCAAATTTATGGAGTTAAAGTCATTTTTTGGACGTGGAAACCTACTTTGCGTCGATGAGATGCAAAGTAGGTGTTCCCGTCCAAAAAATGACTCTAAGGCCTGAGCGCCTTATTTATCCTCTCGTGCAAAAATAACGCACGGGCGAGGAAGGGTCAAAAAATGGTGCAAAGCTTGCTTTGCACCATTTTTTAATGCCTGGGTCAGGACAGGCGTTAGGGGACCTGTGGGCCTATTTCCATGGTGGAACACCACGGAATAAACCCACAGGTGCCCTCCCCAGGGACACCCCCAACCACACCAGAGAGACAGCAGAGGATGGGGGACCCCATCCCAGGTAAGTAAAGGTAAGTACAGCTAAAGTATTTTTTTTTAAAGTGCCATGGTGGCCCTGAAATGGGCCCCCCTACATGGCAGTGGTTGCAATGGCCATGCCCAGGGGCCCTTGTCCCCTGTGCTGGCCACTGGGGTGGTGGGCATGACTCCTGTCTTTTCTAATACAGGAGTCATGTGGTATGGATGGTTTTGCATCAGAAAATGACTCTAGGCAGGTTTGAGTCATTTTATTTTACTCTAACCTGCCTAACGTCATTTTTTGGTGCAAAACCCCCTTCTTTCATACCGCCAGCCCCACCTGACTAATGGTGCAAGCCAGCGCTAAACTTGGCCATTCATGTTTGTGCTATGCAGAGGCCAATGTATTTGGAATGCTTTTATGACCCACTGATAGGCACTCTGAGAAATGCACCCTTCTATTCAGCCTAAACTCCACAGCTCACAATCGTGGACCATCCATAAACTGAACTCACAACTACATAGGAGCGAGTCTTTTCACATCATGCTCTAAAAATGAGTAACATGTATGGAAAACTACAGAAACATACCATACTGAAAAAGCAAATACTCTTAGGGAATGCAAGAGTAAATAAAACATGAAATGTAAAGAGGAACAACATCACCCTTCCCAGGCTGCGGTGGCAGCAGTGGCGTTGTTGGGTCCCTGCTCTACCAGCTTATGCACTGGTTTGATTTTAAAATGCTAACTCCTCTAGGCTGGTAACATGCACAGAAAAGTAGGCAATGGACCAAGTAACAGGCAGCACAATTAGGTTTCATGTCTCAATGACTGGAGCACCACTGTTTTATAGAGGTTGTAATCCACAGGTATACTTATCTTGCTAGAAGCCCTCGTGTTTGTAATGACATTCTCCAGGGGATCTTTTACAGCTGCTTTTATGGCATGCAACACTTGCTACACTTCGGTGCTTAGAATCACAAGTGCAGTCGCACAGGTGTAGAAGTACAGTCTAAGCATCATGACAAAAGACGAGATTGGTGCAGCACTGGAGAGTGCAGCAGGGGCTTGCTTTTGCTACCACTTTGCAACTACTTGACACTGGAGCTGAATACCATTCGCTTGCCCAATGTTTACTGTCTAGTTTGTACTAAAATGAAACCTATATTATTGACACGAGTAAACAAAGAGGTACTGCTGCAAATGCCTATATCTTCACGTATAAGGCTACAATTAAATATTTGTTTTTTTCTTCCCCTATTTTGCAGCTGAAATTAAACATAGAATATGACCATTAAAATATGCCCAGCTTGAACCTTCCAATGTCAGCTTTTTTCCTGACAGAATGATGGTTCTTGAGTGCAGGAACATAATTCATCTAGGGCAGTGTGCCCTGAGAAACGATAAACAAATGGGAGATATGCATATTCATAGTGCTTTGTCACCCTGGGTATTTAGTTACAAATATGTAATGAGTAATGACTTCATATGTCCTGGTTGCTGCATCTGGAACATGGGAAAATGGAGGACGGTGGAAAATCAGATGTTTACTTAGTGTGATCTGGAGAAGATGGTTAGGGACCCCATTTGGATGTTTAGGATGTAATTATCTTATAGGCATAATTACTTTCTTAGAGGGAATCCCCCAAAACCCTGTGAAATGTCATACTCAGCAAGTAGACCATGTTTTTTAGCACCCCCCCAAGAAATACGTGGAAAACGCGAAATTCTTTTAGGCAATTGTTTCATAATTGTACTTTACAAAGCCCACAAAGGAGGTCAGTGAGGCAGGACATTGACAGATGGGGAACCAGCCCCACAAAGAAACCAAACTTCCACAGCGACGCTATTAACTGTGCCACATAATAGTGATAGCTGTGAAAATGAATAGGCCTGACTGAAGCAGAGAACAAATCAACTACTCTTCTCTCCGGGGAGGAGGTCAGTTGTGTCAGATGATAAGCCCAAGTATACCACAGAATGATCCAAAATGCACTAGCTAATGAGAATAACTTTAGTGGAGTATACTCATTTTTGTTTGAGGGAATAAGAGAGAAGCCCAAATATGCAACAACATGAAAGCACATTTGTAAATGAAACGGCCCAACTCTTCCACTGAACAAGGCCCACTATGCTAGCAAATGATATTTAGTGTACCAAAGTATAATCCCCACTGTGCCAGGGAATGTGAGCATTAGATCAATAATGCTAGAGAGAATATACCCCATTGCACCTGAGAATAGGCCCCTGCTAAGCAAAAGCAATTGTTCACGTGTACATGATAATGAGATTCACTGTGACAATCAGTAATACCAGTTTTGTCAGATAACAACCTGTGTCAGAAAATTCTTCCACAAGTGTAAGAGAATTAGGGCCAGATGTAGCAAAGGTTTGCGAGTCGCAAATGGCCCGAATCGCTATTTGCGACTGCGCAAAATAGGAAATGGGATGCAAAAATCCCATTTCCGACTCGCAAAAAGCGATGCGAGCTGTTACCGACTCGCAAAATGTGCGACCCCATTTTGCGACCCGCAAATAGGAAGTCGCAATTTGCGAGTCGCAAACCATATGCAATTGCAACTCGCAAATTGCGACTAGTCGCAAAAAGCCCAGTTTGCATGTCCCATTTACCACTAACTCAGAGCAGGTGGTAATCATTACCAAAGTATAAAAGGAGACCCAGAAGGCATCTGGGTTACTCAAGATGGCGGAGATATACCTGATAGCAGTGAGGAGGAGAGTCCACGCAGCCCAGCAGAGGAGGAGGAGGAGCCAGAGACAGGAGAAGATTTACAGAACAAGGCAGACTCTTTTTCAGCAAACTGAGGAAGAGATCTACGACAAATACAGACTTAGCAGCGCAGCTATACTAGAATTAATTGAATTACTCAAACCACAGCTAGAACGCCAGACTCTGCGCGGCTGCGCCATCCCTACGCATGTGCAAGTGCTATGCTCACTGCACCTCTTGGCCTCGGGGAGCTATCAGGGGGTCATTGCTGTGGCAGGTGGGGTATCTCAAAGTGCACTATCAAGGTTCCTCAGGGCATTCCTAGATGCCATACTCACACACATGTCTCACTACATATACCTACCCAGGAATGAGGCAGAAATTAACAGCCCCAAGTTGGACTTTTACCGGATTGCCAACTTTCCCCATGTCATAGGGTGTGTAGATGGGACACATATTCAAATATGCCCTCCTGCAAACCTGGAATATCTGTTCCGCAACAGAAAGTGTACCCACTCACTCAATATTCAGGTTGTTTGTGACGCCCATTATGTCATCACTGACATTGTAGCAAAATTTCCAGGCAGTACTCATGACTCATACATTTTTAGGCACAGTGGGATACACCAACGCCTGGAACGTGGGGAGTTTGGAGACGGATACCTCCTAGGTAGAGCTGCATATACCTTGTAGACATACACACAGATCAATGTGCACACCAACCAGGACTTTCTAACAGTGTACTGTTTGTGCCCAACAGGTGACAGTGCATATGCACTACGGCCATGGATAATGACTCCGTACTTAACACCCAGCAATGAATGTGAGAGACGATACAACAGTGCACATAAGAGGACCAGGAACCTGATTGAACGCACCTTCGGACTGCTGAAAGCACAGTTCAGATGCCTCCACCGAAGTGGAGGTGCCCTCCAGTATACCCCCATTACGGCATTCAAAATTGTTGTCGCATGCGCTATCCTGCACAATATTGCCACCCGACGTGGGCTACCTCTCACCCCTGCAGACCCAGATTCTGAGGATGAAGAGCAAGAGCAATGTTATGATGTGGCTCGCGGCTACGATGTGCGATTGTTGCCGCGAGCCTAGAATGTTAGCGGTGATTCTTCCGCCCGGCAGTTGCTTGCTGACCGGGGAAGAAGACACCGCGTTAGAGGAGAGCTCCGTGAATAAAAGCTTACCGCATTACTACGACGCTGTTTCCTGCCGTCATTACACTTTTGGCGACGAGGATGTCAGCAAGCAGATTGCTTTCCTCTTAACGCGGATGCCGCGAACGTTGCATTGTGATCCGCTTTTGTTGTGGGATCAAAGACGCGGTATAACGACTGGCGTTTTATGCCTTCCCAGCGATAGTTTAATCAACGAGAGTATTTATAAGTTGCAGTCCGGCTGGGATTTGGCGACACGACTGCATCGGCCTCGGTAATGTCAGCGCTGTTGATTTGCTGTCATGGCAACGTCGTGTTGACGTCATAGAAAACTGGTGGCGGCCATCTTAGAGAGTTGGGAATACTCTCTTTCAATTGCTTTGCGCATACGTCGAACTACTATGTGTTGTGGCGGCCATCTTAGAGTGTTGGGAAAACTTCAATCAAAATAGATTTTGGCCACGACGAACTGCATGGACAAGTATCTTCTACGGTGATAGGCACACCTGTAATCTGCTGTTTGCTACATTGTGTTATTCTGGAAAATACCTGGAACATTGATTTGGGTGTTTTTTTTTTTTTTAGTTTCTTTGGAACGTACCGTCAAATTTGTGTTTTACAGAGACTGAGCACAGGTTCACACAATGGAAATGTCAACTGCTGCTGTGCACTCTCCACCTTTATTTTTGGTGCAATCTGGAAATCCGCCAATACTTTGGGAGGAGTGGATAGACATATTTGATAATTACCTTGAAGCCTTAGACGGGTTAGGATTCTCGTCAAGTAGGAAAAAAGCTATCTTACTTAGTTCCCTAGGCAATGAAGGTCAGCATGTCTTCAAGTACTTGCCTAAAGCTGTTGATCAGTCTGGTCAACCCATAGATGATGTATTTTTAGAAGCAAGGCGGAGACTAGAAATAAGGTTTGCCAAGACTGAGAATGTAGTCATGCAAAGATTTAAGTTTTACACACAACCTCAAAGGGATGGTGAATCTGTGGACGAGTTTGTCACTCGTTTAAGAGAGCTTTCAATCAAATGCAGATTTGGGGCGATGACAGAGGAGTTGATTCGGGACCAGCTCATAGTGCAGTGTAGGAGTAAGAAAATGCAGGAAAGATTGTGGGCAGTGAAGGATCCCAAGCTGAAGGATGCTATAGAAATTGTAAAGGTGGTTGAGGAGTCAGAGTTTTGTATGAAACAAATGGAGAGGAGAGAAGTTAAGGCTTCTGAAGAGGTATCTTCTGTTCAGGGTGATGTGGCTGTGACGAGTAAATCATCCTGGGAAAGACCTAGTGGATCTAAAAATGGGAGGTGCAACAAGTGTGGGAGCAGGTACCATACCTCTGAGTCCAAGAATTGCTTTGCCCTAGGGAAAGAGTGCCGAAGGTGCGGGCGCAAGGGGCATTTTGCGAGGGTATGTAGGGAAAAAGAGTATTCAAAGGGAAAGGTGGCCATGGTTGGTGATGTCTCAGGCGAAGTGACCGTTGGTGATAAATTCGGAAGGGTGTTGTGTGTTTCTGGGTTGGATGTAGCAGGGGTGAGAGCAGAAAGGATGCAGAGACCTAGGGCAGAATTTATGGTTAAGAATGTGTCTGTGGAGCTAATGGTGGATTCTGGCTCTTTATATACAATAGTTCCTAAGGATTTATTTTTCAAATTGTGGCCTTCAACAAGACTATTGCCAAAGGACATTAATCCTGGTGGGTATCAGGGCGAACAGATAGACATCATAGGTTATATGCTCACTGAAATAGGGTTCAAGGGGAGGAAGATCTTAGGCAAAGTGTATGTGGCAGAATCAGGTCCGCCTATTTTAGGTTGGCAACACCAGTACGATCTTCGCATAGTCATCAATCCGTGTGCCCCTAGTCAGGTAGCTGCAATCGAAGATGTTTCCCTTGCTAGTATACTGAATGGGGCTAAAGGGGTATTCAGAGAGGAGATGGGAGAGTTGAGAGATTATGTTCACGAGATTAGGTTGAAGCCCGGTGCTGTTCCTGTGCAGCACAAGGTTAGAAAGGTTCCAATCTCGGTGAGAGAGGGGGTAAAGGAACTCTTGAATGAAATGTTAGATAGTGGGGTGATTGAACCAGTGGAGGCCTCAGCATGGTTGTCACCTGTAGTAATTTCTAAAAAGAGAGATGGGAAGTTGAGGTTCTGTGTGGATTTGAGAGGGCTAAATCAGATGATTGTTACAGACAATTTTCCCTTGCCAAACATTAATGAATTGGTCCTACTGATGAAGGGTGCTAAGTACTTTTCAAAACTGGACTTGAAGCACGCATACCATCAGATTAGACTTCATCCTGATTCGAAGGGCCTCACTGCTTTCCTCACCATGGAGGGCACATTTCAGTTCACACGAATGCCGTTCGGTCTGGCGTCTGCCGCCAGTGTGTTCCAGAGGATGATGAACCAAATTTTCAAGGGGTTGGACAATATCTTGTTTTTCCAAGATGACATTCTAGTGTTTGGTGAAACTATTGAGAACCATAATATAACTTTGAAGATGTTATTGGACAGATTATTGCAATCTGGTTTGACTTGGCGCAGTGAGAAGTGTCAATTCTTGATGACAGAGGTGGAGTATCTTGGACACTCACTGTCGCAAGAAGGTGTAAAACCAAAAAAAGATCTGTTGGAGGCAATTAGGTCGGCTCCAGCACCCAAAGACAAGGATCAATTACGATCTTTTTTGGGATTGATTGAGTACTATTCCAAATTTGTAAAGAACTTTGCTAGCAAGACAGAATGCTTAAAAGTACTTTTGCGCAAAGGGGCTAGTTTTGTCTGGGGAGGAGAGCAATACCAATGTTTTCAGTTGATTAAGGATGATGTATGCAACGCTGGCATTTTAGTGCCTTTTGACACAAAGAGAAGAACAATAATCACGGTGGATGCGAGTGCTGTGGGCATTGGGGCCGTCTTATCTCAAATGCATGGGTCGGTGGAGAAGACGGTTGCCTTTGCTTGTCGGACTTTGTCTTCTGCTGAGAGACATTACGCTGTCATTGAGCGTGAAACTCTGGCTGCGGTGTGGGGTGTGGAATATTTTCGCACATATATATGGGGTAGTACCATCACATTGCGTTCTGATCATAAACCATTGCTGAAGATATTGTCACCAGGTGGGACTGGTAAAGGGTCAGCGAGATTGGCTAGGTTGGCGTCCCGTTTGCAAGAATTTAATTACGAGATTGAGTACATTCCAGGTTGGAAGAATGTGCAAGCGGACTGTCTTTCTCGTCTGGCTCTTGAGTGGCAGACAGTGGATGGTGACAATGTATTGGAGCATGAACAAGAGGGAGTCGTTGCGTCAGTGGGTGAGGTTATGCATTGGTGTAAAGGAGCAGTGAAGGAAATTGACTGGGATTTGGCTATGAAAGCAGATGATGTCTTGTTGCGGGTCGTAGATTTAATAAGGAAAGGCGGGAGGAGAGATAGTACTCTCCCGGTATCTGTACGGCCTTTCAATAAGGTTGTGGATGAGCTTTCTGAAGTTGATGGAAGAATGATCCTGCGGGGTGAAAGAGTTGTTCCGCCTATGGGGGTGCGCAAGCGCTTGTTTGATATTGCACATGAGGGTCATCTTGGTCAAACGATTACCAAGAGAAGGTTGAAAATGGAATTTTGGTGGCCTGGTATGGACGATGATGTGGTGAGATGGGTAGAAAGATGTTCTGAGTGCATTCAGAGTGAGAAACGGTTGAGAGTGGGAGAGCAGTCAGTTAGTGGAAATATAACTGATCCTGGCAAACCTTGGCATAGTGTTTGTTTGGACTTCATTGGACCTTTGTCTGGCATTGGCAGAGGAAGGAATTTTGCCTTGGTTATGGTGGATGTGTACTCCAAATGGCTTATTGTCAAGTTTATGGGAGAGGTTACGACATCTGCTACCATAAGTGTACTGAGAGAAATTTTCTCTGAGGAGGGTTTTCCGTCAGTGTTGATTACTGATAATGGCACACAATTAACGTCTGTGGAGATGAAAGGGTTTTTAAACTCGTGTGGCATAAGGCATGCCCGTACAGCGTTATACAATCCTCGTGCTAATGGTATTGTGGAACGAGCTAATCGCATGATTAAGAGTGGTCTGCAATTGGCTGTGGTAAATGATTTGGATGCTGGTTCGGTGATTTCAGAATTGGTGTGGGGATATCGAACTACAGAAAATACAACGTCGTGCAGAGTACCGTTTGTTGATATGAGGGGTAGGAAACCTGTCAGTAAACTCAGACCTGCATGGATGGAGAGATTGTTGGGTGGTGGTGGCGCATTCAATGGAGACTCAGCCAATGAGACAGGGGATGACAATGAGAGAATTAAACCAGGTGATTGGGTAAAAATCAAATCTGGTAGAGTGAGACAGGGGTTTAGCAAGTTCTTAGGTCCGTTTAGAGTTCTTCAGGTTCACAGGTGGCATGTTTTGCTTGATAATGGTCAACGTTGGAATTTCAGGCGTGTCGCAAAATTTTCCTCTGCGTTGGAGGGTGGATGTGCAAGGAGGGGTGATGATTGTAGTGGTTATATGTTGATGAAAGATGAAGATCTGAACGGTTCTAGTGGTGGCGAGAGGAAACAGTTTGATGGTGGAAATGGCGATGCTGCGGTTGGCAGGAGTGAAGTGATTATTGACGCTCCTGTTACCTGCTCAGATTCCATGGGAGCTTCTACTTGTGTTCCAAGTGTGGTGTCGCCTAGAACTGTGGGGTTTCCCAGGACTACTAGATGTAGGAGACCTCCAGTGTTCTTGAATGACTATGTTACTTAAAGCCTATTGTTAGGGTAATTACTTTGTGTATAGATTTTTCTTTGTTTTTAACTTGTTATCTATTATTTTGTTATAGTTTTTCCAGTTGTTATTTGTGGTTCCTTTTGTGGGTGTCAACGATGGGGGATGTGTTATGATGTGGCTCGCGGCTACGATGTGCGATCGTTGGCTCGAGCCTAGAATGTTAGCGGTGATTCTTCCGCCCGGCAGTTGCTTGCTGACCGGGGAAGAAGACACCGCGTTAGAGGAGAGCTCCGTGAATAAAAGCTTACCGCATTACTACAACGCTGTTTCCTGCCGTCATTACAAGCAACCACATCGCCATCATGGGGATCTGAGCATCGCAAATCAAGGCAGACTGAGACGGCAACACATCGCAAACCAATACTTTGGAAGGTACGTGTCAACTTCAACCATACTCACCTATTGACCAAAAACTCAATTTGTTTAGTGGAACAAAAAAACTATGTAATATGTGCAGAAATTGAACTATTTACAATGACAAACTGTGCAGGGAGTTCAGAAAGCCAACCATGCATGGGGCACATTGCCGTCATGTGCCCCAACATCAGGGACAGTGTTTAGTTTATGACCTACGTCGGCCTCTGCCAGCCTGGCTGGTCCCAGGTTGTTCAGCAGTGCTCTGCCACGTACTCCCACTCCGGAGCACCCTGGTGTCACCAGCAGAGACACTGCTCACAGTGGAGCCCTCTTCGCTGTCCTGTTGGGTGTCCCCTGCACCCCTGGACACATGCCGTGCCTCCATTAGATCGATCACATGGGTGATCCGGCCCAGGCCTCTTGCCACATCCCCTGCAAAGTGGCCCATTTCCACTTGGAGGCCGACTGTCCTTCTTGACAGCCCAGTGGTGTTGACTGCCAGTCTGCTAATTGATGAGGCCATCCTGTCCAGCCTCTGGAGCAGCTGGCGGTCCCTGCGCCGCCCACCCTCGCTCTGTGACAGCAGTCCAGCCACCAGTTTCCGCATGGACAGGGCTAGGTCCCCAGTGTTGTTGCCTATGACGTCCAATTGTGCATGGAGCTGCTGCATGCTGTTCTCATTGCTCCTTACAAAGCGGTGCAGAACCCCACTAATCCTCCCTAACATTTGGTTCTGCAGGCGCTGACCACGTAGCAGTTGTGCCTCGGTCATGGTGGTGGATGGACGCCCGGACTCTGCCTGCAGCCCTGCTCTCCTCAACCTGCGTCACCTGCGCAGCAGTGGATGCCCTGTGAGATGTACTGTGGCACTCCTGGCTGTTGCTGGTGCAGCCTCCGGAACCACTGTTGCAGCAGGTGTTGTCATCAAGGGGATGGTGTTGGTGGTGCAGGTGGGAGTGGTGGCAGCTCCTGTGCTTTCCTCATGGGGCTGGCTGACTGTTGGCACCTGGCTGCTGTGGCTGGTGGTGGGGCCTTGTGGGAGACCTGTGGGACATGGGGAACAGACTGTCAGTGTCTACTATCTGTTGCACACTTCCTAATAAACATTTGCCTATTGACTGCCTACTTGACTACATTGCCCATAATGCATCATTCTGGTGTTTGCTACCCTGAAATGGAGCTATCTTGGTTGTGCATTCCTCTGTGTACATGGTGGGTGGGGGTATGGCATTGATGGGGGTACAGGCATATCACATGGTACTCACCGGTTGATGTTGTGGGCTCAGAGTTGTCCAGATCTCCGAATCCTGTAACAGCCTCCTGCTCCAGGGTCTCCTCCACCCTTTCCTCCAGGGGTGTGGGTGGTGGTATGGATGATGGTCCCCCTCCTGTGCCTCTCATCTCCCGGAGCCTTTCTGCCACCCTCTCCTTGGTCCGGGAGCGGAGGTCATACCACCTCTTCTTTATTTCATCCACACTCCTGTGGCTGACCCCCAGGGAGTTCACCTTTTCCTGAATATCCAGCCAAATTTGTTTTTTAGTTGAGTATGGCACATTGAGGGCTGCCTTCCCAAAAAGATCATCATAGTGCTGACAGCATTCCTCTGTTAGCACCTCCAGCTCCTTCTCAGAAAATTTCAATTTCCTCTTTCTGGGAGTGTCTGCCATTGTTGCTGTAGCTCTGTTTGCAGTTCTGATGTTAAAAAGGGTGTGGTCCTCCCTCCTCCCAGGTGTATTAGTAAACTTCCTGGCTGTGATGTCATCATCATGTGCCAGGAAGTGTTTCCAGAGTGTTCTGGAGTGGTTTCTGGAGTGTTCTGCAGCACCTGCAATCAATTTACATGATAATCGCAATTTGCGACACCCACTCGCAAATTGCATGTCTGTTTTTTGCGCGGTCGCAAAAAGCGACCTCGCAGACAGCAGACTCGCTATCTGCGTTGCGACTCCGGGTGCGAGTCGCAAATTGTCCCCGGATATTGTACCTGCATTCCTATTAGCGACACGCATTTGCGAGTCGCACATTCTCGCAAATTGCGAGTCACTAATTTTTTTGTACCTACATCTTGCCCTAAGTTACCTCAGAGAGCTGTGCAAACTCTGCTAGGGGAAAATGGCACTCAATTCCCTCATAATCTCATGTTGTATTATCATTTTGTGTTATTACCTTTATGCCTCTGCTTTTATTCACAGCTGTTTTATCTTCTCTCAGACCTCAGGGACTTTGAGGGTCGGGGCCATAATGCAGTTTACTGCGCTGGGACTCTTAGGCCTGGCTCTTCAAGGACCATGGGATTCACACTGTATTTCCCTGTTGTGTTGGCCGAGTATTGCGCTTAGTCTCTGTTCAGTGCGTTGGTCTTGTGCTGCAGCCTGCCAGCATCTTGGTGTCTGGGGACAAATGGGAAAGAACGGAACATCATGTGAAGGTGTCTGAGAGGATCGAGAAGGTGTCACATTTGGGAGGTGAGGCTCTGCATGTATTTCTCAATCCATCACGGCTGACTTTTGATCTTAAGGGTCGTCATGTGCTGTGAAGAGCAGTCCTTGTGTCGCAGTGCTTCTGGGTACTTTTTTGTTTGGCATGTTATCACATCCTTGTATTCCTTTTAACCCTTTTAAAATCATTTTTGTTGTCTTCCTAGGCTCTACTTTGTGTGCTATTGGTATCCGCAACTACTGTTTGTTTTTTTGGCTGTTTCTTTAGGACGTGCTGTACATTTCTATAAGCAATTCTGGCTTCCAAAAGAGATTTACAGGTTTTTTGAACGACCCTTGCATGCCACACTCGTGAAAAGCGCTCTGTAGCTCCTGGGTCTTGTAAATTCAATGCAAAACCACATTATTAAAATAAACCACAAAACAGTACTCAACACAAAATATTTTGATCTGGGAAATTGGGTTGACTCCTTGGTCGCAATGTTTGAGAGCATAGTATGCCCTGGAATACTTGCCAGTAATTTCCATTACTCCGACTCCTGATGTCCTAATCCCAGTTCTTACAAAGCAACATTTGCTTCATCCAAAAGATAGGATTTACCAGATCTACCCTAAAAAATGCTGTTTGTTCCAAATACATATAACTCCTTTGTTGGAAAATGGGTTATTGGTAGGGCAGGTAGGTACCTACACCTAGCAACAAGCCACTAACCTCCACATAGGTACAGTTAGGTCTCAGTAAATTAATCCCAGCTCAACCCTTGGTAGCTTGGCAACGAGCGACATGGCTTAACTTAGGAGACAAAGTGTAAAGCATTCAAGTATCACACAACAGTAATTAAATAAAACACAGGAAACAGTTTAAAAATCCAAAACCAATTTATAAAAATAGCTTATATTTTTATCTTTAAAATGACACAAAAACGATTAAAATCGGTTCAGGGGAACCGGAGATATGAATTTTTAAAGTATTATTATTTTCTAGCGCATAGAAACAAAAAGCGCCAATCGGGTCATCTGGTTGCACCAGGACCGGGACAAAGTCAGACTTTCAGGCCGACCGCGATGGAGCCCTGCTCGGCTACAGGTCGCGGGAGGCCTCGGTTAAAAAGTTACCTTCTGACTTAGTCTTTATTTTGAAGTTTTTCTTCACCGGGACGAACCTGCCAGTTGGATCCGACCTCCTGGAGCCCTTGTCCGGATACGCGAAGTCGGTTTCCTCGGTGGTGATTTCTACCTTCGGACTTAGTCGTTTTTTCGAGATGAAAATCCTTCGACCGGGGTAAACCTGGATCTTGATCCGACGTCCGTGGAGCCCTTCTCGGATACGATGGCTGGAAGGTCCCGGTCAACTTTTTACGTTCGGACTTAGTCTCTTTTTCGGATGTTTTTCTTGACCGGGACGAACCACGAAGTCAGGCCGGGTCGCGGTTGAGGCAAGCCGGCTAGAATTTCCGCGTCGAGTCGGTCACTTTATGGAGCTTTTTTCTAAAATTTCTCCAATCTTTTCCAAACTTCTGGGGCTTCACCCAGATGTTCTTTTAAGGTTCTTTTGGGGTCCACAGCTCACCCCAAGGGTCCAGAAGATCTGTGATGGTCCTTGGGAAGTGCGGACTTCAACTCCCAGAGTGCACCTGGCGCAAACTCCTTTTTGGCCACTGGGCAGTGGTCAGCTGGTCACTTTTTCAGGAGTTGGTGCAGGGGACTCTGGTTAGCAATTTTTCACCTGTAGCAAACAGGGAGTCCCTCCTTGAACCAGTGGAAGCCAGGCAAAGTCCTTCTTGTGGTGAAGCCCAAGTGTGCAGCTGGTGCAGTCTTTCTGAGTGCAGGGTCCAGGTGCAGGCCAGGGATCCAGCAGGGCAGTCCTTCTTCTCCTTGTAGTTCTTTCTTCTTGAAATTTGGTGGGGATCTGAGGCGTGGGTGCAGGTCTGCCAGTTTTATCCTTGCTCCTGGGTGAAAAGCAGGGGGGCCCTGGTTCTCCAATCAGGGACAGGGTCGTCCCCCTGTGATGACCACTTCCTGGGAAGTGTGGCAAAAATCCATCCCAGAAGGCAACAGTCTCTAAAAATCCAACATGGATGAATCTGATTTTTGGAAGTTACATCTGGCTGAGCCCACCCACTGGTGTGGCTAAAAATCATAAACACACCCCTCTCCTGCCCTCTCCTAATCTAATCAAGGGGGCACCTAATTGTCTGGGGTTGCAGGATGTGGGGGTGTTGCTGGGTGCTGCAAATGTCCTTCTCTGCCTTTGAAGACCAGTTTGGCAGCCCTCCCCCTTCCTGCCTCACCATCTGCTGAGGGGAGATTCTCTCCCCCAAGCACATTCCTTTGTGTGAAGCCTGGCCACTTCACACCTCATCAAGGCAGCCTGGCAGAAGCTGCTGCAGGCTGGCCAATCAGAGCACAGCAGCAAAAACAATGCAGAGCTGAAATTGGCAACTTTTTAGGTAAAGTCTAAACTTTTTACCTGAACTAGTTATATTAAATCCAACAACTGGAAGTTGTAGGATGTATTACAACAATTAATTTGATACCAAATTCTTGGTATGCAACATTTAAGGAGACTTTAAAATTTAAAATAAAGTCTGCCCATTCTAGCCTATGAAGGCCATTTACTTCCATGAGGGAAAAACGAATTTGGCTGTTTTTACCTCACCAGGGCTTATAAATCTATTTTTATAAAGTCCCTGCTTATAGTTACATGGCACCCAGCCCTAGGGGCACATAGGGCACACCTTAGGGGTGACTTATATGTAAAAATAAGGTAGTTTAAGACTTTGGAAGTACCTTTAATTCCAAAGTCGAATTTGCATATAACTTTAATTTAAAAGCAGCCAGCAAGGCAGGCTTGCTTTTAAAATGACACTGGGCACCTCAGCAGTGCACCTAGGTGTGCACCACCTATGCTGTGGTCACTAAACCTACATGCCCTACCATATACTAGGGACTTATAGGTAGGTTAACTTAGCCAATTATAATTAGCCTAATTTGCATATCCATTTTACACAGAGCACAGGCCCTGGGACTGGTTAGCAGTACCCAGGGCACCATCAAAGTCAGGAAAACACCAGCAAAAAGAGGAAAATGGGGGCAAAAAGTTATGGGGCCTCTGCAATCAGCCCTGTTTTCTCACACATCCCCCCCCAGCCCACACGCCCAGGAGACTCAGCACAACCCTGGGAGAGTCTTCCTGGCTTGTTAGGCGAGGAAGACATTGAAGAAAACTAGCTGTCCCTTTGCAGGGCCTACTCTGCCTTATATCCTCCTGTCAGGGTCACTCCCTATGGGTAGTGAAGCCATGCCAACAGTAAAAGGACCCAACTCAAACTGAAACTTCCCTCTAGGGGGGTCTTCCTCCTTTCTCTCTGCCAACTTGGGTAGTTAGGTGCCCACCTCCCCTACTCCAAACTTTGCTAGGGCAACACCTAGCTTACCCAAAGAGGTCACCCAACACTTGAGCAACCCCACCATGACCAATAGGGTCAGGGGGCCTACTTTGCTATTGGCCCTGGGGTCTGCCTCCCAGGCCAAGTACAGTGCTGCCTGGAAGGCTAGCACCCAGCAGAGGCTACTGACAGCTGTCAGTACCCAGAACCACACCCTAAGCTCTCCACTGACAGGTGGATGAGCTGCTTTAGGGGCATCTTTGGGGTCCTGGCACCCCTCTTTCTGTCTAGAGTGGGGGGCTACCACCTCCTGTGGCAGACACCCTCCTTCCACTCTCCCTTCTGTCAGTGCAGGGGCAACACCTTGCATCTCGACAGCTGCCTGACTACTCAGGACTTCCTTGGGGTCAGGTGAGGCCTCACCAGTGCCAACTCTGGGCTCCCCCCTTACTGGGGCAGAGGGCCCTTGGCTCCCTGGAACTCTCTTTAAGAGTGGCCTACCCTTCCTTTTCTTCTTTCCTTTTCTTGGGGACCCCTGTCTCCTAACTGTAGGGACTGACTCCCCAGGACTTTGGGTTGGGGGGGCGCCATGGGTGACCACCCCATCTGTGACCAGACTCACCTCTGGGAGGTCATTGCCCAGGATACAATCTAGGGGGAGGTCAGCACTGACTACCACCCTAATCCAGTCAAGGATACCCTCCCTCTCTAGGGGCACTATGGCTACAGGTTTGGAGGTGACCTCCCCTGTGGCTATCCTGACTTTCTTTGTCTTTCCTGGGACATACATGTCTGGCGTCACTAACCGGTCACTCACTATAGTGTGACTGGCACAGGTGTCCCTCAGGCCAGTGGTAGGGATCCCATTCACTTGAATGTGGTGGAAGTGCCTACTCCCACCCTCAGGGATCACCAGCTTACCATCTGGTCCTGTCTCCCAGCACAATGCTAGGAGGACTTCATCATCTGAGGAATCCTCCTCTATGGCTACACTGGACAGCCCAGTGCTAACCACCTTCCTTGGACAGGCTGCATCTCCTCTGAAGTGACCTGTCTGCTGACAGTCAAAGCAAGCCCTACTGTCCAAGAGTTTTTTTAACCCTGGGTCTCCCTGTCTCTGCTTGTCAGAGTGGGAGTGGGATTTACTCTCCTCCTTCTTAGGGTTCTGGGGTACAGAGGGAGTCTCTGTGGTGGGCTTACCACCTCCCTCCTTAGGTTTTTGGGGACCTGTCCCCCCCTTCTTGGAGTCTCCCCCCTGGGACTTGACAACCACCCTGGTTCTCAACCACTCATCAGCTGCCTCCCCTAGCTCTCTAGGGTTGGTCTGCTTAGAGTCCACTAGATGCTGGCGTAACCTTTCTTGGGTACAATTGGTCAAGATGTGCTCTCTCATGATCAGATTGTATAACCCCTCATAAGTATCTACTTTGTTACCAATAATCCAGCCCTCTAGTGCCTTTAGTGAAATGTCCACAAAGTCAACCCAAGACTGGGTACTGACCTTCTGGGTGTCCCTGAACTTCATTCTATATTGCTCTGGGGTCAGACCAAACTTCTTGGCTAAGCACCTCTTCATACTAGGGTATGAATCTGCCTCCTCCCCCCTTAAGGTCAGAAGCCTATCCCTCCCTGAGTTGGGGACCAACTCCCACAAAAGGGAACCCCAGTATTGAGGCCTAACCCTTCTCATTTGGAGTGCCCTCTCAAAGGCCCCCAGCCACTTATCTATGTCATCCCCCTCTACATAAGCAGGAACAACCCCCTTGGGTAATCTGGGGCAAACTCCCCCACCCATGGACACCTCAGCTTCTTTATCGCTGCTTCCATCTCTTTTCTCTTTGTATGCCCACTTTTTCTTTTCTAGGGCCAGCTTCTCTGCTTCCAAAGCTATGTATGCTAGCTGGGCCTCCAGCTCTCTTTCTCTGATGGATAGGTTCTCTCCCCCTGAAAGGACCCCCTTCCCACCACTAGCTTTGGATCTGCCCCTAGTGACTGTATTTACTGAGGACCGTTCTTCCTCATCCTCACTTGGGCTCAGATGCCTTCCCTCCCCTGAGTGGTTAGAGCTTGCATCCTCCCTTCTTTCTCCCTCCTCTGGAGCTTCTTCTGACTCTACCTCTTGGGCCTCAGCCCATGCTGTCAGGGATGTGATCAGGATTTGCTTCCTGAGATCAGTGGTTGCAGGCAACCCTCTTTCAATACACAACCCCCTAAGCTGAACTACTGTCAGTGTGGGTAGGCTAGCCAGATCAAGCTCCATGGTTCCCTAGTTTTGTGTCAACAAAAACTTTTTGCAAAAATTGGAAACAAGAATTTAGAAAAATTACAAAAATTTAATAATTGAAATTAATCCAAATTAAAAAAAAACAATTTTTGCACTAGGACAATTTAAAGGATTTTTAATTTGTTTTACCTAAAACTGTAACGTGATATTGAACACAAGTACAGGATCCCGTCGCTGCTTCCAATTATGTTGGAAAATGGGTTATTGGTAGGGCAGGTAGGTACCTACACCTAGCAACAAGCCACTAACCTCCACATAGGTACAGTTAGGTCTCAGTAAATTAATCCCAGCTCAACCCTTGGTAGCTTGGCAACGAGCGACATGGCTTAACTTAGGAGACAAAGTGTAAAGCATTCAAGTATCACACAACAGTAATTAAATAAAACACAGGAAACAGTTTAAAAATCCAAAACCAATTTATAAAAATAGCTTATATTTTTATCTTTAAAATGACACAAAAACGATTAAAATCGGTTCAGGGGAACCGGAGATATGAATTTTTAAAGTATTATTATTTTCTAGCGCATAGAAACAAAAAGCGCCAATCGGGTCATCTGGTTGCACCAGGACCGGGACAAAGTCAGACTTTCAGGCCGACCGCGATGGAGCCCTGCTCGGCTACAGGTCGCGGGAGGCCTCGGTTAAAAAGTTACCTTCTGACTTAGTCTTTATTTTGAAGTTTTTCTTCACCGGGACGAACCTGCCAGTTGGATCCGACCTCCTGGAGCCCTTGTCCGGATACGCGAAGTCGGTTTCCTCGGTGGTGATTTCTACCTTCGGACTTAGTCGTTTTTTCGAGATGAAAATCCTTCGACCGGGGTAAACCTGGATCTTGATCCGACGTCCGTGGAGCCCTTCTCGGATACGATGGCTGGAAGGTCCCGGTCAACTTTTTACGTTCGGACTTAGTCTCTTTTTCGGATGTTTTTCTTGACCGGGACGAACCACGAAGTCAGGCCGGGTCGCGGTTGAGGCAAGCCGGCTAGAATTTCCGCGTCGAGTCGGTCACTTTATGGAGCTTTTTTCTAAAATTTCTCCAATCTTTTCCAAACTTCTGGGGCTTCACCCAGATGTTCTTTTAAGGTTCTTTTGGGGTCCACAGCTCACCCCAAGGGTCCAGAAGATCTGTGATGGTCCTTGGGAAGTGCGGACTTCAACTCCCAGAGTGCACCTGGCGCAAACTCCTTTTTGGCCACTGGGCAGTGGTCAGCTGGTCACTTTTTCAGGAGTTGGTGCAGGGGACTCTGGTTAGCAATTTTTCACCTGTAGCAAACAGGGAGTCCCTCCTTGAACCAGTGGAAGCCAGGCAAAGTCCTTCTTGTGGTGAAGCCCAAGTGTGCAGCTGGTGCAGTCTTTCTGAGTGCAGGGTCCAGGTGCAGGCCAGGGATCCAGCAGGGCAGTCCTTCTTCTCCTTGTAGTTCTTTCTTCTTGAAATTTGGTGGGGATCTGAGGCGTGGGTGCAGGTCTGCCAGTTTTATCCTTGCTCCTGGGTGAAAAGCAGGGGGGCCCTGGTTCTCCAATCAGGGACAGGGTCGTCCCCCTGTGATGACCACTTCCTGGGAAGTGTGGCAAAAATCCATCCCAGAAGGCAACAGTCTCTAAAAATCCAACATGGATGAATCTGATTTTTGGAGGTTACATCTGGCTGAGCCCACCCACTGGTGTGGCTAAAAATCATAAACACACCCCTCTCCTGCCCTCTCCTAATCTAATCAAGGGGGCACCTAATTGTCTGGGGTTGCAGGATGTGGGGGTGTTGCTGGGTGCTGCAAATGTCCTTCTCTGCCTTTGAAGACCAGTTTGGCAGCCCTCCCCCTTCCTGCCTCACCATCTGCTGAGGGGAGATTCTCTCCCCCAAGCACATTCCTTTGTGTGAAGCCTGGCCACTTCACACCTCATCAAGGCAGCCTGGCAGAAGCTGCTGCAGGCTGGCCAATCAGAGCACAGCAGCAAAAACAATGCAGAGCTGAAATTGGCAACTTTTTAGGTAAAGTCTAAACTTTTTACCTGAACTAGTTATATTAAATCCAACAACTGGAAGTTGTAGGATGTATTACAACAATTAATTTGATACCAAATTCTTGGTATGCAACATTTAAGGAGACTTTAAAATTTAAAATAAAGTCTGCCCATTCTAGCCTATGAAGGCCATTTACTTCCATGAGGGAAAAACGAATTTGGCTGTTTTTACCTCACCAGGGCTTATAAATCTATTTTTATAAAGTCCCTGCTTATAGTTACATGGCACCCAGCCCTAGGGGCACATAGGGCACACCTTAGGGGTGACTTATATGTAAAAATAAGGTAGTTTAAGACTTTGGAAGTACCTTTAATTCCAAAGTCGAATTTGCATATAACTTTAATTTAAAAGCAGCCAGCAAGGCAGGCTTGCTTTTAAAATGACACTGGGCACCTCAGCAGTGCACCTAGGTGTGCACCACCTATGCTGTGGTCACTAAACCTACATGCCCTACCATATACTAGGGACTTATAGGTAGGTTAACTTAGCCAATTATAATTAGCCTAATTTGCATATCCATTTTACACAGAGCACAGGCCCTGGGACTGGTTAGCAGTACCCAGGGCACCATCAAAGTCAGGAAAACACCAGCAAAAAGAGGAAAATGGGGGCAAAAAGTTATGGGGCCTCTGCAATCAGCCCTGTTTTCTCACATCCTTTCTCTAGCTTTTCTCTCTTCTTTTCTAAACTGGAACCCCCAATGGAGCACATCCTGAACTTCGAAGTAATCCCACTGTGCGTGTTTTTATTCACAAACAAAGTGGCAGGGGGGTGTAAGGGCGAGGAAGACTAAGGGGGATATCTCAGCCTCCGAAATATAAATTCCATTATATCCAATAGAATTTAGATTTCGGAGGACGGGATATCTGTCATCCTTGTGACAGAGTAATGACAATATCTAAATCAGGCCCCAAGACTCAGGGCCTCATTCTGACTTTGGCGGGTGGCGGAGGCTGCCCGCCAAAGTACCGCCGTCAGAATACCGCTGCGCGGTCAAAAGACCGCCGCAGTAATTCTGAGTTTCCCGCTGGGCTGGCGGGCGACCGCCAGAAGGCCGCCCGCCAGCCCAGCGGGAAACCCCCTTCCACGAGGATGCCGGCTCCGAATGGAGCCGGCGGAGTGGAAAGGGTGCGACGGGTGCAGTTGCACCCGTCGCGATTTTCAGTGTCTGCTATGCAGACACTAACAAATCTTGGTGGGGCCCTGTTAGGGGGCCCCACGACACCCGTTACCGCCAACCAGGTTCTGGCGGTCACAACCGCCAGAACCAGGCTGCCGGTAAGGGGGTCGGAATCCCCATGGCGGCGCTGCCTGCAGCGCCGCCATGGAGGATTCCTCAGGCCAGGGGAAAACCGGCGGGAAACCGCCGGTTTCCCTTTTCTGACCGCGGCTTTACCGCCGCGGTCAGAATTGGCCTGGATGCTCCGCCAGCCTGTTGGCGGTGCATCCGCGGTCCCCGGCCGCCATGGTCGTAATGACCCCCTCAGTGTAGTGAAGAATATTTGTCAGTACTCAGGGCATTACCTCGTTGTCTGTCTTTTTCGTTCTAGTCCATACAAAGTGAGGATGTTCCAAAGCACAAGAACACAACTGTAATCATCTGTAAAATAAGACACAGAAACATGGACAGCAGCAGTACATACTAGAACGTGAGAAACCAAAAATGAAGACATAAACCAGCCACACAGGCCCATGCAAAAGAGTAAAGGGAAGCCAAAAGGCCAACACCCAATGACAAGACCAAGCATCCAACCTCAAACATTAGTGGAAAGACATGCAACTCTGAACCGAGATCTGGTGCTGATCAGGAGCCAAACACACCCTAAGGGACTGACCCTAGAATCGATTAAGGCATACCGATGAGACAACTGACATGACCAAAAATTTGTCATCTGTAACCAGCCACACAGAGCCGAAGTGGAGGGCCCTCAAACCATTCCAGCAAGACGAAAGGGAAATAACGTACTGGAAGGCAGTAGACCTGGAAAAGGAGGGCCCTGTGTGCGGCCACAGTGAGCAACCTCATCATCTAGAGAGAAGAGCGATTTTGGGAAAGAAGGAAGGATCAGACCCTGTGATCGAAAAATGTTTTATAAGCAGGCACCTCTGCATGGACCTAGAGCAGGCTGAATTATCTTTGCTTCAAGGTAAAATCTGAGGGACACACCATAGGAAAATTCTTATCATGCCTAGCTGTGCTCCATCCAGGACAAAGAAACCAAAACAACACACACCAACTGTAAGAAACATATGTTCAATGGTCCTAGGGGCATGAATGAACACTCTTGCCACATTGTGAGCCCCAAATAAATATTATGCATGACCTTCTAGCCCTGGAATAGATGGATGACTGTCCCTTAACCCAAGAAAGATAAAACATTTGTCTGACTTGAAGAAAGCACAAACATCCTAGGTAACAAAAAAGGCATCCGATACTCTGATTAGGGCACACTAGGCTGTAAGTACCACTGACAACGGATGTAACCAGCAGATGTAGCCAAGGATCCAGACATCTTGAATAGAGAGCCACATGTGAACAACCATGGTGTGGAGTCCGAATCATTCAAGTACTAAACTTCCAAATAGAAAGAGTACTTTGGGAGCAATGTGGACCACAATGATGATGGGCTGGTTGCAAACAACTATGGTGGCTGGACAGCCAGGCCATGTCCGCAAGGTTGACAAAGGGGCACAAGAATGACCTCTGCTTCTTCCTCCCAGGCCTGCTATACTGTGGAGAATGAAACACTAATAATCTAAGTGAGTTTTAGCTAATCCCCCTCCGTCCCCCCGAAAAAAGTTGAAATAGGAGGGAGGAGGGAAGGCCCAGAATAACCCGAGACCCAAGAAAGACCAGCGCACAAACCCTCCCCTCAATCCCTTGCAGTGGGAAAAAGGCAAAGTAAATTGAAGAAGGCAACCATCTCCTTCACAGAACTGAAGCAGCGAAGGATGGTCTGAACTAGTCTGTGTAGCGACACAAAAACAGAAAGAAACGAAGGATTGGAAGAACTTCAACACCCAAGATGAGGACAATGCAAAACATTCCATGACATAATATCCCCTAAAGTTCTTCCATAGGAGAGAAAATTGCTGTCAGAGATCACCCGAATGTCAAAAGACAGAAATAAAGAATCTGCTTTGCTGCTGGTTAGTATTTATACTCAGAGGGGGGAGGAGCCAGAAATAGAGACTATCGGCCAGATGTACAAAGCATTTTTCAAGTCGCAAAGGGGCCGATTCGCAGAATCGGCCCGTTTGCGACTTGAAAAATGCTTTTTGGGATGTACAAAGCCCAAACTGCGATTTGGTAACTTGTTACCGAATCGCAGTTTGGGTTTTGCGATTCTGTATTAGGAACGGGCATGTCAAGGGCGTCCCTTCCTAATACCGAATCCAAATGGTATGTATGATTGTTTTGTGACAAAGAATATGGTCGCAAAACAATTGCAGTTAGCACCAGTTTCAAACTGTTGCTAACCCATTTGCAATTTTTTTTCAGAGCACTGGTCTGTGGGACCACTGCCTGCTCTGAAAAAATCTAAAGAAAACTTTTCATTTTTGTTTTTGAAATGCATCTTGTTTTCTTTTAAGGAAAACCGGCTGCATTTAAATATTTGTAAAAACTGCTTTATTTAAAAGCAGTCACAGACATGGTGATCTGCTGTCTCCAAATTGCGACCTACCTCATGAATATTCATGAGGTAGGTCATTTGCAACCCCATTGGGATTCGCAAACAGTGTAAAGTACACTGTTGTACATCCGGTTTTGCGACTCGCAAATTGCAAGTCTCTAAGACTCGCAGTTTGCGACTCGCAAAAACGTATCTTTGGACATGTGGCCGTATGAGCCTTATTTTGAGGTAAGCGGATGCGAGAAAACCTTCAAAAAGTGGCCAAGGACCTCTATGTGCCGTAAAGAGGGCAGAAAGGACAAACATCGAAATCTAACAAAGCCCCTGTGTATTATATTTTGTAAACAATTTAGAGTATGATTGGTAACTCCTGACTGGACGAGGCAAACCTAGCTTTCTAATGACTGGGATTGTACAGATAGATGAGGAGGAAAGGAGTTTGAATTTTCCTAAAACTGACACCTGCTGTGGGGATTTGTCCTTGGAAAATTTAAAAAATAAAGCGGAAAGGTTTGCCATGACATTGTGGCATTGCCGGTTGTCCAGTATTTCTTTCTTTCACTGAAAGTACTCTAACCATGTCAGTGGAAGCCCTCTTGGCAAGTAAAACTCTTTCCTCATGGCGAGTTTGTCATAATGCGGAGAGTGGGCTGTGACGGGGGAGAAAGAAGCAATGTCTCTTGTGTCCCCGTGGTTTGCCATCCACCAAATGTAAATAGAGCCCTAAGTCATACAAGTATAACATACAGCGTTATATGTACATGCTTCAACTCATCCATCAGAAAAGGGTTGTGAAAAAATATAATTCATATAAACTTGTTTAGAAGAAGGTCATGTCTCAATCGTTAGCTTTGTACTACAAATCCTAAATTAGAATCACTGTATATGCGCATTGTTCTTCTGTACTGTTTTTTACAGATTGTACCAAGAGATTGAGAAAGTCAGTAATCAACCAGATTCATAAAACATCTGCCATTTCACACATCAGCTCTTGTGGATAATGCTCAGAATTATGAAATGAACTCACTGTGTACCAACCAGTACATGGAGCTCTTTCATAGCCAGGTTCATAAATTTTCATTAGGCCAAAAAATATGGCGCATGTCTTCTTTACAAGGCAGTTTCACCTTTTTTCTCAGGACATTTTGTGGCATCTCTACGTACCCTACCCGGTATTAAAGCGATGTAACCTCAATAGAATGACTTCCCTTATTTGATCAGTACTGGAGGCATACCACTACTCACTTTAAGTACGAAATTGCCTAATTACTTAACAGTAACTTTTTTACTCTGAGTCCAAGTCTTCCTCTAACTCTATGAGAACTCTCGTCAAAGAGTAAATATCGTGACTAATACCAAAGAGGAAGTAATGGCACTGTAAACAGATGTACATATATATTGAATATGGTATGGGAAAGGACTGAACCCTGTGGGACCCTGCAGGAACAAAATCAGCCAAAATATAGCAATTTCTCTTTCCTGTAATTCCCATAAACCTGTTCAAAAGAAGGTCGTGCTAGGCTATCAGTGGACAGATCCAATGTGGTCATCAAAGAAGTGATTAACCTCTAAATACCTCTAATTGCTGTGTGAAAGTCCCTTCTGTAAACTTTTATAAACACTGATAGTTTTGAAATTGGTGCCCACGTAGACAGACAATTGACATCAGATGTTGACGACTTTGATAATGATTTCATCAAAGCAGGAGTATGTTATGCTGTGGAGTGAGCCTTGCTGGAAAGGTCCCTTAAAGATGCTGGCCTTTGGAAATCTGATTGTTAGTGATGCTTGACAGTTGTAATTCTATAATAATTTGTTCAGGTAAAGTGTAAGAAGAGGTCTAAAAAAATGTTACTGATTTAGAGAAGAGAATACGAATCTCTTTAAGTTTATGCTGGTGTTATTTTTAACATTTTAGCTCAAAAAGTATTGGAGTCATTCAGAAACATGTGAGTAGAAGTGTTGGAGGCTTTTGGAAATGCTATTGGAGACTCTTCAACCTTCCTGCTGTTGTGGTATTTTTGTACAAAAATAAGATATTGCAGCTCGGGCTGGAGAGTACGTAAAGTGACTCCTAGTTACACTGTTAGCATTCTAGTTTGCAACATTTACGTCCAAAGGACTAGGGGTTTATGTAAAGCAATTGGTGAATGCTTCCAAGTATCTGTTTGTTTCTAAGAAGCTATTTTGTCTATATTGTTATGTTTCATATTAATAATTAGAATATTTATCATTGTGGCAAAATCTAATATCAGTAATTGTTTAGCTGGTCTGCTGAAGACAAACATTTGGAAATAAACACAATGTATAATTATTTTTGCATTACCATACCTTCCAACCTATCTTCGTCAGTTTATCTTGCCTCCTTAAAAAAACGAGTAGTTTAAAGCAATTTAATACGTCTCTTCTTTCAAGATTTTAAGTTTTGTATTGCAATATGGGCCCAATGCGCTATCACACTTATGTAATGTAGAGTAAATAATGCAGGATTGTATTTTTTGGATGCTTTTTACCCGAGGCTTTGACAGAGCACCCCACACGACATCATGTATCCCGAAACTGGCTTAAATGCCATAGGCAAAGTGTGTAATGAGTCGATCTGTCTCTATTTCTTTCAACTATATAGAACCACACTCAATCGAACTCTGTGTGTTTGCTCCTTAAAGGGAAGAGTGAGAAAGGAATCCAAGAAGTATGTTTACCTAATTTTTAACAAAGTTACTTTATGATTACGGATTATGCTCAACATGGTCTTGTCGGAAAATGTCTTTAAATGAGTTTAAAACTAAAACAAAACAAACTATCAAAGCTTACAGTCTTGAAGCATGATCTTTGCTTTTTGTTTTAGAACCAAACTGTGGCAAATTTTGGGACTTATACTTCCCTGGCTTCTACAAAGATACTTAATGGTACTATCAGAATCTGGTACCAGTATTTATGTTACTGCCTCGACAATTTGAAACAAACTATGGAGGCCTGGTGTATGGTAGTACTAAAATATATTTGGTATGGGCTGCAAGGCTGGACCAGAATCTGTAACATTTTATGTATTTGTTCTGGGTGGATTTTGTTTTTTAAAGAAAATGTTATTTAAAACGTATGTGTAGAAAGTACTTGAAACATATGGTTGAGACAGCACACCTTCTAACAACTCCCCCACCCCCCAAGGCCGTTCTAACCAGATCTGAACAGCTTTTGTGACAGTTTTTGAGTGGTTGTTCACATTCTGCAATTTTGGAATAAGAATGGCAGCCAAAAGAGTGCCTGAAAGAACTTGCTTGCAGCAGTGCTGCATTGCTATAGAGAACATTGTACTGATTAGATGCTGCTGGTTTGCACCACTGTTTTTTGTAATTTAATTGCATGTGATTTAATCATTTTTGTACTGTTAGGCATTATAATATTTTTTAATCGAATATGCAAATCATTTTTAACTTAATTTAACTAATCTCTATAATAAACTAACACAACATGTTTCACAACATTTAGTTGTAATTGGGCTTTATGATGCTTTTGCAAAACAACTCAGGATGTGCATTGCTCTGGCTTGGGCCAGCTTTAATGGCTGTGGTGAATCAATGTTAAACCTTTGATATGGGGGAAATAGAGTATCCTGGCACTGGTGTTGTAGGTGATAGTGACTGGTTTTAACTGCTTGGCAAATTAGCTGTCCATTGTTCAGAGGGAAAAGCAGCAAGGATGAGGGCCCATTTTAGGGCGTCACTGAGTATTAGAGAGATGTCATGGCCCCAAGAGCAGCCAAAGAGGAGTGTCTTAGGGCTTAGGCAAGTTATTCCGATGTTGGAGCTCTGACATCTAAAGACCTACCTCTTTATCTGCAACGCTATTTAAGACATGGCTCAGATCTGCAGAACTTAAATGTCTTCAGTGTGATGTGGCAAATTATACAGACTAAGAATAGGACACCAATGATTCTAACATTATGTAAGGTTATTGGGAATCCTATTTCCCCTAGCAACTAATTTTACTCCCATGAGCGAGGTTGCATCCTGAAACATGTTGTCCGTAAACCACAGCAAAATCTTCCTTCTACGTAAAGGTAGCATTTGTATGATATCTGCACAGTGCCATGTTGTTCTTTGCCTTTCTCCCCTTTACAGATGAAGCTGACATTTAGGAGTTTTACATGATGAAGTGTTAGTATAAAATAGTTCTGTTGACAATGGTCACGTCTAGTATTGTTGACCATGTCTAAATGTCATTCCTATTGTGGCATCGTACTGACCATTTGAAGATACTATGAACATTGTTAAAAATGGGTAATTAACTTTTCATAATTGTCTTTCATTTCGGCATAATCATAATCAAGATAGTGTTGCTGATAATAAAGTATCATGACATTAGTCTGGT
Source organism: Pleurodeles waltl (assembly GCF_031143425.1). NCBI lineage: Eukaryota > Metazoa > Chordata > Amphibia > Caudata > Salamandridae > Pleurodeles > Pleurodeles waltl. The sequence goes on from NC_090441.1 coordinate 58,979,896, forward strand.
GTTGTTCACCATGTTTTTGTGGAGTCTGGTATTGTTAACAGAAGTGCATTATTAATCATGGTAAGCATTTGTAGGTTTGGTCATGCATTATTGGTCAAGAGTGCGCCTCCCCTTTAAATATTACTGCAGTGGAAGCACTCGATTGTGATTGATTATTGCTTACCAAGATCAGATGGTATTATTCATAATAGAGAAATGTAGCTATAGATTTTTTTGGGTCATCATGCTTGAGTTTTGTGAGTATCCATAGCTGAGTTTGATAATCATGTTAGAGTACTTCCGACCAAGCTTACATATCAACAACAGCAGCTCAGATTGGCACTGCATCAAGTCTTTTAACCATTGTTGAGTATTACAGATAATGGCTGACTAGTCTGGACAGTTATTAAGTCTTATTGGCACTAAAAACATTCTGCTTGCTGCAGTCCATGAAGGAATATTGCCTACTATGGGCAAGATATGATGTTTGTATTAAATGATAACACAGATTAGTGATGTTATCCACTATATTCGTAGTCTACAGTGGGCAGACATCTAATACCACATATAATGCCATTATCCGAATGCTGGCTGTCGTTGTACTGTTCAGAAAACAATATTTGTGCAAATCCTTGCAGAATAAATGTTTTTCAGATCTTGCTGTTTTGCGGCCTTTTACAGTGTAAATTCAATCTGCGACAATGGTCAACATTTTCAGAAGTTAGAGTTCATCTCCGACTTTCATTATTAGCAGCTTTTGTTCTTAACCAGTTCAACACATTTGTAAAGCTCAATGTACGCAAAGTAAAAGGTGACTGCAAAATCCATGGAAACATTATCTAGAAATAAAGATGTGCCCTTACAAATGGTTATTCTTTAGTGCCAACTGTGGTGTTACAAATCACAAAGTCAAGCACTGGGTCATTTATTTTTTTGCTTGGAATGCTAGGTTAGTTCTTTGGTCCTTTATTCAAACAGTTGCCTGTATGCTATATCATGTACATTAAGCCTCTTTTGCTACTGCATCAATTTCAGGTGCTCGCGAGCCCTTTATGTGATGACTCCATCTGCCTCAAGTAGAACCAACAGAAACAAAACTAGAAGCTGGCTTTGGAGTACGGCCAAACAGAACTGAATACAGAGCAATACAGAATACATAAGGAGAAACACAGAGGAGCGGCAAGGACACAAAGTACATAGAGGCAGAAGAAGAAGGCAAACATCACAGTCGGGGTGACTCTTACACCTTTGAAACACAATCATGCTCATTCTGCATGCGTCTCACTTCGTGGTGCACAGTCTCATTCATTGCAAGTCTCATTTTAGGAGCACAGCCTTACTCATTTGGCATGAGTACTAGGCCTGGGTGGAATTTCAGTTACGCCGGAGTAACCAGAATAATTTTGATAATTCTGCCTTACTCTGATATGGAATTACTGATAATAATGTGATTACACCGGCTTGCGTAGTTGAGAGTAATTTGGGGGGAAAAAATCCCACCATGCTTTTTGTGGTCAGTTGCATTTAGTGCTATTTCATAGTGCAAAATACATCTTTGTATCCATTGTGGACAAAGGGTGCATTTTGCACTAAGAATCTAGCGTTAAATGGCAGGAGTAAGTTGGGGGGACGTCCTAACCCAAGTCCTCATTTAGCAAGTGCAAGCAGCTGCTTGTGCTCGCTATTCATGTTCTGTTACATTTTCCACTATTTATTAGTGCAAAATACTTCCTCGCATCCATTGTGGATGTGAGGGGGCATGTTTGCAGTAAGTAAATAGTGCTAAATGCATAATTAGTCTTCTCACTTAATTCCGCAGATTCTCACAGAGCATTGGGGTAATTCCACATGCTTAAGCAACACAGAATTACATGAGTTATACCCACCCCAGTTGGTACCAGTCCTTGGTGTAGAGTAGCTCTCATTTGGTAAGATCCAACACTTTGGAGAACAACCACGCTCTTGGTTATCGGCTGTGTGCCCATTGATTTTAAGTCCAAGATTAGGGATTTTGGTACAAAAACCTTCCAATGTCACTCCTGCCAACGTTTGGCCTTGAAGTCTCTGGCAGGGCCTACTTAGGGCCAGGGATGGCCATGCATTTACCAGTAGAGTTGAAAGGAATTAATCAGCTAGTGGTCCAGGGCAGGATTTAAAAATGTATTTCATTTTGGAGTTATCAACAGGGATTTTGTGAGACTACATGAAGCTTATGGCGATGAATAAAGACAGTGATTGAACAAAAAGAGTAGTGGGAATCATCATCATCAATTTACCATGTCTAAACAGTGCCAGAAATATACAGAAAGAAAGGAGCCAGAAGGTCACCTACTTGGATCCCAGTTCAGAGGTTGAAAGTGAGGTTGAAAAAGACGTAGTTGGAACGTAGCCAATGGACCTCATATAAGGTTGTCATGGAAGACATGCCATCACAGGAGGGATAGCAACCTGGATTTAAGGAGTAATAGTTACATTTACAGTACAGTAAAATAAAGAGAAAAAAGTGAAAACCACAACATGAACATAAAGTGCACAATTATGAAGTCAAACTAGAAAAATTGAGGGCCAGATTTAGATTTTGGTGGTAACGGCCCTGCCGTTGCTTTTCCAACAGAAAACCCATCCGCTTACTAGGTGGCCCGCCAGCTGATGTAGATGTTGGCGGTCCCATAGCCGATAACCCTCCCGAGTCCCGCCGCCTCTGCCAGAACTTCCCAACCGCGTTGATGGCTCCATTGGAGAAAACGGCTGGCAGTGGGACTCCAGCCACAAGACCTTCTATTGCTGCTGCCACTGGACCACAGAGGAAACATGACCCTCCCATTGTCAGACTCAAAGGTAGGGAATCCGCATAGCCAGTCTACATGGTGTTGCCACTGCACATGAGCTCGGGACCACTGCAGTCATATGCATGTCATAGTAATTTTTAAAAAATACTGTGACATGCATATGTGAGGAATACAATTGTGTCACACATGGATGGGGACATACCGGTACAAGGCACATATTACTCACATACACAGATGTCATTTTGGTGTCAGTATTCCTTGCCAAATGAATGCTGGCACCACAGTGACATGACATTCACCCTTGTAAACTATGAGGGTCATTTTGACCCTGGCGGTACATGACCGCCAGGGCTAAAATGACGGAAGCACCGCCAACAGGCTGGCGGTGCTTCCTGGCACATTACGACTGCGGCGGAAGTGCCGTGGTCGCACCGCCGGGGCCGGCGGTATTCCGCCACATTTGGCCCGGCGGTGATCATCCGCCTGGGCAGCGCTGCTAGCAGCGCTGCCCAGGGGATTACGAGTCCCCGACCGCCAGCCTTTTTCTGGTGGTTTGAACTGCCAGGAAAAGGCTGGCGGTACGGGGAGTCATGGGGCCCCTGGGGGCCCCTGCACTGCCCATGCCACTGGCATGGGCAGTGCAGGGGCCCCCTAACAGGCCCCCATGTGGCTTTTCACGGCCGCAACACCGCCGGCTCCATTTGGAGCCGGCTCCTGTGTTGCGGCCCACATCCCCGCTGGGCGGAAACTTGGCCCAGCGGGGATGTCAAAATGGGCACCACGTGAGTGCGGCTGCATTGGCGGCCGCCCAGCGGTTACAACTTGGTGGGCGGCAGTTGCCGCCCGCCAATGTTGTAATGAGGCCCTATGTCCTTGTGTGCACATGGCAAGGGGACCTGTACATGTGATATTGTGCTTCCCTTTGGGTCTGTGAGTCAGTGCGTGTATGTGTGTGTGCGATTGGATTGGCTTTTTGAGATGGAGGGAGCTGGAGTGGGTGATGTGGTGGTGTCAGATTGTGTGCCACTTGCATATGGGTCTGATGTTGTGTATGTTTGGTTGTGTGTTGTGTTGCTGTCTGTAACATTCAGGTGAGTGTCATTGTTGTGTGGTGGTTGTGATGTGTGTAGTTGTGTTTTTGTTTGAGTGTGTTTGTGTAGATGAGGATGTAGTTGTGTTGATTGTTGTGGTTCTGCTGTGTGGGGGCATACTGTCAATAGTGTGTGTATGTTGTGTCATTGATGTATGGCAATGTGTGTCTTCATCATATACATGTTGTGTTGTGGTGGAATGACACTGGATAATAGTGTGTATGTGGTGTGTTTTGCAGTGTGTAGTTCAGGGGACATATATGGCTAAGGTACAGTGTGTGCATTTGACTTACCTCTCTTCCATAGCCACTGCCATTGTATTGTGTCCATTGGGTTCCATGATGGCCCCCTCCATCAGCAATCTGCCACCAGTACACTGCCTGCAGGACTGTAACATCTAAATATGGTCAGCGGAAACCCGCCAGCCTGATAGCATAGAAGAGCACTCTGTTGTGGCGGTCAGAAGCTCAGCCACAATACATCTAAACACTGCAGTCAGAACACTGTCTACTTGACGCCGTACTCAGGTCCGCTGCCACGCCAGATTGGCGGTCATACCATCAAGATCTAAATCAGGCCCTGGGTCTTTACTGCACAGTACAACCTGAGTCTTAACACAAACAGAGTTCTAGGGTAAAGGGTGTGCATTACAGGAGCAGTACTGAAAACTTGGAAATTCAAAAATGCTGAAATTCAAAAACAGTTTGAGTAAAGTCAATAGGTGAACTATGATACATATATGCACTACCGGTAAAACAGAGAGGCTGCCTACTGATCACACAACCCAGCCGCAAACATATAGAATGAAATCTTACATAGGATTTATCTTCACAAGAGCTTCACAGGAGCTTCGAGGCTTTAATCAACTCAATCAAACTAATCAAATGAAGCTTTGATTAGTTGTTATTTAGAAATTAAGCAGTTGTTCCTGCAACTTGAGAAGAGCTTCTAAAATAATTTTCTTTAATCTGTTCTCAAGGCAGATTGAATACAGTATAATATTATACAAGGCATCTGCCTGTTAACCTCCAACCAGCTGAAAACCAAAAGGTATATGATGCACAAGAGGTACCAAAAGCGCACAACTAACATGGTGGGATGCAATGAGACCCCAAAGATAATTTTTAGGTTGAGCGTATGCAGCGTGTATGCGCTGTCTGCAGGACATGCTGGTATCAGTCAATGGGCATTAACCAAGCCCACTATTGCCATTTGTTCTTTGTTGTGCTTGTCTTAAATGCTTCCTTTTATTGGTGCATTTTTCTAAATGTCCCTCCTTTCTGTGCTTAGTTCCCTCCCAGGCGATTTCACTAGGTGAACAATTTTGTTGGCCATGATACTATGTTCATGCTTCCTCCATGTTAGACCTGACAGTCTTAGGGTGGTCACCCCCAACTTTTTGCCTGCCTTCCTCCACTTTCTGACACTGTTTTTGCTGGTTTTGGACTCTTACCACTGCTGACCAGTGCTAAAGTGCATATGCTCTCTTCCTTAAAACATGGTGACATTGGCTCCTACCCAATTGGCATATTTAATTTACTTGTAAGTCCCTAGTAAAGTGCAATACATGTGCCCAGGGCCTGTAAATTAAATGCTACGAGTGGCCCTACAGCACTAATTGTGCCACCCATCTAAGTAGCCCCTTAACCATGTGTCAGGTCTACCATTGCAAGGCCTGGGTGTGCAGTTTCACTGCCACTTCGACTTGGCATTTAAAAGTACTTGCCGAGATTTAAAGCTACCTTTTTCTACATATAAGTCACCCCTAAGGTAGACCATAGTTAACCCATAGGGCAGGGTGGCATGAAGGTAAAAGGAAGGACATGAACATGTGTGTTGTGTATGTCCTGGTGATGTAAAAATGTGTTTTCCACTGCTGTGACGCCTGCTCCTTTCATAGGCTTGCATTAGGGTTACTTTCATATAGTGTTTGAGTGGTAGATTCTGATCTGAAAGGGGCAACCAGGTCATATTTAGTAAGGCCAGAATGGTAATACAAAATCCTGCTGACTGGTGAGGTTGGATTTAATATTTAATATTACTATTAAATAAATGCCACTTTTAGAAAGTGAGCATTTCTCTGCACTTAAAATCCTTCTGTGCCTTACAGCCTGTCTCCAGTCCACGTCTGGGCTGGTTGACAGCTCCCTTGTGCATTTCACCCAGACAGCCACAAACATAGGATGCTCAGTCACACCTGCACACATTTGCATACCGATTGGGTCTTGCCCTCACACAATTGACTGCCAACCCCCTACTGGGACCCTGGCAGACAGGATTGTACTGAAAGGGGACCTTGTGCATTTCTAAGCCACTCTTTGAAGTCTCCCCACTTCAAAGGCACATTTGGGTATATAAACTGGGTCCCGGACCCTACCAACTCAGACACTCTGCACCAGAACCTGCAACCTGCCAAGACAAGCTGCCTGGCTGCCCAAAGGACTCACCTGGACTGCTTTGCTGTAAAGGACTGCTGCCTTGCTATTGCCCTGCTGTCTTGCTGGCCTCTGGCTCTGCTGAGAAGTGCTTTCCTAGGGCTTGGATTGAGCTTGCCTCCTGTTCCATAAGTCTCATGGCCAGAAAGACTTCATCTCGGCAAAGAAACTCCTTCTGCAGTGAAAATCGATGCACAGCCTGCCGGAATCGATGCACAGCCCTCCCAACGGTGAGAAAATCACTGCATCGCCGAACTGGAATGACGTAGTCTGGCTCCCCGAGTGGAGATTGAGGCAGCAACAGCGTTGCGACCGCAAATTCAACACACAGCCCACTGGATCAACACATCGCCAAGCTGAAAAGACGCAGCCCAACTTCCTGTGTGAGGAATCAACGCAGCGCCTGCCGTGCGACAGAAGCTCTTACGCTTCGCCCTCTGGATCGACGCAGCATCTGTGACTTCGTTCAGCACACCCAGGATTTCCCTGCATCATCCCTGGGCGTCAAAAGACACCTCATTGCAAAGAAAATTCAAGTCTGCGCACCAAAATTCGAGGCAAAGCCCTTGCGGTGTGGAAAAGGATCGACACATCGTCTGCGTGTGGCCAGAAATCCAACGCACACCTACCTTTTTCCTCGCATCTCTTCCTCTGCGTGTAATTTTGATGCAAACCAGGTACTTTGTGCTTGCCAGAGACATTTGTTGCTTTTAATAACTAAAGACACTTCTTATCATTGCAAAAGTGATATTTCAACTTGTGATTATCAAATCTTGATCATTTTTTACCTTAATTTCACCAGATAAATATCCTATATTTTTCTAAACCTTTGTTGTGTCTTTCTGCAGTGTTCTCACTGTGTTATTGCATTATTTATTGCACAAATACTTTACACATTGCCTTCTAAGTTAAGCCTGACTGCTCAGTGCCAAGCTACCAAAGGGTGGCACAGGATAATTCTGATTGTGTGTGACTTACCCTGATTAGGATTGTGATCCCTATTTGGACAAAGGTGTATTCCTCTGCCAACTAGAGACCCCATTTCTAACACTCCTGTTACAGCGTTAGATGGCCCCTTCTCCCTCCTCCGGTCTGGGCATTGCAGCCTTAGTGTTATTTTGGTTGCCGATAGCACCAGTGAAAACACCATGTGTCAGGTTTCGTTTGTGATGATTCTCCAGTCTGCCTCACCCGGTCCGCAGCTTGTTTTTGGTTTTGCCTTCATGCAGCCTTTGTTAATGTGATTTTTAGACCAACACATCATTATTTATTACTTATTTTGTGCTGATTGTGTCTCATGGCTATCCACGTTCCCCTGTCTACTATTTAGTTTTATGTGCCCCTCCTGCCCTATCCTTCTTTAATGTCCACCCACTCTCCCACCCTGCTTACACGGCCTCCCAGCTCCTGCAAGGCTTCATCGTTTTCATTTTAGACAGAGGCACTTCTGTATAATCATGTTATCCTATATTTTGGGTGCTTTGATCAGTAAAGTCGCTCAGCATGTGGATGTATTCATCGAAAAGAGCAAAAAATAACAGAATCTTATTTAATGTTAATTTCCTGGTGGCACTTTTGGCTCCTGCCATGGCAGGTTCAAGCACTGTTCACCTAAGGTGGGGGTGGCTGGGACCCACTTGAAGGGATGACAAGTGTGGGGGGGTCCCTCGACATGAGACAATTTGAAGCATCAATCTAACAAGAATCAGAACAGTGCCAATGTCCGCCTTCTAACATCTCATACTGACAGTGCAGTTAACATTTGAACTGTTGCAGAAAAACACTGTGAACTTGATAACGCGTCCAGCCCTTATAAATTACCTGTACCTGGACACATTGGAGGTCGGTGAATCTTTTAGCCGAGTTGGGCTCTCCTCATCCTCGAATAGTCGGGTTATTTAAATCAATAATCAATGACTGTAGTACGCGATAGCCAATACTCAATTAGTAGATCAAAATAACACATTAGGAATCAATAACAGTTGGTAACTCGACGCGTCATGACCTTTCAGTCATGAATAACCACACCGGTTTATTAAAAGTTAGTGAATTTATTTCTCTATATTAACAAAGCTAAAACAATGTATATAAGTCTCAAAACCAAATGATATATGTATACAAACATTACTAGCTGTCCATAACGGCGGAAGAAACGCAATCTACGAAATATCTGAATAATGGTGCATTCGGTTATGGCAATGCAAATCACTAATATGAGTAACTGTATTTGACTAATCTCGTACATTGGTCAGCATAACAAGATTTCAATTCAACATGGTGCATTAATTGTATACCTCGACTATCCTCTAATGAGCATTGGCATGTGTGGGCTTCATGCAAAACGAATTTAGTCAACATGAATTTAGATAACTTCTAGCTTGGGCCCTATCAAAATAGCAGTTGGTACCTAGAGGGAAAACACAATGCATAATACAATTATCCTTTCATATTTACCAATTACAATCAGCATTCAAGAATATCTTCGTCCTGTAGGTACCGGTTCGGTCAGCATTGGGCAGAATTTTTAAGGGGGCAAAGTTAAGGGCAAGTTTCCTTGCAGCAGCAAGGAGAATGGGCGAAGTTACTGCATAGGCAAGATGGGGCAATTCAAAGTTAAAGTCTCTAGGGTGAGAATTTTCAAAGTCTCTTTCTCAGTAATAGAGAAAAGGGCATCAAGATGTCGTCTAAGATGGCGTCTGGCATTCGGCTTCAAAGATGGCATCAAGGAAAATGGCTGACTTCTCTTTGTCCAGTGGGTTTAAGTAAGAAACATTCCAAATTCTGCAGGGTCTTCCATTGGAGGGTTCATAAGGTGGCTTCAAATTGACCAATGAAAAACGTCTTTCTACTAGCACTCATTTATGCATACATTGTCCTTGGAGCCTTGGAACACAAGTTGCAACATGGGTTGCCAATTATTTTGATATCTGTACCTCCTTTGTCTGCACCTGCAGAGACTGACCTTGCTTCAAAGGGGATGAAACTGGCCTAGTACGAAACCTTGGAGATAAGTGTATTAGTCATCTCTACTGGAAAAATACAACTTTTAAACGTGAATATATGTTACATTAGTTCAAAGAAAAGCCACGCAGTTAGAATTTGAGACCAGGCAACTAGGCCAAAGCCTCTACTAAATTTAAGCTAAGCACAAACAGTTTCAATAAGAAATCATAACACACATTTGCAATTATGACGGATTAATACATTTTTCAATTTTCCATGATTAATAAAGCATGTTTATAATATTGGCGAACTACTCCGAGGGCACAATTTCCCTCGTACATTATTTTCTTCACTAAAATCACACTATATTATACGATTTTGGTTATGTAATATGTAGATATATGTAGGACTTTCTTTCTCTGCATCATCAATCCCTCCTCTGATGACTAATTATGTCATCACATCAAATCTTCCCACAAATTTTATTCCATTAAAATTCTGTCCTATTAACTTGGTATGTCAGTCAATTCCCTCTTTCTTTTGGTTCCCTTTGATTTTTCTCTGTATATTTCTACTATTTTGTTCTCTATTTTCTCTTCTCTTTTCCTTTTGTTCCTTGCTTTTAAAATTTTGATAGCTTTCCATATTCCCCAAATGCCTAGTACACAAATTAATATGATTAATATTCCCTTTATTATTTTCAATAATAATCCTTTCCAAACGTTGCTGAGCCAATTTCCCACTGAAGCAAATCCTTTTCCAACCTTCTCCCATACTCCTGGTTCTTTCAATTCCTTTAAATCTGTACTTTCGTTAGTTAAGTTAGTAAGCATCTTTCTAATTCGCCCACTGCTGTCCGGTATATATGTACAACAGTGATGAGTACCGAGCATTTTGCAAACGCCGCCATCCTTTGCTAAAAGAATGTTTAAGGCAAGCCGATTTTGAAGAGTCATAGCTCTTTCTGCAGCGAGTTCAACATCCATCAGGATTATAGCTCCTGAGAATTTTGTCAGCATGTTATCCACAATAGTAGACAACTTTCGTATTTTGATCGAATTCAATATGATTTCTACTGAATGAATCAAAGCTCCAAATATATCTCCTACCACACCAGAAGCTGTCTCTCTTTTCTGAACATGATGTGATTCAGACAGCTTTGGAAATTTCTTTAAGTCGTCTAGTTGATAAATCTTTGGGAATACTATTCCCAAATAACATCTCCCATACCATCCTTTAGGAAGACGATAGTAGGCGTTACGTCCACAAATATAATATACCCCTGGAATAACCGGGTCTTGTCCATTCAGCATGAACGTCCATTTAGGTTGAAACAAAAACGTATGTTTACATTCACTCGTTCCCACAAAGACTATGTCATAATACGATTTATGTCTATGTATACAGAATCTCCCTACGTGTAATGTATCTAAAGCTATTTTCCCTTGTGTCTTTATGGCGGCAAAAGCATAGTTATCTACAGATGTCCTTTTATTTAATTCCCTTTCTAATTCCTCCTTCATTTCTTTCCGCCTGTCGTCAGTGCGGTCTAAGAAGTTTATTTCCACCGGTGAAAGCAAGCATGTAAGGTTCTCTCTATGTGTGTGAGCTGTGTGAAAAGGTGACAATGGCTCAAAGAAGCCTCTCATCAATTTTATATAATAATCTCTGGCCACTTTGCTCAGGTACTCGATTATGGGGACATACGCAAATGTAACATCATAATTAGAGTAAAAATAATGAATGTACGTCTGACTATAAAATCTGGACATTATTATACTACATGTAATTCCATACGTAAGAGGCATGCTATGATACGTCACCCCTTCCACTACTGAGGTAGGTATTTGTGTACACACATAACAATCTTTTGCATCCATGGTCTCAACATACTCACTCAGCAAGCGATAGAAAACATTAGACGAAAGTTCCTTTTTATCATGCAGATGCCTTTCATCTTGTTCGAGTTTCTTTAAAGCTGTTAGTTCAGTACTAGTAGCAGGTCTAGAAGTAAAAGCGTCATTCGTTTCTCTCTCATCCTTCCCATGCATTCCAAGAACTATTGCTACAATGATTAGTACGCATGCAGTTATTAAGCCTATACACATGTATTTACAACACTTCATTTTATGCCCCTGTGTAGTGTAGCCTGTCATGATCTGTATAGAATCAGAAAGTTGAAGACACTTTATCAAATCGGATTTGCAGATATATGTACAAAGCTGAACGAGTTCAATGTTCACACAGTTTTCTTTAGCAGCTCAGTCTCTCATTGGTTAGCAGCTTTGTCTTAAAATCGATTTCAGAGTCAATCAAGTTTAGCAATGTCTTAGCCGGTTTAAAAGTCAATCAGGTTATCAAAGTCTTATTCGGTAAAGTTCATGGAGTTTCACTTCTCAAGTGCCAAAGTGAAGTTCTGCCTCTTCGTTCTCGAGACTGAGAGACAAGAATTCGTCTGACCAATCGTTAGCGGCTATGTATGCCCACTCCGGACCAGAATACCTTCTGCTCGGTATTCTTTTCCTTTTAAATTTTGCATCTCCCTTTGATTCTCTCTCACAAGTGCTTTCTTCCTTGGTCAGGTCTTTCTCTTCACTTGGTGTTGCTATTGCGACAGACACTTCTTTTCTTTTCTCTTTCAACTTTGGCTCTTCATTCTCATTTGGTATTTCTTTAATCCTTAGCTTCACTGGTGATATACTTTGCCTCTGTTTCACACTGTTTTCACTCGAGGGACCTGCAACTGGTTCCGGAAGAGATTGAGCGATTTCACTTTGTCCTTCTTCCTTTTCTTCCTCCCGGAGGTCGATCAGATTTTCCTTTTCCTTTCCTGTATCGTCTGCTTCTGGGAAAGCCCTCCTCTGATCAGGCTCTCCTGCTTCTTCACTTGTTGCAGGCTCTTTGTCGCCCTCAGGGTCTCCGTCGCTCTCTGATGTCTCTCCTCCGTTCTCCTCAAATGGATCGGCCGTTTCTTCCTCGGAGAGTATCTCTCCCTCCTCTAATTCTGTTTGTTCACCTCTAGGTTCTCGCTGCTTTGTTTCGGTGTCTGGTACTTTCTTGTCAGTCACTGGTGATTTCAGTGCTTCAACTTCCTCTTCTATGGTGCACGTCACCCTTTTCGTGAGACTGGCGTGAATCCAGTTGGGAACTCCCGCACATTTCACAGCGGTAGTAGTCGTCAGAATCACTTGGAAAGGCCCTTTCCAACGAGGTTCCAGACACGACTTCCTCACGTGCTTCTTTATCACGACCCAGTCGCCTGCTTTCAGGGCGTGTCCTGGACCTTGGATCGTGGCAAGGTGGTTGCCTCCACCTGGTGAGAAAAAGAGCATACCACATCAGCTAGACCTTTGCAGTAGTCCAACACCATATCATCTGTAATATTCAAAAGAGCATTTGCAGGAACTGCTGGAAGTCTCATAGCCCTGCCCATGAGGATCTCATGCGGGGACAGTCCAGTTTTCCTATCAGGGGTATTTCTCATAGACATTAGTACCAAGGGCAATGCATCAGGCCATTTCAAGTTTGTTGATGCACATATTTTCGCCATTCTTGATTTCAATGTGCCGTTCATTTGCTCCACTAGGCCTGAGGCTTCAGGGCGGTAGCTACAATGCAACTTTTGCTCAATGTTCAGCGCTGCACACAGTAATTTTATTACTTCGTTGTTGAAGTGACTTCCCCTATCTGATTCTAAAGAGATCGGGAATCCGAAACGTGGTATTAGCTCCCTCAAGAGCAGTTTGGCAACTGTGAGACTGTCATTTCTACGTGTGGGGTATGCTTCAATCCAGTGACTAAAAATACACACAATCACCAACACATACATCAAACCTCCATGCACAGGCATTTCAATAAAATCCATCTGCATCCTGCTGAATGGACTTCCAGCTCTCCCAATGTGGCTCAAATTTACTACTGTTCCTTTCCCCGCGTTCATTTGTTGACAAATGATGCAACGGTGGCAAACCGCTTCAGCAACTTGACGGAATTTGGGGTTAAACCAATCAGTTTTGAACAGCCTGACCATGGCGTCCCTCCCAAGATGAGCCTGTCCATGGTAGAATCTGGCCAATTGTGTCAACAGACTGTTAGGCAGAACCAATTTCCCTTCACTTGAGACCCACAAATCATCTGGTTTCTTTACACATTGTAATTTGCTCCATGAGAGTTTCTCTTCCTCACTAACATCGTTCTGTAGTGACTTCAATTCATCTATTGTATCTACAACTTTTAGAGCAAAGGCTTTGTTTGGTTCAATTTCTGGCTCATTTATCAAGTTCCATTCATCTCTCAGCAATATGCAGTTCAATGCGCAAAATCTTGCGACTTGATCTGCATACCCGTTTCCCAAAGAAACATAGGCGGTCATTCTGACCCTGGCGGTTGAAAATCGCCAGGGCAGAGTGCCGCGGAAGCACCGCCAACAGGCTGGCGGTGCTTCATGGGCAATTCTGACCGCGGCGGTAAAGCCGCGGTCAGAAAAGGGCAACCGGCGGTTTCCCGCCGGTTTACCCCTGCCCCAAAGAATCCTCCATGCAGCACCGCCATGGGGATTCCGACCCCCTTCCCGCCATCCTGGTCCTGGCGGTAAAAACCGCCAGGAACAGGATGGCGGGAACGGGTGTCGTGGGGCCCCTGGGGGCCCCTGCACTGCCCATGCCACATGCATGGGCCCCCTAACAGGGCCCCATAATGATTTTCAGTGTCTGCCTAGCAGACACTGAAAATCGCGACGGGTGCCACTACAACCGTCGCACCCCTTCAACTCCGCCGGCTCCATTCGGAGCCGGCTTCATTGTTGAAGGGGCTTTCCCGCTGGGCCGGCGGGCGGCCTTCTGGCGGTCGCCCGCCGGCCCAGCGGGAAAGTCAGAATGACCGCCGCGGTCATTTGACCGCGGTACGGTCTTCTGGCGGTTCCCGCCAGGCGGGCGGCTTCCGCCGCCCGCCGGGGTCGTAATGACCCCCATAGTCTTGTGACTTTGAATGTGCACTGCATTTTACCACTGCAACTTCTCCTGGCAACTGAATGGCATGTAACAACTCTCTTATTCTTTCACCATTTTTCACTGGCGATCCTGAGGAGGTCATGAAGCCTCTTTGTGACCACAACTGTCCAAAGTCATGCACTATTCCAAATCCGTATTGACTGTCAGTGTAAATGGTGACTTTCATCAATGTGGAAAGTTGGCAAGCTCTAGTAAGTGCCACCAGTTCCGCTACCTGTGCAGAGTAAACCCCTTGAAGCCAAGATGCTTCCAGAACACCTGTTATCGTAAATACAGCATATCCTGCTTTCAATATTCCCAGTGCATCTCTCAAACATGAACCATCAACAAAGAGAATTTGATCATTGTCTTCCAATCGGGTGTCTTTGATGTCAGGTCTTGGTTTTGTACAAAATTCAGTCACCTGAAGACAGTCGTGCTCGACGTCTTCAGCGTTCTCAATTTCGACATTCTCACTGGGAAACAATGTTGCTGGATTTAACGTAGTGCACCTTTTCAGCTGCACATTTGGTGATCCCAAAATTATTGTCTCATACCTTGTAAGCCTAGCACCAGTCATGTGCTGTGTTCGGGAACGTGTCAAAAGTATCTCAACTGAGTGAGGGACCATGACTGTTAAAGGATGTCCCATCACTATTCCTTCACTCTGGGTTAGGCTGATACCAACTGCTGCTACGGCACGCAAGCACCCTGGCAGTGCTGCTGCGACCGGATCCAAAGTAACTGAAAAATATGCTACTGGTCTGTTAACGCCACCATGGGCTTGAGTCAGGACAGACAAGGAACATGCATCACGTTCATGACAAAACAATGTGAAAGGTTTTGTGTAGTCAGGCATACCTAACGCTGGAGCCCTGCACATGCATTCCTTTAATTCAATAAAAGCATCCATCTCATCTCCTTTCAACTCTATTTCATCCAGCGCATCCTTCTGGGTCAGTTTCAGTAAAGGTTTTGCTAGAGTCGAAAAATTGGGAATCTATTGGCGACAGTAGCCCACCATTCCCAAAAACTTTCTCACTTCTCTTCTCGTCTTTGGTGGACTCATCTAAAGCACACTTGTTATCCTTTCTTTCATAATTCTTCGTGACCCTTTCTCTATTTGGTGACCCAAATATTTCACCTTCTTCTGGCAGAATTGTAATTTTGAAGGGGACACTTTGGGGGTCATTCTGACCCCGGCGGTCATGGACCGCCGGGGCCAGGGTTGGCGGGAGCACCGCCAACAGGCTGGCGGTGCCCCGCAGGGCATTCTGACCGCGGTGGTTTGGCCGCGGTCAGATGCGGAAAACCGGCGGTCTTCCGCCGGTTTTCCGCTGCCCATTAGAATCCTCCATGGCGGATTCTGACAGCCCATACCGCCATCCTGTTCCTGGCGGTTCCCCCGCCAGGAACAGGATGGCGGTATGGGTTGTCATGGGGCCCCTGGGGGCCCCTGCAGTGCCCATGCCAATGGCATGGGCACTGCAGGGGCCCCCGTAAGAGGGCCCCACAAAGTATTTCAGTGCCTGCTTTGCAGACACTGAAATACGCGACGGGTGCCACTGCACCCGTCGCACCTTCCCACTCCGCCGGCTCAATTCTGAGCCGGCGTCCTCGTGGGAAGGGTCTTTTGCACTGGGCTGGCAGGCGGCCTTTTGGCGGTCGCCCGCCAGCCCAGTGCAAAAGCCAAAATACCCTCAGCGGTCTTCCGACCGCGGAGCGGTATTTTGGAGGGGGGAACTCTGGCGGGCGGCCTTCGCCGCCCGCCAGGGTGAGAATCACCCCCTTTGTGTCTGTTCCTTCCCAAATGATTCAGTAGGGCAATGGTATCAGCTGTACAGTCACTTTCTGTCCTTGATGCAATTAGCAGATCATCAATGTATTGCACCAAGGTTGATTCGAACTGTAACTCCAACGATTCCAAATCTTTCTTTAGAATCTGATTGAAAATTGACGGTGATTCCGAAAACCCTTGACGAATTCGACACCCACTGTAAATCCTGTCCAGGAATTTGAAACAAAAGAGAAATTGGCTGTCCTCATGAAGAGGCACAGAAAAGAACGCTTGTGACAGGTCGATGACTGAGAACCACTCAGCATCACAGGGAACTTGAAACATTATCACAGCTGGATTTGGTACCACGGGACAACATTTGACTATTATGTCATTTATCTTCCTCAAATCCTGAACAATCCGGACCTTTCCACTCGGCTTTATCAGTCCCATAATTGGTGAGTTACATGGGCTGCTTAACACTTCTTTTAGTACTCCCTGTTTTACAAACTCATCAATGAGTTGGGCGACTTTCATAAGGGTGTCTTGCGCCATATGGTATTGTGGGGTCTGGGGAAAAGTTACATTGGGTTTCACCGTCACCTTCACTGGTTCGACTCCTTTAACCAATCCTACTTCTTTCCCTGTCATATCCCACACTTCCTTTCCGACTGTTTTCTGTAACTCAGCAGGAATGTCTGCTTCAGTGAGCATTGGGTAAAGAGTAATCAGGGGATATTCTTCATCGACAGTTTCCGCTTCGTCCCCTCCTACACTGTCCTCTTCTTCCCCATCACTGTTTGTCTGGATTTTAATTCCATCATTTGAACACATAATCGAACATCCCAATTTGCATAATAGGTCTCTCCCCAACAGTGATATCGGGCTTGAGTCACACACCACAAATTTATGTGACCCTTGATAGTTACCAATTCTGACTTGCACTGGGTCAGTGATTGGGTTTGTCAGGTACCTATTTGCTACTCCCACTACTTGAACTGTTCTCCCTGGAAGTGGCAAATTTGGTACTTTGATACTCCTAACAGTAGAGCTCCTGTGTCAACCAAGAATGAAACTCGATGACCCATAACTCTTCCTTCCACATACGGACCCTTTTGATCAACTTCCAAAGATGGTGCAAGCATACAATTTCCCTCCTCATCTGAACTTTCACTCGCCCATACATCGTTTATTCCATCCTCACTATGTAAAGGGAATTGGTGTACTGTGTCATTTTGGTTCATCACTTGACCCGTGACCTGCTGAGGAAGCATTACCTGTTGCTGATTCATTGGTGCTAAGGGTATTTGCATTTGCTGATTAGGTACCATGGGAAACTGCTGTTGCATTGACTGCAACTGCGCCATTTGCGCACGGGGCATTTGCACCTGATGCTGTTGTATGGGTTGTAGACCCTGCATCTGATTCATATTATTCTGAAAATTTGGATTTGGACCCCTCAATTTCGGTCCTCTCATATTCTGCAATGCATTGACATCATTGTTTTGCTGACCTACACCTTCCTGCACCATCATTGGGCACTCCCGTTTCCAATGCCCGACGATTCCGCACGTGTGACATGGCATCACCTTTTTCATTGCCTGTATACCATTTGGGATCATAACAGTATTTATGTCAGGACCATTGTTCACAAAACCTCCTCGACCTCTGCCTCGCATCTGCGGTTGAAACATTGTATTTCCCTGCTGCGGCATCTG
Organism: Pleurodeles waltl; assembly: GCF_031143425.1. Classification (NCBI taxonomy): domain Eukaryota; kingdom Metazoa; phylum Chordata; class Amphibia; order Caudata; family Salamandridae; genus Pleurodeles; species Pleurodeles waltl. Next base: position 58,997,616 of record NC_090441.1, read on the forward strand.
TTGTTGAAACCCTTGCAAACTTTGCAAACCCGTCTGAGCTGCTCTAAGCTGCATCACATCACCTTTTCCTTCAACCTTTTCTGTTTTGTCTCAATCTCATCACTGCAGTATTTTGCATAGTTCAACACTTCATCGATCGATTTTGACTGCCAACAAATCAAATGCATTTTGATCATCTGACTGACCTCAGGTCTCAGCCCTTCCACAAATCTGAACACAAAATGGAGCATGTCCTTTGCCTCTATCGTTTCCGTGCCACTATAATCTTTAAATGCTTTCAACAATCTCTCATAGTATGCATGTATCGACTCTTTAGCCTCTTGTGCTGTCCCGTCAATCCTCTGCCAATCCACATTTTTCGACGCAACCTTGGTTTTCAAGTGCTCGATCACCTTATGGTATAAACTCATTACCGTAGGTGATGGTGCACCTGTGTCCCTATCTCTCTCTGGTTCACTCGTTGGCCAACCTACAGCTCTTTTACAGTCTTCCCATAAATCTGCCGGAACCACTATTTCAAACAAGGTATTTAGGTCTTCCCAGAGACATTTCACGAGTTTCACAAATCTATTTGTCTGTTGATACCTTTCAATCGGCTTCTCCCTCAATTTGGGGAAATCATCCGTAAAGGATTGAATATTGCACCTGTGCCATGGTACATGTACAAGTTTTCCCCCTGCTGTCTCTCTCATTGGCAACATGGTTATCAGATCATCATTCTGTTGTGCCTTTTCATTCCGATCTGGGGTACTCTCCTTCTTTTTGTCCTTTTTCTTAACCCATCTGCTTTCCCACTTATCTAGGCATCTCCATACCTGCGCACTCTGCAGTATCTTCTTGAGGTGTGTTTTCATCCCTGCCGATCTCATGTGCCCAAAATCTTTTGTCTCAAAGTCTAGCCTGTAACTTCTGCTCAAGTGTTTAGTTTTACCTATATCGATCTTGTTTCTGTCTGCAATTTCTTCTAACTTCTTATGTATGTTACTCACTTCTCTTGTAATCCTGGGGCACATGTATCTCAGCTCTTCTTCTGTGTATGATTCTAACCTGTTCAGACCCATTGTTCCCTCTACTAGTTCATCTGCTTCCATGCCCAATCTTATCCTATTCAGGTATTCTTCTCCCTTCCCACTGGATGTACTCTGTGGGGAGTTCAGACTGTTGAACCATTGTGCCAGCTGTTGCGCATTCAGCCCCTTCAATGTAGCACTTGCATCAACTGCTACTGATGGTTGCGGTAATGTTTCAGTCTTTGAGGTTAACGGTATTAATAGTGGTGGATTTGACCTTACCACTGTCGACGGAGCACAAATTGGAATTGGACTAAATCCCGACAAGGACCCAGATCCGTTTGGCAGTGTTGCTATTGGAGTCGATTCTGGAGTAATTTCTATGCATCTTCTCCCTATCTCACTTTGTGTTATTACCCCTTGGTCACATGCGTTTGAACTTGCCTGTATATACAGTGGTACTGGCGGACCCACAGTAATAGGCAGAGATATTGCATCTGGATTCTGTCTGTTCCCTGAATTCTGTGGCATGTTAATCCCCAAATTATGATTCATCATTGCTGGCAAACATAACTGACCCTCTGTTACTTGAGTGTGCCTCGGCACTTCTTGTACCTGCTTTTGAGGCATCAAGAATTGTGTTGATTCGGCTTGGATCAATGTCGGCCTTTGGTAACTCTGTCCTCCCTGAGCCCCTATGTCAGAAGTTGTTCCCAAGTTATGCTCATCACAGCAGTGTCTTTGAATCTGCGGCTGATAATTATCGACAGGTTTCAATAGAGGCACGTCAGGACATATCCTCTGAACTTGTGGTATTTGTGATGAAAAAGGCATATCGGGACTGCTCTGTCTTTGCGATGTTCTTAAATTTGGTGTCACATTACCCTGTACTGGTTCTGGAGGGGCAGTACTAATGCTTGATCCTTTTTTGCTTTCCACATATGGTGGCGGGCGATCATTCAGCAATTGTATAATAAAATCCTCATTGTCTGACTCGTCTGACCTTTTCGAGTTTCTGTTGTTCTCCCTATCTCTGGACTGACTCCTGTTTGTTTTATAGGTGGCTTTCCTTCCTTCCGTCTCTGCCTCATCAGTAATTGCTGGAAACAATTTAATTCCCTGTAGTACATCTGATCTCCAAACCTTCTGTGTGTTATCCCATCTAGCATCCGCTAGTGTCTTTTCTACTTTTCTTATCCTTGTCTCAAATTTCTTTTGTTGTTGGTTTCTAGCTATCAACTCCCAAATTGCTAGTGCCTCAAACTGTGCTGGTCTTGGGGTTACTTTCATGTCGTATAGCGCAAATCTTAAATTCTCCAAAACCCTTAGGTTAAACAACCCATGGATAGGGAACGCTACACTTCCATGCTTCTCTGTTAATTTGCACCATTGCTTTAGCCAAAGACATGGTGCGACACCCTTTTCTTCAATTACGATGTAAGCTGGTGTACCCTCAGGCGGTGTTTCCTCTCCTACATTTGCCTTAATGTAAGCATCTCCCCTCATGGCACTCTTAAATGCTTTGAAAAATTTCATCTTTCCGTCTTTTATTTTTCTAAAAAATAAGTAATCAATAAGTGACTTTAATTCCCGGAATACTCTTCGCTTGCCTTTCCCTACCAATTGCGCTTCATGGACTGCGTCCAATCCATGTGCGACCCTTCTTACCGACCAACCTATCCCAGCGCGGCTCCTAGTGACGTCACACTCACACTGCGGCTGACAAAGTCCCGCGGCTTGTCCTCCTTCATTCGGCTTCACTCAAAACTAATTTCTGCAATATATCGTAAGCACTAACCAAAAAAGAGAAAAACAAATCTGTCTGTTTACTACAGGAAGGGGTAACACACTTGCTTCAGAGACCTTAGGGATTTTTCACTAGCCTCGGCAGTTATTCCATCTTTCTCGGTCTCCCACTTTCGCAAGTAAAATTTGACCCGCAAACTTTACTCTCAACTGATCAATGAGCTATTCTAGCACGCTTTAGAATTCGTCAAATCTCAAAGTCGAAATTATCTTTCATACCTCAATATTCATACCAACTTGTTGACCACGCCCGATCAACCTACTAAACCGAACAGATTACAACATCAATCAAGTGTCTCATACACTTTTCAACATACTCCGGAGTCTCTTGACCTCGCAGTGCCCGTCTCAACATCAACAACCACGTGGACAATTTTTTTCTGCACAAAGCGCTACACACATGTGAAGTTCGACGACTTCCCTACTCTCACACTTTGGAGTCACACTCCTCTAAAACTTCAACTGGAGTTCGTAACCCCCCTAAAATCCTCACAAACTTCTCAATTCATCTGCGGCAATAAGCTGTGCAAGCGCAAAACCCTAACTTCACTCATACCGTCACTAGAAAAGCCGAAAACATTCTCACACCTCCATGTCCTCCATTCGCAAGCTCCGAGATCCTGGGAAAGTCATTGGGGACTTAGGGCATCATCATCTCTTCAACTTTGTTTTATCAAAGAAAATTCTAACTTAACTCCGTCTATTGCTCGGATGGGGTCCCAAAGAGCGAAACCATCAATCTCTGCTACCATCTACTGATAACGCGTCCAGCCCTTATAAATTACCTGTACCTGGACACGTTGGAGGTCAGTGAATCTTTTAGCCGAGTTGGGCTCTCCTCATCCTCGAATAGTCGGGTTATTTAAATCAATAATCAATGACTGTAGTACGCGATAGCCAATACTCAATTAGTAGATCAAAATAACACATTAGGAATCAATAACAGTTGGTAACTCGACGCGTCATGACCTTTCAGTCATGAATAACCACACCGGTTTATTAAAAGTTAGTGAATTTATTTCTCTATATTAACAAAGCTAAAACAATGTATTTAAGTCTCAAAACCAAATGATATATGTATACGAACATTACTAGATGTCCATAACGGCGGAAGAAACGCAATCTACAAAATATCTGAATAATGGTGCATTCGGTTATGGCAATGCAAATCACTAATATGAGTAACTGTATTTGACTAATCTCGTACATTGGTCAGCATAACAAGATGTCAATTCAACATGGTGCATTAATTGTATACCTCGACTATCCTCTAATTAGCATTGGCATGTGTGGGCTTCATGCAAAACTAATTTAGTCAACATGAATTTAGATAACTTCTAGCTTGGGCCCTATCAAAATAGCAGTTGGTACCTAGAGGGAAAACACAATGCATAATACAATTATCCTTTCATATTTACCAATTACAATCAGCATTCAAGAATATCTTCGTCCTGTAGGTACCGGTTCGGTCAGCATTGGGCAGAATTTTTAAGGGGGCAAAGTTAAGGGCAAGTTTCCTTGCAGCAGCAAGGAGAATGGGCGAAGTTACTGCATAGGCAAGATGGGGCAATTCAAAGTCTCTTTCTCAGTAATAGAGAAAAGGGCATCAAGATGTCGTCTAAGATGGCGTCTGGCATTCGGCTTCAAAGATGGCATCAATGAAAATGGCTGACTTCTCTTTGTCCAGTGGGTTTAAGTAAGAAACATTCCAAATTCTGCAGGGTCTTCCATTGGAGGGTTCATAAGGTGGCTTCAAATTGACCAATGAAAAATGTCTTTCTACTAGCACTCATTTATGCATACATTGTCCTTGGAGCCTTGGAACACAAGTTGCAACATGGGTTGCCAATTATTTTGATATCTGTACCTCCTTTGTCTGCACCTGCAGAGACTGACCTTGCTTCAAAGGGGATGAAACTGGCCTAGTACGAAACCTTGGAGATAAGTGTATTAGTCATCTCTAATGGAAAAATACAACTTTTAAACGTGAATATATGTTACATTAGTTCAAAGAAAAGCCACGCAGTTAGAATTTGAGACCAGGCAACTAGGCCAAAGCCTCTACTAAATTTAAGCTAAGCACAAACAGTTTCAATAAGAAATCATAACACACATTTGCAATTATGACGGATTAATACATTTTTAAATTTTCCATGATTAATAAAGCACGTTTATAATATTGGCGAACTACTCCGCGGGCACAATTTCCCTCGTACATTATTTTCTTCACTAAAATCACACTATATTATACGATTTTGGTTATGTAATATGTAGATATATGTAGGACTTTCTTTCTCTGCGTCATCAAACTGGATATACGTTTAGAACAAACATTTTTCAGAAATGAATACATTTACCAGTCCACTGTGTTTAGAAACGAACTTTGCCTAGAAACTTGTAATGTTTCCTAATTTGATGTTAGGTGCTTGCAAATAAATTTGTTACTGAGACCCAGCAGCACTAACTTGCCAAGTGTTGGGCCGCTGTCTCCAGCCACCCCCACCTCCTGCCTTGTTTTACTCCTTCTTTTTGTTCTTTTTTTGTTTAAACGTTCACCCAACTTGTTTTTCTTGTAGGTATGGAGAGAGCCAAATCCTGTTATCCACCTCAAAATGCCCTCCCATTCACCAACAACCCACCCTCCCGATCATTCCCGCCACCAGTTCTTCCGTTCACCAACTCCACCCAGTTGCCAAAGGCAATAGCTCGCCCATAAGCGAGACATATTGGCTTTGCCAATGCTTGTTACCTCTGCCATTATCAAAATTCAGAAATAAGCTAGACCTGCATTCCAAGACAAATATAATCTGCTTCTTTAGCTGTAAACTATCCTGCAGATGAGAGTCTCTCACCCAGCATCACAAGAACTTGTGGGCCAGGATACGCAGAAAGTGGCACTGTTGCTTGGGAAAACTCCAGTCCTTCCACAGTAGGGGTTGTTAGTAATGTAAGGGCAGAAGACAGAATGGTTTGTCACACACATATTGTCAGCTCTAACCACCATTTTAGCATTTTGAAGCAAAGGTGAGACGCCGACTCTTCAGTAGTTGCCCCAGGTCAGAAAGTAGCTGAAGAAAGTCCAAAGTGAGGAGAGGCTTACATTGGTGAATCCCAGCATGGGGAGCAGCATATTGGCATCGACAGTCAAACACAGAGGAAAGGGTTCCAACCCTGACCACTGAGCTCTTCTCCAAAGAACATATTGCCAAGAAAACAAAGCCAGCACGGTACCAGCTCTGCGTCTTGAAAGAATGTGAAATATTATTGCCCAAGAACCAGACTTCAGAAAACTGTTCGAGCCATAGTCCTCTATGCTCCACTTTACAGGCTCCCACAGACAAAACACTGGTCATACCTGCAACATTATATCTCATCAAAGACCTAAAAAACTGCAAGCACATCACAGTAACCCTAACGAATCTACACTGTCTCCCCTTCCCAAGCTGCCATCTTCATCTAGATAAGCTGCATCACATACAAGGCCACCAGAATTAGTACCCATCTATGTCTGGTAGAGAAGTGAATTACCCCAAATGGATAGTACCAGATTGATTTGCGCTTATCTAAAATGAGCCAAGCTTTCTAAGAGGCGCACCAAACATCACCAGGCAAGCCCTGACCTGGAATCCTCAAGGGAATAGGAAGGCCAAGAAACACCTGGTTCAGAGGCCTGGAGGCTGACTGCAAGGAGATGGGTTACACCTGGAGCCAGATTGAAAGAAACGTCCAGGTCAGAGGTGGCTGGAGAGTCCTGGTTGATGGCCTATATCCCAGGAGGGGTAGTAGGCATAAGTAAGTACATTTCTGAGAGGTGATGTGGCATAGTGGAGACAGCTGCCAACCTGACAATGTAACATGTGGAACCAGGTTCAAATCCCAGCCTCAGTCAACATCCTGTGACTCCCGATAAAAATCTCTGCACTGAAACTAAAACATTGTTTGTGTAAAATGCTCTTATGTGGATTCCACCGGTCCCTCAAACTCTAATCTCATACAACAATAATTAAAGGCAATCCAATAAACTTTTTGGAGGGAATGGGGTGTATTATGTGGTGTGGTTTCATTGTGCAACCTCACCATGTAATACACTTATCATCCCCTTCAGGACCAGTAGGTTTACATGTTAAACCTTAAGCTCAAAGTTGGGTAGCTGTGGCTCTGAGCAGTCACAATGGAACATAGACAGAGTAAATAAGAGTGGACAGAGTATATAAACTATACCATGCCCCTCTTCCATGCACAGTGTTCTTATAAATGCCATTTGACAAGCCATGAGTATTGTTATTAATTGTATGATTTAACATGCTATGAGTGATGTAATATCAAACGTTTTAAACAGTGCGTGGTGAGGGGGTGAGTTGTAGTTTATTTACTCTGCCTAGTGAGTTTACAACACTCTGTATGGAGGTGCAGAGTTACAGAAAGTTTTATGTGGGGCAGACATAACTTTGAATTATAATTTTATAAGGTTTATTGTGAAGTTAACATTTTTCTTCTCTAGAAATAAATTACGTTTTTGTAACTGTAAATATGGATATATATATATATATATATATATCCATAAAAAAACGGTCTTCAAAGTGGAGCACTCTGGCTGCTGGTGCACACGTGAGGGGGTGAAGACCACCACCCTTGTTAAATTCAAACACAATAGAAGGCGCTGCGCTCTCGGAGGTTTCTCTTTGTGGTAACCATTTATTTCTTCCAAAAAGCATAAAATCAGACCCCACAACGCGTTTCGACTATAGTCTTCCTCAGGTGGTATCTCGTCTGTTTTCACATTATTGGCGCAATCACAGTTTATATATGCGCGAAGCATTCTGGGACATATTCATTTTTCCGAATGCATTCTGGGATTTATAGTTCTCTAGTGTGTTCCACCTGGGGCTTGTTCGTAAATTGTGACATCATCATTTCCATTTTAGTAATCAGCACGGCTTGATACATTTTCACTTTCAAAACGGCTCCCATAAAATAGTTTAATTGCTTCATTGCCTTTATCTCAGTGCATCTGCACATTCAACTGTCATACCGATATTTTAAACAGTATTCACAAGTTGTGTCTATTTATAAATCATCTCAATGTCACCATAACTATTTCATTTCCGTTTTCTCTGCCCACGTTCCTAGAGAACTATTAAATGTATTGATTTAAAATCCACATCTCCTCCAGGCCCTCATCCAATTCAAGGGCTGCATCGGTATTGTGAAAAACAAAGGGGCACATGCTCACCATTTTTCGCGATGAGATTGTCCCAAAAGCGGCAGAGCGACCCAAGGCGTATTGGAAGTTCGACATCCCTTCTTTAGTCTTCCATTGTAAAGTACAAACGCAGAGGCACAGTGTCCCCTCGCCTCCTCTTTCCCAATTTTTGATATTTCGATAATCCACAGTACCGGGTGCTACCACTGTAAACTCGATCCACAACAAACCGGTCTTCAAAGTGGAGCACTCTGGCTGCTGGTGCACACGTGAGGGTGAAGACCACCACCCTTGTTAAATTCAAACACAACAGAAGGCTCTGCACTCCCGGATACATATCTATATACATATATATATATATACACATATTAACTTAAAAATCAAAGGTTACAGGGACGTTATAGTTAGGCTCACACTTTAAATGTACAAGACCACAGAAATTCAGATATTCTAGTTAAAGTTATTTCAAGTAACTACAACTTGTGCCCTAATGTAACTATAACTCACCCCCCCTGCGAGTTACAGTAACATTATCAATTGTGTTCTAAAAAATTTCATGAGTGCTGTATTATTAGAGTAATTCGGAGTGCATGGTGAGGGCGAGTATTACAGCACTCATGACAACTTTTATAACCAATTAAAAGATCAATGAAACATTTGAAGTCAAATTATTGGAGAAAAAACTGTGCATGAGGGGGCACAAGTTACAACTACCTTAGGCCGCGAGTTATAGTTTCTTAAAATACCTTTAACTATAAATGCTGGATTTCAATGAATTTGTATGAGTGAAATCTAACCTTTGTTTTTTTCAGTGAATTTCAAAGGTTTTTTTTTTTTAGAAGGTCCCTGTAACCTTTGTTTTTTTTCAGTGAATTTTTATAGTTTTTAATACTTTTTCCTAACTATAACATCCCTGCAACCTGGATGGGTAAGGGTGTGTAAGTGGGTGTGTGAACATGTGGTGGGTGTGTGAGTGGTTGTGTGGGTGTGTGAGTGGCTGCGTGGGTGTGGGTGTGTGAGTGGTTTTGTGGGTCTGTGATTGGGTGTGTAAGTGGCTGTATGGGTGTGTGAGGGGCTTTGTGAGTGGTTCTGTGGGTATGTAAGTGGATGTGTGAGTGGGTGTGTGAAAGCTGTGTGGCTCTGTGAGTGAATGTGTATGGGATTTTGAGGGCCTGTGAGTGGGTGTGTGAATAAGAGTAGACAGAGTAAATAAACATTACCACGCCCCTCTACCATGTACCAGGTCAGTGAGGGCGTGTATGAATGGTTTTGAGTTTCTGTGAGTGGGTGTATGAGTGTGTGTGTTGCTGTATGTGAGTGGGTGTGTGGGTATGTAAGTGGTTGTGTGAGGGTCTGAGTGGGTGTGTGAGTGGCTGCATGGTTGTGTGAGTGGTTCTGCGGGTGTGTAAGTGGGTGTGAGAGTGAGTGTGTCAGTAGGTGTGTGGATCTCTGAGTGAGTGTATGTTTTATTTTAAATTGGGGTCCGGTTCCCTGAATCCTCCTCTGATCCACCTCAATCTGTTTAGATCCGGGGAGAATTCAGGGGAGGATCTGCGGCTCCTCACCCTCACTTGGTAAAAAAAAAAGGTTTTAGGACAATTTCTTGCCCATGAGGGGTCTCTCACAGACCCCACCATTAGTTTATTGGTGTCAGTGTACCCCTACCCTGACCATTCTGTTACTTTTTATCTTTACTTCCTCCGCTGGGAATCAAGTCCTGATGAGCAAAATGGTGACCACAACTTTCCTCCCAGGTTGCAGCCAGTTAATCTCGACATTGGTGTTGGCGCGTTGATTCTTGAATCTGAGGAGGATCCACGGAGGATCAGCGTCTCTATAGATAAAAATTTTAGTTTTCTTTAATATCTCAAAAACTACAGAATGTATATACAGCAAATCATAAAAAGCTTGCTTTCTTGACCAAGAGCTAGCTTTCTGCCAAATTTGGCATAAATCCATCCAGCGGTTCAGCCACTGTTCCAGTTGAAAATCCCTATAGAAATTAACAATGGAAAAACATGTTTTGGGAGCCCCCCCTTTTTCTCAGTCCCCGCTTGACAAATCACCCTGAAACTTTCCAGACAGCAGCTGACGGGAGTCTCATATTTTTTTGGAAAATGAAGATTCGTCAACCGGCCCCAAAGATATAGTCAAATTTAAAAAAACACTTTTTCTATAACTATAACTACCTAGTGGTGACCGCCACTAGGTAATAACCTACTGGTGGTGTATATATATATATATATATGTATATATATATATATATATTTATATTTTCCAGTAGGTAGTTGCTCATATCTAGTAGTACTTGCTCATATCTGTGGTACCGTTTGACGGATCTTCACAACATTTTCCCAAAAAAGTGCCCTCTGGGGTAACGTTGTGCATGGAAATTTTCAGTATGATCTGTCAAGCGGGGTTTGAAAAAAAGGGGGAGGTAAAAAAAAGGGGGGTCAAAGTAGTGTGTTTCCCATGTTAATTCCCGTACACTCTTTAGACACACCTGAAGCTCAAACCGCTGAATGGAATTACATCACATTTGGCAAAAAGGTCGCTTTTGGTCCACAGAACGCCCCTTCCTTATTTGGTGTAAATCCGTTCAGTAGGTTTCAAGATATTAAATGATAAAAAATAAATTTGTTTATCTAGGGCCTCGGATCCAGGAAGATCTCCTGCTGAGATCTGATCGACTGCCAACACTTCAAAAAATGTATATATCTAGAGACATCGATCTTTTGTGGATCTGATTGGCTGCAAACATTTTAACCAGGTGTTGGCAGCCATTTTGGGACTCAGACTCAGCCGAGTCCCAAAAAGAAAAAGTAAAACAAAAAAAAGAGAAGGGAGCAGGGGAGGTATACCCTGACCCCTAGGCATGATGGTGGGGACACCCAGGGACCCCGCCAAGGCCAAAAAGCAATTTTTCTTAATTTTTCCCACAAAACTGTGGAGGATCTGCGAATCCTAGGGAAAAAAAACAAGTGCGGTCTCCCACGCTTGCTTGTAGTTGAGCCCCAGAGTAGGCCAGGTCCTGGGTTTATATTCCATTATATGTTATGGGGAAGGGGGTGCATGCGACCCCTCTCCCCATGGCCGATATAGACCACGGGGACTTCGACCTACCTGGGGTCAGGCCAACATGACATTATTAGGAGGGGGCCTTGCATCCCCCCTCTGAAGGCCTCATGGAGGCTTTGCCTTAAAATATTAGGGGAGCTGTGCAGACCCCCCTCATGAACCCTAAAGGGTCCCTGGGGCCACCATCTCCCCACAGCCATGTTAATTTTGAAAGATGGAGGGGGCCGCACAGCCACTCTCCCGGGCCATATTCGGCCCCAAGTACCACCATCTCCCCCGGCTTAGCCAAATTTTTAAGTCGGAGGATGGTCATGTGTCCCCCCTCCTGGGCTGTTTTCATACCTCATGGAGTCAATAATGGCCCTGGGGACCACCACCTCCCTTGTCCGGCTCCCTATTTCCCAAGGTGCCCACCCTCAAGACATAGTTGCTGGCTGTCGCTTGGCAGGAGCTTTGAGAGCTCCCACCAAGCAAGAGTAGACAGTAATTCCTCTCCCAGTGAGAGGGAGCAGGAAAACTGCTCCCGTCTGCTAGGAGCAGGCTGTTCATCTGTTTTTCTGCCCGCTTTCAAGCCAGCAGGAAAACAGAAGAAAAAATTGCTCCTACATGCAGGGAGCAGAATTTCTTGTGGTTCCCTGTGTTCAGGAGCAATGCCGGCTCAACCGGAGATGAGGAGCTGGCAGGGACCGCAGGGCTTTGAAGCACCCCCCAGACTCCCAAAAAATACATGCTGAGTGGGGCCAGGGCACCCAGCAACAAGTGGCCCGGCCCCAGGGGATTGGGTCCCCAGGGTGAAAACCAGCCCACGGGGGGAGCTGTGTGGCCCCCCTCTCCCTTTAAAAATGCACACTGTTGCCTTTGGTGAAGTCAGGGCACCCAAGATAAAGTGTTGGGGCTCCGAGGGATTGGACCAACGGTGCTGAAAACAGTCAAGGCCCCTCCTTTGTTGTTGTATGGTAGCCCAGGGGAGAAGGTGGGTCCTGAGGCTGAAAAAAGCCATGTGCCACCCCACAAAAAAAAATTCCAAGGCCCATGGGTATGGGGTCCCTGGGACCAAAATCAGCCCTAGGAGGAGGTCAGACAGCCCCATTCCCCTTATACTAATTGGCTTGGCCCCTAAGGGATGGTGTCCCCAGGGCAAAAATCAGCCAGGGGAGGCGGGTCACGTGCCCCCCTCCCATTTTACTATTTCGTCAGACCTCAGGGGATGGGGTCTCTGGGGCGGAAATCTTCCTGGGGGGGGCTTTTAGTTATTGGATGGACCCGGGGGATTGGGTCCCTGGGAAGGTAACAGACCCATGGTGGGGGGCTGTGTGCCCCTCACCTGGTTTGCCCAAATATGAAGTGTGGGCCACAGGGCCTGCAGCCAACCCCAGCCACACATACTGGTCGCCAGTAGGTGGTTATAGTTAGGACCTAGTTTCTATAGGAAAAGTGTTTTTTGTTTTGCCGATATCTTTGGTGTCCTTTGACAAATCTTCACAAATTTTTCCAAATTACTCACTTCAGCTGCTGTGTTGAATATTTCAGGGTGATCCATCAAGCAGGGCAGAGGAAAAGGGGGGGTTCCCAAAACACATTTTTTGCTGCTCCCTGCAGGAGCAGTGGGAACACAGGGGGAATTGAGGCACCCGTGGTCTAGAAGTGCCCACAGTTTAGCACAAACTATGGACTCCTCTTGAATAAATAACCTGGGGAGGATCCAATCTGGCAACAATGCTTATGCATCATTTCTCGATTGGAGCACATTCTCTTCTATGGTGACTGTGACAAGCTGGATCTTTCCACTGCTCTCCTAGTGGGAGCAAAGTGCATTCTTCATCCTTTTCATTATTACGAGTATGCAAATGCACAAAATGACCTCGAAGCTCCGCCCGTTTGGCCTTGCCTTGTACCAGTCAGTGTTATGCATTGGCCATTCTGTGTTTTTCCAGCTTGATGGACAGCTAACTAAAAGACCTCGTGAGTGTTTGTGATGCAGAAGAATATGACCACATCTCCACCAAACAAAGAAGCACTCACTTCATGTAATTAACAAGAAGTACCATTGTTTGATGGACATTCAACTCTTTGTAGACCCGCTGTATTCTCTAGACGAGGATTTATGTTAGCTCAGATTTCAGTAGGAAGACGCTCAAGGAACAGTGACACTCACAATATTATACCAAACATGGTCACTGAAGTCATCACCTTGTTGTCCTTTATGTAATGGCAGAGTAGAAAGTGCCCTTTACATTAACCTAATGAGGTAGCTCTTACTAATTAGACAGCAGAAAGTACTCTAGTTGGGTAGACATTTTGCAACAAACTGTGGACCCTTCTCGGATAAATAAGCAGGTGAAGATCCATTCTGGCACTGACGCTCATTTCACAGAAATGAAACCTCAACAGGCAGCACTTACAAATATAAACATAGCAGGCGCCCCAGTTGAAGCTCTGCCTCTGTGAAGGACAAATCCTCCCAATCTATTGAACGTATTCAAGGCAAAACAAGGGTGTTTTCTCTGCATGTGGAAAAAATACCTGCGCCCATTCTCCGCTGTGCACTGCCAAAGGTCGTGTGTGGTCGTTGGTTAGGTGCCTACAGGGAGTTGGCCAAAGAGTCTAGACACAGGGCAGGCCCTGCAGCCAACTCCTGTAGCTCATGGCCGAAGGCCATGCAGGGCCTGGGGCACGGCCAGAGGCCATGTGTGGTGTGGGTTCAGTCCTCCTGCATTTTTTCAGCTTGCATAGTGTGGTTTGGCCGCAGGGCCAACCCACACTGCGCACAGCCAAAGGCTGTGTGTGAAGTGAAGTTGGATGCTTACGGGGGATGACCACAGGGCCAGGCTGAAGGCCATATGTGGTAAGGGTTTGATTAATTAATTAATTAATTAATCTTTATTTCGGCCAATTAGGCCATAAAAGATGTACACAAAAAACACACATTTGAACATGTAAAACCATCAAGGGAAAGTAAACAGGAAACACATCAGATAAAAGACCATACAATTAAAATGAAAACTTAAAATTAGATAGGAGCCTGCAACTTTAAAATACGGGTACGAATATGCCAGACATTGGTAAGGAATTTGGCTAGTGCAAACACAATTGGACCTGAAACATCAGTTTTTAAAATTCTGTACACCGGGAGGTACTCCCTAAAACCAAGGTTTCTAATAAGTGGTAGGAGCCAATATTTCCTGGCGGCCTTGTAAGTTGGACAAAACAAGACCACATGCAGATCGCTTTCCTCTGCTCCCACACATGTCGGACATAGCTTGGTAGATGGCAGTGTTGACCAGGAGCAGGTGTAAGATCGCAGAGGCAATGTGCCATATCTCCATTGGAGAAAAAGCTTCCTAGCCAGCACAGGAGACATAGCATCCAGAACCCTCTCCAAACGGTATGAGTCCTTGCTTTGCGCGAATACAGATGTTAATGACCCCTCATTCTTGCAGTCTAGGGCCATAGCTAATTTCTGCTCGTGGTAAGCACTGACCAAAGCTCTTCGTGGGATCCTTAGTGAGGCGTTAGCTGGATCCGACCACAGGTCAGGGAGGCCCAATCCCATACAAGACTTTTTTATATATTTTATCCACGGGATCTGTAGAGCTTTAGGGTGGGTTAAAAACTCCCTCAGTTCCGCCCTATAAGAAGAGAGTTCTTCGGTGCTCCATAGCCTTCGCCAGAAGACTATGGGTCTGAGACCTAATTCATCTGCTATTGGTCACAGACCCAGATCCATCCTCAGGAGGAGGAGCGGAGTACTGGACGGAAGTGCTACTATCTGTCTAATGAAGTTGTTCTCAGTTATAGACAAACTGCAGGAAGCTGGGTGACCCCACAGTTCCGCCCCGTACATCAGAGCTCCTCTAGCCTGTGCCTTGTATATCTGGATAAGCGGCCCCAGCGGTCGATATGTGGAGCTTCTCATCAACCGAGCAATGCCGCCAGTGGTCTGCACTAATTTAAGGTTAACCCTAGTCTGGTGAGTTCCCCAGGACATGGTTTCATTCAACGTTACACCTAGATATTCAAAGGTGGAGACTCTCTCTAAACGTGAAGCTCCCAGTAAGGGGTTCGGGCGTGATCTTGGGGTTGGGTTCATAACCATAAACTTGGTTTTGTTAGCATTGATTTCTAACCCCCTATCTGTGCAAAAAGCCACAAAAGCATCAAGGATCCTCTGTATCCCCATGGGGGTTTTGGACAGCAGCAGGGTGTCATCTGCAAACATGATTGCAGGCACCCTGCTGCCATTCAATTTTGGGGCATCAGTGTATTCAGTTCCATTGAGATGGGCGATTACCCCGTTGACGAAGAGGCAGAACAGGGTCGGTGCCAATACACAGCCCTGTCTAACCCCCCTGTCAACGGGGAATCTGTCTGTTAATTCCCCATGTTTCCCGCACCTGACCCGGGCATAGTTATTATGGTGCAATCTCTTTAAAATTATCAGGATGTCTGGGGGGACCCCCATCTCCGCCAGAACACTCCAGAGTTTCCCTCTGGGCACGAGGTCGAACGCAGCCCTCAGGTCCACAAATATAGTGTATAAACTACCCCCTTCCAATATTGCTGCCCTCCAATAGATAACGTTCAGACGAAAAACCTGGTCCACTGTAGAGACTCCCTTTCTAAATCCCGCCTGATACGGACTAAGGGCACCCGTTTCTTCCACCCAGTCCTGAAGCCGATTCAGCAGTATCCTGCCAAACAGCTTCTGTGACACGTCAATTAGACTGATTGGTCTGTAGTTGGCTGGGAGCAGGGGCGAGCCCTTTTTAAATATAGGAACCACCTCTGCCCCCAGCCAAGTACTCGGAATTTCCATGCCACACAAAACTCCATTAAACACTACAGCCAGATAGGGGGCCCAAACACCGGGCTCCTGCTTGAACAGGTCCCCGGGCAGGCCGTCCAATCCTGGCGCCTTTCCAGCTTTAAGTCCCATTAGTGCTACCTTCACCTCCCCCACTGTTATCAAATCCCCGCCATACTCTACCAGACCAGTACCGAAATCAGTCTTAGTTTCTCCCTGCTCGGAACTGTAGAGAGACTGGAAGTGTGCCTGCCACACCCCTGCTGCAATATTTGGTTCTATTGCCGAATGGAGGTTCCCCGACCCCCCGTTTACTACTCTCCAAAACATTCGGTGGTCTCTTGGTTTGATTAACATAAGGTAATTTAATATTACTTAATGTTTAAAAAAACTTTACCTACAATCATAAAAAATCAACAGTCATAGTTATAATTAACTCAAGACACTATAGCTCATGCTTTAAGGTAATTATAACTCTAGTCCTCGCCATGCACTGCTACTTACCGCACATATTACACAGTACATCCTTGATAATACCACAGCCTCACACATCAAGGTTGCAGGGATGTTATAGTTAGGAAATAGCATTAAAAATCATAGAAATTCACTGAAAGAAACAAAGGTTACAGGGACTTTCTAAACAAACCTTAGAAATACAGTGAAAAAGACAAAGGTTAGATTTCACTCATACAAAACCATTGAAATCCACCAGTTATAGTTAGAGTTATGTAACCCAGAACGAAAAGGTAGTAAATGGCAGAGAATCGCACTTCCAGAGTGGTGTCCGCAGTGGTAAGTTTACAAAATAATACTGTATTTCTTGGTGCACTCGGCCTAATGCCCTACTACCTGAAGGCACAGTATAGTGTATAGGAGAATACACCGCATATAATGAACATAAAAGATCACAGCACTCAACAACGAACAAAATAAGAAAGTGCAAGTGAAAGCTAACATGTAGCAGCTTTTGTTAATAAATCATTCGATATTCATCTTGGTGTTCCAGGAGGTCGATTGCTTTTTGTAAATCCGAAAGTACAGTCAAACAGGCACAGCCAGCACGTGTTTCGTCACAACCGTGACTTCATCAAGGCTGTAGGAAATATACAGTGCCAAGTTTTAAATATGTACATGGATTTTGGAACGGTAATCAGAAAGTGTGTGTTTAGACACGGCAAAGCGAACCAGTGTGAAAGCGTGAGATATCACTGTATTTTAAGTAGTAGTGAAGTTCCCTCCGATGGTGAAAATAAGAGAGTGGGGCCCAAATTGCAGAAACAGTAATGTGAGTAAAGGATAACCAAACTCATTCCTAAAATAAAATGAACTTGACATATTATTTATCAATTGGTCACTATAACCGGTGGCTAGACAGAGTGCATTAAGGTGCTTAAATAGCAAAAAGTGAAAAGGTGGAATTGAAAAGTAGAAAAGCCTACCTATAATGGCAATATAAGGTAGGAATGTCACAAAAGGCAAGTATCAGTAGCACCTTGAGGAAATAGAGAGAGGAGAAGAGGAGAATGGCGAGAAAAAATAAATAAATAAAGAAGATAAGTAACTGGTTGAGATGCAGAAGAAAGCTGTAGAAGTAGTAAGTTATAGTGAGGGAAGGGCTACAGGGGTTAAAGAGTTAGAATGCGATTCCGGTTGTTGATCTGCATAAATGTAACACGCTGTTATTCAAAGGTGGTAACGTCCAAGAGTACAAGGTAAGTGCATCATAGGCACACCAGAGGTATGAGGACCTTGGTAAGTCCTAAAATAAAATGTCAGTATGGTAATAATGGAAGTCTGGAGGGCGTGATGTGTGCACTTTGGTGAGTGGGAAGTAACAAGCCAGAGTCGTGTTGATTAAAAAAACAAGAAGGAACGTGAGATTAACGAAGGTGAAGTGAGCATGAAGTTGACCAGATATAATCAGGGCTGCAAATATTGGAATGAGAGTGGATACAGTGTAGTGGCATAAAGCCGTCATCTAGGACAGTGTATTCACGGGAACGAAGGGTGTCTGAAACACGGGAAACGGCGTGTGACAGTCAAAAGTTCCATAGGGGACTGTAAGTGTGAGTTAAATAATCGGGGTGGTTGACGCTAAGAAAAAGGGCCATCACACAAAATTGGAAGTTCTATAAAAGTAGCTAACACACGGCCAAAACTTACCGACAAGCAAGTATGTGAGCTCCCTGTTGTTTTCAAAGCGAAGCTGTGTGAATGAGCACGGAGCAGTGGTTAAATAATCAACGGCGTACTGTATGGTTTGAGTTATTTTAAGTAACTATAACTCGCGGCCTAAGGCAACTATAACTTGTGCCCCCACATGCAGTATTTTCTTCAATAATTTGACTTCAAATGTTTCATTGATCTTTTAATTGATGGTATAAAAGTTGTAATGAGTGCTGTAATACTCGCCCTTGCAATGCACTCCTAATTACCCCCAATATTACAGCACTCATGACATCTTTCAGAACACAATTGATAATGTTACTGTGACATTTGTGATAAAATTATTGATGAGAAAACTGTGCATGGTGAGAGCGCAAGTTATAGTTACCTTAGGGCACGAGTTCTAGTTACATGAAATAACTATAATAGCTGAATTTCTGATGTTTTGTGCGTAACCATTGTTTTTTTCTGAATGTCTAAGGTTTTTTAAAAAGATAATTCTTAGCTATAACATCTCTGTAATCTTTGTTCTTTTCAGTGATTTTTTTTATGTAGCAGGAGGTTGGCTGCAGGGCCTGCGGCCAAGCCCCCACATGTTACCAACCCCACATGGGATTGGTGCGTGAGTGTGGGTATATTTTTTTTCATTGGGCTCTCCATCCGTAGATCCAACACTGGGGGTCACTCTGAGCCCCTCGGTTGATCTGAAGATCCGCGTATCAGCCAAGTAAACATTTTGGGGCAGATATTTGCCCATTAGGGGTCCCTCAGAGACCCCTCCATGTGTCCTATGGGGTCAGAATACCTCAATCCTGACCCCATATGTACCTATTCTGTTTTATTTCCCCACCTGTACCAAGCTGATAAACAAAATGGTGGCTGCAACTTTTTTCTCAGGTTCCGTCCAGATATTCCTTGCCTTGATTTGGCGTGAGGATCTGGGTCCCTAGATAGCTATATTTCTTTTTCCTTTAATGTCTCTGAAACTACCAATGTATTTACACCAAATCATAAAAAGAGATCTTTCCGGACCAAGATCTAGCTTTCTACTGAATTTATGCCCTCATTACAACCGTGGCGGTCGGTGTTAAAGCAGCGGTAATACCGCCAACAGACCGGCGGTAACAAAAATGGGATCACGACCGCGGCGGAAACCGCCAACACAGACAGCCTCTTTAGCACTCCAACCGCCACGGCGGTAGCAACAAACACCGCAGCGGTAACCGCCAACAGACAGGCGGAAGACAATGTACCACCCACCCCATCACAACCTGCCAATCCGCCAGCTTTTTCGGGGCGGTACTAACGCCATCAAAAGCACAGCGGAAACAGAACACAGAAGGGAAACCCCTCACCTCTCGACACTCAACGAGGAACCAGGACGCCATGGAGCCCGAGTTATAGGTCCTGCGCATGCTGGTCTACCTCCTCATCTACCAGGAATACCAAAGGCGGCGGCGACAACCACAGTGAGTACTGCACCTAGTACACAGGGGAGGGGGTAGGAAAAAGAGAGTGACACACACACACACGCAACACGTCACACCCCCAACCCACCCTCACCCACAACGCCATACACACAAACACATGCAACACCATTACATTTACACCCCGTAACCCCAAGGAAGAACGCAAGGACAAAATGAATTGAGTCAAATCATTCATATGTTAGAAATAGGCAGATATACGTAATAAATAGAAAAACAGTATTTACAAAAATATACAATATGTACATAAGGCCGTAGAGTGTCCTTCCCAAATGTCCATGGGCCACTGGGCCAAAAATCATGGGCCAAGCCCACACTTGACTCCTGATTACTCAATACGGAGAGAACACTGCAGGGGCATCAGGTCGAAAACACACAGGCACCTCAGGGGGACAGGGAAGGGGGGGGCACCTCAGCCGGAAGATGAGACAACGCCACTGCTCCTGGAGGGGGCTCCAAGCCCACAGCGATGTCCTGGGGAGTGCAAGGCCACAGTCTCCCAAGTGGGTGGTTTGCCCACAGCGATGTCCTGGGGAGTGCAAAGCCACAGTCTCTCAAGTGGGTGGTTTGCACACTGCTTGGCCCTGGGGAGTGCAAAGCCACAGTCTCTCAAGTGGGTGGTTTGCCCACTGCTTGGCCCTGGGGAGTGCAAAGCCACAGTCTCTCTAGTGGGTGGTTTGGCCACTGCTTGGTCCTGGGGAGTGCAAAGCCACAGTTTCTCAAGTGGGTGGTTTGCCCACTGCTTGGTCCTGGGAAGTGCAAAACCACAGTCTCTCTAGTGGATCGCTTCTCCACTGGTTCTGGAGAAGGCCTTGTGCCCAGTGTGCTTCATCCTGCCAAGGAGGGGGTGAGTGGATGCATATCTCCACTGGTTCTGGAGGGGGCCTTGTGCCAGTATGCTTCATGCTGCCAAGGAGGGGCTGAGTGGATGCATATCTCCACTGGTTCTGGAGGGGGCTTTGTGCCCAGTAATGCAGCACTTGGGGTGTGGCAGTCCACATTCCCCCACCTGGGTGTCTGAGGCACGCAATTTGCAGGGACCAGGTTGCATGATAGTCCATGGAGGCAGGGCTAGACTCCATCCTGTGGCGGCTAAGGCTGCAAACTGGTGGTAGTGAAGGTGCTGGAGGGGGTGCTGCCAGTGGTGGTGGGAGGCTCCTGCCCGTCCCCTGCAGCCTCGGACGGCTGCCCACTGGGGCTGCTGCTGCTGGTAGTGGTCCTATTGTCAGCGGTGCAGGTGGCAGTGCTTGCGGCGGGGCTGCTGGCGGTGCTGGCCATAGTGCAGGTGCCAGTGCTGCCAGTGGTGGAAGGAGGCTCCAGCCCTTCTCCTGTAGCCTCGGACGGCTGCCCACTGGGGATGCTGCTGCTGACAGTAGTGGTGCAGGTGGTGGTGCTGCCCGTGGTGCAGGTGGTGGGGCTGGCGGTTGTGCTGGTGGGCACCAGGCTTTCACCTGCAGGCTCCGACGGCTGAAGTGTCTTGCCTTGGGTTTTCTGCCCCTTCCTTACCTTGGCAGATGCTGTTGTGACCTTGGCTCTGGCAGCTGGAGTTTTGGAGAAGGCCTTGCTGGGTGGGTCGTGCTCCTTGCCCTTGCTGCATGCTGTCCACTTCTTCACCTTGGCAGGTGGCGGAATGGTTTTGTCCTTTGCAGGGGTTGGTGGCACACTGGCTGGGCTGACGGTTGCCCCCTTTGAGCCTCTGTGAGTTGCAGGTACCACAGCGGACGCCGACTTGGTGGCTGAGGTGCTGGCCTGGGTTGTGGACACCCTGGCCCGAGCAGGAGGACGTGGGGGGAGGGAAGAGGTCAGTGTTTGCCAGGAAAAGCTTTTCAGACACACTGGGGTGGGAAGAGGGAGAGGGTTTGGGAGTGGAGGAAGAGGGAGTGGTTGTAAGAGGTGTCTGTCTGCTGAGTTTGGGTGAAGGTGCATGGGCTGGATGCTGTTGTGAGGTGGATGGCTGTTGGGTGGGTGCTTGCGTTTGTGTAATTTGGGAGGAGGGGTCATAGACACACTGGGAGAGGACACAGGGGACATGTGCATGGATGTGGGGGTGGTGACTGCCAGTGAGGGGTGAGTAGTGATGGGCGTGCTGGTGATGGAGGTAGTGGATGAGGATGTAGTGCATGCAGGTGAGTGGAGACGATACTGGGAGAGAGGTGGACGACGAGGAGGAGGGGGACACAGTGGAGGCTGTGGATGTTGGTGTGTCTGCATGGGGATTGTGCTTGTGTGACTGCCTGTGGGATGGTGTGTGATGCTTGTGTTTGCCTGAGCCACTTCTGTGTGCTGATATGGGTGAATGCTGGTCTGAAGGTATGCTTGGGATAGGCTGGGGTTGAGGGGATTGGGACTGGGCAGAGGAAGTTGGAGGGGGGAGGCTAGAGACAGGGACAATGCCTGCCATCAGTGTGGAGCCCAGAGCCTGAAATGCTCTCTGTTGGGCTGCCACGCCAGAGTGAATGCACTCCAGGTATGCATTTGTTTGTTGCAAATGCCTCTCGACACCCTGGATGGCATTCAGAATGGTTGACTGCCCAACAGTGAGGGATCGCAGGAGGTCAATAGCCTCCTCACTGAGGGCAGCAGGGCTGACTGGGACAGGGCCTGAGGTGCCTGGGGCGAAGGAGATGCAAACCCTCATGGGTGAGCGGGCACGGGAAACACGCTAAGGGGCTGCTGGGAGGGCAGTGCTGGTGGGGAGGTGGCGGCTGTACATGTTGTTGGGGTGGGCACAGAGGCGTCTGCCACCTCCAGGGTGCTTCCATCAGAGGAGGAGACGCTGTCTGTGGTGTCCCCTCCTGTCCCCGTTGTGGTGCTCCCCTCGCCCTCCGTCCCAATGGTTCCCTCACCGTCGGTGGATTTGGCCTCCAGGCCCATGTGGGAAGCAGCTCCCTCCATCGCCGTGCCTCTGCTCCTCCGCCAGATGATCCTAATGCACACAAGGACAGGGTGACAAAACAAAAAGGGGGGAGAGAGAGACAGAGGATACACTTGGCCAATGCCAGCAACACCACTACTGTTGGCATACACAACACACAGGGAGCAGCCCTATGCACTAGGCCATGCCCAACCATTTTCTAATATAGTCACCAGCCCATGGGGTACAATGCCTAACGCCATTATCTGTACACCTGAAACCCACAGGACCCTGCCCAGTAGTAGATGCCCACTAACACTATTGGAGTAGGACTGCTTCAGAGCCTGCCCAACAAGGGACCTACCCTGCCATCTTCGCCCTGGCCTAGGGGCACCCATAGCCCACATCCCCCACCCAGGTACCTCTTAACACGCGCAAAGTCAGGATTCAGAATCTGTACTCACGCTTGTGGCTGCTATGATGTCTTCAAGCGCCCATCCAACTCCGAATAGGCCACCGCCAGGATGCGGAACATCAGGGGGGTCATGGTGCGACGGGCACCCCTTCCTCGTTGGGAGGCCAGCCCCAGCTGGGCCTCTGCCGTCTTCTTTGCCCAGCGGCACAGGTCCTAACACCTCTTGCGGCAGTGGGTTCTCCGCCTGTCAAAGACCCTCAGGGTCCACACCTCTTTGGCGATGGCATGCCAAATACCCTTTTTTCTGGTGGGCGCTGACCTGCATGGAAAAGACAGCAGAAAAGGGAATTAGTCAACCGTCCGGACCGTCACAGTTATGGCCCACCATATCCCTCCCATCCCCTGACGCACATACATAGACCACCTTACATGCAGCACTCTGGCCAGGATGCCTCTGCCCCCCCCCTACATGTGGCTTACATACACAGCACTCCATACATTCAAGGCCCACGCATGATGCTCACAGTGTACTGACCTGTTTGTCTGGAGGACCGTAGAGTAATGTGTACTGGGGTAGGACCCCATCCACCAGTTTCTCCAACTCCTCCGCAGTGAAGGCAGGGGCCCTTTCCCCAGACACATGAGCCAATGTCGCCTCCAGATACAGGTCACAGCAGCACTTGCAATGTAGGTCCTCTCCTGTTGAAGGTCAGGTAGCAAGTGAGTGAACAGATAGAAAATGGCGGTGACGTCCGCGGCGGTGCGTACCATCACCTCCGACGTACATCGCTATTGGCTCCTGAAACCCATAGGGCCTAATTATAACGAATGAGAAGTTGTGCGGCGGTCTTCGACCGCCTACCGCGATGGCGCAGAACTCCAGCGCAATTACCTCATTTCCACTTCTCCCTCCTCACAGGTCAGGCAGCCGCCTTTTCAGGGGGGCACAGGGCATGGCACCTAACTGCATCACAGCAGACATTGGCACAGCAACTGATTGTCAGATTCACATCTTGTTTCTGTAAAGTAAACAAATCAACATTAGTGCAACAGATGTGGGAATATGACCCTCTGCTCACTGTTTTTTTCCATAGGCTTTAACCGCTGAGGCTGAATATAAGATGGTGGCATCCTCCCGTGTACAGACCCCTGGTGGACCTTGCAACAAGGGAGGACAGACACATTATCATAACCTACAGACTTGATAGTGCCACAATCATATAACTGTGAGCTCAATTGGAGCCAGACCTGATGTCAGCTATCCACCGGCCCCCAGGTATACCCCCTCTAGTGCAGGTCCTGTCAGTGCTTCCAAACAACAGTGGCCATGGCATCAGGGATGTCCCAGCCAATGTTCTCTAACGTGTTGACCAGAGTGTTGTCAGCCCTGCTGAAACACATGTGCAGCTACAGGGTGTTCCCCCAGGTGGAGGATTTGGCCACATTGAAAGCTGACTTTTATGCCCTGGAACATATCCCCAACATCATTGGTGCCATTGATGGTACACATGTGGCATTTGTCCCCACCCCCCCCCCGGAGAAATGAACAAGTTTTCAGGAATAGAAAAAGCTATCACTCTATAAATGTGCAGATGGTGTGTTTGGGGGACCAGTACATCTTCCATGTGAATGCTAAATATCCTGGCTCTGTGCATGACCACTTTATCTTGAGGAATAGCAGCATCCCATATGTGATGGGCCAACTCCAGAGGCACCGGGTGTGGCTAATAGGTGAGCCCAAGGTCTCCACACACTATGAGTAGGTGTCTGGGTATGGGGTTGTCCCTAAGGGTTAGTGTGTGTTTAACAGTTGTCCCTCGATATTTGCAGGTGACTCTAGTTACCCCAACCTCTCATGGCTACTGACCCCAGTGAGGAATGCCAGGACAAGGGCAGAGGAACTTTACAATGAGGCACATGGGCATACAAGGAGGATTATTGAAAGGACCTTCGGCCTCCTGAAGGCCAGGTTCCGGTTCCTCCATCTGACAGGTGGCTCCCTGTACTACTCATCCAAGAAGGTGTGCCAGATCATCATTGCATGTTGCATGTTGCACAACCTGGCCTTGAGACGCCAGGTGCCTTTTCTGCAGGAGTATGTGCCTGGAGATGGTCTTGTGGCAGCAGTGGAGCCTGTGGACAGTGAGGAAGAAGAGGCAGAGGAAGAAGATGTTGACAACAGAAGCAATATAATTCAGCAGTACTTCGAGTGACACACAGGTAAGACACTGTAAGTTCACTTTACATTTCAGGTTTCTGTTGGGCATTGTACATAGCACCCTGTTTTCCTATGTTTATGGCTCCTGACTGTACCCTTTGGCATCTCTATTTTCAGATCTCTGTGCCCCACTCTGGCTCCTGCTATGTGTACTGCTGCCCACCAAAGGTCATTCCAAAGTATATTTCACTGTACATTTGAGTTGCAATGCTTTGATAATGTTTTACTAATACATTTGTGAATCATTTGACAGACTCCAGATTAGTATTTGTTACAAGGGTGTTTATTTAAGTGCTCATAAGTAGAGGGGGATGTGCAATGGGATGGGCTGATGGTGGAGGAAAGTCCAGGGTAGAGTCCAGTCTCTTGGTATCACAGGTGCATTGTCCAATGGGGCATAGGAAGGGGAGTAATGGCAGTTCAAGGTGGACAGGGTGACAGAGTGGGACAGAAGGGTGACAATCAGGAGAGTCTTATTTCCTGGCAGGGGTCTTGGCAATGTTCTCTGGCTTCTGCCTGGATCGCAGGGACAGTTTGTGGGGTGGTTCTCCTTCTGCAGGGGGTGGGGTGCTGGTGGCCTGTTGTTCCTGTGGCAGGCCTCCTGTCCACTAGCGCCAGCAGAGTTGGAAGGTTGTTCATCGGTTGCTGTCCCATGGCGTTGACCCTGTCTATGATTCTCCGCCATAGCTCCATTTTCCTAGCAATGGACGTCTGCTGCACCTGTGGTCCGAATATCTGTGGCTCTACCCGGATGATTTCCTTCACCATGACCCTAGGCTCCTCCTCTGAAAACCTGGGGTGTCTTTGAGGTGCCATGGATGTGGTGTGAGTGATATGTGTGAGGATGTGTGGGGTGATGTGTTGGGGCGTATGTTGTGATGTGCGTGGATGGTGTATGGGTGATGGTGTTCTGCGCCTTTGATTGAGTGGGTGCTCCTGGCTTGTGTCTCTCTGTGTTGGCAATCTTGTTTTTCGTTGAAAGTGTTGTGAGTAATGTGTGTGTGTGTTTTATATGGTGTGAGTGTGTGGGTGTGGTGTGTGTATATGTGTCAGGTGTGTGTAGTTTGAATTGTCCAATGTGGTGGTGTTTTGTAAATGTGTGTGTATTTTGAGCGCGGCAGTGTGTACCTCCAATGGTTTACCATGTTTGAAAGACCGACACGGTGATTCGTTGGTCGTGATACTGTGTGCGTATTCCTGTTGGCGTAACGGTGTGGGTTTTGCTATCCCCAGTTTATCACTGACCTTTGGGTTGGCGGACTTGTGTGGGTGTCTGTATAGTGGCGGAATTCTCAGTGTGGGTCATAATACCCGTAGTGGAATACCGCAGCAGGCACGGTATGTCGGAAGAAGATGCTTATTAAAAGGGATTATATGGCTAAAGGCTACTATGTATGTGAAATGTAGGATGCCTACAGAATGTAGGTACAAATTGTTTGTTACATAAATGCTGAACCTTGTGCCTAAAGAGAAGTGTGATGAAATATACAGAGAAGACTAAGAAAAAAGATATCTAAAAGTTCTTTAACGATTTAAAATTAGAATACGAGTGCCCTGCAATGCAGTGACCTCCTCTGCTCAACACCTCCCCTTGTGGCAGTGGCCAGTACATCGAGCAATTGTCCTCCATTAAAGCTGATCGGGGTCAGCATTTCGGGGGATGCATCAACCACTTTGTTAATAACGTAGCTTTAGGTGCTGCCAACCCCTCTTTGATTTCAGAGCCTCTGTGGGCAAGTGCTAGCAGTAGATTTTGACTCATAATTTTTTTTTTTTTAAATCTGTTTATTAAACATAACATTCACATACCAGTACATTGGCTGTTTACAATTTATCGAATTATTTGCTCGCATAAATAATCTTGCACAGCCTCTTTGCATATTAACTGGTATGAAAGAGAAAGAGAAAAATCAAATTATAAACAAACATAAGATAATGCCAACAGAGCAAGAAAAAAGGAAACATACAGCTTAAATACTGTGCGGCAACTACTTGCCGAATATCAATGCAGCTAAGCACGACCAATGTCATTGATAATATTTGCAACCTCAAGCCGAGGTAGGGAGAGGCTAGAGGAAGGAATGCAGCTAATATATGTAAGTGTGTTTAGATCGAAGGACAGAGGTGGGGCAAGGATTGTGTTTTGTGGGGTTCAGCTGGATGCTGAGCCTACTTGGCATTGATCGGACTGGGTTTGACCTGCGTAGAGTCTTGTACGCAGTGGAAACAGCCTGGTTTGTTAGGTTAATACTTTGAGGATTAGAATGAGAGTGTCAGCAATGTCTATAATTAAGATTGAGGCAGTTCAAGTATCCTGCTGAGCGTATCCACCTTGCTGTAAGATTTGTGTATGTTGCACTATTCACGGGGGGTGCAGGTCGTCACGCGCTTCTATTGCCACCACAAAGGTATTCCAGACTTCAGGGCCCACTTCGATGAGACCTTTACGTTGCAATAGATTAAGTGTCTGCGCCTCGGCCTGCGAGCGACTATGTAAGTCGCGCAGCCAAACCGAATGGGACGGAACATGTGGAGCCTTCCAATGTGTTGCAATCAGACGTTTGAAAACAACAAACGCTAAGTCTATGAATCTGTGTGTCTGTTTATCTCCCTTAGTGCGGTGACGTATGCCCAGTAAGCAGGACTCTGGTATGGGGGATAATGCGAGGGATGAAATGTCTGCTGTAACGTTTGTAACTCGGTGCCAGGCTGAGTTTATTGAGTGACAACTCCAAACCATGTGGTAAAAGTCAGCTGCCGGGGTAGCACATCTTGGGCACGACGGAGTTGTGTTCGGGTATATTCTTAGAATGCGGGCTGGGGATAAATAAGCATGGTGAATATAATTAAATTGGGTATAGCGTAAGCGAGGATTACGGGATATTGATTTGATTGTTGCAAGAGCTGCGGTCCAGGTTTTTAGTGGTAATGGCGTAGGAAGGACCATGTCCCAGCGTGCTTTAGCGTGCAGCAGGGTAGTGCAAACTGCTGCTAATAATATTTTGTATATTTTAGTTATGGTACCTTTTGCGCTACCTATTGTAAGGATAGTAGTGAATAATGGGGACTCAGGGGGTGCATTATTGCCGAGGCCCCAGGTCTTGTTTAGCAGTCGTTTAATGGCGCTGTATGTCAAAAAGGCCCCATTGTGCATCACCCCGGCAGACACCAGTTCCGTAAAGGAGTACAGCGCGGAATGGGAGTATAGATCGCCCACCTTCAGTGTATTTATATCCCGTGTGTTATGATGTATTGAAATAATTTGGGTGCCCGGCAATTGAAACAACGGTATCAAGGGTGAGTAAGGGGGGGAGGGGGACTTGCCATGGACATATCTGTACCAGCAAAAGCGAGCTGCTTCCATCAGTATGTGTTTCGAGGGTAAGGAGTGAGGGGTAGACAACAATGTGAGCAGCAGCCCCTTGGGGGCCATACAGGACTGCAGCAGTGCGCCCTCAGCGGAAGGGGCATCATGCAGCCATCCAGCCAGCCACGACAGTTGAGCGGCCGCGTAGTATCTTTCGAGGTTAGGCATGCCCAACCCGCCCATTTCCTGCGGATGTTGTGTTATGGTCAACGCTACTCTACGTCTATCTTTGCCCCAGAGTAGGTCGGTTAATATTGAATGTAATTTATTAAAGAAGGAGCGTGGCAGGCACACTGGCAGGGCAGTAAAATAATATAGGAACCTCGGGAGGATAATCATCTTGGTTATTGCTACCCGGCCCAACGGGGATAAAGGGAGTGAGCTCCAGAATGGTATCGAGCCGCGAGTGGATCTCACCACTCTGTCAATATTGCCCTCTTTTAAATCTGTAACAGAGTGGTAAATCTGCACCCCGAGGTACTTAATGGTTGTATATGACCACGGTAGTTTATATTGCGGAAGTGTTATATGCGCATCAGTCGGAATGGAGATAAGAGGGAAAATACTGGATTTGGACCAGTTGACGTGAAGTCCAGAGGCTAGGGCGAAGGAGT
Source organism: Pleurodeles waltl (assembly GCF_031143425.1). Classification (NCBI taxonomy): domain Eukaryota; kingdom Metazoa; phylum Chordata; class Amphibia; order Caudata; family Salamandridae; genus Pleurodeles; species Pleurodeles waltl. The sequence goes on from NC_090441.1 coordinate 59,026,638, forward strand.
CCAGCAATTTCAGCACCTCTGACATGGAGGTAGAATGATTACGCAGATAAATCAGGGCATCATCTGCATATAGAGATATGATATGATAGGTGTTAAATTCCGGGATACCCCACATATGCGCGAAGCGACGCAGTTTGATTGCCAGTGGCTCCATGGCAATGGCAAACAGCAAGGGGGATAATGGGCAACCCTGTCTGGTGCCTCTACTTATGGCAAATGCTTCGGAGATAATGCGACCATTTTTTACACGTGCTGTGGGCTTAGAGTACAGCGTCCTGATCCAGTTTATGAAGCCAGGTCCGAAGCCGAACGCCCTGAGTGTGCAAATAAGATAATTCCAGCTTAGTGTATCAAACGCTTTTTCAATATCTAGGGAGAGGGCGACCGCTTCGGTGTTCGTGTTGTTATGCATTATATGAAGCAGTCTCCTAATATTTAGGAAGGTGCTCCTGCCGGGGATAAAGCCGGACTGGTCTTGATGTATCAGACTCGGTAGGTAGGGGAGGAGCCTATTCGCTAATATTTTCCCTAGTAATTTGCAGTCTGTGTTTAGGAGGGAGAGCGGTCTGTATGATTTAACATCAAGTGGGTCTCGACCAGCTTTTGGAAGGACCACTATTAAAGCTTCGCGCAAAGAGTCTGGCATTTGCAAATTATGGTACGCCTCATTGAACACTTCAACGAGCGGGGGCAGGAGATGACTCGCATGAGAGTTAAAATATTCCACCGGGAGTCCATCCGATCCGGGGGTTTTACTGCGCGCCATTTGTGCCAAAGCTGAGCGCAGTTCTTCAATGGTAATGGGGCCATCTAGAATATGGGTGTTATCGAGGATAAGTTGGTTTTGAGAGACAAGTTGTAGTGTATCAGTTAGGTGTGATTCCGGCGGAGGGGGAGGAGACGTATAAAGTGTACGATAATATGTGAAAAAGGCTTCATTAATGCCAGACTGAGTGTTAACGATAACGTTGGGGTTTAAACGTATCGCGCCGATAGGTGTTGGCTGTGAGGGCTGTCGAGTCAGCCAAGCCAACAATCTACCGGACCTGTCTCCTTCAGCGTGCTGTCTTGTTATATAATGTCTGTAGTCATGTTTGCCTAGCCTAGTATCTGCTTCGCTATGAGCGGCCCTGAGCGAATTCAGTGTTGTTAGTATGGACTCGTCCCCAACAACCGCAGCCTCCGCATTACGGATTTTTACCTCTAATGTTTGTAGCTCTTTAGTGAGTACTTTTCTCACCCCTACCGTGGCTGCAAGGCAGTGTCCCCTTATCACCACTTTGTGGGCATCCCACTCTATAGAGCGGGATGATGACGAGTTTTTATTTAGCAGGAAATAATCAGCTAATATTTTAGCTATCTCTGTTTGAAAGGGGGGATCTAAAAGGGCTTCCGGTTGTAAACGCCACGTCGGTATGCGGGTGTGCATGTGACCCCAAGCTATTGTTACACATAAAGGATTATGATCTGATATAGTGCGCGCTAAGTATTCAGATCCGCACACCTTCTGAATCACTGTTGCAGATACAAAAACCATATCTATTCTGGTATACAGCTTATGTACAGTGGAATAATAAGAGTATTCCCGTTGGGCAGGATGGGCCGTCCTCCATACTTCGCTCAGGCCATTGTTTAAAGCCCAGCTTGCTAGTGCTTGAGAGGCACGATTGGAAGGAGCTGAGGTAAGCGGGGGGAACGAGCGGTCCTTTTGAGTGTCTAAGACACTGTTAAAGTCTCCTCCCCAAACGCATTCCAACGTAGGGTCATTAAGGTTGCCGGTTGAAAGTGTAGATAGGAAATCTCGCTGGTCTACATTTGGGGAGTACAGTGCAACTAGGGCTAAAGGGGATCCATCTAGTATGCCCTCAACTATCACGTGGCGACCATTTGAGTCACATTGTGTGCGAGACACGGTGAATGGAACCCCGGGGGCGATCCAAATCGCTACCCCGCGGGCAAATGATGAAGAAGTTGTGCCATGCAATTGCCCCTTCCATTTTGAGCGTGTGTTTTCTAGCGTAGCTTTAGAGAGATGTGTTTCTTGCAATAGTGCTATATGTATCTGATGTCTCTTAAGAAAGGCGTAAACTCTCTGACGCTTCCGTGAGGTTGCCATGCCTCTAATATTCCATGTGAGCACTTTGTATTTTGCTATACTCTGATGAGTTTGAGTGGCCATGATATTGTTGTGGTTTTCGTATGCCCAAGGGAATGATTGCCTGCTGACCATGACACAAAAACATTGTGACATGCGCATACTAAGGTTGGGCGACCCACACCAGCGACATTGTGAGCTGCAGTCCTATTGCTATGATAATCATGACATGTACATTTGCTGCTGCATTTGCAATTAACTAACATGTGATAAAACCAACGATTAAATAAAAGGGAGCACACTAAAACAACACACAATAACAACTGAATTGAAAAATAGAAATCTATTCCAGCATTTGCTGGCATGAGAGAATGGTCCATATGGAGCAGGGGGGTGTCGGGCAGCATTGATACAGAGTCTAGGGTTTACCTTGCCCTGTTCACTTGTGGTGAAGAGTGTGCCGCCCAGGGGCACAATCGAATCACGCGGCGTAGCAGGTGGATGCCGATGGCGCTCAGAAGGAGGTGTAATAGTATTGTGATACTGTCCACGATCTGTAAGAACCAGTAGGGCCCAGCTGTTTAGCAGATATCATCTGCTGTGCGTGGTGTGAGGGTAGGGCCACGTGTGGATTCAGCTGAGTCAGAGTTTGCATCCTGTTCCTGCTCAACGTCCGCTTGTGTAGAGGAGGCAGTAGGTGACGCGTTAACAAATCTGGATGTGGCTCGCAAAAGTCGGGAGCGTTCAGTTTGCGCTTGTTCAGGCGAGGGCTTCGCGCCTTGTTTCTTGCGCTGTCTGCGACCTGACGTGGAGGAGGGTCTATCGGCTCCCAGAGCAATTGTGTCTAATGGATCGGCTAGCCCCTTGGCATGTAGCCAGGTCCAGGCGTCCTCTGGAGAGGTAAAAAAGAGTGTGCGAGTGTCATCTTGTATCCGGAGTCTGGCAGGGAACAACAGCGCATACTTGATGTTGTGTTTTCGGAGACACGCCTTAACATGGTAGAAAGAGTTGCGTTTCTTCTGTACTTCTGCTGTAAAATCTGGGTAGGCTGTAATCACACCATCTTCGAAGCTTACCGGGCCAGATTTGCGAAATAACTGTAGGATAAGATCTCTGTCACGGTAATTAAGGAGTCTTACTATAAGCGGACGTGGTTGGGAGCCAGGAGGGGGAGGCCTGGCAGGGATCCTGTGTGCTCTTTCGACAGAAAAGAACTTCGGGATATTATCCTTCAGAATAGTATCAGTAAGCCATTTCTCTATAAATAGTTCAGCACTGAGGCCCTCGGCACGCTCGGGGAATCCCACCATACGGATATTGTTGCGGCGAGATCTACCTTCTGCATCCTCAGCTCTGCGTTTTAAAGAGTCCACCTCTGTCGATAAGTGAACTAGTTGCGATTGGAGATCTTTCACCGAGCGGGGGATAGCCACAGTATCTCTTTCAAGTTCCGATACCCTATCAGCTAGTGCGTGTTGGTCAGTGCGAAGTATGTTAAGATCTTCTGTTACCGAACCTATTTTAGCTTCCAGAGTAATTTTAGTGTCTAGAATGGCTTGTAGTATCTTTTCGAATTGTGATGTGTGTGATTGTAGGGTCAATTCTAGTTTCTGAAGTGCCACTTGTGTGTTGGCGTAGGGCTCTGAGGAGGATGAGGTGGCGTGTTCCATCTTGCCCAGAGGTGCACGTGGGGTTTTTGGTTTGACCATTTGGCAAGTACAGGAGCTCTTAGACGTTAGCGTGCTGAGAAAACGCGAAGCAGTATGCACGATCTAGTCAAGTGTCACACCAGTTCGAGCCTAGACGTTGAAAAGGAGCAAGGCCAGGAACAAGCAAGGCTTTGGATGGTATTTTTGCTATCACTTGTGTCACTTAATAATGACAGGGCTGGTATGAATTTATAAGACTGGTGGAATAGGGAGCAATACGCTGTGCATTGTGACAGAAGTTACAGCAACACATGGGAACTAGTGTCCCAAGAGGGATGATTCATGCGCGTGCGCACTACCACACGGTAACTGTCATCGATAGGCACTTCCCTTATAAACAGCCAGGTCCATTATGTGTTTACCCCTCTCCCAGATAGCTGACTTCCTAATGCCTCAGTCTCCCAGAAGTGAAGCACGGGCCAATGCAGGACAAGGATACGTACAGTAGGGGCTGCGGCTGTGGTCCCCTGTGCTGGTGTAGCAATCCGCATTGATTCAGTGCGTTTAATTGGCCACAATTTATCATCCAACGTGGCCTGCGACACTGGAGCCAGTTATTTAGTGAGTCTGTTTTCCCGGACTGCTCTGTGCAGGGAGCAGGGATGCCACAGGTCGATGCTGCCCCACAGCGATAACACAGAGTGAGTTTACAGGGTGCGCGCCCCAATGCGACGCGCCATTGCACAGCGCCACCCACGCGCCAGCGGGCCTTTTATGGCAGAGTTAGGCACTATTGTTTGCAAAAGATGCAGAGGTGTTACGTATTGGCCGCCGCCTGTTGGGCCTGTTGATACGATGGATTAATCAGTAGCCAGAGCGCGGGGCGCTATGCAGCTATGGGTGGGCAGAGGAAACCAGAACATCCACACCGGCTTCTCATCTCGATGATTATGGTGCGGGGGAGGGCCTACCTTGACAGGATTCGACCCCTGAGGGGCTTCGCCGCAGTGAATAAAATAAATTCCAGCCAGCACAGTTCTGCGTAGAGTTCCCAATGGCGCCTTCCGTGCATGCGGCGCAATCCCCAGGCCACACCAACAGGAGGCGTGTTCCGTGCAGTACGACCTCCAGGACGGCCGCGGAACGGTGTGTTACCGCAGGACAGCAGGAGAGTCACAGTACGGGAAGCCCCATTCACCGGGTGTAAAACAGGTAAGCCTGCTCCGGCAGGGCTTATCTCGCTAAGATGGCGCTGTACCGTAGGTGGCCTGGGCGGCACCGCCCCTCCAGAGCGCGCACCCCGGCGCCTCTCCCCACCGGGTAAAAACGAAGGTGCTATGTCGCCTCAGCATAACGCGAACCCGTGTTCTGGGACCGGGTCGCGGGTGGTTCCATGTAGCGCTCGCCGCGAGCGCGTTGTCTGCAGCGCGATCACGGCCTCAATCCAGCCGATCGCCAGCCATGCGAGTAGCGCGTCTCCGGCCGCGATTAACGATGCTGCCCCCGGGCAGCCCTCTTAGCGGCAGTCGGACCCGCTCTCGGGGGGGCCCGGGCGCCTCCAACAGGATAATTTACCGGGCCAGGGATCGGAGCTGCAGTTTATGCTGCCGCTCCGGTCGCCATCTTGGCCACGCCCCAGATTTTGACTCATAATAATAAAGAAATTCCCGAGGTGGGCCTAGGCTTATTCTATGCTTTAACACTCTGCTAGAAAAACAGATATTTGAGACAAGCAATTTAGAGTGTTTGTGGTGTTGTAGAGTATTCAGGTGCTGCTCTCTACCTCTAGGGTTTTTAATTTTGCTAATAACTTTGGCCACGTTTGATAAATCTTCACGAACTTTTCAAAACCAGTACATCAGTGCAGCTGCTGTCTGGAAAGTTTTGGAATGATTTGAGAAAAAGAGGGAGAGTCCCAAAACGTGTTTATCTCATACATTTTCCCATAGGGATTTTTAACATGATTACAGTCCAAACCGATAAGCATAATTACATCAAAGTTGTCAGAAAGGTGAATCAGTAGCCCTTTCTGGTGTAAATCTGTTCAGTAGTTTTAGAGTTATGAAAGAAAAAAGATGTATGTATATACAGGAACATGGTGTGGATTGCCTGCATGCAGGGGGTTGGCTGCAGGCCACACCCTGTGGCCACCCTCCCACTTAATTAAAAAAAAACATAGAAATTCACTGAGAACCCCCCCCAGAGAATATAGGGGTGTTATAGTTAGGAAACAGAATTTAAAAACCTTAGAAATTCACTTAAAAAGGAAAAGTTACAGTGAAGTTATAGTTAGGTTCAGAACTTACACACACAAAAGCATAGAAATTCAGCTGTCATAGAGCTATCTCAAAAACTATAACTCATGCCCTAGGTAACTATAATTCGCACCCTTGATCTGCACTACTAATTACTCCATATTTTACATCACTCATGACATCTTCTATGACATAATTGATAATATCAGTGCTACATTTGCTGTAAAATTATTGATGAGAAAATTGTGCAGTGGCGGGGTGCGAGTTAAAGTTACCTTAGGGCACAAGTTGAAGTTTTTTTCAGATAACTCTATCTATAACAGCTGAATTTGTAAATTCTGAACCTAACTATAATGTCCCTGTAACCATTGTTTTTTAATATTTACGATTTGAATACTTATATGTACCTGTGTGTGTATATACACACACACACATGTAATGTGTGTTCATATGTGTGTATATATCTATCTATATATATATATATATATATATATATATATATATATATATATAGATATATACACACACACACATACATATATGTATTCAAATCGTAAATATTAAAACGCAGGTTTACCTCTGGAGCTGTGGCTTAAAGTGACATTCTCACATGCACACAGTGGAGGAGTACTCACATAAAATCTCTTGGGAATAGATTTGTATTTCTTTGCCAAGGCCTAATGTACTTGATTCAATGCATTTGATTTACAGCGTTAAGGTTTCTCCCGAGCAGCAGTTTTATCTTCACAAATAGCTGTTTTTTCCTACAGTAGAAATACTTTAATTGGACAAAGAGGGCTGTTGATATGCAGAGTTTAGGTACTAATGAAGCTTTGAGATTTGACACTTCCAACATATCAAATATTAAATTTTAAATTTGAAAGTGTTGAAATCCTTTTGCATCTGAGCTCACTTTGCCATCTTTGTCTTTTCTCACATTTGGGATTACTCACATGTTCGATCTCACAAACATTCAGCAGGGTAAGGTTGACAGCAAGATTCCATGAGGTTTGATGCCTCTTTCACAAGGTCCCACAGAAACATTGTTTTTTGCAGCAAAACGCTCTAAGAAGGAAGTACCAGGAAACCTAACCACTTGTAGAAGGGCACTTTTTTGGGTAGGCACAGCATTTCACCCCATTGGAAAATAAAATCTGTGTCCCTGAGAGTGCATGTTAGTTATTTCTGTTGTTTCCAGTTTGAGACTGTCAGGCTTTTCCTTGCAGTCCTAAAAAAGAAAAATGTATGTTGACAGACAGGCTGTCAGTAAACGATTTCAGAAGGCAAGCCAGATGAGGCTCTGCTAGTCCTGTGGTTCACTCCCTGCATATAGAGGTAGGTATCACCTCAAAAGGTGGTGGGTGAACCACAAGTTTGATCGACGGAACATATGCCCCACATCCACCATAATCTAAATGAGACCCCAGACAGCAACTTTTCCAAAAGATGGATAAATTCTTCTATGAAACTTAAAGCTCATCCAAGCTTTCACGTGCTTTTCTGGGGAGTCCAATACACAGATCCAAGGGAAAGACATGTCTCTCTACCACTTCTTCCAAGTGGTCCTCATCTCCTGCAGATTTCCAGATACTAAAAGATTTATCACCAGGGCTTGGTTTCAAGGGGAGCAGTATCCAATCCCTCAGAAGGAGATCCGGATCCAAACCCTCTGTCATTTTGCAGGACCACAGCAGACAGTAAGCAGATTTCTTCACCTTTTTATTATCTTCTCTCCAACCACTAGAGTTCTCCGGATGATGGTCATTCACAACTATTCCAGTTCAGATCTAGACAAACAAAATCTAATTATAGTCAGGGCAGGAAAAGTGAGTCTAGTGAAACCAGATTAGGAGGCTGGCAAGGCTCAGTTAGAGATAAATAATTTTTCTGAAGTCATCTTTGTGATATTTATACTACGTTTCTACGTTCGTCAATGAATTACATTTTTAATAACTTGGTAATTGAGCTAAGGTTTTCCATCTCAACCCTGTGGCAAGTTATAGGTTGTTGTGGCTTGGACTACAGCTGCCATATTTTAAAGTCTCTCATGAGCTACAGTATGCCACACTTTAGGACATCCATAACATCACTTGATTTTTATGCCACCTGCACATGCTTTACACATTTTACTGTGCCCTTAGCTAACAGTAAATATGCCAATTGTGGCTTAGCCAGTTTATCTGAGGTTAGAGGACATGCACTAGCAAATGGTTGTAAGCCTCTCAGTACACAGAGAGGCAATAAGAAAGTATAATTAACAAAAATAAAATGCAGAACTTTGAAAAAATCTACTTTCCTACAGCCTCCATCCTGGTTGTGGTGGGGTCCTGTAAATCCTTCATTGTGAATCTTCCCAGCAACAATCCACTTGTGAAAAGCTGTCATGGTACCTTTCTTGGAAATTTTCTTTACAACACCATCCTTTTGCAGCATTACAGATACAACTGCAAACCACAGCTCTCTAGAAAGCCAGGTATATACTCACTCATTTTGGTAACAAAAAACATCCATACTGTACCTTCTCTCTGGTCCTACTGCCTCATACTGATACCAGTGCTAAGGTAGGACACCCGTCATAGAGCAATATATAATGGAGAGACCTGAAATAATACACAGGTACAAGCAGTGGTCTGATGGTCTGTTACATAAGAAAGATAAGGAAGGACCAGTGAGGGAGGCAGTAGCCACAAGTGAGTCACATAGGACGATAAGAAAGCCATTGAAGGAGGAAGTAGCCAAAAAGAAGTGCAGAGGGGACTCCCCTATCTCGACAAGTTAAGATACATAAAGCAAGGAGGGTAAGGTGATGGAAATACTGCCCAGGTTTCAGTTCAAAGCCATGGGAAGACTGCACACCCACATGGGGGATGATAGAATGTATGATAAGAATACGACCATGAGGGACTCCATACCAGACTAAAGAGGCAAATTGAGAGGTGCCAGTGAGGGGACCAGATCTCAGCCTGCCTATACCAGTATAACTGTAAAACAGAGAGGGGTGGACTGCACCTTTCTGTCCATGGATTTGATTATAGAGGCTTAATACCCTGACTTTTGAGAAACTTAAGAGTTGGTTGGTTGGGATGGGTGACTGCTCTCCTCAGCTATTCTGCATGGAAGAAATCTACATTGGCCTGCACTGAGAACTAACACATGGAGCAAAGAGTCCTGGAGATGGGCCCTATAAACTTGAGGAGCAATGTTTAGCAGAACAAATGGGATTGGACATAGTGGACACTAGTAGAGTACTGATACCATCCATGAATAGGAGGCGGTGTCTAATCAGATTAAAACAGCAGTCTAAAATCAGTGGAATATGGATGACTCCACCTATGAAGGGCCCCATTTCAGTATGTGACAGATGAGAGCCTGCAAATGGGGCAAACCAAGTAGGGTGAAACTAAATATGCTGGTTGAAAGAAAAGAAGAATAAATTGGGGACATCACAGCATTTCACTTTATAACACAGCGATAGATAGACAGGGACCATTCTGTGGGGACCTGCAGTGATTAGGGGGCTCATATGGCAAAGGCACATGTGAACAATGGCCCAGTAACGAAATCAGATCTTAAATAGGCTGTATCAAAGAACCTCAGATGGAGCTAAAACAAACTGTAGAAAAAGTGGAGGAGTTGACTCAGATCAAGGCACTGCAGCCCAATTTCCACTAAGTAGGAGAGAGTTCACGAGTAAATGAAACAGAGATTGAAGACCTCATACAAAAATCAATGAACATAGAAGAGACCATTCAACACTTGGAACAAAGGGCCAGATGTAGCAAAGGGTTTTTCCCATTCTGTGTCAATGGGAAAATGTGTTCGTACATATAGCCCAAAGTGCGCTGTTACTGCAAGAGAAATGTGAGGATTTAGAAAACATATTTGAGAGAGACAAGGTGAGGATAAGGAACAATGAAGTGTAAGACAATAAGGAAGACCAGGAAGTTCAACAGGAGGCAGTCTTCGAGGCTGTTCTGAGAGCGTATACAACTGGAAAATATAGGTGGAAAGAGAATATTAAATGGAGGGAAGGAATAGAGAAGGAGATAAACAATAGAATTTATTGTGAAGATGCACTTGTTTCCTGAAAGGAGGGGCTGATGAATGATATTAATGACCAGAGAACATTTAACCCTCATGTTTTTATGTGTGGCTGGTCCGTCTTTCCACTGGGACAGTAGAGGGTTCTGCTGTCCTAGGTAAAGACTATTCACCATACTCTGAGATCTCCACCAGGTAAGATATTTCTGTCTTAGCTCTGCTCCCCATCACGGTGGCTCTGTTAAATACACCAAAACGCTTTTGAGTGGATGAAAAGCTGCTGAGTGAGTGGCATGCTTGGGCTCAGCAAAGCTTTTGTTCTTCAAAAGTAAATCTACAAGAGAGAATTTGTTATTATTAAAAAAGCAAAGAAGAAATGCCCCTGACATGAGGCAGGTTTTCTCCCAGCGTGTGTGTGTGTGTGCGTGAGGTGGATTTCTTTGGTTTCCTGTTCGGGACATGCAAAATTTGTAATAATACACAAGATAGGACTGCCAGAAGGAGATGTGGGTGCTCCTGGCTGGTACAAACTGCTTGCTCCATAAGGACTTTTAGAGGATGTTTGAGCTGTATTATGCTCTGCTTTTGTTTTATTTCAATATGCTAGGTTATATTGTATGGTTGAGTGAGGTGGGAGAAAAGTGCATTAAATTTGGGTGCTAGGGCAAGCATAGAAATACAAAGAAGAGGATGTCTTTGAAACATGGATATGTGGCCGCATACTTACAAGAGGAGCCCATATTGTACATAGCCACTCCTAATATGAAGGACATAAATGCCCTCCAGAAAGAGGGTGCCTATGGTAAATTTACTGAAAGAACTTTGAAGGTCTTCTGACATAAAGATCATAAGAGACTTTTAAAAAGATTGTTTATTGATTAGCACTTTTCTTCACCTGATAGGTCAAATGGGAGGGGTGTTCACACTCTTAAGGATGAGCTTCCTTTTGTGGAAGAAGAGAGGTGCACAGCTAGAGAAGACGATACATGATGATTATTAATTGATGCTTATTTCCCCTTAATTATTTAATTGCTATGGAATCATTACATTGCCACATTTAAGGTGCATTCTTTATCAGCACTACATCCATAGTAGCTATAACTGAAATGGTGTTGGAAGCTCCCTATTTCCAGTGTTCATAGGACACTACCTAGAAAGCCTGTGGCAAGATAGTGGCGTGTAGGGTGTAGGGTTTGTGTAGATGAGAGTAGAACAATCTTTCTCAGCAAAAGGCATAACTTACCCCCTTTTCCTAATCCAAAATCTCTTGTTAGTTCTCATAAAAACATCTCCTGCAGCCCAACCCCTTGCAGTCCATTGTCCTGTGACAGTGGCAATGCTGGTGAAGCAGTATTTTTAGGCAGCTGAGTGCTGACACCTTGTAGTGAATTCTACAAGATAGTGATGTTTTTTCCTGATGGTATGCATCAACAGTATCAGTGACCTTATCTAGAAAAGGTGCGATATTCCAGGTATTGTTGAGCATAACAAAGTACTAAAAGAAAATCCAACATTTTGTATCTTTTCTGAAGTTTGAAGCAATGAGGTTGGTATTTAAGGATGGTACACCTGAACCCGGTTTTCACCATGGCACTAAATGGGGGTCACATTCAACAGTTTGGGGATAAGGGGTAGAACTGGAGATTGTGCAATACTGAGACATGAGCCACTGAATGAATAAGTGCAAGAGTGGCCAGGGATCTCACAAACGTATGTTTCAATTAATTGTTTCGTAGGAACTGAGACTTCTCCCACATACCATGCACAACCTAGTACTGGAATAATATTTGGGATGAAGACATGCAAATGGAGATATCCGGTGAAAAATGTGAGACCCTACATGACAGGAAAATTGTGTGCATTCAGCACAGAGAAGCAAATATCTAATTGTTTTACAGATGTGTTTCCGATCTATATTGAAGAAGATGTGTGGGGGGGGAGCTATCTTCTTCATACACAAGACTAATTGCAGAGAGTGGGGGGCAATGTTGAACTGGACTATAAGGCAATCAGACAGGGCCTGACAGGCTCTTTTGACAGATCAGGGTGTGAGCTGCTTTTTGGGTCTTTGTGGGCCTGTATTATGGTTTTTCTGGGGCAGTATTTCGTATTGATTAGTTTCCCTAATATTGAAACAAACATTGCCTCCAGTGAGTTCAAATCCATGAGTCCCCCATACCTTGCAATACACTTAAATAGTATGTCTTTACAAGTTCAAAACTGCCTGAACTTGCAAATATGGGCCACTTTTTGGTTAATTCACTAATGGGGGCACTTTTATTTTGATGCCTGGGCCTATGTTCTGTTCCATCTGACCCTAGCGCAATGTTGGTGCTTACATTACCCAGCAACGCTTAACTACAGTGGTTCCCAACCTGTGGTCCAGGGACCCCTGGGGGGCCTAAAGCCTACTCAATGGGGTCTGTGACTGCTTAGAAAGTGAAATAATATTAACAGATTAATAAAGGGAATAAAAATTAAAAAAGCAAAATGTAAATCTGAGCATTTTAAAATCATCTATAAATGTGAAGGAATTTAAAAATTGAAAGCTAAAAATTAAGTTGGTGTCCATTCGTGGAAGCAGTGCAAGTACATCAAACAGAATGTAGTATTGACAATTAGTGGCCTCATTTGACTTTAGCAAAGGCCCAACCTTCCCATTAAAATTCAGATTTTTTATCTTTGGTTGTGAATTAAATAAATGACTAAATAGTTTGTGTATTTGTTAGAAAATGAATGTTTCTGTATTGTTTTGCTGGTCAAATCATAAAAATTTCTTAGGCTGTTGTCTCCTACTTTAACCCATTCCATGGATCGGACAGCCGGGAGCCGTCCGACACAATGGTGCTTGTGGGCGTCGGACAGCTCCCGGTCGTTCACGCACATGGCACTGGAAATCCCTCCGGTGCGGGCACCAGAGGGATTTCCTTTTTTCCAAAACAGGCTGTTCTGGGTCTTTATTGAAATGAGGATCCACGCACACGGTGCACTGATGTCATTTCACTGAAAACAAAAGTAAAATGAGCTGATTGGCTTACTTCACTTTCACTGCCTTGGTTCTCAGGGGGCTATCTCAACCCCCGAGCACTGAGGCCGATGGGAGAGGTATCACTGGAAAGGGGAGAATCTCCCCTTTTCAATGGCACCCCTCCCCTAGTGGATCCCTGCTTGGGGATCACGCAGGAGGGTGATCTCCACGCAGGAATCCACCCACTAGAGACCAGGGAAGGGGGAGCGGCCCCTTGGGCATATTCAGTCTTTTGCCCCCCCCCCGGAGAGAAATATATATATATATATATAAATATATATATATATATGTATGTATGTCTAGGGGCGGGAGCTGCCCTAAATAGGCATTGTAATGACCCCACCCCTCCCACAAATTGGCACAGACTTTCTGACCCCCACCAGGGAGGCAGAAAGCTCACTTGGCATCAGGGATTTTTTATTTTTTTATTTAGGGGTGGGGCTGCCCAGAATGGGCTATGCAATACCCTCCCCCCCTCTCTTAAAAAAAAAAAAATGAAAAGCACATTTTTTATGGCCCCCCTCGGGGGAGAGTTAATCCCACTAGGCACAAAGGATTTTTTTTTTATTCATCTAGTGGTGCGGGCTGCCCAGAATGAAAATTCCAATGCCCCCGCCACTCCCCCAAAAAATACAGCACAGTCTTCTACCTTCCTGGGGGACAGATGGGGGCAATCACCCATCTGCCCCCCCCACCCGGGGAGGAAAGAAAGCCCAGTAGGCACATGGATTTATTTATTTGGTAGTGTAGGGGGAGGGGCTGCCCAGAAGGGGCATGGCAGTACCCCCTTACAATAAATTGGCAGTCTTTTTGCCCCCCCTTGGGGGGCAGATGGGGATTATTACCCCAGATCTGCCCCTAGGGTTGGCAGAAAGCCCACTACACACCAGGGAAGCATTGCTTACACATAGAGGGGTGGGGTCTGCCTGCCACCATGGGCATGGTTATGCCGCCCACACCAACTGAAGGGAACAACAGTCTTTCTGCCCCCCACCCTCCACCCCACAGACTAAAGCATCTCATCCCAATGGCAAGCAAGAAGGAATTTGATTCTTTTGGGTTTTGATTTAACATATTGGCCAAGGGAGCTTGGCTAACTCCCAATATCCTCCCACCTATGAAAACTAGACATCTGGGGCAGTCCAGTGTAGTGTGCTTCACATGCACCTGACACCATTTTCTTACCCACAATTCCCTGCAAACCTCCAACTTTGCCTGAAACTAGGCATTTTCACTATATGTCTGTGATGGAATCTTCCAGAATCTTCCGGAATCCACAAAATTCCTACCTCTCAGTGTTGCCCCATCTGTACTGATAAAAACTCTGCCTCAGTTATGTGGTTGCCCAAAGCACAGTCCGCCAAAAAACATATGAAAATAACCTGCCCTTTTGGACCCGCTTTGATTCACCCTGAATTTATACACGTTTTTGGCCCTTCCCTGTCTCAGGCACTTCACCCACCTACACAAGTGAGGTATCATTTTTATCGGGATACCGAGGGGAATGCCGGGTGGTAGGAAATTTGTGGCTCCCCTCAGATTCTAGAACTGAGATGTGAGGTAAATGTGTTTTTTTAGATGTATTTTGAGGTTTGCAAGGGATTCTGGGTAACAGTACCTGGTGTGAGCCACACAAGTCACCCTATCTTGGATTCCCTGGGTGTCTAGTTGTCAAAATTGCACAGGTTTGCTAGGTTTCCCTGAAGTACGGCCCAAAAACTACAGCTACCCACTGTGGAAAAAAAGGGTCAGTTTTGCATAGAACATTTTGATGTATCCATGTTGCTTTTTGGGCCATTTCCTGTTGCAGGCACTAGGCCTATCCATAAAGGTGCCATTTCCACCAGAAGATGTAGGAGAATGCTGGGTGGACAGAAGTGTATGGCGCTGTGCAGATTCAAGAACTTTTCAAAACAGAAATGTGAGGAGAATGTTTTTTTTTTGTCAAAGTTTGAAGTTTGCAATGGGTAAAACAACCTGGTAAGCGCCACACAAGTCACCACATCCTGGATTCCCCTAGGTGACTTGTTTTAAAAAATGTACAGGTTTGTTAGGTTCCCTAGGTGCCAGTTAAAGTAGGGCCCAAAAACCACAGCTACCCACTTTGCAAAAAAACTTGTCAGTTTTCTGTGGAAAAATGTGATGTATTCATGTGATGTTTTGGGTCATTTCCTATTGCGGCCACTAAGCCCACCCACACAAGTGCAGTGTCATTTTTATCAGAAGACTTAAGAGAATGTGGGTTAAAAGGGAGTTTGTGGCTCTGTTCAGATTCCAGAACTTTCCATCACAGAAATGTGAGGACAATGTGTTTTTTAGTCAAAGTTTGAGGTTTGCAAGGGATGCTCGGTAAAACAACCTGGTCAGAGCCACACAAGTCACCACACCTTGGATTCCCCTTGGTGTCTAGGGATCAAAAATGTATAGGTTTGTTAGGTTTCCTTGGGTGCCAGCTGAAGTAGGTCCCACAAACCACAGCTGCCCACTTTGCAAAAAACAGGTCAGTTTTGCATGGAAAACTTTGATGTATCCATGTTGCGTTTCAGGACGTTTCCTGTTGCGGGCACTAGGATTAAGCCTTAAGAGAATGTGGGTTGGAAGGAAGTTTTGCCTCTGAGTAGGTTCCAAAACGTTCCATCACAGAAATGTGAGGAGACCGGTTTTATAATCAAAGTTTGATGTTTGCAAGGGATTCTGGGTAAAACATCCTGGAGAGAGCTGCACAAGTCACCACATCCTGGATTCCCCTAGTTTTAAAAAATGTACAGGTTTGCTAGGTTTCCCTAGGTGCCAGCTGAGGTAGAGCCCAAACACCACAGCTGCCCACTTTGCAAAAAACGGGTTTTGCATGGAAAACTTTGATTTGATGTGATGTGTCCATGTGGCGTTTTGGGCCGTTTCCTGTTGCGGGCACTAGGCCTACCCACACAAGTGAGGTACCATTTTTATCAGGAGACTTAGGGGAACACAGAATAGTAGAACAAGTATTATTACCAATTGTCTCTCGCTGGATTTGCGCCTTCCAAATGTTAGACAGTGTATAAGAAAGAGGTCATTTTGAGAAATGCCCTTTAATTCGGATGCTAGTATAGCTAATCCCAAATTCAGAGATGTGCAAGTAACCACTGCTTCTAAACTCCATATTATGTGGCTATTTCAGAAATATATAGGTTTCCTTGATACCTATTTTTCACTCTTTATATTTTACCAAATTAATGACTGTATACCCGGTACACAATGAAAACCCATTGCACTTTGCAGCTTAGTTATTGGCTCTCGGTACCTAGGATTTGTGGTGAACCTACAAGTCCTATATATCCCTGCAATCTGAAGGGTCCAGCAGATGTAACAGTATATTGCTTTTGAAAATCTGACATAGAAGAAGTTACAGATAACAACGTAGACACAAATGGCTGCTTTTTCAACTCAATTTCTGTAATTTTTGTATTTCAACACTTTGGGGGTCATTCCGACTTTGGCGGGCGGCGGAGGCCGCCCGCCAAAGTAACCCCGTCGGAAGACCGCGAGGGTCATTCCGACTTTCCCGCTGGGCCGGCAGGCGACCGCCAAAAGGGCGCCCGCCGACCCAGCGGGAAAGACCCTGCAACAAGGAAGCCGGCTCCGAATGGAGCCGGCGGAGTTGCAAGGGTGCGACGGGTGCAGTGGCACCCGTCGCAATTTTCACTGTCTGCAAAGCAGACAGTGAAAATCTTAATGGGGCCCCCAGGGGCCCCACGACACCCGTTCCCGCCATCTTCACCGCCAGAAACAGGGAGGCGGGAAGGGGGTCAGAATCCCCATGGCGGCGCTGCAAGCAGCGCCGCCATGGAGGATTCCCTGGGCCAGGGGAAAACCGGCGGGAAACCGCCTGTTCCCCTTTTCTGACCGCGGCTTTACCGCCGCGGTCAGAATGGCCCTGGAAGCACCGCCAGCCTGTTGGCGGTGCTTCCGTGGTCATGGACCGCCAGGGTCGGAATGACCCCCTTTGTTTCTTGGGGAAAACCTTTAAGAATCTACACAAATGATCCCCTGCCGAATTCAGAATTTTGTCTACTTGTCACAAATGTATAGCTTTCTTGGTTTCATACCCGTTTGTACCACTAACTGGAAGGATGTTGAAAGCACAAAAAATGGGAAAAATGGGCTATGTCACAGTAAAATGTCATACCTGTGGTGAAAAATTTAGTTTTCTGATTCAAGTCTGACTGTTCCTGAAAGCTGGGAAGATGGTGATTATAGCACTGAAAGCCGTTTGTTGATGCCATTTGCAAGGAAAAACCAGACACGTTCTTCTGCAGCACTTTTTTCCCATATTTCCCAAAAAAAACAAAATGCAGCTGTATTTTGGCTAATTTCTTGGTCTCCTCGAGAGGAATCCATAAACCCAGGGTACCTTTAAAATTCCCAGGATGTTGGGAAAAAGGACACAGATTTGGCATGGATGCCTTATGTGGACAAAAGGTTATGGGGGCCTAAGCGCAAACTACCCCAAATAGCCAAAGAAAGGCTTAGCACTGGGGTGGAAAGGGCCTAGCAACAAAAGAGTTAAGTATAACTCAGTGGGGGTCCTTAGATTCCAATAGTGATTCATTGAGACTCCCTGAGTTCCAGTAATGATTAAGTTGGGGTCCACAGGAGTCAAAAGGTTGAGAACCACTGCCTTACTACATCACTGGGAGAGAGTAAAGAAGAAGGAGGCACAATGTGAATGAGGAACAGGGCTCTATGTAATCAAATGCTAAAAAAATAGTAAGCACAGCCAAGTGGTGGGGAGAGCAAGTATGTACTAACAAATGTGGTTGGGAAAACATATGCTTCCGCTAGCACACGTGACTTCCATCCAGTGGCAGCGCCAGTGAATTTCATACCTTTCAATCCTAAATGGGCCTCGCTCCCTGCGGGGGCCAGCCTCAGGAAACAATTAAAATGTCAAGATACTTCCTGTGATTAATGTTCCTGCTAGGTAGAGAGATGGGAGTTTTGTCTAGGGCAGCTTTGACTTGCCATAAAGTAGCGTACATGGCTAATGTACCTGCTGCAAAGAACAGAACTATGGGGCAGATTTATGGAAAGTAGCGCTGCACTGAGTGCAGCGCCACTTTCCCTGCGTCCCTTAGCACCCTCTACCGCCACCATGTGTGCACCGTATTTAAAATACGGCGCACCATAGCGCAGGGTAGGGGGCAATTGCGTCATTTCTCATGACGCTATTGATGTACTCTGCAGGAGTAGCGCCAAAATATTGGCGCTACTCCTGCAGAGTACATAGAGCTCCATTCTAAAGAATGGAAGGCCCCTTTTAACGGCTGCTCTTGAGCAGGCGTTAAAAGTGCCGTAAAAAATGGTGCAAGGAAATCTCATAGATTTCTTTACGCCATTTTTCCGGCTCCCCTAACGGGGGAACGCCCCCTTTGCATACATTATGCCTGACGCAGGCATAATATAGTGCGAAGGGTTACAGAGTTGCGCAATGCATGCTTTGCTCCACCCTGTAAATACGGCGCTGGGATTTCGGCCATGTTGGGCCACATAACGTAAAAAATAATTACGTTAATGTGGCGCAAGGTTGCTCTAGGGCATTATAAATATGTTCTTATATCTTATGTGGATAGCTGAGTGGATTAGTAAAGCCAGCTTTTACAAGCACCTTAAATCAAATGAAATGTATGTAAAAGGGGGGTGCTATGGAGAGATGAGGGGCAAATTTTCCGGGTGGTAGTGAGTGAGTCCGAGGAGGTGGTCATGGGGTTGGGGGGAGGGGAGGAGGTGGCAAAAAAGACTGCCGCACAGGGAGCCACCAGCGCTAAAGCCGGCCCTGCCTGCAGCTTCAATTTAGGCAAATTGGGAGCTTTCTGAATTATACTTTTTTTTTACTTGCCCCTAGAGGCTCCCACTGTGCTAGTAATGGTGTGTTTATTTTGCATTTTGCAGTCTGAATTTGTTTAATGCTGTCGTATATCTTTAATATTGGAATGTCGCACATGCATATTCAGGGGATCCCGGGGCCCTCTGCATTGCTCTGGTGCTTAGGGCACCCCTGTGGAATTTATGGCCGAGGACAGCCGAGAAATGTCGTACTAGGCCCCGCCCGCACTTGTTCATGTGATATAATGAATTTCATGCAATAAACGTGGTCAACATATAGGCCTTCATGCGGTTTGCTCAGATACTCTTTGGCATTCATGGGTGCCCTCTGGGAAAGTTGAAAGGAGAAGTGGAAGAGGGGAGGGTTTAGGGGCTAGATGTTGCACATGTAAATGAATGAACGAATTTATTGCGCAGTTATTAAATCATCACAATTGGCTATAATAAAAAAATAAATTATAACACTAAAAGCAGGATAATAAAAATTTCTGATGGACTCAGTTAAAATGACAAAAATTCACAGCATTGACACCATAAAATACAGGCTACAGTCATTCATATTCACTAAGAAACAATTCTCACACTGTCAGCTTCCGGCCTCAAAACAATTTCCTAAATGCAGGTGTAAAGTTCTTGCAGGGCAGCCCTAAAAGACCATTCCTCTCTGTCTATAATTATTCACTTGTGTTCAGCACTTTACAGTTCAGCACAGGGTAGAACATGTTTTTTTGCCCAGGATATTTTATCTCAAACGTTCAGGCGACAAGGGAACCCCTAACGCATAAATAAGGCAATTTACAGCATCTCAACAGCTAAAACTTGTTAGGTGGTGGCCAGATATAAGTGAATGCGTGTCTCCTTCCTGTAGGGTGACGCGGCGTTCCCGATTTGCCGGGACAGTCACGATTTTTTACCAGGTGCCCCGCAGATTTCGGGAAATTTAGCTCATGTCCCTGTTTTTAGAAAGGTTCGACTGAAAACTGTGGGAAGTGCCTTTTTATGTTTTCCAAAACAGGGATAGTTACCAGTTGTTCTAAGAAAGTAAGGGCCAGATGTATCAAAGCTTTTTGCATTCGCAAACGGTGAGAATGCCCGTTTGCAAATGCAAAAAGCCATTTCAGAATGTATCAAAGGCATTCTGAAAGCAATTTTAAGGAATCGCTAAAATAGTGATTCCTTAAAATTGCGACCCTGTTTAGAGAGTCGCAAATTGCGAGTCTCTAAATAAGAAATCGCAAATATGGATTCCTTATTTGCGATTTCTAAAGCACATGTAAGAAGCAATTCCTTAATGGGAATTGGGCATTAAGGAGTCGCTTTTTACCACCAAGTTGAACTTGGTGGTAACAATATGCAAATTTTAAAAATGCATTTAAAATGCATTTTTAAAATGTACATGTAAAGCACACATGCCCTTTTGGCATGTGTGCGCCTTACATGTCCTAAAAAACTTTTTGGGGTGCAGCAGAGGGGGCTTTAGGCCCCCAGCACCCTGGGGTTTTGCATTTCCAAAATTGCGATTTCCAGTTAAGAAATCGCAATTTTGGAAATGCAAATAATTCGCAAATATGGGCCTACAAGCCCATAGGTGCGAATGGGGTCGGTATTGCAATTTGCGACTCGGTAATAGCATTTGCGATTTTTAAGAAATCGCTATTACCGAATCGCAAATGTGATACATTGTATTTTGCGAATCAGAAATAGCTATTTCTTAAAAATTGCTATTTCCGACTCGCAAAAGGCATTCTTGATACATATGGCCCTAAATGAATTAACAAGCATGATACTGGCCTTAAAAATTGCATTTAATTTATGTTCTTAGTTCCTCTGCTGTAATTATATGCTGATGAGCTCAGTCATTCTGTTCCCTTAGGTGAAGTAAAATGATCGTCCTTTTTCTATTTTTTTTAACTGTCCCTGTTTGTGACTTTAAAATTATGGTCACTCTAGCTTCCTGGGATTGTTGTGTTTCGGATAGCCGCACAAGGGGGCAAGATATCCCGAAGGAGAGCGCAACCCTAAGAGGTAATTTGGGAACCCAAAGCAGCTCTGTCAGTTTTGTCAGGCCAGCCCCTGGGTGAGATGAGGGGCAAGAAGCACTGCTTCTTTTGTTCTTTTATTACTGGGGGCTGATATTGGACCACTGCTGCCAAAAAGGTCCCCAGTAACAAAACCGGCCCCCATCGCTGAAAAAACGGCCCCAACCCTTCCAGCCTACTGGGAAAACACTTCATGCCTGCTACAGCCAGAGCCAGTCCGGCCCTGATTACCGTGTTCTGCAGAAAACATCATTCACCTTGCCGATAGTATAACAGACACCCAACTCATGGATATCATTGTACGAGCACACAGAAACACCTTGACATAAGACACAGTAAAGATTTAAGTTAGCCCCCTTCCTCTCCAACATTTTCAGGTAAAATAATATGTGCTCTTTAATCCAGTATCAGGTACCACCAATTGTCCATCTCCCCATACCCTCGATTTATCAAGTGGGCAGGGCAGTAGACACCCATGACACTTTCTATCCCCTCCCTAGAGTCAGTGTTCAGCAGGGAACATCAATGAAAACCAGTGGTGGCTGGTGACATTTGAAAGTGGTGGGGCATAAGCTTCTGAGTGACCTGTGACGAGTGAGCAGAGCGAGCAAGCCCGACATCATAAGTGGGGCATTAGGGTATTCTTCCCCATGAACAATTTACAAAAAGAGTCGAAAAAAGTGCATTTCAAGCAAAACTGAGAAAGTGAGAAGGTTAATAAAGCAATTATGAAAGAGATTTCATATGATAATTACGTAGGTAACTGCTTACTCAGTATAACCATGCAGCTGTTAGTTTGACCGATATGGCTGTTCATCTCTCTTTGCCCTGTCTCATCTCGAGCCCCAGCCTCTAGCCTCCCTCCTGACAATCCCCACTGTTTTTGTGCTCTCCCTTATCTCCACCTAGTTCCCAGCCAGTAAACCCCCTGCGCTGCCTATGCTCCCTCGGTTCTAGCACATGGCTTGTGTGTTCACTCCCCTTCTCTCCCCTGCCCATGCTCTCTCCCCTACTCTGAACTGTACCAGAGTTCTCCTGTGCTATCTTTTGACACCTTTACATTACTTGTGCACTAAATGCTTTAGTCCTTCAGTCCCTCCTCCCTGTGCTCTCTCTCTTTCACTGCACACTCAGGCTCCTGAGCAATCTCAGATCCAGAACATTATGGTAAGTGAATTCTCCAGATCATTCTAAAATACTCTTGTTAGAAATGGTGTTGGAAGGTGGGTCATTAGTTGTGTGGCCTGCACAAGTAATGAGTCCGCATATGACCGCCACTGGGAACCAAACAACCAATTGTAGCACTTGACTTTCATAGGGCAGCGTTGCAGAGCAGTCCAAGGCTTACTCAAGGGAGGTGGTGTGGGCTAGTAATCCCCATTCACGAGCACACAAGCATGACTCTCAATAAATGATTGTCCAGTCTGTGCTTTTTCTTTTGATAAAGTAAAAGTACATTTATTACTCACACACACTACTCAATACTATGCAACAATCTACAAATATACACAAAGTGATGGAATCACTCTGGAAAACCATTGTGTAATCTCCCATGTCTCCTCCAAGGGAGGATATAATTCAACAACCCACATGGCAAAACAATGCCCGGTGTCCCCTTGCGACATTTGACAGTAATGTGAAATGAACACACCTACATTTGCAATTAAATACATCTATCTTGCCAAGAGGTGGTTGTCAGTGTCATTATTCAAATTAGCATTATCAGGGAACATATAGGACCATATTCAAGCAATTTAACCAGTAGAATTACTTTTGGATTCCTTTCAAATTACTCTTAATTGACCATCAAATAACAGTTCAATACATTGGGTAATACCAGCCTACACCTCTAGTAGGCACAGTCCCACAAACCAGAACAAAAGCTCACATAAATTTAGGCTCCAACTACAGGTAGAACCCTTGGGGGGTTAGCCTTCTTTTGTCCCACCCTACCTAGGGTGGGGACACAAACGGCGTTGGGGGGAGGCTGCACTGCTCCTGCAGCTCCCGCTGTCCCTGGGCATGAATTTGGTGGTGGCCCCATCTTCCTGGGACCACCACAAGCTTGTTTAGGGGACCATCCCCCGGCTCCAGTCCCGCAAAGGATGCTGGGGCGGCCGCATATTGAATGAGCGGCTCTCCCGCTGCACCGGGGAGAGCCCTTTTACTGCCCAAAGCCGATGCTGGTTCCTGGGGGGTGCCGGTCCCACCCGGGCACCCCTGCACAAGGTAAAGTCTCCCTCGTTGGAGTGCGGCGCAGGGAGGCCAACCCTGGCCGCCCCCGCCGGCTCCCCGCACGGCCAGCACCTCTGTGTGTTGCCGCGGGAGCTGGTCTTCTCTGTGCTGTCTGCGCGCTCCAGTGGGCAGATGCATGGAGGCTCGCGGCCGGACGGACCGCTTGGGGGAGGGCAACGGCTCTCCCCCCTTCCTCCCTGCAGCTTCGGGGCACTGGGATGGGGTCCGGGGCCCCTCCTTGTCTCCGCCGGGGAGCGTGACGTCGCTCCCCGATGCCATCATCTTCTTGGGGCCCTGAGATGGGTTCCGGGGCCCCTCCTGGGGATCTTCACGGGGGCGCGATGGTGCCCCCCGACTTGACTTCTGCTGGGGGCCCCAGGATGGGGTCTGTGGGCCCCCCGGCCAACCTTCACGGGGAACGTGACGGCGCTCCCCGCCTTCTGCTTCGCTGCCGGCTCCTTCAAAGCCGGCGGCCATCTGGCGGGGGTGCACAATGGCGCCCCCCACTCCTCATTCTTCACGGGACCCCGGGATGGGGTCAGGGGCCCCCACCTCAAATCTTCACGGGGAGCGTGTCGGCGCTCCCTGACTTTACTTCGGCCGCAGGGGGCCCCGGGATGGAGTCCGGGGTCCCTACCCACCGCAGCAGGGGCGGTGCACGACGGTGCCCCCCATCGACTCAAATCAGGCCAGGCTTCACGGCAACTTGGGATGGGGTCCGGGGCCCCTTTCTCGTCCAGAGGGGGAGTGCGACTGCACTCCCCTCACTCCTCTTCCTCCTTGGGCAGCCCCGGGCCCTGGCCCACTCCGGGGGCACAGTCTCGAGCATCTGTGGAGGCCCACGCGATTCGTAGCTGCTTTTCCAGAGGTCAAAGGTTGTCATCCTTTTTCCTGGGACATCTCGGGCCCCCAAGGGCCGATTTTCATTATTCTTGTGTTGTTTCGCTCCTGGTGACAAGCCCTTGCCACCAGGAGCACTCTCCTCAGGCTTCCTGGCCTCAAAGGGTCCCAGATCATAGGGAGCCAGTCCCACTGACTCCCTGCGCCAGCCTTTCCTCTGGGTTCCCTCTTTTCCTTTTGGGCAGCGTGGTCTCCTTGCACTAGCCCAGTCCTTCCCCCAACTAGTCCTCTGGGGGGGGTAAAGGGGCCAGCTTGCCTGGCCCTGGCATTCGCCTCGCTGGCCTGGAATCCTTCAGGGGCAGAGTCCCTGCCCCAAGGGCAGTCAGGAGGTTCTTCCTTCCAGGGATCCATGATGCCCGTCTGCAGTCCCAGTGCCCAGCAGTGAAGCACAGCCAAGAGAGAGAGCTCTCCCCTGTGCAGGACCTTTTAAGTGGGGGCGGAAGTGTCCAGCAGGTCTGCACCTCTGGCCTATCCAGATATGCCACATCACTTCCTTGCCCCCGTCCCCTCCCTCTTGCACAGTCTTCTGGGATAGCTCAAAATGGCATCCTCCAGGAGTTAGTTGCCATATGTGCTCTGAAAGTCTCAGCCCCTCCTCACTGACATTCCTCGCAGGGCCTCTCCAGCCTGCTCCTGGCACGGAATGACAGCTGGCTGATTGACGCAAGGCCCTGCTCAAGCAACTGGACAGAGCAGTAATTGGCCCTAATCCTGAGCTGAGTCAGAGAAAGATGACATCCTTGGACGACCCATAAGTTGTACAACTATGCTCTTGTAACCTACTTCATCATTCTTTTCTTACAGGTTACAGTGTACTTTGGTGTGACTCTGGTCTCAGTGGACCCCAGAGAACTGGAGTTGCACCCTAGGCCCTCCTTTCCCATTGACGTTTAATGGAGTATCCCCACAATGCAAATACCTTAAGCACATTGACATTGGCATTGAACTGAGTGTGCCTACAGTGAAAAGACAGTAAGCACCCTGACTCTCCCTCACATGTGTACACCCCTCTCATGAGACCTACTCCAGGTCACCACCCACTCTGCATAGTTCCTCCTGCACCAGGCTTACCTAAGTGTAGTACTTGGGCTGCGCACACCAGGAATCCTCCTCCCACAGCCCTCACATGGGTGCACATCCAGGTGCACACATGATCACATGTAACCCCCCCGGGGCCTCCTGCCCTTGCTGTGCCACAGCAACCTTTCCTTAGCACGGCGACACCAGCGGTAAACACGCGCAGTCCATTTTACCATGAGTTTACTGTGTGTGAGTCCCTGCATAGGAGGCTCCCTCACAGTAAAAAGTAAAAAACCAGGTGGTCAAAAAGCGAAAAATCAGGGCAGACCTGATGGTCAGAACCGTCCTCTAACAAATGGGGTCTCTAGTTGGCAGTCGGTTTGCACCCTCTCCAAGTTGGGACCCTCACTCTAGTCAGGATAAGGGAAATACCTGCTCAGATAACCCCTGTTCACCCCCTTGGTAGCTTGGCATGAGCAGTCAGGCTTATCTCAGAAGCAATGTGTAAAGCATTTGCACATAACACACAGTAATAGGTTAAAACACTACAAAAGGACACCACACCAGTTTTAGAATAGCCAATATTTATCTATATAAAACAAGACCAAATACGATAAAAATCCAACATACAGTAAGAAAAATATGAATTCTGCAAGATTTACTCAAAACTACAGTTCCTTGAAGTCGATAGCTCCACCTGGGGCTATCACGGCGTCATGATCAACAAAACCAACATTTCAGGCTGGCCACTGTGTTGCGGGCCAGCTACGGTGTCGGGAAGACCCCCAAACAGTACCTTGGATTTGCAGGGCGTCGTGATCCTCGCAGTGAGCTCCAGAGAACGGCGTCACTGACGTCGCGGTGTCGGTTCCGGAGTCGGTGCAGGAGTCGTCGGGCTCTTGAGGTCACACGCGTTGCAGATCGAACTCCAGGCTGATGAAGTCAGGTGGGCCAGCTTGGATGGCGTCAGGGCTGCAGTGCGAAGTGGGACGATGCGACATGCGGAGCCCACAGGTCACGGTGCAGGCAGCGACTTGCTGACGGCGTCCAGCATCATCAGTGAGACCAGGGCTGCGGTGTGAAGCAGGGCGGTGTGACGTTCGGTGTCCACAGGTCACGGTGCAGGCAGCGGCGGCATCGTTGCTGAAGCGCTGTCGTCAGTAGGCAAAAGCCAGTGGTGCAGGATATGACGGTGCTTTGTGACCCTCACAAGCGTCCACAGGCCATGGTGCAGTCAGGATGCCTGGTGACAACACAGGAGTCGATGGTGCTGGCGTCGGTGGACCGGGCCTGCGGTGCAGGATAGGACGGTGCTTCGTGTACCTCATGAGCGGTGTCCACAGGCCATGGTGCAGGCAGCGGCGCCGGTGTCAGCAGGAGCGGCATTGTCGGGGATGCCCAGGCTGCAGTGTGAGCAGGCGATGCCGGAGTGCGGGGCCCACAGGTCGCGGTGTGAGCAGCGGTTCGGTGAAGTCGTCCGATGATGGCGTCGGTGAGACCAGGGTTACGGTGCGAAGTGGGGCAATGCGACTCCGTGTGGCGTCGCAGGTCACGGTGCAAGCCAGCGGCGTCGTTGGCGGCGGCGCAGTGCTTTCTCCTCTTGAACAGCACAAAACACACAGTTCCCAGTCCTGCAGGTCGAGGAAACTGAAGTCTTTGGTGTCCCTGAGACTTCCAACAGGAGGCAACCTCTACTCCAAGCCCTTGGAGAATTTTCTCAAGCAGGACACACAGCAAAGTTCACCCTTTGCAGTCTTTTCAGGCAGAAGCAGCAACTGCAGGCCAGTCCAGCAAAGCAATACAGCAAAGGGACAGCACTCCTCCTTCAGCTCTTTAGCTCTTCTCCTGTGCAGAGGTTCCTCTTGATTCCAGAAAGATTCCAAAAGTCTGGCATTTTGGGTCTTCTTCTTATACCCAGCTCTGCCTTTGAAGTTGGAAAACTTCAAAGCAAAGTCTCAAGTCTCAAGTGTTTGCAAGATACTTCCTTGTCCAGGCCAGGCCCCAGACGCACACTAGGGGGTCGGAGACTGCATTGTTTGAGGGCAGGCACAGTCCTTTCAGGTGTGAACGACCACTCCTCCCTCCTTTCTAGTTCAGATGGCTCATCAAGATATGCAGGCTACACCCCGCCCCCTTTTGTGTCACTGTCTAGAGAGGCACAAAACAGCCCAACTGTTAAACTCACCCAGACAGGGAATCCACAACCAGACAGAGTCACAGAATGGTATAAGCAAGAAAAGGCCTACTTTCTAAAAGTGGTATTTTCAAACAATTTAAAAAACATCTTCACTAAAAGATGTATTTTTAAATTGTGAGCTCATAGACCCTAAACTCCACATTTTTATCTACTCTCAAAGGGAATCTGCGCTTTAAGGATATTTAAAGGCAGCCCCCATGTTAACCTATGAGAGAGATAGGCCTTGCACAGTGAAAACCGAATTTGGCAGTATTTCACTGTTAGGACATATAAAACACACTAGTATATGTCCTACCTTAAACATACACTGCACCCTGCCCCTGGGGCTACCTAGGGCCTAACTTAGGGGTGCCTTAAATGTAGTAAAAGGGAAGGCTGAGGCTTGGCAAGTGGGTACACTTGCCTAGTCAAATTGACAGTTTAAAACGGCACACACAGACACTGCAATGGCAGGTCTGAGTCATGTTTACAGGGCTACTAATGTGGGTGGCACAACCAATGCCGCAGGCCCACTAGTAGAATTGGATCCACAGGCCCTGGGCACCTCTAGGGCACGTTACTAGGGACTTATTAGTAAATCAAATATGGCAATTATGGATAAAGCAATCCACAGTACAATTTATATTGAGAGTAATTGCACTTTAACACTGATTATCAGTGGTAAAGTGCGCAGAGACATTAAACCAGCAAAAACAGAGTCCAAAACCAGAAGGTAAAAAGACGGCAAAAAGCTGCCAGGTCTAACAACTCTGTTCACAATAAACATACACAAACTCTTGTATATGCAAAGAACTATCCGGAGAACTGCCCTTCCCACAAACCTGCAGAACTATTCTTACAGTAACATAACTGATCTGTACTATTCTGAAATTTCCCTGTTCATAACTCCCTTACTCCACACAGGTTTTTGATTTTAGGAGTTTATCTTCACATACTTGTGAGGTTATTTGAAAGGGTTTGGAAGTTTCATGACGCTTGTGAATTTATTTGTTTTAAATGCTAAAGCAAAGATACATCAAAATTATTTTCACAGTACACATTCAGAAAGAAAAAACACCACATATTTCTGCTGGTATAATAAAAACTTTGAACATCCATTTGAACGCCATCTCTCCTTATTTCACAAGGAGCTTTCCAGGGAATGGTCAAATCAACTATCAAGCACATATTATAAGCCTGGCCACTGTTGCTACAGGTATATAACTTCAGCACACCGTTCGTAAAATGCAATGTTATTAACTGTGCACGTATACCGGCCCTCTGATCTGAGAAAGAGCCCTCCGAACAACGGTTAATCTTGCACTGGGAAAAGTTTGCTGCAGGAAGTTAATCACCAATAAAATACGGTGTTGGCAGCACCCTGGCGCCAGTACCCTTATCTCACCAAGAACTGCCCAAAAGGCCTTAAATGCAGGTGTTGTCAATGTCAGTATAGTGTGTTTCTTTCAGTTCATGGAAATATGTCCCTGGCTGTTTCTCTGTTTTGATAGAAAGCATTATTAAGCACAAAATTAAAATCTCGACCTTCATTTGTGGACAATGATTAGTTTCCTGCTGTAACCTGCTTATAGGAACTAAAACAATGAAATGCTTGCGAGAAGTGGCAGTGAGTGCAGCAATTTCTATTAATCTCAGACCCCACCTCGCCTTGAGCTGTGAGCAGGAGACAACAACCTTCTTCATCTGTCCCCGCCCCCATGCTATCACAGGTTTTCCACTGACCATCGACCAAGCCTTCAAACAATTTCAGATGGCATGAACACCCTGCAAGGGATTTC
Source organism: Pleurodeles waltl (assembly GCF_031143425.1). Taxonomy (NCBI): domain Eukaryota; kingdom Metazoa; phylum Chordata; class Amphibia; order Caudata; family Salamandridae; genus Pleurodeles; species Pleurodeles waltl. The sequence continues at coordinate 59,055,740 of NC_090441.1, forward strand.
GAGGATGAATATAGCCTAAGGATTCATTTTCAGAGCCCTGTAGTTGTGTATGGATGAGGTTATTCCATTGAGCGTTTACCCTTCTTGGTTTAGTAAAAGGAGGACGATTCAGCTGATCAACTCATGTTGATTGGAGCGCTACCGTAGGGGTGCCTAAAATATGCACAATAACGTGTACTGAATACACGTATAATATATATTCTACATGGTCATCAAACTCACGAACTTTAACTTACCTGTGTGGAAGAAGCAAAGCGGGCTCTTATCAAATCAATGCATGCAGCATACCTTTACCGGACTAGCAAAGGCCTGTCTCTGTTAGTGATGCTTGAAAAGAGGAGACACAGAGACAGCCTCCTCCATCCCCTGCACTGCGTCACATGCTGCACATACAGCAGAGGCCCCTAGAAACTCCGTACTGTGTCTCTAAGCCAATCCAGATGCTGCTTCTGCTGTTACAGCAGCGCCTGGATTGGCTGGGGCAGATAACCTCAGCGCTCAATTCTGAGACTGGCAGCTACGGCTTTTACTCACCCCCTGGCTCTAGTATGAGCAGGTAGAGAGACACTGAACGGTCTCTAGTGCACATGTTAGGCTGGGCAGAGAGAACCAGCCATCCAACCCGACACGCGCACTTGGGCCAAAGGCTGGATACTAACTACGGTGTCTGACAATATTAAGCCCTATCTGTAGGAAAGTACCATCTTGCCTGGCATGTTACCCCCATATTTCACTGTATATATGTTGATTTAGTGTATGTGTCACTGGGCCCCTGCCAGCCAGGGCCCCAGTGCTCATAAGTGTGCCCTGTATGTGTTCCCTGTGTGATGACTAACTGTCTCACTGAGGCTCTGCTAACCAGAACCTCAGTGGTTATGCTCTCTCTGCTTTCTAAATTGTCACTAACAGGCTAGTGACCAATTTCACCAATTCACATTGGCATACTGGAACACCCTTATAATTCCCTAGTATATGGTACTGAGGTACCCAGGGTATTGGGGTTCCAGGAGATCCCTATGGGCTGCAGCATTTCTTTTGCCACCCATAGGGAGCTCTGACAATTCTTACACAGGCCTGCCACTGCAGCCTGAGTGAAATAATGCCCACATTATTTCACAGCCATTTTACACTGCACATAAGTAACTTATAAGTCACCTATATGTCTAACCTTCACCTGGTGAAGGTTGGGTGCTAAGTTACTTAGTGTGTGGGCACCCTGGCACTAGCCAAGGTGCCCCCACATTGTTCAGGGCAAATTCCCCGGACTTAGTGAGTGCGGGGACACCATTACACGCGTGCACTATACATAGGTCACTACCTATGTATAGCGTCACAATGATAACTCCGAACATGGCCATGTAACATGTCTAAGATCATGGAATTGTCACCCCAATGCCATTCTGGCATTGGGGAGACAATTCCATGATCGCCCGAGTCTCTAGCACAGACCCGGGTACTGCAAAACTACCTTTCCCGGGGTTTCACTGCAGCTGCTGCTGCTGCCAACCCCTCAGACAGGTTTCTGTCCTCCTGGGGTCTAGCCAGGCCTGGCCCAGGAAGGCAGAACAAAGGACTTCCTCAGAGAGAGCGTGTTACACCCTCTCCCTTTGGAAAAAGGTGTCAGGGCTGGGGAGGAGTAGCCTCCCCCAGCCTCTGGAAATGCTTTGATGGGCACAGATGGTGCCCATCTCTGCATAAGCCAGTCTACACCGGTTCAGGGATCCCCCAGCCCTGCTCTGGCGCGAAACTGGACAAAGGAAAGGGGAGTGACCACTCCCCTGACCTGCACCTCCCAGGGGAGGTGCCCAGAGCTCCTCCAGCGTGCCCCAGACCTCTGTCATCTTGGATTCAGAGGTGTGCTGGCACACTGGACTGCTCTGAGTGGCCAGGGCCAGCAGGTGATGTCAGAGACTCCTTCTGATAGGCTCTTACCTGTGTTACTAGCCTATCCTCCTTCCTAGGTAGCCAAACCTCCTTTTCTGGCTATTTAGGGTCTCTGCTTTGGGGAATTCTTCAGATAACGAATGCAAGAGCTCATCAGAGTTCCTCTGCATCACTCTCTTCACCTTCTGCCAAAAGGATCGACCGCTGACTGCTCAGGACGCCTGCAAAACCGCAACAACGTAGCAAAGACGACTACTGCAACCTTGTATCGCTGATCCTGCCGCTTTCTCGCCTGTTTCCTGGTGGTGCATGCTCTGGGGGTAGCCTGCCTCCTTCTTGCACCAGGAGCTCTGAAGAAATCTCCCGTGTGACGACGGAATCCTCCCCCTGCAATCGCAGGCAACAAAAGACTGCATCACGGGTCCTCTGGGTCCCCTCTCAGCATGACGAGCGTGGTCCCTGGAACTCAGAAACTCTGTCCAAGTGACTCTCACAGTCCAGTGACTCTTCAGTCCAAGTTTGGTGGAGGTAAGTCCTTGCCTCCCCACGCTAGACTGCATTGCTGGGTACCGCGTGATTTGCAGCTGCTCCGGCTCCTGTGCACTCTTCCAGGATTTCCTTCGTGCACAGCCAAGCCTGGGTCCCTGACACTCTAACCTGCAATGCACAACCTCCTGAGTTGTCCTCCGGCGTCGTGGGACTCCCTTTTGTGTCTTCGGTGAGCTCCGGTTCACTCCTCTTCCAAGTGCCTGTTCCAGTACTTCTGTGGGTGCTGCCTGCTTCTGTGAGGGCTCCCTGACTTGCTGGGCGCTCCCTCTGTCTCCTCAGCCAAGTGGTGACATCCTGGTCCCTCCTGGGCCACAGCAGCATCCAAAAACCCCAACCACGACCCTTGCAGCTAGCAAGGCTTGTTTGCGGTCTTTCTGCATGGGAACACCTCTGCAAGCTTCTACATAACGTGGGACATCCATCCTCCAAAGGGGAAGTTTCTAGCCCTCTTTGTTCTTGCAGAATCCACAGCTTCTACCACCCAGTGGCAGCTTCTTTGCACCCTCAGCTGGCATTTCCTGGGCATGTGCCCACTCTCGACTCTGTCGCGACTCTTGTACTTGGTCCCCTTGTTCCACAGGTACTCTCGTCCAGAAATCCACTTTGTTTGCATTGCTGGTGTTGGCCTTCCTTGCAGAATTCCCCTATCACGACTTCTGTGCTCTCTGGGGAATATAGGTGCACTTTCCACCTACTTTTCAGGGACTTGGAGTGGGCTATTTTTCTAACCCTCACTGTTTTCTTACAGTCCCAGCGACCCTCTACAAGCTCACATAGGTTTGGGGTCCATTCATGGTTCGCATTCCACTTTTGGAGTATATGGTTTGTTTTGCCCCATACCTATGTGCTCCTATTGCAATCTATTGTAACTTTACACTGCTTGCATTACTTCCTTTTGCTATTACTGCATATTTTTGGTATTGTATACATATATCTTGTGCATATTTGGCATCCTCATACTGAGGGTACTCACGGAGATACTTTTGGCATATTGTCATAAAAATAAAGTACCTTTATTTTTAGTATATCTGTGTATTGTGTTTTCTTATGATATTGTGCATATGACACCAGTGGTATAGTAGGAGCTTTGCATGTCTCCTAGTTCAGCCTAAGCTGCTCTGCTATAGCTACCTTCTATCAGCCTAAGCTGCTAGAAACACCTCTTCTACACTAATAAGGGATAACTGGACCTGGTACAGTGTAAGTACCCCTTGATACTCACTACAAGCCAGGCCAGCCTCCTACACTATCCCCCAGACCCGCACTGGGTTCTACAGAATCCAAAACAAGTACTTTACTCATACTTAATTGGGGGTCTTGGGAGGGTCAAAATATTACTAGGGCACTGCCCCAACGCCCTAATGGAGTCACTGACCATGATGAAAACACCTTCAGCGGACTGACAGATTGTTGATTCTGCTGGGGGAATAATCACAAGGAGAAATTAATATGTGAAGGTGGTAGTATATGGTGGGCCCGGGCACTCGTTTTGTTCACCATGACTTCTTTTCCGTCATCAGCTTTTGACCCAGTACAAGAGAGATAAGCATTGGCCATTATGTCTCGCATTTGGGAATCATGCCTTTGTGAATGGTTTTAGCACGTTGTTACTGTTTGTACTTTGTAAATCTTACATTAGTAAAGACTTTGAATTTATAACCATTTGTGAACTCTCTTTCTATTAGCGCAACTTTGTATTGTAATTGTAATTTACTTTACTAAATATTGGCAAAGTCAAGATATCTCTGCTATAAAAAGTGAATTCTCATTGTGGGAGGCTTTTCACAATGGGGCACAACTGAGAGGTCTGGAACTCAGGCTAGAGGTAATGTGAACCAGTGGACCATAACAGTGTGCATGTTACATGCTCATTCAATCCTTCACCTTTCTCCAGTGTGCACATGGCGATGGGCAGATATGTACCATTTGTAATTACCAGTTCCAATTACTTACAAAGAAATAATCGTTATTACTCATTTACATACAACTACTACCAGGCACTCACAATACCAACAGACCTGACTTTTTAGATATATGTTTGTTGGTGTTATAGGTCTGGATGAAATAGCAGAAAAATTACAAATAGGTACTTTAATGCTGGTCAGGCAACATGCTGTGAAAGGAGAGTATTTTAGTTCAAATGCATTATCCCTGTTAGAGACCCCCCTTTATCATTTTCATCTCACTTAAAGTGCTGTGTTCCACAATAGGCTTGTCATAAGACTCATAGGCAAGACCAAAAAGTGTTATGTTGTAAAACCGAGGAGTCCCTACAGTGAAATCAAAAACTTGTGGTGCAGAAAAAAAGGAGAAACTGCTTTGCTCCTCTTTGGCACACTCTCTGCAGCATCTCCAAGAGGTCAGGAGCAGAGTTGGTCCTACACATCAGAGGAGGGACTTGTGCACAACAGTAAAAGAAAGTAGAGTGCATGACCTTCTCTATAGTCACACCTCAGGCCATAATTGTAGTTTCTCTTTAGAAAAGGAACTGCAGTATTTGCTCTCCAGCTAAATTGATCCAAACGTTGTGCAGGTCATTTGCTTCCTGGTGAAGCAGATATAAATATCCTCAGTTTCTCAAGAAGTCAGGCTCAAAGGGAATAACATAGGTGAGAGACTGCAACTGGGAGCTGGGGACACAAGCAATAGAGAGTCTGAGACAGAATCACAGAGGACAGGGGTAAGGGAAGGAACAAGAGGGCAGGGAAAGTAACATAGAGGGCAGCTTGGAAACAGCAAGGGGTGTGGGCAGGGGTAAGCAACATGGAGGGCAAGTGGGGGGAGGGAAAACTATTGGGGAGAGAGAGCAACAGGAGCAGGAAAGAGAGAAGCACACAGGTGAGACAGGGCACAACTTGGACACAGAGGGGGGAGAGAAGCACACTACGGAGGCAGTTGGAAAACACATGCACTCTTGTGACAAGCTTCAACCAAAAGAAAATAATAGTGGAACAAAAATAAGCAGTAGAAGGACACACGTAATGTGCCCATGCTCCAAGGAAGAAACAAAGAGATAAAGAGAAAGGAAAGTTCACTCTAGCACACAAGCTAACAAATAAGAAGCACACCAATGAAAGTGACAGTGAAGCTACCTAATGGTAAGAAATGGGTGGACTCTGACCCATTGTAAGCTAACACTACATCTCACAAAATACAGCGCATGTGCTGTCTGGTAGGCAGTGCCTAAAAAACGCAGGAGGGGATGAGGAGGAAGATAAAAAAAATATGAAGTCAAAGAGAGGAGGCATTGGTGAAAAGGAATATGCAAGAGTGACATAAAGAGACAGGGAGTGTAAGGTGATGGAAGGAAGAGACACAAGACATAATCAGGACTAGACACCCTTGTTCATCTTGTGTCACCGGTTGACTTGCATTAACCCCTTCATCCCTCTCCTTTCAATTAATTACTTAATGAGGTCCTTCCGTCCACCAGACAGATCCCTTAACAAAAATTAAAATTACCCTTCCCCTCCACACATCCTGTTTATTTTAACAAGGCCACACCAATAAAGCTCGAGTAGACAACCAGGGAAGGAGAGAGTAATTAATCAAAGTGAGAGATGGACTCAGTTTAATGCAAGTACTAGTAAATAATCGAGCCATTATCCCTTCATCCCGCTTTCCGTGATAAATTACATATTGAAATATGCCCAAGCTAATAAATACCAGGGCAGCTGTATAGTTCTGCTCAAAGAAAAATACATTTTATTCTGGAACTGTTACTTTCCCTGTTCATTTCACAGTGCAAAGAACTTTGGAATCCAAAATGTCCTCCACCACTGGACCGAACTGCCATCCCATAATGTTTAATAAATGTAGCTGCCCACGCTGCCATTGAATTTCTTTCAATGATGCCCTCTGAAACTCTAGCTAGAGAGGTAGACATACCTCTAGTTAATATTTGTTGGGTCCCAAAGGGAGAGGGAACCCCATATTCCTTGCAGGCCAAGGAATTTAAAGTTCTTAATCATCTACTAAGGTGTGAGTATACGGTTTCAAACCTTTCTTGGCAGGACCAAAGTTGACAAATAGAGAAGTCTAAAGTCTAAAAGTGGCCACCCTTTTGAGAAAGATGGAGACTCCACTCCTCACATCCATCTTTAGTAGATGGGTCAGAAATGTCATTTCCTTGACGTATAAGGATTACAGGGTGCCCTGTCCCTTAGGAGTCCCAGAAAGGTCAACTGTTTTTGTGTCTCAACAGACACTCCATATGGGCAAATGCATCACGTCAGCTCCACTGATTGTTGGTCGTACTTCCTCATTGCTGTAGGGGCCAGTATTTTAATCAACATAGAGTGATCTGAAGGAGCCAAGAAAGGAGATCACATGCTTAACTTATGGATAGTTGGGACCCTTACAGGTAGCTTTCAGAGTGTGGGTCTGGACGTGGGCACTGTTGTGCTGGATTGTTGGAACTGCAGGAGCATGCGTACAGCTTCACTTCGGGGTAGAGAGTGCAACATCTCTCCAGGAAGAATTAAAGTACGATTTGGATGGGATGCAGCACTCTCCTAACACAGAGTTCAGATCTGGAGATGGTAGAAAGGCAAACTGTATTAATTCACAGTGTCACTGTAGAGAAGTTTGATTAGTCCCTACTTATCTAAAATTATTTCTGTGAACTACATTTTTGTTTCAATGTGTTAAATGCTCTGATTGGATTTTAGGAGAACCAACAGGGCATTTTAAAGTGGCTGTTTATTTCTGGTCTACTGCATATTTGTTCTTACATGAAGGGTAATAGGAGTGAAAGAAGGAGACACCCACTTTTGTACTTCAGATTTGAGTGATGAAAGAGGTGAGGCTGTGTGGTGCAGGTTTACGTGCTCAGGATCTCACTCCTCTTCTAGTCCTTGCAGGCTGTGTGCTGGACAGTTATAGGTTGTGATTGATGAAGCTATGGCTAAAGCCTTAGCCACTAATCCAGGAAATGACAAAAAGTTTGGGAAGCCTAAGGATAACTCTAGGTCTACAGACCCTTTCAGTGGTTCAGCCAATGATAAACCTAGCACTTCTGGTCGCAAGTACATATCCAGAAAGGATCTGTCCCCTATTCTCCTCCACATCAGAGACACTTTGGGATTCAATCCTCCTCGGGCAGAAGATGATGCTGTGGAGTTGCTTCCCCAATATTCGGAACCCTGGTCTCTGGTGCTCCCCTTTCATCCCAAGATCAAGGGTCTAATTTTCATGTTCTAGAAAATACTGTATACACTGAGGAGGGGATAAAGTTCTGCCTCTGTCCATCATGGTGGATTTTAGCATCACAATTTGGGAGATCTCTGAATCCAGAGGATCACTTTTCTTCTGAACTAGTGGATCCGAAATCGGACAGTGGGCTAAAGAAATGCTTTAGGCATCAAATCTTGCACTGAGGATGATTTCCGATTCTGCATATACATCCCAATCTTTGCTGAAAGACTCATAAAAGGCTTCTTTCCTAAAGATCCCTTTCGAGGGGAAGAAACTCTTCAGGGATCAATTGAAAGAAGTTAAAAAGAAGTCCTTTTAGGACAAGAAGCACACATTGTTTTACAAGGATTCTTCTACAAAAAGTGACAAACCTCAAAATAAGAAGTCTCATGATTTTTCTCGGAAGAAGGTTTCAATCAAAGAAGTCAGCCAAAGCTCCAGCTTCTGTTGTCAAGGTAGGTTAATCCAAACAACGCTCCTGACTAAGTGTCCCCTACATCCACATCAGATCAAGCCAGGGGTAGAATAATAGGTTTCCACAGTTCATGGCTCAGTTTAGTCACAGGTCTCTGGGTTCTGAATATAATCAAGAACAGTTATTGTATAGAATTCTACTAAATGCTTTCCAACTTGGGTGCACCCTGACTTCTGTCCCCTGGATCAATTAATAAAGGAGGTTTTGCGATCAGGAATTTCTGCTTTAGTGACAAAAAGGTAGTGATTCCAGAACCTCAGGAGTAAAGGGCCAAGAGGTATACATGATCCTCTTTCATGTACAAAATGTCTCTTGCCGACCAGAGTTAAAAATGTCAACTTATGGGGAAAGGCAATTCATTTTCGGATGGCCAATTTACAACAAGCTCTCCGTCTGGTTTCAAACAAAGACTTCCTGACAACTGTAGATTTACGGACGCCTACTTGCATATTCCTTTTCTTTAGGCTCATCAAAAATCCCTATGCTTTGCAGTGAAAGACTCATATTTTCAGTTCAGGGTACTCCCAATCGGATTGAAATCTGCCCCTCAGGTATTAACAGAAGTTTTGGGTCCTTTGATTGCTTTACTCCAGCAGCAAAGGATGTGTGTTTAAGCATACCTGGATGATTGCTTGGTGCTAGTATCATCTCAGCAACTAACAGATTCTCTTGTAAACAAAGTTCTGGACATGCTAACAAGTCATGGATTTCCAATAAATATCAAGAAAGCGCAACTGCTACTAGAGCACAATCATATTTTTATAGGTGCCAGGTTTCAGATGGACCAGAGTATAGTAACCCTACCAGAGAAGAAAGCATTAAAAGTCAATACTGTGTCTCAGAACCAATGGCATCTTCTGTCTGGAGGGTAGCGGCATGGTTTAGGGTCCAGGGAGATCTGGTAGCAACATTGTTTTCAGACCCCTGGACAAATTTCCACTTAAACAAACTGATGTGTTACTTACTTCTACATTGGTCTCCAGTCCCTTAGAAAATGTCTCTATCCCGAGATCCAAAGAGATGAGATTGGAACAAGCATGGTAGCTGGATTCAGCAAACCTCTTCAAGGGGATTTCCTTATGTCCTCAGCACCCGACAGTGATAACAATGGATGCAAACAAGAAGGGCTGGAGTGTATGGACAAGATTGCATAAGATCCAAGGACGATGAGCACATTATTAGGAAATAAAGCCTTCCCACTGGAGAGATCTAAAGACGATTCAGCCTTCTCTCCTGGCCATTTCTCACCTTGTGCCTCACAAAGCCATGACAGAACAGACAACTGATAGCAAAATCTTACTATTTGCAATTTCAAACAAGAATTTTTTCTTGGGCCTGGCAACATCAGCTTCCTGAATACTCAGGAGGACAGTTATTCCTTTAGTTTTGCCACAGATGGAGGCGCCCAGCACTGGATCTTTTTGTGGCTTCTTGCAACTCCCAACTTCCTCAGTTTTGTTCAAGGGTGAGAGAGGACACCTTTTGGGGCATAGATGCTTTATCTTGTTCTTGACCGAGAGATCTTCTATATGCTTTCTCTCTGTTTCCTTTGGTTCAATGCTTTCTGTTCAGGGTGAGGAAGAATGATGCTCAGGTGATCCTGACTGCTACAGTTTGGCCCCATGCTCATCAGCATCTACATGCCCCACTTGCAGCTATCATCAGAGACCACAGAATAAACATCTTTCATACGGTTTCAAAGCTAAGAGGAACTTTCACACCTGACTGAAAGCTGTTGCCACCTGAATGAGGGGGAGCTGCCCCAAGCTCAACTCAGAGAAGACTGAGCTCATCAGCTTTGAAACTACACTTCAGCCTGTGATGACTCCTGGTGGCCCACATCGCTCAGCACACCGCCTACTCCAACTGACCACACCTGAAACCTAGGAATCATCCTCGACTCCTCCCTGTCAATTACTCGACAGGTAAATGCAGTCACCTCTTCCTGCTGGCACACCCTCCACCAACTATGCGAAATCTTCAAATGGATCCCAGTCGACTGCTGCAAGATAAACCCACGCCCTAGACACAAGCAAGCTCAACTGCAGCAATGCACTCTACACCAGCACCACAACAAAGAACATCAGGAAACTCCAACTCATCCAAAATGCCGCTGACAGACTCATCCTGAACCTCCCCGCCAGGAACATATCTCCCAAAACCTGAGGATTCTCAGTTTGCCCCCAGTGGAGAAGAGAATCAACTTCAGACTACTCACCCACACCTTCAAGGCCCTTCACAACAACGGACCAGCCTCCCTTAACCATCGCATCTCATTCCATAACCCCGCCAGACCCCTCCGCTCCACCGAGCAGGTGCTAGCCACCATCCCACGCATCCGGAAAACCACCGCCAGGGAAAGATCTTATACCTACCTTGTAGCTAAGAGCTGGAACAACCTGCCCACGCACCTCAGACAAAGTCCATAACTCACCATCTTCAGGAAGAACCTCAAGACATGGCTCTGCGAATGAGGCCCAGTCCCACCACCAGCGCCTTAAGATGCTCACAGGTGAGTAGCTGCGCATTATAAAAAACGATTGATTGATTGAATTTGGTAGCAATGAAGATGGACCAGGAATAGCTTCTGCAAAGAGTGCTATCATCTGTAGCCTTTCCCAGTCTCCAGACTGACTTAATAGACTTAGGTTGACAACCTGGAGGTCGAAAGGGCAGGGTTGAGGTCCAGAGGTTTGTTGGAGTCTGTCTCTTATGCAATTCGGGCTTCTAGAAGGCTGTCCACTCAATCTGCTTATTTGAGACATTGGACATCTTTTAGGGAATGGTGCTTAGATAGACAAATTCTGATTCTTCTCCTCTCTGTTACTCTTCATCATATTCAGATTTTTTTTTCTCCAGGATGGAGTTTCCTTGGGTCTCAGTTCCTCTACTCTTACAATCAAAAGGGCCATAATAATTGCTTTCAGAGCTCCCTGAGGTAATCAAAAGGGTGACAAGAGGCTGGTGCAAAGGTTATTTAAAGGGTTTAGTAATACCAGCCCTGCTTTTCCCCTGTCTTGTCCAGAATGGGATCTCCCATTGGTGTTGCAGGCTCTGAAATATCTACCTTTTGACATCAAGATCTTACCTTCAAAGGTGTTCTTCCGAGTGGTCATTACCTTGGATAGAAGATGAAGTGAGATGGGTTCTCTATCATGTATTCCCCCATTCTTTAGAGTGTTTGACGACAGTATCACACTGTGTCCAGGTCTGTTTTTTAGACCTAAAGTTAACTCCTCTTTCTATACTCAGCAGGAGGTTATCTTATCTGTATTCTTTACTGATCTCCAGTATCCTGAAGCTGTCAGTTTACAATCACTGGATGTTAGGAGAGGAGTCTTCATCTATCTCAAAAGGGTGACTGATTTTAGACTCTCCTCTCTGTTTGTTAACTTTGGTCCTGCCAAGAAGGATTTGAAGCCGTCTACTAAGAGTTTGAGTAGATGGGTCAGAACTTTAATTTCCTTGGCCTTCAAGGAATATGGGGATGCCCACTACCTGAGGAATCAAAGGAAGGTCAAATAAAGGAATGTCTACCTCTCTGAGTTTCAGGGGGCATCACTGAAAGAAGTTTGTAGAACAGCCACCCGGACAGCTCCTTCTACATTGATTAAGCACTGTAGGGTGATGCTAGGTCAAGAGGCAGAGGACATTTTGGATTTGATATATCTTTCTGCTGTGACGTGAAGAAGCAAAAAAAAACATCCAGCATAAAATGTGTTTTTCTTTGAGCATAAATGTACGGTTTTCCTGGTATTTTTTTAGCTTGGGAATATCTCATTATGTAATTTATCAAAGCGAGAGTGGTGAGGGGGTAATGCATCAATTACTTTCCGGTAATTGCATTACTCTAAATCCTTCTCTAACTGTAATTAATTACTACCTCCCTCTCTGTTTGCTCAGTCCAACTGCTTTGGTGTGGGTTTGTTAAAATAAGCCAAAAGGGTGGCGGGGTAAGTAATTTTATTTTTTAAGGGAAGTGCAAGGACATCGTTATGTACTTAATCAAAGCAAGAGACTGACTCTGGGAAATGTAATTTTCATTAAATAATGAAGGCATTCAAAGGCGCTGGCAGAGGGTGTCTAAGAAAAATGTTGGGCTCCTGCAATTTTTTTTTTTAATATATTTATTTATTTCACAATTTAAATTCTGGTCATACTGCAGACCTGAGAAGGTCAAATATGGGCAAAATGACTACCAAGCTTTCCTTTGCCTTGCCAGAACTTTTGTGTTTATACCAGACCACAAAAACGGAGAAAGATACACAAATACAGGGATATCATTAAAGTTTGATCTTTCAATTTGCCATTTACAGATGTCTCTGTCCTCCTTTCACTCCAATGTAGATTCACCATCCTGTTTCTCTGTCACTCCCTTTCTCTGCACTTCCACCGTCTTTACACAGGTGTTTGGCCTCCTTGCCGTTCATTTACTTCTCCATTTCTATTTACTTTGTTCCTGCCTCTCTATTTACGTATTTCCATATCCTTCGCTCTCTCCAGTAAACTCTTTCCCTCTCTATCTACCTAGCGACCTCTCCCCCTTTATTCCCTCCCTCTGTTTTCACTTGATAATCCGAGAGGGCAGGCCTCTCCCTCCTTGCTGGCGTCGGAGTTGTTGTTCTATCCTGGAGAGTTTATTATTTTATGCTGTAAAGATGTGAAGTGAATTCAAAAACACGTCAGACTCTCTTGCTTTGATGCACGTATCTGCTTGTTCCATCTAGTGCAGGGATGTAGCTCAGGCATAAACTCACAAGTGAAGCAGAGGCCCTTGTTTTCACATCAAAGATGGCGACTCAAACGCGAATGAGTGATGTCTGAATGAATGTGTTATTGTCGGTGCTTTAAATGTGCCATTGCTGTCCGGTTCGCTGTACCTGCAATTCTTTAATTTGAAAGGGAGAGTATTTGCACCTTTCAACTTTGCTGCAATACGTTTAATGGGAGAGTACTGGCTCTTTTAAGGAGTAAACTGGTTCTCTGAATGAAGGTACCAGCACTTCTGTATTTCCATTTTAAGCACTGGTTATTACCATCATCTACTCGTTGTAATCTACTGCAATTCTGATTACTCCGGGTCTTTCTTATCACTGTCCCAGTTTCCCACCCTCCGACCAAGATTTTTTTTTTCCTTACTGTCCGCTCCTAGCAACCTAATTGACTCAGTTGTGACAGGAAGTGCTGGGAGATGGCCTCTTCCTTTCCAAAGGATGGTAGGCCTCAGGAGGATCCATATGAGAAGGGAGGGAAAGTGTTTAGACAGATAAACAGTGTCTGTAGAGAGGAACAAAATGATCATTAGATCAGGACTGGGACGAGGAAGACGGAGGAGGAGTAAAGAGGTATTACTGGGGGAATTAGGACCGTAATACCAATTCCCCCCGTAATCACCCAGAACTTCGACACCTGGAGTTATTGATGTCCCCAGAAAGAGTAACTCCGAGGGCGAAGTTATCGGGCAAGATAATAGGGACCTTCTAATGAGACCTTTAGTGTTGTGCAGCTGATGGCCTGGCAAATCAAATTGTAGGCATTGTCGTGTCATAAATTCCCGCCAGCTGAGCTAGAGGTCCCAAGCCGAAAAGCGAAGGACCATTATCTTCACGATAAAGGCTATTACCTTCACAGTAATGGCCACCCGAGCTCTTGCTAAGGCTGTTAGAATACTTTCCTATTTAAGAGCAGAAAGCATAAGAAATAAATCCCTTTTTAAGGCAACCTCAGGATTGTGCAAAGTCTCTATTATGCAAGAAAACTCAACAGTAAATCACTATTATTTGAGCTTTCTCACTTTCCCGACATACAGGCTGCATAGATTTCCCTTCAAAACTGGTTATAATTCTTCACGAGCATTACTGCTGAAAATAGATGGGCCTTTAAAACCATTTTCTTTAGGACTGTGAAAGTAGACATATGTTGGTGATCTTTCTTTTATCTTGCAACAACTTAAAAAGGCTGCAAAACTCCTGATTTTAGCATGAAAACTCGCATGCTGAGAACTTTGTAACCTGTCGGTAGAACATGTAGTATTCTTGTGATTTGTGGGAGAGAAAAACGAATATTACATTGTATATTACAATCCCCATCACCTTCCCTCTCCCTGTCTCAGAGGCTGCTGTTCCTGTCTCTTAGGTGCAGTAGCCACCAGGACAGAGGGTGGTGCTGCCAGAAGCTGCAGGCATGTTCGAGTGACGACCCCCGTACTCTGCAGTTGCTTTGTAAGAGTTATAGTTGGTGTTACGCGCCATGGCATGCTTAGCTCCTCCTCTACCTATTACACAGGATCATGATTAGTGCAGCAGGTTTAGCCCAAATATAGCTGTCATTTATTAACCAGCAGGGGTCAGGAGGCCAATTTGCCCATTTTCTCTGCATGCTTCAGGGTCTATGCAATACTTGCTACACCTTTGCTTATAAAAAAATTACAAAGGCCAATGGGAAGATTTGGGAGATGAAGGATTCTATGCATGTTGAGATCATTGTTCCCTTTCTCTGCCCAGGACCACTGTGCCTCACATGGCGGTCCCAGGTAGTGAAACCAAGTGACAACTGCACCTCCCAACATAGTGGCATGTGACCATCACATGACTTGGCAGCAATGCTTAATTTGAGCAGGTGGTTGTAATAGGGGCCAGCAAACACTCTTTTTTTGAGGACTGGCACTTATTGTTCCTCATCAGACATTTCCTGAGAGCAGGAGAAGGAAAAACAATCAAATGGAAAAGAGGAGGAAGGTAAAGACAAACAAAAAGGCCAGGAAGGGAGAAAGCAGGAACTTCCAAAAATGGGATAAAGGGGCAGGTAGTGTCTGGTAGTGAATTAAAGAGGCCCGAGGTGGATTCAAGACTAAGCAGCCTTGGCATTTGTCATCAACATTTAATAGCACCAGCGGGCTTCTGAAAGGTGGTCTGGGCACTGGCACTCATAATTTTACAAGCTAAGCACTGCTTGACAACCCTGTGGCAGATGGACTGCCAAGTGAAGGTTTCCTCCTGGTGGAATCAGCTGAGGCACAGCCAGTGGAAGGACTGATGTTACCCCAAAATAATGTGGGGGACCACACGTTTGTCCAAGCTTGTGAGACCCCAATCTATGGCAGTTCACTTCTTTCCCCAAACTCGAAATGATTCCATAACTTCTAAGCCAATGTCAAAAGACAGGTGGAGACCAAACACGCTTCGTGAAAAAGGAGATATCCAGGTGTCTACTCTTATCCTACCACCATTATCTTGCTTTATTTGAATGAGATTCCCTTTAATGGCTGTTCATCCAGATACAAACACATCCAGCATGCACGTCTGAAAATGGTGTACTGTTTCACTTAGGTCACCCCTAAAATAAGAAAGACGAGAGATCCATAAGCCTGCTGATTCATTCTGTTGCTGTGGTAGTTATCCATTAAGTCATGCTAAGAGGTGCTTGAGAGATGCCTCAAATGACTACTGTGGCCCACAATGTCAAAAGCTGCTTTCAGGTCTAACATTATCAGAACTATAACACCATCAACCATCTATTGCTAACCCAAGATAATCCAAGACTGCTCGCAGGACAGAACTCCTGCCCCTCTGAGGATGCAGCCCATTTCGGAATGGTCGAGATAATCAAGTTTCCCAACAAAGTGTTGACTAAGATGTAGACAACCTGAAGAAGGGATTGGGTATCATGGTTAACCATCAGAAATGTTGGGTACTTTAAGATGGCAGTGCGCATTGCCTCTTTTGAGTTGGCCAATTTCTTCCCAAATACCAAAGACACATTCACAGCCTCACATAGCAGCAAACCACCAGATAGCTTCTTAACCCACTTTATTGGTAATGGAGTCTACATGAACAATAAGCCACAAATGGTGTCTTAACTGGTTTGACAGGAACTGACTGCAGGAGCAAGGAGTTAAACTTATGCTAAAGGGGGGAATTAGTTGCCAGTTAGAAGAATTGGCTGCATAGGTACTTCTCTGGACAAAGGAAGACTTTGGGGGACCTTTCGATCAAAACAATCTGTAAACTTTTCATGAAGTTTAAAGGTATGGATGGCATTGCTAGTCATGAACTCGAGAAAGGACAGATCCTGGATCACTCTAAAGGGCTCCTTTGAAAATTTGAGAAAATGTCAAGGACATATTTTTACATTCCTGCCTGTGTTCATTAGTAATTTTTAATAAAGATTAATAGTGATTCATTCAAAGCAAGGTGGCAGTATTATGTGGTAGGACTGGGGAGTCTTACCATGTAATATTAACACATTACCCAGTAGTGGACATCGGGTCCACTACAGTAAATCTTAGCTCAGTCCTGGTGGAGTGGCAAAGAGCAGTCAGGCTACTTAGAGGAACATGGGTAAAGCATTTCACAATATCAACATGGATGATAAGTAAATGCCACTACTCGAAAGAAATTCAACACCAATTTAGAAAAATAAAGCAGGTTTTTATATTGATTTAGACACCAAATCAACCTTTGTACCATACATAAACCAGAGTTGTGAATTTTAGAAGCTTTGGAAAATACTGTAATTCTTGTTGTAAACAGTTACCACTGAAGTGAATGGGGAAAATCAAAGTGTGCACTCGGGCACTTGCAGGGAGAGTTCCTTGCAACCTACCTGGACGCAAGGTTCTGCGGGACCATAGACCAAGAGTTAACAGTCAATTTCTTCTTACCTTGCCCAGGGAGTCTGGGTGCAGAGGTACTTTGGCTGTCTTTGGTGCTGATGGGGTCTGCGGCTCTTGGCAAGTTACACCACTTGACAAACAGGTACTTAGAGGTGGACACATGCTCTGCCCTTTGGATGTAGAGGTCTTTTTGGGGCCACGAATGAACAGTTGGAACTTCGCCAGCACATCTAGTGGCTTTGGGTGCAGAGGTACCTTCAGCTGTCAATCACAAGAGCTGGTCACACCAACGATGCTTTGCCGCTCCTCTTAAGGTCACTCTCTTCCAGATGCAGTATCTCAGGAGAGGGGTCATTGCTGACGTCTGAATATATGCTGGAATGTGCCCTGGAGTCAGTGATGCCTGAGTAGCTGCTGGTTTACCAATTGGCAACAGACAAATTTTAGTGGTGGCAAAGGTGGTCCGCAGATACTTCGACAGCTGGAGGTCATCTGGAAGAGGGTAGAGGCTTGAAACTTGGCAGAGACCTAATTCCCACTCTTTAGATGCTGGGCAACGACTTTCTTTAGGCTTACTCACACGGAGCTGTAAATTTGTGAGCCTTCACCTTCAGCATGGCATTACTCCTGCAAGTTGCAGGGGACTGGTACCAACAGTCAGGGGAGTTTTTCTTGGCTTCTCAGTGTCCACAGGTGTCTCTCTTACTGGGATCAACGGGTTTTCACTACTGGCACACGTCGATTACTCAGTTCCAGTAATGGTCTTCTTGGGTCACTTAGGTCCCCTCTCTCTGTGCTGTGGTAGGAATTTAGGTCCTATTGTCAGTGACAGCATCATTTTTGTGCCTTTTCTTCTTTGCAAGTTAGAACCGAGGGTCTGGTGTCTGGGGAGCTCCTTAAATCATAGTTTAGGGGACATTAAGGGTGTGGGGGACAGTGGCCAATAGGATACTGGTCCCTGTAGCTAGTCTACCCCTGCAGTAACAACTTAATGTGGGAGGATGCCACTTTCTACCGGGACCCCACTACTCCTTAGGGTTGCCAAGATGGCAGAACCCTTCCTCAGCTGTACAGACCTCCTAGCCCACCCCAAAGGTGTGGCTTGCCTTTTGGAGGTGCAAGTCTCCTGCATAGTTACTTTTCCTACCTGTTGAGCTGGACAGGGTGGGAAGGGAAATTATTTGCATATCAAGAGTAGAGTTGAGGCTCACAGTCTTGATTACCTTTCTCACTAGCCATCCTGGGAGGGAAAGGTGTGATCTTCTGCCTCCCCAAGCCCTTTGTCTCCATACTGGGGAAGTGCTAGCACAACCAGCAGAAGGGCAGACTCTTGTCTGTGATGGCAGAGACTCAAGAGAGCCCGCCAAAACTGCAGAGAGCATGATAACTTGGTGAGCACTCTCTGAGGGTGCCCAAGGGCACATGGTAGTTAATCCTGAGCACAGGCATCATGCCCAGAGTTAAAAAGATGTTTTATACCAAACATAGGGGGAATAGGCTGGGCCATCGCAGAGCTGGACTACTGGGAACTGCCCAGGTTCCAGTTGATGTTACCTATGGACTGCTGGTTATTCGTGAAAGCATTATGTTTCAAGTGCTATTACAGAGTCAAATATTCTCATGCATATATGTCCTCACTCATAGTACAGTGCACACTGCATCCTGGGCTATAGAAGGCGTGCCTTAGAGGTTAGACTGACCTGTTTATGGGCAGTAAAGGGTCTCTGTCTGCACCTGATGTGTCGCTCTCGAGCAGCAGGCTACTTGTGCAGGCTGATATGGCAGCTCTGCAGTCTCACTTTTACTTGGGTCACACACGGTGGCACAATCAGTGCTGTAGCCCTGGTGACCCCTTTACCACCCTTGCCGGGGTACTACTGATACCAATTACTAGGGACTTACAGGAGTGGTAAAGTACTTGGCAATTGGCCTATGCAATTTTAAGGTACAGTTTAGGGAAAGAGCATTGGTGCTGAGTTCTGGTTAGCAGGCCTCAGCAAACTTACAGGTCAAAAGCTAAAGCATCAAGCAGCAAAAAGTGGGGCAAAATGTGGAGGGGTCATCTGCAAAGAGAACAGTTTCTTACAATGCCGTTCAGTCACAACTGTGCTTCCATTCAGAGGGCACGCAACCGGTATGCTACTATATTTAAAAAGCTGTATCCAATGGAATGATACTTTTTCAAACAATATTTACACCACAGTGTTTTTGTTATTGATATTCTGACACACAAACCACTCAGCCAAGACACCACTTGAATTAACTTCCAAAAGCACAGGTTTAATAGAATCCTCCATACACAGATGAGTGCATTTCTAGTGTGCGTGATACCAGTGATGCACAGGTGTGAGGGCATCGTCTTGTGATATCATGTAGGTGATGTCCATATACAGCAGGTGTCTGGGATCCAGTCAAGTATAGGCGATGCCCATGTACAGATGGTGCAAGTGATCCTTGCTCTGGAATATTATAGGTGATGCCCATGTAAAGAAGTTGTGTGTGTTTCTCCTCCTGGACTGTTATAGGGGATGCCTATGTAGAAGGTGTGATTGCCCCTGGCCCTAGAATGTATAGGTCATGCACACGTTCAGAAGGTGCCAGTGCACCTCAACCTGGACTGTTATAGGGGGTGCCCAGGTCCAGAAGGTGTGATTGCCACTCGCCCTGGAATGTTACAGGCGATGCTTACTTACAGAAGGTGCGAGTGTGCTTTCGATCTGGAGTGTTATAGGTGATGCCCATGTATAAATGGTGCAAGTACCATGCTCTCTGCAAAGCTATAGGTGATGTCCATGTGTAGAATGCACATGCATCTCTCGCCCTGGAATGTTAAAGGCAAATGCCCATGTACAAAAGGCGGAAGTGTCACTCACCGTAGAGTCATAAATGTGATGCCCATGTACAAACGGTGCGAGTGCCCCTCGCTCTGGAATGCTATAAGTAAATCAAAGGTACAGAAAGTGGGAGGATCTCTCGGCCTGCAATGCTATATAGGCGATGCCATGTACAGAAGATGTGAAGGCCTCGACCCCTGGAATGAAATGGGCACCCAGGGTGCCTGCGCTGCTCCTGCGTAAAGTCATGCAGAGACGGGAAGGGGCTACAACCAGGGTGGAGGGGTGCTTGCATTGGAAGAGCGCGCAGCAGCGAGAGCACTGCCACAGAAGCACCGGGCTCGCACCCTACGCTGATTTCTGGCACATAGAACAGGAAAGCTTTAACCCGTCTACAATTAGATTGTGCACTCAGGAGCCGAGTAAAAACTGTTTGAGTTTGAATCCCCCGGGCTCCTGGGCGGCTCTGTTTACAGGAGCAGATAAGAGGCGGAAGGCAAGTAATAGCGGTGCTTGGCCCCATTAGCTGGGCTGCTAATCTGATCCCCCCTCCTGGCATGGCTCCCTTTCATCGGAGGGAGAGCGGAGTCTCTCCGCATTTTACTACATAACTATCCTGTTTGTAATGTTGCTATCACCAATGTGGGAATAAATGCATTTATTTAGATGAACAGATGGAGTCTAGGAACCCTTGAAGAGTTACAGAAGCAGAAGAAAGCATACATAAGCACCCATAGGGCATGGTTCAGGGAGGATCTGTCACATAAGCGACCATTCCTCGCGCCAAGGTGCAATAAGTAATTCACATGTGACTGTCGTTACTGCCCTGATGTTCTGTGTTGTTCACGTACATGAGTCTGCATGTGTATTCATACTGCTACTACGTACGGTGGCCCCTTTGCACCCCAGTCCAGCGCTTAATTTTTGCTTGTTGTTTGTCCGGTACTTATTGTTGAGGCACGGCGATTAATTTTTTGCCTGAAGCATTTATTGCAAGCAATATGCACACTTGAGAAAGGCGGAGGAAGAGAAAAACGAAAAGCGTCACAAAGGAGAGAGCAGAAAGCTGTGAGAGTGAGCTGAAGGGGCAGGGAGAGGCTGTAAATGGATTGAAGAGGCCCGAGATGGATTCAGGATTACGCTCCCTCAGTATTCCGTGTTCCCACATTTAGGGGGTCATTACAACATTGGCGGTAAAAGGCGCTTACCGCCGTGCCGAAGACTGCCAATACACCGCGGCGGCGGCGGGAGACCGCCACAGCTATTATGACACACATCACGGAATCCGCCGAAATTCAGACACCCACACAAGTCTGCCACACCAAAGGTCAGCGATAAATATGCGGAAACAAATCCTCCACCTCCACGCCAACAGAAACACGCCCATGCTATTACGACCCACGAACCCACGCGGCGGTCTTTCAATCGCGGTATTCCATTGGCGGTACACACCGCCGCGCTCAAAATACACACACCTCTCCAAAACACCGCCACATAGGACAATTCAAAATACACACACCTGATACACATACAAACACCACTCCCACACATCCAATCCAATATAAAACACACATTCCCATCACCCACTAACCCCTACGACCACAAATTAGAGACGAAGGCCAGAGAGAGACAGCACAGAATAGATAACACCATCACACAGAGGCACACTACACCATCACCCACACAACATCCATGCACAAAACACCACATACCACTACACCCACCACACTCATCAACACATACACCACCCCACACATCACACACACCACCCCATGTCACGCCAAAGACACCCCCGCTTCTCCGAGGAGGAGCTCAGGGTCATGGTGGAGGAAATCATCAGGGTAGAGCCACAGCTATTTGGCGCACAGGTACAGTACACATCCATAGCCAGGAAGATGGAGCTATGGCAAAGAATAGTCGACAGGGTCAACGCTGTGGGACAGCACCCAAGAAATAGGGAGGACATCAGGAAGAGGTGGAACGACCTACGGGGGAAGGTGCGTTCAACAGTATCCAGGCACCAAATCGCGGTACAGTGGACTGGCGGCGTACCCCCACCTACTCCCCCACAACTAACAACATGGGAGGAGCAAGTCTTGTCCATCTTGCATCCTGAGGGCCTCGGAGGAGTCATCGGAGGAACGGACACTGGTAAGTCTAATCTTCACTATCATATCCCCCACCCTACCTGCATGCTATCACACACCCCAACCCTCACACCCTCCCCTATCACCCTAACTCCTCACTAATCTACCCATAACACCAACCACCCATCCCAACCCCAAAACCTGCATGACACAACTAAGCATGGACACCCATCACTAAAGCATGCCCACTGCACAGACCCACAACACCCCCCAACCATCACCACACAAGCCCCCACACAGGAATGCCTGCACTGGGGTTCACGCACACCCATCCATAGCACACCATGAAACACACACATGCAATAATCATGTTCTCATACCCCTGCAGGAACCCGAAGGACCGTCACCACACCAGAGGGTCCAGACAACACCACTCCACCCCCAGAAGAGGCCCACAGTGACGACAGCAGCTCTGCCCTACTGGATCTTGATGACCAGCCCGGACCATCGTGGGCCTCAGGACAGTCGGTTCCCCTTGCCCAGCCACAGCCCAACACCGAACTGCCACCCTCTGGGAACACCAGCACAGCACCCACCCAGCGGACCCATACCTCCCTACCCAGGACAGGTCAATCAGCGGTGTGTCCACCACTACAGGGCACCCAGGCTAACCCACCACCCCAACAACAACAGGGACCTGGGGGCAGTGGTAGTGAGCACACGGTCCAGGGGACGGAGGCACAGGAACACAGGGGAACTGGGAGGGCTGATGTGCGACAGAGGGAGGACAGGCCAAGGGAACCCACTCTCCACGAGGCCCTATCCTCCATCATGGGAGCATACCACCACTCCCAGGAGACGATGGCAACGGTCCTGGACAAGTTGCAGGAGACCCTGTGCCTGCAGGAGGAGCAGTATTTGGGGTTCAGGGAGGAGCTCAGGACCATCGGCTCCGCCCTGGGCACCATCGTAGGGGTGCTGACGGACATTCAAAAGACTTTGAGGGACACTGTGGCACTCCAAGGGGCCCCTGACACTAGCCAGGACGATGAGCTGCCCACCACCTCCGCCGGCGCTAGTGGACAGGACGCCCCGCCACAGGACCACCACACCAGCACCCCACCCCCTGCAGACGGACAACCACCACGCAAGCGGGCCCTGAGATCCAGGAACAGGACACAGCAAGATGGCAAGACCCCCGCCAGGAAATAAGACTACCTTGATTGTCCCCCCACTGTCCCACTTTGTTACCTTGTCCAGATTGGAACTGCCCCAGCTCCACTTCCAATGGCCAGATGTGCAATGCACCTGTGAGACTAATAGACTGGACTCTGCCATGGACATTATTCCACCATGAACTCTCCCCATTTCACAACCCCCTACATTTTTATGCACTTCAATAAACACCCTTGAAACCTCAATAATATTGGAGTCAGTCAATGATTGTGAACTTTGTATTGTCAATTACAGTGTTAAAAAAGGTTAGCCATTGGAAGGTCAACATATCTATGTCACACATCACAAGCCTTTCTAGGGTGCAAGCTGTTGACACGTAGGTCAAGACATTAGTGAAACTGAAATGGAAGGGGACAACTCAGTTAACAAATAGGGAGTGAAATGTAGGTACAGGATAGAGGCAGACGTGTGAGATGTAATATAATGTGAAACATGAAATTGTACTCACCTGTGTCTCATTGAAAATATTGCTGTATGACTGACTCCCTGTTGTCTTTTTCATCTTCATCAGCTTCATCCTCATCACTGTCCACAGGCTCCCCAGGCTCCCCCGCTGCAACAACACCATCATCTGGATCCTCCTCCTGCAGAAAAGGCACCTGGCGTCGCAATGCCAAGTTATGGAGCATGGAGCAGGCGATGATGATGTCGTACACCTTCTTCGGTGAGTAGAATAGGGACCCACCTGTCATATGGAGGCACCTGAACCTGGCCTTCAGGAGGCCGAAGGTCCGCTCGATTACCCTCCTAGTCCGCCCATGGGCCTCATTGTAGCGTTCCTCTGCCCTGGTCCTGGGATTCCTCACTGGGGTCAGTAGCCAGGACAGGTTGGGGTAACCAGAGTCCCCCAATAGCCATACACGGTGCCTCTGGAGTTCACCCATCATATCAGGGATGCTGCTATTCCGCAGGATGTAGGCGTCATGCACTGAGCCAGGGAACATTGCATTTACCTGCGAGATGTACTGGTCGGCCAAACAGACCATCTGGACATTCATCGAATGATAACTCTTCCGGTTCCTGTACACCTGTTCATTCCTGCGGGGGGGACCAGAGCTACATGGGTCCCATCAATGGCACCTATGATTTTGGGGATATGTCCAAGGGCATAGAAGCCACCTTTCACTGTAGGCAAATCCGCCACCTCAGGGAAAATGATGTATCTCCTTACGTGTTTCAGCAGGGCAGCCAACACTCTGGACCAGACGTTGGAAAACATAGGCTGGGACATCCCTGATGCCATGGCCACTGTTGTCTGAAAAGACCCACTTGCTAATAAATGGAGCACTGACAGCACCTGCACGTCAGGGGGTATTCCAGTCGGATGGCGGATTGGTGACATCAGGTCAGACTCCAACTGGGTACATAGTTCCCGGATTGTGCCACGGTCAAACCGGTAGGTCACGATGACATGTCGCTCTTCCATTGTCAACAGGTCCACCAGCGGTCGGTACACCGGCGGATTCCGCCATCTTCCAATATGTCCCAACTGACGGTGCCTGAGAAGGACAACAGCGAAAAAACTGTCAGCATTCCTCCAGGTATGTACCCACAGTCATACACAAGACTACACCAGACAATTAACCCATCCGGGAAAGGTTTTGAGTGTAGGCCTCGGTATGTGTGACGCAGTAGTAAATTAAGCCATGTGGGACCCTGAAATGGCGGCTGCCTGACCTCTAAAATGGGACAATGGAATTGTGGGGTAACTGCGCTGGCGTTGCACACCGTCGCGGTAGGCGGTCGTAGAGCGCGGCGCAATGCTGCATTGGTTAACATTGGACCCCATGGGTCCCAGGAGCCAATGAACAGGTGCGCTGGCGGTGATGATGCGCACCGCCACGGACGTCACCGCCGCGGACGTCACCACCATTTTCTATCTCTTCAATCACTAGATACCTGACCTTCGACAGGAGAGGACCTACACTGCTAGTGCTGCTGTGACCTCGGTCTGGAAGCGACGATGGCGGCTGCGTCTGGGGAAAGGGCCCCTGCCTTCACTGCACAGGAGTTGGAGAAACTTGTGGATGGGGTCCTCCCCCAGTACACGCTACTCTACGGTCCTCCAGACCAACAGGTTAGTACACAGGGAGCACGTTGTATGGGCTAGGCCTGGGTGGAGAGGGCTGGGTGGATGAGGGAAGGGGGCAGAGTACATAGAACAGTTATGCATGGGGATGAATGGGCCACAGGGATAGAGTTGGGAGGGGGCCAATTACAACGACGGTGCAGTAGGTAATGACTGTTCCTCTTTCCTTCTGCATGTCATGTAGGTCAGCGCCCACCAGAAGAGGGACATTTGGCCTGCCATCGCCAAGGAGGTCCGGACCCTGGGGGCCCACCAGAGACGGGGCACCCACTGCCGGAAGAGATGGGAGGACATTCGCCGCTGCAGCAAGAAGATGGCGGAGGCTCAGCTGGGGATGGCCTCCCAACGTGGGAGGGGTGCCCGTCGCACCATGACCCCCCTGATGTTCCGGATCCTGGCGTTGGCCTACCCGGAGTTGGATGGGCACTTAAAGACATCACAGCAGACACAAGGGGGTGAGTTCAACCTCATGCAATGGACTTTGCGTGCTGTGGAGCTGTCTGGGTGGGGGTGGTGGGCTGTGGGTGTCCCTAGGCCAAGGCGAGTTAGGTAGGCAAGGCCCCTCCGTTATGTAGGCCATGTGGCACTCTACCCCAGCTAAAAAAAAAGGCAAATTGATGTATAGTTGCCCCTTTGCCATCCATGTGGGCAAATGTCTACCATTGCCATGTAGGCCATTTCCCAGGAATTGCATGTGCAGAGGGCAGGAGCACGGCATAATGCAGGGGGCTGCTGCGTTTGTCTTGTCCGCCAACGGTAGCGGTATGCCATGCACTAAAACTCTCTTTCTTCTGTCTCCACCCTTTTTCTGCTCTCCCTGTCCTTCTGTACATCAGCATCATCAGGCGGAGGTACAGTGGCACCGGAGCATGAGGGAGCTGCATCCCACATGGCCATGGAGGGCCACACCACAGACTCTGATTTCACCAGTGGGACGGAGGGCGAGGGGAGCTTCACGTCGGCCACAGGATCACCAAACAGCGATACAGACTCGTCCCCCGATGGGAGCTCCCCTGTGGTGGCGGCACCATCTGTGCGCCCCACTTCTACAGGTACAGCCGCCACCTCCCCTACCAGCACCGCCCTCCCAGCAGCCCCTCAGCGTTCGCCCCGTGCCCGCTCACTCAGGAGGGTGGGCATCACCTTCGCCCCAGGCACCTCAGGCCCTGCCGTTGTCACCCCTGATGCCCTCAGTGAGGAGGCCATTGACCTCCTCAGGTCACTCACTGTTGGGCAGTCTACCATTATGAATGCCATCCAGGTTGTAGAACGAGAGTTGAAACACGGTAATGCATTCCTGGAAGGCATTCATTCTGGTCAGGCTGTCCTTCAGCGAACCCTGCAATCTCTGGCCTCAGCACTGATGGCAGCCATTGTCCCTGTGTCCAGCCTCCCCCCTCCAACTTCCTCCACCCAGACCCAATCCCCTGTACCCCAGCCCATCCCAAGCACACCTACAGACCAGCATGCACACAAGTCAACACCCAAAAGTAGCTCAAGCAAACATAGGCACCACACTCACCACAAGCACTCACACAAGCATCAGGCCCATACAGACACAGCAACATCCACTGTCTCCACTGTGTCCCCCTCCTCCTCTTCTCCCTCCTCCCTCCCAGTCTCGTCTACACACACACCTGCATGCACCACATCTACAGGCACTAGGACTCGCACCAAGACACCCAGCACCACAAGCCGCTCACCTGCACTCACCACCTCCACTGCCATATACACGTCCCCTGTGTCCTCTCCCAGAGTGTCTGTGACGCCCCCTCCCAAAGTACAAAAACGCCGGCAATCACTCACCCAACATCCATCCACCTCACGACAGCCTCCAGTACCTGCACCTGCACCCAAAACACCTAAAGTGACACCTCCTACAACCACCTCCTCTTCCTCCACTCCCAGAGCACCTCCAACTACCCATCCCAGTGTACGTCAGAAACTGTCCCTATGTCAAATTGACCTTTTTGCCCCCACCCCTCCCACCCTCCAATTCATCAGTCCTGTCGTAGCGCCTCAGCCAAAATGCCTCCAGTACCATTGGTGCGTGTTCCAGGTTTTTGGAGTGCCTCGTCCACCAGGGCAGGCAGTAGGACCCGGAGCCCAGGCACTGTCAGCCCACCCCCTGTGAAGGCTCCGAAATTGGAGATTGGAAGACGGGACCGTGTCAAGACTCCTGGTGGTACAAACAGTGAAATGGGATCCAAGGCGATTGGTGAGTCATCTGTAACTCAAAAGAAGGTGGGGAAGGTCCCGAGGAAGTCTCCCCAACCTGTTGTGAGTGTCACGGCGGAGAAGTACGCCATCATTTCCGGCGGTCCAGACACAACCGCTAGCATCCTCGTTACTGGTCAGGAGACCACCGCCAGAGTCATAGCCCAGGATGGCTCAAGTATCGTTACTGGTCAGGAGACCACCGTCAGAGTCATAGCCCAGGAGGGCTCAAGTATCGTTACTGGTCAGGAGACCACCGAAACCGCCGGAGTCACAGCCCAGGAGGGTCCAGAATCTCACAGCCCCGCTGTGCAATGATGGAACGTCATGCCACACACCAATGTCAGTATCTGAACCACCATCTTAGGCTACCGCTGAACAGTCCATAGGCAGCCATGGCAAAGCACCGCTGAACAAGGCCAAGACCGCCATGGTGAAGACCGCTGAACAGGGCAAAGACCGCCATGGCAAAGCACCGCTGAACAGTCCATAGGCAGCCATGGCAAAGCACCGCTGAACAAGGCCAAGACCGCCATGGTGAAGACCGCTGAACAGGGCAAAGACCGTGTGGGTACGAATAGTCCGGTACATCAGGCATCGTTCTCCCATGTGCAGCTGGGACAGTGACAGGACAGGTACTTTCACTGGGAGACTCATCCAGTCTGGGCACCAGTCCCCCTCCAGAACCAGTGGAGACCTGCATCTACCTGAGAGACTGTGGCTTTGCACTCCCCAGGATATGGCAGTGGGCAATCCACCCACTGTAGAGACTTGAGAGACTGTGGCTTTGCACTCCCCAGGATGGCACAGTGGGCAACCCACCCACTGTAGAGACTTGAGAGACTGTGGCTTTGCACTCCCCAGGATACATCAATGGGCATGGAGCCCCGTCGTGGATCTGGCTTCGCATTCATGTGGCTGAGGTGCCCCCCTTCCCTTCCCCCTGAGGTGCCTGTAGTGTTTCTATCTGATGCCCCGGCAGTGTTCTCTCGGATTTTGGTCAGGTATCTATTGTGGGCGTCACCCATGCATTTTTGGACTGTTGGTGCACTGACATTGTTGTGTACATATCTGCACTACTTCTTGTTTTGTACATTTATTTTTGACAGATTTCGTGATATACATCCGTATATTTTTTTAATGAGTTGTATATTGGCTAAATACAAAGTTTGGGCGCTATTCGCTTTGTCATTGTATTCTTCCGGGGGGGTTGTGGGTTGTTACTGTGATTTTTGTGACTGCATTGGTGTGTATGTTGTAATATGCGAGGGTGGGGGTGGGGGTGTTTGATGGGTGTCCCCGTAACTTTTGCCTCCCCCTTCCCCCGTGTCGTAGGTGCAGTACTCACCGGTATGTTCTGCGCCTACGTCGCTGTTGGTCGTAGATGAGCAGGAATGCAAGGGCAGGTAAGATTTGTAGTTCCGGGTCCATGGAGTCCTCGTTCCTCGTGGGATGTGTTGAGGTGAGCGTTTTCCCATTGCAAAGCTGTTTCCGCCGTGTTTTTATCCACGGTGAATCCGCCCCGGAAAAGGTGGCGGATTGGTGTGTTGTGATAGTGTGGGCGGTACATTGTCTTCCGCCTGTCTGTTGGCGGTGACCGCCGCGCTGTTTGTCTGCACCGCCCTGGCGGGCGATGTGTTAAAGTGGCTGTCTTTGTTGGCGGTTTCCACCAGGGTCGTAATTCCATTTTTTTGTCCACCGGCCTGTTTGCGGTATTACCGCAGCTTTAACACCATCCGCCAGGGTTGTAATGACCACCACAATTACATCAGCCGCGTGTTTAAGACGAGGGCTTTGGGCATGGGCACGTTTATTTTTACAAATTAAGCACTGCCCTAGTGTCCCTGCTTTTGCTTTGCACGACCTTTTCTTTCTAATTTACTTTGACTTCTTGTGCAGCATCGAATTGTATTTATAACACTCTGCCTGTGTTGCCATACCTTTTAGGTCTCTGGTCCAGAATACTTGTCCTTTTCCGAGATCCGGAAGAGTCGTATGTGAAACCCGAGGAATGTCGTATCTAAGCCCGAGGAATGTCGTATCTATTTTATATGGGTTCAAAATTATGGAATGTCCTCCCTTTCAGCCCCTACAAAGCGTATCTTTTCCGTATTTTGTAAAAAGTTGAAAACTCGCCTGTTCCCAAGGGGACTCACTATACGAATCTTGTTTGAGTTCTCTGCCACGTTGAGGTTTCGAAAATTTCTCAATCAGCCACTCACTCAGTGTGACACAGGTCCTTTACGCAACGTGCACTCCCGTGGAGTGGAGTCCCTGCGGACTGTAAGCATTATCATAGGTGTGCAGTTTTGTTACCTGAGCAAAGCTCTCAAGTCAGAATTTGTTTTTGTTCTAGCACACTGTCAATATTTCAGTGTGAGTGATGTAGACAGCTGGAAATGGAGGCACTGGAGGGTTACTCACAATGTTTTGTTTTTATCATACAACTTAAAAGGTATAGTTATGTCCTGACTCTACCATGAAAATGCACATGCAGGAAACTTTGCAAACTGCAGTATGTCACTATCTGCGAGAATTTCAGAAAGCCATGAGACAAAAGCATTGCGCGCCCCTGCGCACAGTGGAAGTGTCAAAGAATACAACCAGCTCCGATTTCCATATGTAGGCACGGATATTTTTGTGAAACTTCAGAAAGTCCGAAATTTATACAGACTGTGGGCTTAGGCCTAAAATTCTCTGGTTTTTGACCCCAGAAATTATTTGAGACGCGGCCTCACGCACCAGGTGCCCCCAAGGATGCATGTGATTGCTCCAGTGCGCTTCACACAAGTAGAGTGCGCTTTGCATCCTTTTAAAGTTCAGCCCTGGACAGGCACGGGAAAAAGTGCAGCCCTTTCTCGTCAGGGTGAGGGCACAGGGGCATCCTAATCTCCGGATTGACAGAAGATAAAGCAAGTCTGAGCAGATCCTGGAGAGGGGATTCATGCTGCAATTCCATGGCACTATCCAAGCAGTTCCACGTTTGAGGGGAGACTGGGAGCTGAAAGCTCATTTGAGGTCCCTGGCCAGTTGCCCGGAGCGGTATCCCTGGGGGAGAGTGAAGGGGCATATATTTTATTTCAGGCGACTCCGATCTTTCCGGTCCCACAAATATTACCAGAGCTGGAAACAGCAAATCTGATTTTACCAGTTGCGATCAGCACCGTGAAAAAGTTCCACTCCTTAGATGCCCTCTGCACCCCCCACCCAACACACCAATCGGACACAAGCCCCACCCCCTGCATATATTTGCCACTTGCTTATCTTACATGGTATCTCTGAGCAAAAGGACCCGCTAATTCAGGGGCCTGCTGGTTATGGTCACTGTATGGTACTTTAATGGCCATCCCTGTTAACTCACAGGGAGAAACCTACTGGAAGCGTTAATTCTACTCGCGGTTCCTCCCTGCGGAGGTAATGAAAGGGGAGTTTCCTCCCTTCTCCCCAAGAATGACAAAACAGTATTAGAGCACACCCAGAGCAGACTGGCTCAAGGGCGCCCTGGAGATGTTCACCCATTTTGGTGCCTGACTGAACCGTATGACCAGCCTGTAGTACATCCATGTGTGAAGTCCTGTGTTAGGTCGGTAAACAGTGGACTCAATGGGAGGAAGTCCTTGAAGGCGAGACATCACAGATGCAGCACGCCTTCCAGCATGGATATATGGACTTATATGATGCAAAGGGAGCTAGATTTATAGTCTCTTGCATGTCTTATTGACACTTCCGATACACACTACTCTCATGGCATATGTGCTACGCCAGCGCCACACTCCCTTCTCTCTTCTCTCCAGGTTCTCTTTCCTTCTTTCATTTCTCTCTGATTGTCTCCTGGTCATTGTCATCCCTCTTCCTTGTCCAGCATTCCTTCCTTTGAACCCCCTAGTGCCTCCATGAGTCTTTGGCCAGGACAAGAGTTATACAAGCCAACTGTACCACATGACCTAACTGTGTTTTTATTTTTCCCTTGTTTACTTGTTCCTCCCCAGTTTTCAACCCCTCCCTTCTTCTCTTCATTTTCAGTCCTCTGAAGCCACGTCTGAGTGAGCATCAGGGTGTGGGGACCATCTAACTCCTTGTCAGCACAGCAGCACGTTTCCAATCCCTGGGTACTCTTGGCCAAATCCCTGATACCAGCTCCGTTACACCAACAATTTCAATGTAAGGAAAGCAGACTACAACACCCAGATTCCATTAATTTCTTTCAGTCTCTCTCTTCACACACAAACAAACACACACATGTACACATATTACTACTCACATTTGTTTAATCATTTACTCTTCGTACCTTTATTTAAGTATAAGTTACTACTCTCACTTCAAGTTCACTTAGATCACCATGAAAGTTACAACATTAGAACATGGTAAAAGTTCCTACATTAAGTAGGAGTGAAAATAGACCTTTAGGGCCTCATTACCAGTGCCCTGGAATTAGCAATTGAGCTGGTCACAGGGTCACCAGCCCCTTCAGTAAGTCAATGTGTGCCTGCCTTGCTTTGCGGACTGGTCCCCCAGTCAGCCTCTTTCAACTCCTCCACCACTTCCTTCAGGTACATCTTAAGGATTTTGAGCATCATCAGCCAAACGTATTTTGGGGGCCCCTGTTCAGAATAGTTTTGAATTTATGATTCAATTTATGTACTTTCATACTCTCTCTGGCCAGGTAACTGCAGAGGCACACTCTTCTAAATTCTAGGGTCCTGATTTAAGAAAAGTGGCACTGCACCCAATGCAGTGCCACTTTTCTTGCGCCCCTTAGCGCCCCCTAATGCACCATGTGTGCACCTTATCTAAGATACAATGCACCATGGTGGTAGTTAGGGCACTAGAGTCAGACTTTTTGACGCTAGTTCAGAGCTTTGCAGGATTAGCTTAAAAAATGTTGACGCTAATCCGGCAAAGCCCATTGAGGCCCATTGTAAGCAATGATGTGCCTCCTTTTAATGTCTGCTCTGAGCAGGTGTTAAAAGTGCCCAAACAAATGATGTAAAGAAATCTCTTAGATTTCTTTGTGCCTTTTGTTCGCCCTCCCCTAACGGGGGAACGCCCTTCCTTTCACACATTATACCTGGCACAGGCATAATGTAGCACAAAGAGTTACTAAGTGGCGCAATGCTACTTTGTAAATTTGGTGTGGCAATTTTGGCCTCTGGGCACATTTGCTTAAGAAAATGGCGCTAATGTGGCTCAAGTAGGGGCTCCTAAATCTGCCCTTAAACTTAAATGTTTACGTCTAATAGACAGGGAGAGTGGTGTGTGTTTTCAATTTTGTAATGCAGCAGCAGCTCAGTAATATTACTGCACATAGTCTCTGTGACAACCTCCGATTTCTCATATGTGAGGCACTGTTTTGATCTGAAAATAACTTTTTTTATAGATGCTGCATGAAACACATTTCTCTGCAAAATCTCTGTAATAGACCCTCAAACATCACCCACATTAAAAACAATGTAAAAGAAAACTGTATTTAACAGAATCTGTTCAAGAATGATTCAAGGTCATTTCTGCAAGACTCTGTGCAGAATGGAGCTGGCCCCAGTAGGCTGGGGCCCTGGGCCAGAGCCCACTTTGCCCATGCCTTAAAACGTCTCTGACCCCCATTGAATGAGAAAAGTAAAGACTGAAGCCAGCTGGCAGGCCCTCAAAAACAGAATTTAAAAGCATCACAAATAACTGACTCTGCCATGTCCGATTCCATTTGAACCACTCTAAAGCTTACCTTCAGTCTGTGAGTGATTGCTGCCCAAACCATTTCCCAAACTATTGTAGCTTAGTGTAAAATCTACACATTACTTCAAGCTGTGGTTTTCCGACAGCTGACAAATGGCACCATCTTAAATTCCATATCTTAATTTGATTGGCACATTTAAAAAAAATAAAAACACTGCCCTCTCTCCCCCCACAACCGCACCGGCTGAACCACTGATAGCAATGGCATCCTTTCTGCCAAGATGCAAGGAGTAGGTGGAATATTTATACAGCCCTACTGCCATGAGACAAAAGTGTTGAACATCTAGTTCAAGCAACACAACTGTCTCTCACAATATATATTCCAAACAGTTATATATATATATATTTTTTTTTTTAAAGAAAAAATTACAACTTTTATCTTATATGAAGAAAGTACACATAGTCGTTATAAGAAGTTCAGTGGCAGAGAGGTTACTTAGGGTTCATCCAGTGAATATTAGGCCCCAGTGGAATTTCAAATATGCCAGAGTAATCAGAGTAATATCAGTAATTCCGTGCTACTTTTTGACAAAGAATTACTGATAATAACGCAATAACTCCTGCTCACGTAATTAAGAGTAATTTGGGGGGAAAAATCCTACAATGAGAGCACATTTAGTGAGCTTGAGGAGCCACTTATGCTCACTATTTATTTTCTGCTTCATTTAACGCTATTAGCATGAAATGCATCCTCACCTCCATTTTGGAAGCGAGGGTGCATTTTTTGCTAGGACATTTCTGATAAATGCCGGGAGATAGTTGGGGGAAAATCCTTCTCCAAGAGCACATTTAGCGAGCAGCTGCTGCTCACACTCGCTACTCATGTTTTGTTCTGCTACATTTAGTGCTATTTCTTAGAGCAAAATGCACTCTTGCTCTCAATTTGGATGTGATGAGGCATTTTTGCACTATATAAGTAACACTAAATGCAGAATTACTCTTCCCACATAATTATGTGTAATCTCGCAGAATTCTTAGGTAATTCCACGTGGTTAATGTTACACTGAATTATGCAAATTGCACCCACCCCTAGTGAATACAATGCTATCACCTTCTATGCTTAAGTAAGGAATATGGAGGCACAGGAGAAATTTGGGTTACTATTAGAAATGTAATCTAATCTGCCTTCACTAATCACAGTGGTCCAAATATACCTTACTGTTTTTAGTTTCTTATGAGAGTTTAGGTCTCTCGGGGAAGCTTACAGTCCCTTTATTGTTCGTGGCCCACATGTCTGTAGAGGAGCAACTGCAAGTGGAGGCACACAACCTTTGAGAGGTAGATAGCAGGCCAGATTATGTCAGTCAGCTTGCATCAGTGCAAGCATTTGTGCCTGCACTGTTCGGGCTATCCAGGAGAGTCATGTTGACAGAGATGCAGCTGAAAAAATGTTGCACTTACCTCAATGATGGTAACGGGCAAGTAGGAAAGAAATCCTCATCATCTTGGAGTTGCATCAGAAATATTGTCTCTCAGGTATAGCTGTGGGTCAGGCACAGGAGACTCGCAGAGATGATGGGCCTTCAAACGAGCGGCCATTTTCAAGGTCCTCCTTGGCTTCATGCATGCAAGATGTAGGTGTGCAAAATAGCGATGGATCACTGCATGTGTTGCCACTCACAGGGTCCTATGCTGGCCTTGAGCTTCGGTTGTGTGGCTTACAACAGTGACTGCTTCTCACAGTGTTACACTCCAACCAAATCGGGAACAGTCCTGCCGAGATACTAGAGCAGTAAAAGGAATGAAGGAGAAACATTATCAGCATGGGCAACAAGGATCCAGTGCCCATTTCAAGAAGGACTAAACAACCTGATCATACTAAAGTAGAGCAAATGCTTAGGAGAGCAAAGGGAAGCAAACACCTGCTAAAGAAACTGAAAAACAAAACCATCTCATGTGCACACAGCTGATGAAAGAGGTAAAGCATCATTGAGTATGAAGAGTGCATTACAACTTCTCATCATCAATTCACTCCAGGGTGATGGGGACAAGGGGATGTGGCCAAGTCTAGCTGAATCGATGGAGAAGGAAAAACTATATGCTCTTAACACCCACATCCAGATCATCTGAGAACAGCTGAAGGACCATTCAACTTTAGAATGAAGGAGAGAAGTTGCGCAGCACATAGGTTGTGAAGATTTGGAATTCAAAATAAAGGCTTCACATCAAGCCTTAAAGAAGGAGAAAGCTACAAGCGTGGTTTAGATGGACATTATCAAGCAAAGAGGTACAATATTGAAGCCACTCAGTGAGTGGCAGAAAACGTGAGCATGTACTATATCTGAAAGCAAGAGGAACATTTTTGAAAACTCAAAGAAGAAAATGGTGTTACTGCACTCAAACATATGTTCTGAAAAGTACTAACACCCACACATGAGCGAATACGATTCCGGTTTAATTGCTAGGATCAACTAGCACAGCCCTACCAAGCCTGGTGTACATCACTTCAAAAGTACTAGTGAACCTGGATGGACACCCTATAGTACAATCATGGACCTGAAGTCATTCTGATAGAAAACTAAAAAGCACTTGCTGCTAGTGCCTGTGCAAGGGATAGTGTACCCAAAGTCTGAGATATCCCTAGCCCCTCAAATGAGTGACCTGTGCCATTCGCATTTTAATTGGCCATTGGATATAGGCCAAGGCATTGGACAGTGAATCAAGACCTATTAGTAACCACAAAGCAATTGAGAATGTCCTTATATAGCAAAGCAATTGTGAATGTCCTTATAACAGAGCACCGCTTCACCCAGTATACCGAGGCTGACTATCAACTGAACTGTATATTATTCAGTATGATAGATGCAGCGTATGTGTATTGGAACCTCAGAGAAAATGTAACCAAAGCCAATGTTCTGCAGATTTTTAGGACAATGGTGACCCCAGATTCCTCTTACCGCCTCCTCATCTTGTTCGCCCTCTAAACATCCTTCACCATCAATGGAATGGGTATCAGCAGCATCACCCTGCATGCCTTTGCACTAGAGCTAGAGCTGTAGAACAAATCCCAACTTGTCCAGCTGAGTTGCTCCAGATATTTTCCTAATCCATTTTATATGCATATCCTTATGTCATCTCAAAGTCTCAATATTTTTGCCAATTAATTTCAACCTATGTATGAAACCTTGCCATGGATCTTCAAGGCTCTTTATTTTACATTTTGGGCCCATTCTCTCTATTGATATGTTGCCAATTTTACGACATTTTGGTGGTCATTCTGACCGCGGCGGGCGGCGGTCGCCGCCCGCAATGCGGTCACCGCCAAATGGCCGCTCCGCGATCAGAAGACCGCAGATGCCATTCTGGCTTTCCTGCTGGGCCAGCGGCGACCGCCAAAAGGGCGCCCGCCGGCCCAGCGGGAAAGCCCCTGCAACATAGAAGCCGGCAGTGAAAATCTTCATGGGGCCCTGTTAGGGGGCCCCTGCACTGCCCATGCCAGTGGCATGGGCAGTGCAGGGGCACCCAGGGGCCCCACGACACCCGTTCCTGCCATCCTGTTCCTGGCGGTAAGAACCGCCAGAAACAGGGTGGCGGGAAGGGGGTCGGAATCCCCATGGCGGCGCTGGAGGATTCCCTGGGCCAGGGGAAAACCGGCGGGAAACCGCCAGTTCCCCTTTTCTGACTGCGGCTTTACCGCTGCGGTCAGAATGGCCCTGGAAGCACCGCCAGCCTGTTGGCAGTGCTTCCTTGGTCCCCGGCCCTGGCGGTCATGGACCGCCAGGGTCGGAATGACCCCCTTTGTCTCCATCCTTGAGTTCTCACTCGTTAGTAGCCTGCCTCCTTGAGCTCAACACTCAAATCACAACCTCAATTTTTACTAATTGAAAAGTGCTTTCTTAATTCACATTCCCTTCCGAGACACTCCTTGGTATTGTGTACTATATTGACGACTCTTGCTTTTAAGTGTATATCAAAAACAAGGCTTAAATTCAGACTAGAGACAGTTTTAATTGAACTTGTTGGTCTGAGTTTACACCACTTAGAGTGGATCGCCCAGGCACTAAATGTGTTGGCTGTGTAGTAATCTTAATACAAAAATGTCACTTCCTTTCTTGATTCCTCCATTAGCCAATTCGGAGGTACTTTCAATAGTTCTATCACCTTCACTGCAGCAGTCTTAGTCAACTGCCTTCATTTATAGATGATGGAAAATGGGTTATTGGTAAGGGTAGGTAGGTACCTACGCTTAGCAATAGGCCACTAACCTCCACTTAGGTCCAGTTAGGTCTCAGTAAATTAAACACAGCTCAACCCTTGGTAGCTTGGCAACGAGCGACAAGGCTTAACTTAGGAGATAGAGTGTAAAGCATTCAAATATCACAAAACAGTAATTAAACAAAACACAGGAAACCATTTAAAAAACCAAAACCAATTTATGAAAATAGATGATATTTTTATCTTTAAAATGACACAAAAACTAATAAAATCGGATAAGGGGAACCGGAGATGTGGAATTTTAAAGAAGTATTGTTTTTTTAGCACCTAGAAACAAAAAGCGCCAATCGGGTCATCTGGTTGCACCTCGACTGGGGCAAAGTCAAAGTTTAAGGCCGACTGCGATGGAGCCTGGCTCAGTTACAGGCCGCGGGAGGCCTCGGTCAAAAGTTTACCTTCGCACTTAGTAGTTTTTCTGAAGATTTTCTTCAGCGGGACGAACCTACCAGTCCAATCCGACCTCCTGGAACCCTTCTCCGGATACGCATTGCGGGAATCCTCGGTGGAGATTTTTACATTCGGACTTAGTCATTTTCTCGAGGTGAAAATCCTTCGACCGGGGTAAACCTGGATCTTGATCCGACGTCCTTGGAGCCCTCCCCGGATACGCTGGCTGGGAGGTCCCGGTCGACTTTGTACGTTCGGACTTAGTTTCTTTTTTGGAGATTTTCTTCACCGGGACAAACCTGCAAATCAGGCTGGGTCGCGGTTGAGGCAAGCCGGCTAGAGTTGCCGTGGCGGGTCGGTCCCTCTATGGAGCTTTTTTTCAAAAGTTCTCCAAACTGCTCCAAACTGGATGTTCTCCCAGATGTTCCTTTAAGGTTCATTTGGGGTCCACAGCTCACCCCAAGGGTCCAGAAGCTCTGAGATGATCCTTGGGGGTGTGGACTACAACTCCCACAATGCTCCTGGGGCAAACTCCTTTTTGGCCACTGGGCAGTGGTCTGCTGGTTGATTTCTTCAGGAGTTGGTGCAGGGGACTCTGGTTAGAAATTTTTCACCTGTAGCAAACAGGGAGTCCCTCCTTGAACCAGTTGAAGCCAGGCAAAGTCCTTCTTGTGGTGAAGCCCAAGTGTGCAGCTGGTGCCGTCCTTCAGAGTGCAGGTTCCAGGTGCACGTCAGGGGTCCAGAAGGGCAGTCCTTCTTCTCCTTTGGTTCTTCCTTGTTGGAATCTGATGGGGATCTGAGGTGTGGGTGCAGGTGGTGGCCTACCTGGAAAGCATCCAGAGTACTACATCTAAACTACAGAGATCTTTTCAAGCTCTGGCCTCCTCCTTCACAGCAGCCTTCCAGCCATCCCAAAATTCCACCCTAGATTCTACCTCTTCCTCTTCCAAATTCTCTATTACCATGGTAGTCCTAAGAACACTCACACATAAGCACGCGCACACTTCAACAGCCCCGAGCAGCACCTGCAAAAAGAAACACCAGAAAACACACAAGCATGCAACCACTCACACCACCACCCCAACATATCTTCAGACACCACACCCACAGACCCATCCACCACCCCTAGCATGAACCTAGACATCATACCCACTGACCCATCCACCACCATCTGCATTAACCCAGACACCACACCCACAGATCCATAAATCAATCAACCAACCCTAGCATTACCCAAGACACCTCACCCATAGCCAGAGACCCATCCACCACCCCTAGCAAACATACACATGCCACCAGACCCAATCAACAACACCCAGCTTACCCAGCATGTCACATCACACACCACAATATAATGCAAACACCCACACTTACCCACACAAAAGACACCTACAAAACACAAGCAAGATACACCACAGACACACCTGCACCAAAAACACCCCCACCCACGCCTGACACTTTCAGTACCTATTTTCCCAGGGAAAGCTTAATATTTTACCTTAACCTTGCTAAAGCCAACCCCACCCTTTCAAAGCCAAAGGGACCTCTTCCACACCCCAACCCATCTCTTCCACGTCTAAATCCACCCCTGAGAAACATGATCCCACCACCACTAAACTGAGCCATACCCCTCAGAAGACCAACACCCCTCCAAAACCAAAGACACCCTTCCCAAAGACAGGACCACCCCTCCCAAAAACAAAAACACCCCTCCCAAAGTCAGGTCCACTTCTCCTAAAACCAGGCCCACCCCTCCCAAAACCAAACCCACCCCTCCCAAGCGACATCATTGAGGTGCCTGGACTAACTAGATGCCTCTTCTTGGGGAGATCCCAATGGCAGTGTCATTAGCGGCAAGTTTAGTGGATACAGCAGTGAGCAGGACCACACATTGTGTTCTTGGACTGGCCATTGGCCTTTGCATTACTCCGTGTGTTTTTTTAATGCTTATTTTAGTATACATTAGTCCTGCCATTATGTTTCTACCATTTTGATGCTCTAGGATAATTTGGGATGTTTAACTACAGTTGAGTTTGTTTTGTCCCTGATTGCTGATCCATTTGATGTGGTTTTTATGATCTGACCCTTGAACCAGTGCTAGAGTTACGCAGGACAAGAAGAAATGTTCAATGGATGGATATGTGGGTTGGATACCAATTGGGGCTGACATTGCATTGGGTGGTACTTCATATGGTTAGTATTTCAGCTTGGCTTAGCCAATGTGAACATAATTTAGGTTGCACTTCTCCTTCTAACGCAGGTTGGATATGTGTTTAATGTGCGCAAGCTAGTGATTTGTTTATCCACACATGGATGGTGTTTAATTGGCATACTTTGTAGACATTTTAATGGACATGTGTTCACTTTCTTGTTTGTACCCTACACCTACTTTATCTAAATGTGTGTCAAATGCCGTTACTGCCTTGTTTGCTCTCATGACTTGCACTTACATGTTTTCCACATGTGCATGGCACTCGGTTATGCTATTTGTTGTCCTTGTTATACTTAAAGCCACAGGTGCTGTGGACATAGAGGTTTTGAGGCAGGTGGGAAGTGGATTGTGGCATAGGGACTCAGCCTTTCAAGGGTCCACCTGGCAGAGGAATACCTATTCTGCAGAGTCTTTACAGTGTGACCTTTGAATGTTTCTAACATTTATTATTTTAAATCCTATTTACCAAGCATTACCTTTAAATGTGGGTGATATGTGAGAGTCAATTACAGCTATTTAGCGAGAAGGTATCTTTCATTTTCATGACACATACATACAGATGCATCTTTGAAATCACAATATGACCTAGCATGTGAGCAATATGAAGGTGTTACAGAGATTAATGGGTGTGTAACTGATGAGTAGGTGCTGTAATGTGACACAATTTAATGCATACACCACTATCCATGATTATGAGATGTGCACACGTCGACTTTTGTAGAGTGTGTCTAGTCAGTGTCAGTGACCTGGCCAAAGAGGGCATCATAGAGCTATAATTGGATCATACATTGAGAACAATTATGAACAGGGGCCCACAAAATATGTTTGGCCAAGGGAGCAGAACCCCCTTGCCAGATCCATGGCGGGGCATCTACTTGCTGAGGAGTTGATGGAAACGGGTAAGAGTTTAGCTAACTGTCAGTTGCGTCCATGACAGTGTTGGTTTTAGACATCATCAAGCAGGAACAGCAGCAGCATGACATAGGATCGGCTCTATGGTGGCACAGGATGGTGAGTTTTAGCCTTATGTCCCTCCCTTTCTGCCAGCTCAGATGCGGAGGTTGGACTGCCACAATCACATCAGCGGGAAGGCGCTTCTTAATTGGGACATGGTAACAGTGGCGGCCTGCCCTCCAACAGACGCGTTGGCTTATCCCTCTGCAGACGAGATTTCCTGGCGGTGATGGCGGGACCACGACGGTCTTTCTTCTATGGAACCGCTTGCATTGTAATCGGGCAGGTGGACTTACAATGATGAAGCAGTGATTCCGAAGCTGCCGCAACGGCGGTACCAAGAATGCAAAACTCGTAATCAGGCCCAAAGTACTCCTTCTCAACTGCCTGGATTCCTAATGCCAGCAATAAGCAAAATATTTTTTATAAAATTCATTAATGAGCGTTCTGTTCTGTATAATGCAATAATGCACCCCTTTTTGCTCCCAGGTGTTTGCAAGCAACTGGCTAATTAGGTTATTAAAAATAGAGAACATTTGCAGGTCAATTAGTAGAACTGCTGATCTGGATACTATAACTAGTCCCACCCTGGAATCTATAG
The DNA here is from genome assembly GCF_031143425.1 of Pleurodeles waltl. Taxonomy (NCBI): domain Eukaryota; kingdom Metazoa; phylum Chordata; class Amphibia; order Caudata; family Salamandridae; genus Pleurodeles; species Pleurodeles waltl. The sequence goes on from NC_090441.1 coordinate 59,097,020, forward strand.
GCTCTTTGTGGTCTACATTCTTATTACTTGATGTAATAAATCACTGCCACTCAGATTTACAGCTTTTTTCTTCTTTTAACATCTCCCTGTCCACTGGTATTGTTGCTAACGTTGTTAAAAAAGGCATCATCACCCCTCTTCTGAAAAACACTGACCTTGATCCTACATCATCTAACTCCAGACCTATTTCATTACTAGCAGCTGACGTAAAATGGTAGAATCTACTATTTCTGAACAACTATGTAACTATCTTGATATTCATTGACAACACTGGGTGATTCTCCAACTGGGATTGTGTCCTAAGCATAGTCCAGAACTAGCTCTGCTGACTGTAGCAAAAAATATGTGTATGGAGGTGGATACTGCTCCTACCAGTGTTCTGATACTTTTAGATTTTTGATACCATAGACAACCAGCTCCTTATCTGCCAACTCTCAGCCATTGGCGTCTAGAATGATGTTCTTGGATAGCTTGTGTCTTTTCTCTCGGCTGGTCTCAACAAGTCTTAGCATTTACAAGGAAAGTTTTGGCCTAATTAGTATGCTCTTTGAGCAGTAGAATTTACACTTATGCTGAGGACACCCGACCTTTAAAAAGGCTCAGTTTTTTCCCAGTGACATTTACTCTCTGCAGAATGGTCTTATTGCTCTGCAGAACTGAATGAGCTTCCTCTGGTTGAAAACTAACATCGACAAGAATAAAGTACTGATAACGGGTGGAAGTCAGACACTTTGACTTTGACAATTTACTTTCTGACCTCCTGATTTCAGTTCTTTCCTTCCGTTTGCAAACAGTGTAAACTGTTTGGGAGATAAAATAGATGCTCTTTGCTCCAGGTGGAAAGCCAAGTCCCAATTTTGGTACCATCCTGCACATAACACGTATGTAATTGTCAGGCTTTTTAAGCTCTTTTTCTGTCTGCTTCATGAAGAATATAGAAGCCTTTATATGTCAGATATCATAGGAGTCCATTTAGACTATAGTAACATTATTTACCTGAGCAAGAAGACAGCTCTTCTCACCAGACATCAGGCAGTCAAAATCAGGTGGCTAGGAAGTTGACAGGTGCCCCTCACCCCTCTCATGCTTTTCCCATTCTCCACAAGGTACATTGGTTAACTATTTATAACTGTGATCTTTCAATCTCTCTGCATATTGCACCACTCCCTTTATGATCAGGGGAGATGGAAACATTCCCTCTCCTTCCCTTAATTCTGCTTCTTCAGTTTTCTTTACCATTTCTTTGTTTTTGTCAGTCACCTTGATGACAAGGCTTTTTCTGTTCAAGCCGCTGGCATCTATAACCTCCTCCCAGGTAACATATAAATCACTACCACATTTCTGCATTTTATCAAGGCCCTCAACACCTGTCCGTTGGATTTAATTAAACAGACTGTTTCTGCTTTGCCAAATGCCAAATGCCTCTTGTCTTTACTTCATTAAATCTGCTTTCAAGCAACATATTGGCGAGCCAACCAGGAGAGATTGGTTCTCTGAGCGTAGACTGCAGCCAAAGGAAGGGCACCCCACCCGTACAGATTCACATCTGTGCAACAAAGAGGTGATAAGATGCTGCAATTGATTGAAGGTTCTGCTGAATCCACAGATGAAGGTCCATCCTGAAGCTGCCTTTAGTGGGTAAGAGACTACTTCTGATCCTTAGTCCCAGCATTTGACGCATGGTAAACTAGGCCTCTGCTTGGACGACTGGGCGAGACACAGATGATACTCATGACTCTGGGTGTGATGTAGGGTTCCACTTGGACCGCTGGGCGAGACACAAACGGTATGCTTGATCCCTGAGTGTGACATAGGAATGAGGCTTCATCTCTTGGAACGCTAGGCATGACACAGATGGTACGCATAGACTCTGGGTGTGATATAGAGACAACACTTAAATTTTATTTTTTAGTCTAAAGAGGTTCCTCCAGACTGCCGGTCTCTTAAACACTAATGGTGTCTGAAAGAAGTGAGCAGTGTTATTTGCTTGGACCGCTGCGTGTGACATAGGTGGTATGCTAAGCCCCTGGCTGTGAAACAGGGTGCAATTCAGAAGTTAGGGAAAATTGGACCTTGGAGATGGGTATAATTTGTGCTAGGCCAAGGAGGGCCAGTGGTTGCCAAGCTGTTCCTTCTTTTCCACGTAGATTGTTGCTATCTTTGTCCCTGAGTTGCTATTGACAGACTATCAGGCTCTCTTTGTCCCATGTACCGAGCAGAGCCTTCCCTCGGCATAAGGCAGCATGCACTAGGAGCGGGATAAGGTTTTTTTTTTTTTGGACAAAGTCATCAATTTTTATGTCATTTTTTCTTCTCTTTTATCTTCATTTCCATTGTGGTTTTCTCTCTTCTATCTTCATTTCCATTCTGGTTTTCAATTCAATTTTTTTGGTGCTGATAAACTATTGCAACTATATTTCATGTTGAAATGCTATGTCTTGTTAAGTGTTTTTTTGTGCATATAAGGAAATCACATTAATTCTCTCACAAAGATTTAGTCCATGCCTGCCAATCCACTGCTAAAATGGTTTATAATGTTTAAGCTAACCATCACACTTTCTTGCAGGTTGTGATTCTTCATATGCGTTGTTTCATATATTGTGAAAGTCTATTTGTTGCATCTCTTTCTAAAGTTGAGCTCATAGCTAGTGGTTATTGCCAGCATAATCCCATGTACACATTTTCCACAATTAGAGTAGGATTTAGGACCATCCAAAATTCAGACAAGTTGGAACTGTACCAGTCCCCTAACAAGGTTCCCAACTTATGATGGAATCACCATTAAGCCATATGCAAACTAGATTCCCTAAGTAGGCTAAAAAGCTAGATTAACATTGCCATGAATGGCAGACACATACTAAGGCAACCAAATTCCCTGGCCAAGGGCAGAACCGCTGACACCAACACAATAGAACACACATTCAGACAAAATTTGTAGGGCAGAAAAAAAGAGACGCTTTGTTAGAGCTATGGGCCATCTTTGAGGTGGCCCCGATCTGCACCCACCCAGAACCCACAAGCAAGGTTTCTGCACCTCCTCCACCATACGTAAATACAGAGGTGTACTATCGGATACCCGCCATCTCAGCCGTCCCTGCCCTACGATACATCAATCCACCGGTTTTGGGCACTGGAGGTCCCCCTTCATGTAGCAATCCAGGGCTGGAGGGACACCAGTCCAGGTTGGGGCACGGGTGCCCCTAAGCTCATTCCTCATCTGCCACTCTCCTGCATTCAGACCCCAGCAGTGTAGGTAGCATATATTCCAACCCGTCTGGTGGAGGACTCTCAAGTGACTGGGAGGTTCATGGCAGTCCGGGATCGTGACACCACCCATGGAGGGGAAGAAAAAGTTCCCAGCCTTCCAGGGTCCGATGCTGGGGAGGGAGCCACAGGGTACACTACCCCAAAGTATGCCCAGGCAGCAGAAGAGGCAACAGAAAGTGAGCATGAGGGTGCGTTCCCACTTATGCTGACCAAGACATAAGAGATCAAAGCAGCCTAGTCCAAACCCAACTAAGCATTAGGAGAAACAAAATGGTGATGAAGACGTCTGCTGCTCCCTCCGAATGCGCAGGTTGGACAGACCAATTCTTAGAGAGATAATTTCCAAAGAAGAAGGCAAGATATTTGTGTAACCATTTTACCACCTACTTGCCCCCTGGACTGAAAATGAGTGCCAGTTTGATAAACCCTGACCAGAGGAGGGATCCTTCCCACTGGGGGACATGGCAGTCATGGAAGCCTGCATCCGGCGTGGAGGGGAGTTGCCAAATGGAACATCCCCTGAATGCAGGAATGCATGAGAAGGTGGGAGCAGTATATTGAGGAAAAACGTATGGAGCTGCTTTGAACCAAAATGTGCCCATTGTTAACATAAAACCACGTCAGGGACCATCTATGTGCCATGGGCAAAGATGGAGAAGGAAGGGCTTGGGGCCAAACTATCTCCATTGATGGACAGGGTAGGAAAATGGATTTCATGTTTTGCGAAAAACACCACAAGAATAACCCTTGCAATCGGTGATGTCAAGAGTCTGCTCAGTAACATCATTGGTGAACAGACCAATACAGTGTTTCCCAGAGCTTTCATCCCAGCAGTCACACTGACTAACACAAAGTATGGTGGGGCCACATTCAATTCCTTCAGAAATCATACGTGGATTGCCTAAGGGAAATCTACAGTGACTGCCCAGATGTACGGGGATTGATGGAGGAGAGTATGAAGCCTGGGCAAACCATGACTGACTTTCTAGACATAAAGAAGGAACAATGGGGTCAGGAGGCAGGACAGCCATAGACTGACACGGGCTCCCAGGTTGCATTCTTCTACAACATCCTCAAAAAGGGGCTGCCCACCGAAATACAGAACGGACTGGACAGAGTAGTAGAATTAGACACCAAGCCTTGGTGGAAAATCCAGGCTCACATATTGCATTACTATAGAAAGAAAGAGGGAAAGGACAAAGAAAAGTAGAAGTAAACTCAGAGATAAGCCACAAAGCTGGTCAAAAAACTGAAAAAGACTGCCCTCTAAGTGGCCGTAAGCGTGCAAATGGCACCAGTCTTAAAAGGAGCTCCACCTCAGAACCCCCAAGGGTTTCCACCCAGTCCTAACCACAGAGGACAGGATGGCTCGCAACCGCCACATGGCCGACCGATGACACTTAAAGGCATCCATGAACAGAGAGGGATAAGCCTAGGCCAGTCCCCGCAAAATCCCTGTGGGAAAACTGGGATGATTGCAGAAGACACCTCACTTTTTGTGCCCAATTTTTGGCTGATGCTGGTGTTTTCTGACTTTGACTGTGCCCTGGGCACTGATAACCAGTCCCAGGGCCAGTGCTCTGTTTAAAATGGTATATGCAAATTAGGCTTAATTATAATTGGCATTGAAAACCTAACTATATATCCCTAGTACATGGTAGGGCATGTAGGTTTAGGATCACAGTGTAGTTAGAGGACCCATAGGTGCACTGCTGTGGTGTCCAGTGTCATTGTTGAGGCAGGCCTGCCTTGCTGGCTGCTTTTAAGTTAAAGTTAACCCAAAATTCGACTTTGGAATTAAAAGTGCATTCAAAGTCTCAAAGTACCTTAGTTTTGCATATAGGTCACCCCTAAGGTGTGCTCTAAGTGTCTCAAGGGTTGAGTGCAGTGTACATAGAAGCAGCGACTTTATAAAAGATTTCTATATGTCCTGGTGAGGGAAAAACAGCCAAATTTATTTTCCCCATTGTAGTTAATGGGTGACATAGGCTAACACTGAGAGACTTTATTTTAAAATAATCAAGGGCCACCTGTATTAAACGTCTTTGCATTCTTACACAGTGCAAATCACTAAATTCCATTTATTGCAAATGCAAAAGTGCCTTTCCAAACGTATGAAAGGCATTGGCAGTCCCATTTTAGGGAATCGCAATTTTTTGCAATTCCCTAAAATTGTGATTCCAAATAGGGAATCGCAATTAGCGATTCCCCAAGCACATGTAACGAGCATTTTGTAAATGCAAAATAGGCATTTAGGAAATGCTATTACCTCCAACTCCAAGTTGGTGGTAACCATGTGCAATTTAAAAAAATGCATTAAAAATGCATTTATTAAAGTGCCATGTAGGGCACACATGCCCCTAGGACATGTGTGTGCCTTACATGTGGACAATGTTTTTTCGGGATGCATCAAAGGGGGCCCTAGGACCTCAGCACACTTGGTTAAGCATTTCACAATTTAGCAATTTCCTAATAGGAAATTCAAAATTTAGATAATGCAAAACCTTTTGCACCTATGGGCCTTCATGCCCATAGGAATGAATGGAGTTGCAACCCCAAATAGCGATTCTCTAATAGGGATTGCGATTCTGTAAGAATCGTTATTGGGGATTTGCTTTTTTGTTACATGCCATTTTGCATTTCCTAAATAGCGATTTCTTAAAATTCGCTGTTTACGGAATTCAAAAGGGGACTTTGATAAATCTGGCCCCAAGTCTTATTTCTGACAGAGGAGCTAAATATATCAAGTTTGGCACCTAACGAAATGTTATAAAAAATCCAACATCCAAAATCCGACTTGCCAATGTCGAGGTTAATATAACTAGCAGAGAGAAAGAGTTTTAGAACTCTTTCTGGAAGTTACCAAATTCAGCCCTGTAGTGCCCTTTCCTGATTGGTCAGCCTCTGGCAGCCTGAGCCAGGCTACCTTAATGAGGTGTGAAGTGACCTGAGGTGAGACAAATGAAGCATCTGGTGGGAGAAGAACTGCTGCACCAGATGGCAGAGCAGGATGGGGAAGAGCAGCCAAACTGGTCTTCATAGAAGGGATAGCCACTGGGGACAGAAACTGGACCTCTCTCATTTCCTGCTCCCCTAGATGGGAGCCCCAAAGATTAGATTAGGAAGGGGCTGGAAGGGGTGTATAAGGGAGACTTTGCCACACTAGTGGGTGGACTCAGCCAGATCTAACCTCCAAAGAGGAATTTACTCCATGTTGGATTTTTAGAGAATGTTGCTTTCTGGGGATTGATTTTTGCCACACTTCAAAGGAATTGGTCACCCCAGAGGGTGTTGCCCTGCACCCCATTGGACAGGAGCACCCCCTGATTTCCAACAGAGGAGCAAGGATCAATGTGGCAGAACTGCCCCACAATTCAGTTCCATGCTAGAAGAAAATACTGGAGAAGAAGAACTGCCCTGCTGAACCTCTGGTCTGTTATTGAAGGAATGCACTCAAAAGAATTGCATCTGCTGTTCACTCTGGGCTTCAACAAAAAAAATACTTTGATTTGTTTCTGCAACTCCAGGAGTGGACTTCCTGTAAGATATAGGTACATAAGAGCTAACCAGAGTCGCCTGCATCAAGACCTGCAAGTAGAGCCCAGCTGACTAGCATCCAGTGGCTAGTTGAGGATTTTGAATAGGTGCATTCTGGGAATTGTGGTGCCAACTTCCAAGGAGCAACTTAGAGCTTCCGGAACCTTGGATCAAGTTTGTGGAGATTTCAAGGACCCAAAAAGGACTTCTGGAAGAAGATTCAGAAGTTTGGAGAAGGTTGGGCAGCGGTTTTAAAAAACTCCACAAGTTGAAGAGATGCATTGTGGGGAATTGTAGTTCCAGACCCTAAGAAGCAAACCAGAGCCTCTGAACCATTGGCTGGTGCTGTGGTCCTTGTTCCTGAATCAAGAAACACTTCTGAAAGTAAGTGCAAAAGTGTTACATTGTGGGTGGCCTGATCTCTGGACTTTGGCCCTATCCAGTGTGACTTCTTTTTAACTCTTTGAGCATTATTTGCTGCTAAGCACTAGTTTACTTTTCATCTTTAAAAAATAATATCTCTGGTTTCCTACATTGTATTTTTGTTGTTTTAGTGTCATTTTAAAGATAAAAATATTTCCTATTGTTATAAATTGGTGTAAGATTTTTGTTGTGTTTTACTGATTTACTGTTTTGTTGATATTAAATGCTTTACACACCTGTCTCCTTAGTTAAGCCTTACTGCTCATGGGCCAAGCTACCAAGGGTTGAGCAAAGACTAAATTATTGAGACCTTGACTGGACATAGTGGGGGGGATTGTGGCCTATTGCTAGATATAGGTGCCTACCTGCCCTTACCAGTAATCCACTGTCCAACAATCCTCATCAGCAAAACCAAGCCCAGGTCAATCCCAAATGTATCCTGAATTCAGCAAATAGAGAACCCATCCCAGCAAGGGCCAAGGTGCACAGACACAGCAGGGAAGGGTAACTGTCTAGGGAGGCAATCCTTTTGCACAATTTTGCAAATGTGCAGTACGTCAAACTACCAATGAGTTTACATTTACCTCATACCCACTGCAAAACTCATTTCAACAATAAAAATCAATGACACATTAAGAAAGAACTCAGGCCGATATTTATACTTTTTTTGCGCCGCATGTGCATCATTTTTTTACGCAAAAGCGGCGCCAACACAAAATATTTGTATTTTGTATGTTTGCGCTGAATTTGTGTCAAAAAGTGACGCAAATGCGGCACACAAAAGTATAAATATGGGCTTCAATCCTTTACTTGCATTTGAGAACAAATCGGCTGCTGTATGGTTTGTCAGTCTGGAATACACACTATTATCTGTAATTTGGGTGCTTGCAGGGGCCCAGGTCTTGCTCTGCGGGCCCCCACGGTGTGATTGGCTTGCCATGCCTCAGGGGGAGGCAGTCTGATAAGAGGGGCAGGGAGACGCCTGACCAGAGCATAAAAGCCAACACCATTGTCCTCAATCCCAATCCGATTAGGATTGGTTCCAATCACTGGATCAAATGGTCCCCATTCAATGGCACTTAGCCCAGGACCACAGTTCCTTCATGGTGCACAGCCCCAACTACTGCACCTCCAAAACCAGGCCTCAAGCTATTGGAGGCCCCCCTTTTAAGTTCAGAAATGATGCAATGTTCTAGTGTTGGCAGCCAGGTTTCCCACGCACTTGGGATGATAATGCCCCAACAAAATTCCAAAGTCTATACACACGTCTGAGAAATTCCGTAGTACACACATTAATTTTTCAGGGAAAATTCAATCAGTGTCCCAACTCAATACCTGTATCAGGCAAATCTTGACAAGTCCTAGTCAAGGCACCTGACTCCCATCGTAGCAAACGGTCAGCCTCATCCTCTCCTCCAAAGGCTTCCAAACGTTTAAAAGTCTGCTCATCGGATCATGTCCTTTCAAAACAGCGGGAGTAGCATGTGCCTGGTCACAGCCTAGTGTAGCAGGGCTAAAACTGCTTGGATGTGAGGAGAGGGGGTTGCTCGGAAGGATAGAGACTCTGTAAGTGACCAACACAGCCCCATGCAAGGTGCACTTTAGCATTCATGACCGCGTCCGGCCTGTTGGCCAGATCACATGAGGCCTCCTACACACCATCTGAGGAAGCAATAGACTTGATCCCAGGAGTTGGCACAGCAAAATCATACAGCGGTCACAAAGCATCCCTTCGACCCCCTCCGGCATTCCATTAAAACACCACCACATGAAGTTCTAGGGAAGCTGCCAGCAATCGGCGAAGAGAAGCCCAAAAAAGTAGCCCAAAATGAAGTTTCTAGAAAAGGAGCATAGACAAAACCACCTAATTCCATTAGGGAGAACCTCCTTGCACGCCACATGTAGGGACTAGAGGAGCCCTCGGAGCATGTTGAAAACATCTGCAACCCCCAATTTAAGACATGCCCCCTTCCTTTCACATAATTCCACACACATGATTCACCTACATCAGTAAAACACACATGCACACACACGTTAGGGAAGATAGCTAAGGAATAACCCCACAAAGATCTGCTCATAGAAGTACTCTCCCGAGCCATGGTGAGAGGAGAGGACCAGCTGACCCACAAAGGCGATCCATGAATAACACTAACCACTCACTAAAATAGTTGCCCCAACTTAAGCCTCCTCCAAAATAAACACACAGGACATGAGTAAAAAAAACAAGCACTGGAAGCTTCTGCGATTAAAAGATGATGTATGTATTTTTAAGCTAACCTACAACCCACAGATCTTATCCAACAGGTTTGGGACCTAACCACAAGTGCACCACCTTTTCAGAGTCTCGCCACCTCCTGAGCAACAACTTCCTGAACTCCGACAAGACTCAAGCGCACAAAGACAGAGACAACAGACTGTTTTTTGGACTGTTTTTCACAGACATTCTACTATGAACCCCCCTCACCTAAGTAAGACACCCCTAGTACTGCAGCTCTTGACCTGAGCGAAGACATCCCCGATTGTCAGAAGACCGCCAATGTTTCCCCAGAAAGCCATCCCAAGACCTGCAAAATTCTAAAAGTTATGTATTATTATACCCTTGTACACCCTGTGTTTGTTGTGGGTGTGGCTGCATCCATCCATAGCCACACAAAGCCTACTTTGACATTGTTACAATGATTGTGTAGGGGTGTTTCCTACACCACCTACAATTACACTGAACCTAATGTTAATATTCCACACATGCACTACACAGCGTACTTACACACCACATGGTATCAGCAGATGACTGCTGTGGGTGCCCAGACATCGGCCACACCGTACTTCGTCTGTTCGCTGATACAACACACACTAGGTACAGGTAGGCTTTATCTAACCCAGGAGGTAGCCCCCAAGAAAGTAAAACATTTCATCCACCGATATCTTTGCAGAATCAGGGCCAAGATACAACCCAGTATGGAAGAACCTCACACAGTAGTAGTAAACATCACTTGATATAAGACTAATACCACCACACTGTATCTTTACAATGAGCCTAGTATCTTTACAACAAGCCTAGTGACATTCAAACCGAACTAGACAGGACCTGCAGATGGGGCACTATAGGGGAGGACACTGTTTGGCTGCTGAGACTTTCCAGAAAAGAGGTTCTTCAAAGTACCAAACCCCAACACCAGTGCACAAACACATCTGTTTCTGCCTCTGTCTGTGGTCCCAGGATTGCCCTTAGTGTGTTTGGGGCAGCCTTCGTTAATTAACAGTTGGCACCAGACATAAAGTTCCTGTGTACGGCCATCTATGTCAATGATACAAGGGGAAATTAGTCTCATAGGGAGGGTTAAATTCCAGCATAGATACCCCATATCAAGAAATCTGGGATACTGAAATAGTTAGGTACATATGGTTGGAAGAGAAGAGGCAACCCCTAATTGTACAGAAGCTTACACTTTATTCATTATGTTTCAGAGGCAAAGGGACAATCCCTCTCAGCACAAATGAAAATTGTGGAGCAATACTACATGTACCAGATCTGCACTATTGCACCTCTGTGCTGGTGGGCTACTAATGGCAGTGTGTAGAATGTTCGTATGCTCAGTGTGCCTCAGGATGGCAGGGCCTCTGTCGCTCATGACTGTGCACACTCTGACCCTGGTCATCCCTGGAGAAGATCTGTCCGAGTTGTTCCAACATCCGCTACAGAAGAAAACAACTCTGTTTCATCAGGCTCGAAAGAAAAGAACTTCTGATGATTTTGGTTGGGCTGAGTACAAGGACATTCCAGAAGAAGTCAGACTATTCACAGACACTCCAATATACTCAGGAGTGTCCATACCTTTCTTCTCACTACAGACAAAAGCAAATGCTTGCTAGTGGCAGATAACTAGGTTTGAAATTCTGAAAATGATCAACAGTACTGAGCTCGACCTAAATGCTATCAAGGAAGACCTAGGAGCTATCCGCCTCATGGTGATGCAACATTGGTATGTGTCAGACTTTATGACAGCGATGAAGGGTGGGGTATGCACCAAAATTGATGCATCTTGTTGCACATTTATACCTGGTAACAACCTGGACAAAGGGACACTGGCTTTTGCCATCCAAGCACTACATCGTCTGGAAGCCAGTATGAAGGAGGGAGGTGCCTCTGAGGAAGACTGATTGTTTGATTGGTTTTCCTAGCTTCCCCCTGGGTGGTCAAACTGTGCATGCCATTGCTGCCACTTCTCATTTCTATGCTGTTTGTGTGTTGTTTCCTACAATGAGTGTTTCCTGCTGTAATAATACAGGCCCTCATTACAACCCTGGCGGTAAATCCCGCTTACCGCCGTGCTGATGGCCATCAAGATACCGTGGCCGCGGCGGAAATCCGCTACAGGTATTACGACCCACATCTCGTAATCCGCCACAATACAGACACCCACACAAGTCCGCCACACCAAAAGTCAATGATAAACTGGCGATAGCAAAACCTACACCGTCAGGGCAACAGAACTATGCCCACACTATCATGACCCACGAATCAACGCGGCGGTCATTCAACCGCGGTAATGCATTGGCGGTACACACCGCTGCGCTCAAAATACACACACATTTACAAAGCAGAACCACATTGGACAATTGAAAATACACACACCTGATACACATACACACACCACACCCACACACTCACAACAATATAAAACACCCACCCACATTACCCACAAACCCTCACAATGAATTTTTGGGAAGAAGCACACAGAGAGAGAATTGCAAACACAACACCAGCATCCACAGGCACACAACACCATCACTCATACAACATCCATGCACCTCAAACAACACACACCAACATAACACATCACACAGCACAAAAAACAGCACCTCAAACATCACCCACACCACATTATGGCACCTCAAAGACATCCCAGGTTTTCTGAGGAGGAGCTCAGGGTCATGGTGGAGGAAATCATCCGGGTACAGCCACAGCTTTGCGGATCATAGGTGCAGCTGACATCCATTGCAAGGAAGATGGAGCAATGGCGGAGAATTGTCGAAGAGTCAACGCAGTGGGACAGCACCCCAGAACACGGGATGACATCAGGAAGAGGTAGAATGACCTACGGGGGAAGATGCGTTCCGTTGTATCAAGACACCAGATTGCTGTACAGAGGACTGGCGGTGGACCCCCATCTCCTCCCCCACAACTAACAACATGGGAGGAGCAAGTCTTGGCAATCATGATTCCTGAGGGCCTCGCAGGAGTAGCAGGAGGACTGGACTCTGGTAAGTCATATCTTTACCACTATATCCCCCCCACCCTACCTGCATGCTATCAAAAACTCCTAGCCCAACCCTCACACCCATCACCCCAACACCCCACAGATACCCCACTATCACAATCCACACATCCCAAAACCAAGCCCTGCATGTCACACCAAAGCATGGACACCCAGCACCAAAGCATGTCCAGTACAGATACTCACCCAGGCCACAAAATCACTAATCACACAAGGGCAAAGACAATAAGCCAAGCACAGGAGTAGAGGGTAACTCACACATTGGACAAGATGGCACACACAGATACAATAACTATGCATTTACACCCCAACAGGACCCATACACAACGTCACCGGACAGGAGATGCCAGACATATCCAGTCCCCCCACAGAAGAGGCCCACAGTGACGACAGCAGCTCTGCACGCCTGGATCAAGAGGACCAACCCGGCTAATCAGGGACCTCTGGACAGTCGGTTCCCCTGCCACAGTCACAAACTAGCACTAAACCTCCCCCCTCAGGAAACACCAGCACAGCACCCACCCAGCGGGCCCATCCCTCTGTCCCCAGGACACGTCAATCAGCAGTGTGTCCACCACTACAGGGACCCCAGGCAAACCCACCATCCCAAGACAATCAGGGACCTGGGGTCAGTGGCAATGGACACACGGTTCAGGGGATAGAGGCACAGGATAACAGGGAAGACTGCTGGGAGGACTGCTCTGCGACTGGGGGAGGACAGGCCCAGGGAACCCACTCTCCATGAGGCACTCTCCAATATCATGGGAGCATACCATCATTCCCAGGAGACCATGGGCACGGTACTGGCCAACTTTCAGGAGACCCAGTGACTGCAGGAGGAACAGTACCTGAGGATTAGGGAGGACTTGAAGTCCATTAACACCACCCTGGTCACCATTGTAGGGGTGCTGGCAGACATGGCCAACACCATGAGGGACACAGTGGCACACACACAGGGCCCATGACACTAGCCTGAATGATGAACAGCCCTCCATCTCCGCCGGCGCTAGTGCCACAGGAACAACAGGCCACCAGCACCCCACCCCCTGCAGAAAGAGAACCAGCCCACAAACGGTCCCTGCGATCCAGGAACAAGACAGAGAACATTGCTGTTAGAAATGGGGTTTTTGGTTGGCAGTCAGGTTACCCTCTGTCCAAGCAAAAGCCCTCACTCTAGTCAGGGTAAGTCACACACTATCCAAGATTATCCTGTGCCCACCCTCTGGTAGCTTGGCACGAGCAGTCAGGCTTAACTCAGAAGGCAATGTGTAAAGTATTTGTGCAATAAATCATACAATACCACCATATAGCACCACAAAAATACACCACACAGTGTTTAGAAAAATATATAATATTTATCAGGATAATTGTAGGTCATAAAGAAATAAAGTTGCAATGGAAAATTGTAGAAATATCACAGGGAGGTGATATAAAGTGTCTTAAGTCTTTAGAATATAAACAAAGTCTCTTTCAAGCACAAGTACCTGGTTGGGAGTGGAAAAATCTCCTCAGAGGGCCACAAGCGAAGAGGTGCGTGGAAAAAGGGTGTGTGCGTCGATTTCTCCCCAGCAAACACGGACTTGCGTCGTTATTTTCCACGCGGGGAAGTCGGCGTCGTTTTCCGGCGCGCGGACAGTCTCTTTCTGTGGATCGCGGGAATTACCAGATGTCTCGGGTCTGTGCGCGGATTTTCCTGCTTGTTCTCCGGCTGCGCGTCGGTCTGCGGGGCTGCGCGTCGAAATTACGATCTGACGGCAGGCGTCGCGTCGATTTCTCCTCTAGACTACGATCTGCGGGGCTGCGCGTTGAAATTACGATCTCACGGCAGGCGTCGCGTCGATTTCTCCTCTAGAGGTCAGGCGGCGTTGTCCTTGCGAGTTCGTGCGTCGGATCTTCGATCGTCCCAAGAGCGTTGCGTCGTTCAGCGTCGGAGTGCGGCGTTTTTCTCGCCGCGAAACAAGCTGTGCGTTGAAATTTTCGGCGCACGGAGCGTCCAAGTAAAAGAGGGAAGTCTTTTTGGTCCTGAGACTTCAAGGAACAGGAGGCAAGCTCTATCCAAGCCCTTGGAGAGCACTTTCACAGCCAGACAAGAGTTCAGCAAGGCAGCAGGGCAACAGCAAGGCAGCAGTCCTTTGTAGAAAGCAGGCAGGTGAGTCCTTTGAGCAGCCAGGCAGTTCTTCTTGGCAGGATGTAGGTTCTGGTTCAGGTTTCTTCTCCAGCAAGTGTCTGATGAGGTAGGGCAGAGGCCCTGTTTTATACCCAAATGTGCCTTTGAAGTGGGGGAGACTTCAAAGAGTGGCTAAGAAGTGCACCAGGTCCCCTTTCAGTTCAATCCTGTCTGCCAGGGTCCCAGTAGGGGGTGTGGCAGTCCTTTGTGTGAGAGCAGGCCCTCCACCCTCCCAGCCCAGGAAGACCCATTCAAAATGCAGATGTATGCAAGTGAGGCTGAGTACCCTGTGTTTGGGGTGTGTCTGAGTGAATGCACAAGGAGCTGTCAACCAAGCCCAGCCAGACGTGGATTGTAAGGCACAGAAGGATTTAAGTGCAAAGAAATGCTCACTTTCTAAAAGTGGCATTTCTAGAATAGTAATATTCAATCCGACTTCACCAGTCAGTAGGACTTTGTATTACCATTCTGGCTATACTAAATATGACCTTCCTGCTCCTTTCAGATCAGCAGCTGCCACTTCAACAGTGTATGAGGGCAGCCCCAATGTTAGCCTATGAAGGGAGCAGGCCTCACAGTAGTGTGAAAACGAATTTAAGAGTTTTACACTACCAGGACATATAACTACACAGGTACATGTCCTGCCTTTTACCTACACAGCACCCTGCCCTAGGGGTTACCTAGGGCACACATTAAGGGTGTCCTATATGTAGAAAAAGGGGAGTTCTAGGCTTGGCAAGAACTTTTAAATGCCAAGTCGATGTGGCAGTGAAACTGCACACACAGGCCTTGCAATGGCAAGCCTGAGACAAGGAGAAGGGGCTACTTAAGTGGGTGGCACAACCAGTGCTGCTGGCCCACTAGTAGCATTTAATTTACCAGCCCTATGCACATAGAGTGCACCTTACTAGGGACTTATAGGTAAACTAATAGTCCAATCAGGTATGATTCCAGGTTACCATGTTTTAGGGGAGAGAGCATATGCACTTTAGCCCTGGTTAGCAGAGGTAAAGTGCGCAGAGTCTATAAACCAGCAAAAACAGTGTCCAAAAAGCGGAGGGAGGCAGGCAAAAAGTTAGGGGTGACTACCCTAAGGCTGTCAGGTCTAACATGTGTCCCCCCCAGCTGAAAGTGGGGAGAGCTACCCGACCTCCTGGGAGCTCTCATCGCTAAGGCGGAAGTACCTGGAGAGACCATCAGCATTGGCGTGGTCAACCCCTGGGCGATGTTCCACCGTAAAGTCCATCCCCTGTAGGGAAATGGACCACCTCAAGAGTTTTGGATTCTCACCCCTCATCTGCATGAGCCATCTGAGGGGCCTGTGGTCTGTCTGAACCCGGAAGTGAGTCCCAAACAGGTAGGGTCTTAGCTTCTTTAGTGCCCAGACCACAGCAAAAGCTTCTCTCTCAATAGCACTCCACCTCTGTTCCCGTGGTAATAGCCTTCTGCTAATAAAGACTACCGGTTGATCTCTGCCCTCCTCATTCAGCTGTGCTAGGACTGCCCCTATGCCATGCTCTGAAGCGTCTGTCTGCACGATAAATTCCTGGGAGTAGTCAGGGGCCATGAGTACAAGGGCCGTGCACATGGCTTCCTTCAGGGCGTCAAAGGCTTTCTGACAAGCCTCTGTCCAATTCACCAACCTAGGTTGTTTCTTGGAAGTGATTTCTGTCAAGGGTGTTACAATGGTACCATAGCCCTTGACAAATCTGCGGTAGTATCCTGTGAGGCCTAGAAAGTCTCTCACCTCAGTCTGCGTTCGCGGTGGTTGCCAGGCCTTGATAGTTTCAATCTTGGCCTGGAGTGGCTGCACCTTGCCACCACCCACTAGGTGTCCCAAGTACACCACGGAACCCTGCCCAATCTGGCACTTACTGGCCTTGATGGTCAGGCCTGCCTGTTGCAGGGCCTGAAGCACCTCCTTGAGGTGAAGCAGGTGTTCCTCCCAGCTGGAACTGTAGACAGCTATGTCATCCAGGTAGGCTGCACAGAAGGCATCCTTGCCAGCTAGGACCCCGTTAACCAACCGTTGGAAGGTAGCGGGGGCATTTTTCAACCCAAACGGCATCACCTGGAACTGGTAATGGCCATCCGGGGTTGAAAATGCGGACCTTTCCTTGGCCCCCTCAGTTAGGGCGATCTGCCAGTACCCTGAAGTAAGATCAAACGTACTCAGGAACTTGGCAGCGCCTAGCCTGTCCACGAGCTCATCAGCTCGGGGAATGGGGTGAGCATCAGTCCGTGTGACTGAGTTGAGACCCCGGTAGTCCACACAGAACCGGAGTTCTGGCTTCGCACCTGGGGCAGTAGCCTTAGGGACCAATACCACTGGGCTGGCCCAGGGACTACTGGATTTCTCAATAACCCCTAGAGTCAACATCTTGGAGACCTCCTCCTTGATGCTGGCCTTCACCTTATCCGACAACCTGTCAATTTTGTTTTTCACAGGGAGACTGTCACCAGTGTCAATATCATGAACACAGAGGTGGGTCAGTCCAGGAGTAAGGGAGAACAGGGGGGAGAACTGCTCCAACAGCTCATAGCAGTCTCCTTTCTGATTTAGAGTCAGGGAGTCAGACAGAATGACCCCGCTTACTGACCCATCACCTTCTTGGGCAGAGAGGAGGTCGGGGAGAGGTTCACTCTCCTCTTCCGTTCCTTCATCTGTGACCAGAAGCATGTTGATCTCCGACCTCTCAAAATGAGCTTTTAGTCGGTTCACATGGAGCACCCTTAGGGGATTCCTAGGGGTTTGGAGGTCCACTAGGTAAGTGGCCTCCCCTTTCCGCTCCTTTATTTCAAATGGGCCAGACCAGCGGTCCTGGAGAGCTCTGGGCTCTACTGGCTCCATTACCCACACTTTGTCTCCAGGTTGAAACTCTACCAGGGTGGCCTTCTGGTCATACCATTGTTTCATCACCTCTTGACTGGCCTCAAGGTTACTTTGGGCCTCTTTCCAGAAGCGGGTCATCTGGTTGCGGAGGGCCAACATATAGCTGACCACATCCTGAGGGGGTGTCTTTGGAGCTTTCTCCAATCCCTCCTGGATAATGCTTAAGGGTCCCCTGACAGGGTACCCGTAGAGAAGCTCAAAGGGACTGAACCCTACCCCCCTCTGGGGGACCTCTCTGTAAGCAAAGAGAAGGCATGGTAAGAGGACGTCCCACTTACGCCTCATGGCCTCAGGGAGGCCACCAATCATGCCTTTCAGGGTCTTGTTGAATCTCTCCACAAGACCATTAGACTGGGGGTGATAGGGTGTGGTGAACTTGTAAGTTACACCACACGCATCCCACAGAGACTTCATGTATGCAGACATGAAGTTAGTGCCTCTGTCAGACACTATTTCCTTGGGGAATCCCACACGGGTAAATATCCCCATCAGGGTTCTGGCCACCACCTGTGCAGTTACGGTCCTCAGAGGGATTGCCTCTGGGTAACGGGTGGCATGGTCCACCAAAACCAGGATGAACCTGTTGCCTAAGGCAGTTTTGGGGTCCAAGGGACCAACAATGTCGATGCCCACCCTTTCAAAGGGGGTGCCAACGACAGGAAGGGGAATCAGGGGGGTTTTAACCCTTGTCCCTGCTTTACCACTGGCCTGGCAGGTAGGACAAGATCTGCAGAACTTATCTGAGTGTGTTCTCATTTTGGGCCAATAAAAGTGGGTGACAAGCCTGTTAAAGGTCTTGCCCTGCCCCAAATGTCCTGCCAGGGGAATGTCGTGAGCCAGACCCAGTAGGAAGGTTCGGTAACATTGGGGGACCACCAGCGTACGTGCTGCCCCAAAGGCCGGAACCTTAGGCTCACTGTAGAGGAGATCATTCTCCCAATATAGGTGGTGATTGCCAGAGGCGTCACCTGCTGCCTGGTTTGAGGCTTGCTTCCTCAAACCTTCCAGAGTGGGACACTCTTTCTGCGCCTTGCAGAATTCCTCCCTGGTGGGTCCACCCTCAACTTGCCAGCCAGCAAGCTCAGGTAAGTCACCTAGGGCGGCAATGTCTTCCCCAGTTGGCTCGGGAGCCTCCTCCTCAGGAGCCCCGTCAGCCACTGTGGGAACTTCTGGGGCCGGTTTCCCGCACCCCTGGTCCCTCCTCCTGGCAGCTCTCTGGGCCATCGTTCCAGGCTCCAGATGTCCTTGACTTCCCTCTCGGTCAGCCATGGACCATGTGGTCATGCAGACCCATTCAGGTAACCCTAACATCTCCAGGTGAGACCTGAGCTCCACTTCTTTCCAAGCAGTGTGCTCAAGATCATTGCCTAACAGACAATCTACAGGCATGGCAGGACTCACAGCTACTCTCAGAGCACCAGAGACCCCCCCCACTCAAAGGGAACCAGAGCCACCGGTAGGTGACTCTCGCGATTGTCAGCGACTCTGACCTGGTGGAATGTATTAGGTACTATCTGCTCTGTTGACACCAGCTGACTCTTGATAGTAGTCATACTGGCTCCTGTGTCACGCAGAGCCTCCACCTTCTGCCCATCAATGGTGACCCACTGCCGGTACTTGGAAGTGTTTCTGGGCATGTGGGCCTTGGGCACCATTTCTCCTTCTCCCAGGGACACTAGGGAAATCTCTACCTGCTCCCCAAAGCTATTTGGGTCCATCTCCCCCCCGAGCGCTACACTAGTCAACCCAGGTGCCTGTCCGGTAGTGGACAGTGCCCTTTTGGGGCACTGTGGATCGCCTTTGTAGTGACCATACTGGTAACACTCCATGCATTTGGGGCTAGATTTCCCTGACTTGTCATATGTCCCTGGCTTTTTCCCAAATTTGGAAAAGGAAGTGTTGCCACCCCCTCCCTGGGAATTCTTTTGGGGGCCTTTAGAGAGTTCCTTATCTGCAAGTTTATCTCCCCCCTCTTTCTTCTGTTGGGAACCCTGAGCACCTTTGTGGGAGTCCCCCCCAGGTACCTTCTTGGACACTCTGGTGCTAACCCAGAGGTCCGCCTCCTCAGCAAGCTTCCTGGGGTCAGTCAGCTTACTATCCACTAGGTGCTGGCACAAATCTGTATAAGTAACATTAAGTATATGCTCTCTCAGAATCAAGTTATATAAACCTTTATAATCTGCTACTTTGTTGCCCCGCACCCATCCATTCAGTGCCTTACTGGAGAAATCAAAGAAATCTACCCATGTTTGTGTGGTTTGTTTGGTGCTGTCCCTGAACCTCTGACGGTATCCCTCAGGGGTCAGCCCAAACTTGGCAAGTAAAATGGCTTTCTGAAGTGGGTATGTGTTTTGATCAGGTTGATCCAATGTGAGAAGTGTGTCCCTCCCCAATGGCGGCACATAACCCCACATAGCTACCCCCCATTGCCCTTCAGGAACCTCATGAGCCCTTAGTGCAACTTCATAAGCAGCTAACCATTTATCTATGTCATCTCCCACCACAAAACTGGGCACCACATTTTTGGGTATACGAACCTTCTTTTCTCCAGCAGGTCCTGTCTGTATGCTGCCACCATTATTGCTGGATTCAGACTGTCTCGCCTTGATCTCCAGCTCCTTGAGACTCAGTTCATGAGCCAACAATAGTTTCTTTTCAGCCAAAGCTCTTTCAGCTTCCACTTGTTTGGCTGCTCTTTCAGCTTCCACTTGTTTGGCTGCCCTTTCAGCTTCAATCTGTTTGGCTGCTCTTTCAGCCTCAGCTTGTTTGGCTTCTCTCTCTGCCCTCTTCTCCTCCTGTTGAGCCTCAATTTTCAGTTTTGCCATTTGCAATTGGAACTCCCTTTCCTCTCTCCTTTCCTCTGCGGTCAGGCTTTGCATAGAGACACTGCTCCCTGGTCTGGAAGGGGGCACAATTGCAGTGGTAACACCATCCATAGATAGTGAAAATTCCTCTGAGGGGCCATGTTCTGGCTCCTCTTCCTCATCATCCTCTAAATGGGCTTCTGCCCAGGCCCTCAGCGCCACTTGAAAGTCCTCCTTTCTGGAGGCCCCTTGGGTGGGTACCCTCAATGCCCTGCAGAATCCTCTTAGTTGTTTGACTGTATATGCATCCAACTGGACTAGGTCAAAGTCTCCTGTCTGAGACCCAGTCAGAGACATGTTGAGTGAGGATTTAGTTTTTGAAAATTGTCAGGAAAAAATCAGGTTTTCAAAAAGAGATAAAAACCAAGTTGACCTTCAACTGTGGGTAGGTAGTGAAATACTTAGCTACTGTATGTCACTGCACAAATACAAGTCCTATCCTCACCGCTGATCACCAATGTTAGAAATGGGGTTTTTGGTTGGCAGTCAGGTTACCCTCTGTCCAAGCAAAAGCCCTCACTCTAGTCAGGGTAAGTCACACACTATCCAAGATTATCCTGTGCCCACCCTCTGGTAGCTTGGCACGAGCAGTCAGGCTTAACTCAGAAGGCAATGTGTAAAGTATTTGTGCAATAAATCATACAATACCACCATATAGCACCACAAAAATACACCACACAGTGTTTAGAAAAATATATAATATTTATCAGGATAATTGTAGGTCATAAAGAAATAAAGTTGCAATGGAAAATTGTAGAAATATCACAGGGAGGTGATATAAAGTGTCTTAAGTCTTTAGAATATAAACAAAGTCTCTTTCAAGCACAAGTACCTGGTTGGGAGTGGAAAAATCTCCTCAGAGGGCCACAAGCGAAGAGGTGCGTGGAAAAAGGGTGTGTGCGTCGATTTCTCCCCAGCACACACGGACTTGCGTCGTTATTTTCCACGCGGGGAAGTCGGCGTCGTTTTCCGGTGCGCGGACAGTCTCTTTCTGTGGATCGCGGGGATTACCAGATGTCCCGGGTCTGTGCGCGGATTTTCCTGCTTGTTCTCCGGCTGCGTGTCGGTCTGTGGGGCTGCGCGTCGAAATTACGATCTCACGGCAGGCGTCGCGTCGATTTCTCCTCCAGACTTCGATCTGCGGGGCTGCGCGTTAAAATTACGATCTCACGGCAGGCGTCGCGTCGATTTCTCTTCTAGAGGTCAGGCGGCGTTGTCCTTGCGAGGCCGTGCGTCGGATCTTCGATCGTCCCAAGAGCGTCGCGTCGTTCAGCGTCGGAGTGCGGCGTTTCTCTCGCCGCGAAACAAGCTGTGCGTCGAAATTTTCGGCGCACGGAGCGTCCAAGTAAAAGAGGGAAGTCTTTTTGGTCCTGAGACTTCAAGGAACAGGAGGCAAGCTCTATCCAAGCCCTTGGAGAGCACTTTCACAGCCAGACAAGAGTTCAGCAAGGCAGCAGGGCAACAGCAAGGCAGCAGTCCTTTGTAGAAAGCAGGCAGGTGAGTCCTTTGAGCAGCCAGGCAGTTCTTCTTGGCAGGATGTAGGTTCTGGTTCAGGTTTCTTCTCCAGCAAGTGTCTGATGAGGTAGGGCAGAGGCCCTGTTTTATACCCAAATGTGCCTTTGAAGTGGGGGAGACTTCAAAGAGTGGCTAAAAAGTGCACCAGGTCCCCTTTCAGTTCAATCCTGTCTGCCAGGGTCCCAGTAGGGGGTGTGGCAGTCCTTTGTGTGAGAGCAGGCCCTCCACCCTCCCAGCCCAGGAAGACCCATTCAAAATGCAGATGTATGCAAGTGAGGCTGAGTACCCTGTGTTTGGGGTGTGTCTGAATGAATGCACAAGGAGCTGTCAACCAAGCCCAGCCAGACATGGATTGTAAGGCACAGAAGGATTTAAGTGCAAAGAAATGCTCACTTTCTAAAAGTGGCATTTCTAGAATAGTAATATTCAATCCGACTTCACCAGTCAGTAGGACTTTGTATTACCATTCTGGCTATACTAAATATGACCTTCCTGCTCCTTTCAGATCAGCAGCTGCCACTTCAACAGTGTATGAGGGCAGCCCCAATGTTAGCCTATGAAGGGAGCAGGCCTCACAGTAGTGTGAAAACGAATTTAAGAGTTTTACACTACCAGGACATATAACTACACAGGTACATGTCCTGCCTTTTACCTACACAGCACCCTGCCCTAGGGGTTACCTAGGGCACACATTAAGGGTGTCCTATATGTAGAAAAAGGGGAGTTCTAGGCTTGGCAAGAACTTTTAAATGCCAAGTCGATGTGGCAGTGAAACTGCACACACAGGCCTTGCAATGGCAAGCCTGAGACAAGGAGAAGGGGCTACTTAAGTGGGTGGCACAACCAGTGCTGCTGGCCCACTAGTAGCATTTAATTTACCAGCCCTATGCACATAGAGTGCACCTTACTAGGGACTTATAGGTAAACTAATAGTCCAATCAGGTATGATTCCAGGTTACCATGTTTTAGGGGAGAGAGCATATGCACTTTAGCCCTGGTTAGCAGAGGTAAAGTGCGCAGAGTCTATAAACCAGCAAAAACAGTGTCCAAAAAGCGGAGGGAGGCAGGCAAAAAGTTAGGGGTGACTACCCTAAGGCTGTCAGGTCTAACAATTGCCAAGACCCCCACCAGGAAATAAGACTCTCCTTATTGTCACTCTTCTGTCCTACTATGTCACCCTGACAACCTTGACCTGCTATTACTCCACTTCCTATGCCCTCTTGGACAATGCACCTATGATACCAATAGACTGGACTCTACCATGGACATTCCTACACTATCACCCCAGCCCATTGCACAGCTCCCTCCACTTATTAGCACAGAAATAAACACCCTTGAATCACAAATCAATCTGGAGTCAGTCTGTACTTTCACAAATGTGTAATTGCAACCTCTCAGAAAAATAGCCATGTCAATGTTCATTTTCACATACCAATGTTCGACATTTGTTGGGCATCAGTAAACATAGCAGAAGGCAGAAAGTGGTACTCAGATCTGTGAAACGGAAAGCCAAAGTGAAATATCAGGGTTCATACTACAGATGTAAAAAGGCAGAATCATGCAATGTCCTACAGTAGTATGATATGAGAGGAGCAGTGCCAGTCTCTTACCTGTGTCTCACTGGAAGTACTGCATGATGATGTTGTTTCGGTTGCCTATATCTTCTTCTTCTGCCGCCTCTTCTTCACTGTCCACAGGCTCCACAGCTGCCACAAGACCAACTTCAGGACCATCCTCCTGCAGAAAAGGCACCTGGCGTCGCAAAGCCAGGTTGTGCAACATACAGCATGCCACGATGATCTGGCACACCTTCTTCGGTGAGTAGTATAGGGAGCCACCTGTCAGATGGAGGCACTGGACCTGGCCTTCAGGAGGCCGAAAATGCGCTCAATTATCCTCCTAGTTCACCCAAGTGCATAATTGTAGCGTTCCTCTGCCCTTGTCCTGGGATTCCTCACTGGGGTCAGTAGCCATGACAGGTTGGGGTAACCAGAGTCACCTGCAAATATCGAGGGACGACTGTTAGACACACACTAACCCTTAGGGACAACCCCATACCCAGACACTTATGTCAACTGTGTTGGAAACTTGGGCTCACCTATTAGCCACACACAGTGCCTCTGGAGTTGCCCCATCACATAAGGGATGTTGCTATTTCTCAAAATATAAGCGTCATGCACTGAGCCAGGATACTTGGCATTCACATGGGAGATGTACTGGTCTGCCAAAAACACCATATGCACATTCATGGAATGGTAGCTTTTGTGGTTTCTGTACACCTGTTCATTCCTGCGGGGGGAGGACAAATGTCACATGTGTACCATCAATGGCACCAATGATGTTGGGGATATGTCCCAGGGCATGGAAGTCACCTTTCACTGTGGGCAAATCCTCCACCTGAGGGAAAACGATGTAGCTGCGCATGTGTTTCAGCAGGGCAGACAACACTCTGGACAACACGTTAGAGAACATTGGCTGTGGCATCCATGATGCCATGGCCACTGTTGTCTGAAAGGACCCACTGGCCAGGAAATGGAGTACTGATAGGACCTGCACTAGAGGGGGGATTCCTGTGCGATGGCGGATAGCTGACATCAGGTCTGGCTCCAACTGGGCACACAGTTCTTGGATTGTGGCCCTATCAAGTCTGTAGGTGATAATGATGTGTCTGGTTTCCATTGTTGACAGGTCCACCAGGGGTCTGTATACCGGAGGATGATGCCATCTCATCATCTGCCCCAGCGGACATGCCCTATGGAGGAGAAGGGTGAGCAGAGGGTCATACACCACAAAGCTTGCACAAGGGTGTTTAGAACAATCATGATGTAATCGTTGTGTTGCGCTGTCTGTCCGTATTCCTGCCCAAAAGTGCTGTGACGCAGTTAGTTGCCCTGCCATGTGCCCCCCTGAAATAGCGGCTGCCTGACCTGTAAGGAGGGACAAGGGGAAATGAGGTAACTGCGCTGGCATTGTGCAGCGTCGCGGTAGGCGGACAAGACCATGGCGCAAATCAGCATTGGTTATCATTGGGCCCTATGGGTTCCAGGAGCCAAAGATGATATACAATGGCGGTGACGGTACGCACCGCCGCAGACGTGACCGCCATTTTCTGTCTGTTCACTCACTTGATACCTGACCTTCAACAGGAGAGGACCTACACTGCAAGTGCTGCTGCGACCTGAGTCTGGAAGCGACAATGGCTACAGTGTCTGGGGAAAGGGCCCCTTCCTTCACCGCAGAGGAGTTGGACAACCTGGTGGCTGGGGCCCTCCCCCAGTACCCGCTACTGTGATATGAATGTATGGAGTGGCGTGGATGGAAGATACAGGGGGGGCAGAGGCCAGCATGTGAGGATGGTCAGTGTATGTGTTTCTGGCCCAGGGTGGGAGGTTTGGGGCCAATGAGTAAGAAGAACCGGACAGGGGAGTAAAATCCATTCTTACTTAAATTTTCCTCTAGGTCAGCACCCACCAGAAGAAGGGTATTTGGCATGCCATCGCCAAGGAAGAGAGGACCCTGGGGGTCTATCAGAGTTGGAGCACCCACTGCCGCAAAAGATCGGAGGACCTGCGCCGCTGGAGCAAGAAGACGGCGGAGACCCAGCTGGGGATGGCCTCCCAACGTGGAATGGGTGCCCTTCGCACCCTGACCCCGCTGATGTACCGGATCCAAGCGCTGGCATATCCTGAGTTGGATGGGTGCTTGAGGGCATCACAGCAGCCACAAGGGGGTCAGTACAGTCTCATTCAGCTGACTCTGCGCGCTGTATGAGGTTTCTGGGCGGGGGAAGTGGGTTCCCCTAGGCCAGGGCAGACATGCCAGGGTAGATCCATTGTTAGGCAGGCTCAGTGGCACTCCAACCCCAAAAGTGGTAGTGGCCCTCTACACCTAGTCAGGCTCCTGTGGGTTCCAGGTGTGCATCAAATGGGTCTAGGCGCCATCCCCCATCGGCATGTGATTTTCCCCTGAACTGTTAGTGCATGGCCTAGTGCATAGGGCTGCTCCCTGTATGTTGTGTCGGCCAACGGTGGTATTGTTGCAGGCATTGACCATGTGTCTCTTCTGTCTTTCCTCCCCTTTTTGATTTGTCACCCTGTCCTTGTGTGCATTAGCATCATCTGGTGAAGGAGCATTGGCACCGGAGCAAGAGGGAGCTGCAACCCACATGGCCCAGGAGGGTGAATGTACAGAGTCTGAAGGCACCAGTGGGACAGAGGACGAGGGGAGCTCCACGACGGGGACAGGAGGAGAAACCAGTGACAGCAACTCCTCTGATGGGATCTCCCTTCCGGTGGCCGGCACATCTGTGCCCACCGCATCAACAGATACAGCCACCACCCCATCTACTAGCACTGCCCTCCCAGCAGCCTCTCAACGTGTTTCCTGTGCCCGCTCACCCAGGAGGGTGGGCATCTCCTTCGCCCCAGGCCCCAGTCAGCCCTGCTGCCCTCAGTGAGGAGGCTACTGACCTCCT
Organism: Pleurodeles waltl; assembly: GCF_031143425.1. NCBI lineage: Eukaryota > Metazoa > Chordata > Amphibia > Caudata > Salamandridae > Pleurodeles > Pleurodeles waltl. Next base: position 59,123,436 of record NC_090441.1, read on the forward strand.
GAGATCCCTCACTGTTGGGCAATCAACCATTCTGAATGCCATCCAGGGTGTCAAGAGGCATTTGCAACAAACAAATGCATATCTGGAGGGCATTCATTCTGGCGTGGCAGCCCAACAGAGAGCATTTCAGGCTCTGGCCTCAGCACTAATGGCAGCCCTTGTCCCTGTGTCCAGCCTCCCCCATCCAACTTCCACTACCCAGAACCAATCCCTTCTACCTCAGCCTATCCCAAGCACACCATCAGACCAGCATGCACACTCATCAACACACAAGAGTGGACAAGGCAAACATAAGCACCACACATCCCACAGGCTCTCACACAAGCACCATCCCCATGCAGACACACCAACATCCACTGCCTCCAATGTGTCCCCCTCCTCCATGTCCTCCTCCTCCTTCCCAGTCTCGTCTCCACTCACACCTGCATGCACTACATCCTCAGCCACTACCTCCATCATCAGCACGCCCATCACCACACGCCACTCACGTGCAATCATCACCCCCACAACCATGCACACGTCCACTGTGTCCTCTACCAGTGTGTCTGTGAGCCCTCCTCCCAAACTACACAAACGCAGGCACACACCCACTCAACAGCCATCCACCTCACAACAGCCTCCAGCCCATGCACCCTCACCCAAACTCAGCAGACGTACACCTCCTACAACCACTACCTCTTCCTCCACTCCCAAACCCCCTCCATCTTCCCATCCCAGTGTGTCTAAAAAAACTTTTCCTGGCTAACATTGACCTCTTCCCTACAACCCCACATCCTTCCACTAGGGCCAGGATGTCCAGATCCCAGCCCAGCACATCAGCCACCAAATCCTCGAGCACTGTGGTCCCTGCAAGTCCAGTAACATCGCGGGCGGCACCCATCAGGGCTGCCAGTGTGCCACCTAGTGAGGCCAAGGATCACCCTATTCTGCCACCTGCCAAGATGAAGAAGGGGCCCACATGCCGTAGGGAAAAGCCGCACCAACCACCCAGCAAGCCATCCTCCAAGACAAAAGAGGACAGTGCCAAGGTCCCAGCAGTGACTTCCAAGATGGAGAAGGGACACAAGGCTAAAGGGAAGTCAGCTCAGGGCACGGAGCCTCCGGTGAGGGACTGGTGTCACCTCTTCTGCAAGACAGAACAGCAACTTGTACGGCAGTGGCCTATGCCGCAAACACATCCACCTGCACTTCCACCTGCACATCCACCTGCACGGCCACCTGCATGGCCACCTGCACCACCACCTGCACGTCTGATGCCTTTGCAACAGTCCCCAGCATCATTCCCAGCGGGCAGCCATCCGAGGCTGCAGCAGACGTCCCGCTGTTTCCCTCCACAGGTGCTGACACATGCACCACCAGCAGCATCTCTTCCACAGACACCGCCGCAATCACTGCCACCTGCCCTGCGACGTGCTCAGACAGTGCTACCACAGCCGACATGAAAATCATTCCCAGTGGGCAGCCATCCTAGGCTGCAGGAGACGTCCTGGACCCTGCACAGACTACATGAGGCACTACAACCAGAACTGGCAGTACCAGCTGTTGGCAGGCAAAGTCACCGTAGGGTGGTGTGTGTCTCTGCCTCCATGGAGAATCATGCTACCTGTTCCCAGAAAATCTCGTGGCTCACACCCCCAGGTGAGGGAATGGGAACTGCCACACACCATGTGCAGCACCCTGGGCACCAAGCCCCCTCCAGAACCAGTGGAGAAAAGCATCCACTACCCCATTCTTTGGCAGGATGAAGTACTCTGGGCACAAAGCCCCCTCCAGAACCAGTGGAGAAAAGCATCCACTACCCCAGTACTTGGCAGGATGAAGCACTCTGGGCACAAAGCCCCCTCCAGAACCAGTGGAGAAAAGCATCCACTACCCTAGTCCTTAGCAGGATGAAGCACTCTAGCCACAACGCCCCCTCCAGAACCAGTGGAGAAAATGATGCACTAGAGAGACTGTGGCTTTGCACTCCCCAGGACCAATCAGTGGGAAACCTTCCCACTTGAGAGACTTGTGAGACTGTGGCTTTGCACTCCCCAGGACCAAACAGTGGGCAACCCACCCACTTGAGAGACTTGTGAGACTGTGGCTTTGCACTCCCCAGGACCAAACAGTTGGCATGGAGCCCCCTTGTGGCGCAGTGGTGTCGTCCCATTATCCGGCTGAGGCGCCCCCCTCCAATTCCCCCTGAAGCGCATGTTTATTTTCGACCTGATGCCTCTGCAGTGTTCTCTCAGTTTTGAGGCAGGTATTATGTGTGGGCTTCGCACATGCATTTTGGGACCACTGGTCCACGGACAATGAATGATTGGTCCTGGGGAGTGCAAAGCCACAGTCTCTCAAGTCTCAAAAGCGGGGTCATGGTGCGACGGGCACCCCTTCCACATTGGGAGGCCATCCCCAGCTGGGCCTCCGCCTTCTTCTTGGTCCAGCGGTGCAGGTCCTCCCATCTTTTCCGGCAGTGGGTGCTCTGTCTATGGTACACCCCCAGGGTCCACACTTCCTTGGCGATGGCATGCCAAATACCCTTCTTCTGGTGGGCGCTGACCTAGAGGAAAAGTGAAGTAAGAATGGATGTTACTCATCCGGTTCTTCTTACTCATTGGACACAAACCTCCCACCCTGGCCCAGAAAAACATACACTCACCATCCTCACATGCTGGCCTCTGCCCCCCCATATCTTCCATCCACGCCACTCCATACATTCATGTCCCACGCATCATGCTCACAGTGTACTCACCTGTTTGTTTGGAGGACCGTAGAGTAGCCTGTACTGGGGGAGGAGCCCATCCACCAGCTTGTCCAACTCCTCCGTGGTGAAGGCAGGGGCCCTTTCCCCAGACACTGTAGCCATTGTCGCTTCGAGACTCTGGTCACAGCAGCACTTGCAGTGTAGGTCCTCTCCTGTTGAAGGTCAGGTATCAAGTGAGTGAACAGATAGAAAATGGCGGTCACATCCATGGCGGTGCGTACCGTCACCGCCGGCGTACATTGTCATTGGCTCCTGGAACCCATAGGGCCCAATGATAACCAACGCTGATTTGCGTTGTGGTCTTTGACCGCCTACCGCAACGCTGCACAACGCCAGGGCAGTTACCTAATTTCCCCTTGTCCCTCCTTGCAGGTCAGGCAGCTTCCATTTCATAGGGGCACATGGCAGAGCAACTAACTGCGTCACAGCACTTTTGGGCAGGAATATGGACAGACAGCAACACACACCAATTACATCATGATTGTTCGTAACAACTTTGTGAAACCTATGTGGTGTATGACCCTCTGCTCACCCTTCTCCTTCATAGGGCACTTCCACTGGGGCAGCATATGAGATGGCGTCACCTTCCGGTGGACCTGTCGATAATGGAAGACAGACACATCATTATCACTTACAGACTTGATCGTGCCAGAATCCATGAACTGTGTGCCCAGTTGGAGCCAGACCTGATGTCAGCTATCCGCCATCCCACAGGAATCCCCCCTCTAGTGCAGGTCCTGTAAGTACTCCATTTCCTGGCCAGTGGGTCCTTTCAAACAACAGTGGCCATGGCATCAGGGATGTCACAGCCAATGTTCTCTAACGTGTTGTCCAGAGTGTTGTCTGCCCTGCTGAAACACATGCACAGCTACATCGTTTTCCCCCAGGTGGAGGATTTGCCCACAGTGAAAGGTGACTTCTATGCCCTGGGACATATCCCCAACATCATTGGTGCCATTGATGGTAGACATGTGGCATTTGTCCCCCCCGCAGGAATGAACAGGTGTACAGAAACCGCAAAAGCTACCATTCTATGAATGTGCAGATGGTGTGTTTGGCAGACCAGTACATCTCCCATGTAATTACCAAGTATACTGGCTCAGTGCATGACGCTTACATTTTGAGGAATAGCAGCATCCCTTATGTGATGGGGCAACTCCAGAGGCACCGTATGTGGCTAATAGGTGAGCCCAAGGTCCCAACACAGTTGACATAGGTGACTGGGTATGGGAGAGTCCCTAAGGGTTGGAGGATGTCTAACAGTTGTCCCTCGATATTTGCAGGTGACTCTGGTTACCCCAACCTGTCATGGCTACTGACCCCAGTGAAGAATCCCAGGACAAGGGTAGAGGAACGCTACAATGAGGCACATGGGCGAACTAGGAGGGTAATAGAGCGCACCTTCGGCCTCCTAAAGGCCAGATTCCGGTGCCTCCATCTGACAGGTGGCTCCCTATACTACTCACCCAAGAAGGTGAGCCAGATCATCATGGCATGCTGTATGTTGCACAACCTGGCTTTGCGATGCCAGGTGCCTTTTCTGCAGGAGGATGGGCCTGATGTTAGTCTTGTGGCAGCTGTGGAACCTGTGGACAGTGAAGAAGAGGAGGCAGAAAAAGAAGATATGGACAACCGAAACAACATAATCATGCAATACTTCCAGTGAGACACAGGTAAGAGACTGGCACTGCTCCTCTCATATCATACTACTGTTGGACATTGCCTAAATCTGCCTTTTTACCTCTGTGTATGGACCCTGACATGTCACGTTGGCTTTCCATTTCACAGATCTGGGTCACACTTTCTGCCTTCTGCTATGTTTACTGATGCCCAACAACTGTCGAACATTGGTATGTGAACATGAACATTGACATTGCTATATTTCTGAGAGGTTGCAATTACACATTATTACACATTTGTGAAAGTACAGACTGACTCCAGATTGATTTGTGATTCAAGGGTGTTTATTTCAGTGCTAATAAGTGGAGGGGGCTGTGCAGTGGGCTCTTGGTATCACAGGTGCATTGTCCAAGGGGGCATAGGAAGTGGAGTGATGGCAGATCAAAGTTGTCAGGGTGACAAAGTGGGACAAAAGGCTGACAATCAGCAGAGTGTTATTTCCTGGTGGGGGTCTTGGCAATTTTCTCTGTCTTGTTCCTGGATCTCAGGGACCGTTTGCAGGGTGGTTCTCCTTCTGCAGGGGGTGGGGTGCTGGTGGCCTGTTGGTCCTGTCGCGGGACCTCCTGTCCACTAGCACTGGCGGAGGTGGAGGGCTGTTCATCATTCAGGCTAGTGTCAGGCTGTGTGCCACTGTGTCCCTCATGGTGTTGGCCATGCCTGCCAGCACCCCTGCAATGGTGACCTGGGTGGTGTTGATGGAATTCAAGTCCTCCTTGATCCCCAGGTAGGGTCCCTGCTGTAGCCACTGGATCTCCTGAAACTTGGCCAGTACCGTGCCCATCGTCTCCTGTGAATGATGGTATGGTCCCATGATGTTGCCTCGTGGAGAGTGGGTTCCCTGGGCCTGACCTCCCCCTGTCGCACAGCAGTCCTCCCAGTTTCCCTGTTCTCCTGTGTCCCCTGAACCGTGTGCCCACTGCCACTGACCCCAGGTCCCTGATTGTCTTGGGTTGGTCCCAGTCCCTGTAGTGGTGAACACACTGATGATTGATGTTTCCTGGGGACAGAGGGATGGGCCTGCTGGGTGGGTGCTGTGGGGGGAGGTTCAGTGCTGGTTTGTGACTGTGGCAGAGGAACCAACTGTCCAGAGGTCCCTGATGGGCCGGGCTGGTCATCTTGATCCAGGCGTGCAGAGCTGCTGTCATCACTGTGGGCCTCTTCTGTGGAGGGACTGGATATGTCTGGCACCTCCTGTCCGGTGACCTTGGGTATGGGTCCTGTTGGGGTGTAATGCATAGTTATTGTATCTGTGTGTGCCATCTTGTGCAATGGGTGAGTTATCCTCTACTCCTGTGCTTGCGTTAATGTGTTTGCCCTTGTGTGATTAGTGATGTTGGGGTCTGGGTGGGTATCTGTACTGGACATGCTTTGGACATGCTTTGGTGATGGGGGTCCATGCATAGGTGTTGCATAAAGGGCTTGGTATTGGGATGGGTGGGTTGTGATGGTGGGGCATATGTGAGGTGTTGGAGTGATGGAGTGAGGGTGAGAGTGGGGGTGTGTGATGGCATGCAGGTGGGGGATATAGTAGTAAAGATTTGACTTACCAGAGTCCAGTACTTCTGCTACTCCTGCGAGTCCCTCAGGATGCACGATTGCCAAGACTTGCTCCTCTCATGTTGTTAGTTGTGGGGGAGGAGGTTGGGGTCCACCGCCAGTCCTCTGTAGTGCTATCTGGTGTCTGGATACCACGGAACACACCTTCCCCCGTAGGTCGTTCCATCTCTTCCTGATGTCATCCCGTGTTCTGGGGTGCTGTCCCACTGAGTTGACCCTCTCGACGATCCTCCGCCATAGCTCCATCTTCCTAGCAATGGATGTCTGCTGCACCTGTGATCGGAAAAGCTGTGACTCTACCCGGATGATTTCCTCCACCATGACCCTGAGCTCCTCCTCAGAAAACCTGGGGTGTCTTTGAGGTGCCATAATGTGGTGTGGGTGATGTGTGTTGTGCTGTGTGTTGTGCTGTGTGATGTGTTGTGTGGTGTGTGTTCTTTGAGGTGTGTGGATGTTGTATGAGTGATGGTGTTGTATGCCTGTGGATGCTGGTGTTGTGTTTGCTATTCTCTCTCTCTCTTCTTTTTGAAAACATTTTGCTGTAAGGGGTTGTGGGTAATGTGGGTGTGTGTTTTATAGTGGTGTGCGTGTGTGGGTGTGGTGTGTGTATGTGTATCAGGTGTGTGTATTTTGAATTGTCCAATGTGGTGTGTTTTGTGAATGTGTGTGTATTTTGAGCGCGCCAATGGATTACCGCGGATGAAAGACCGCCATGTTGATTCGTGGGTCATGATAGTGTGGGCGTATTCCTGTTGGCGTGACAGTGTATGTTTTGGTAACGCCAGTTTATCATGGACCTTTGGTGTGGCAGACTTGTGTGGGTGTCTGTATTGTGGCGGATTACGAGATGTGGGTCGTAATATCTGTATCGGATTTCCGCTGAGGCCACGGTATGTTGGTGGCCTTCAGCACGGCAGTAAGCGGGATTTACCACCAGGATTGTAACCAGGGCCTTAGTGTTTTGTGGATGGGATACTCTGTGAGGGTTGTGCCCAATAAAATCTATAAATCCCATTCCTTTCCCTGTACTGCAGTACATCATTTTTCCCACCATCGACTTATGCCAGACAGGATATCTATTATCTGCATAATATATATGATGTGTGTGACATATTATTCATCATTTGCCTCTTTGGAGTCAGGGTAAAATTGAAAAGCATTTGGAGAAGATCAGGGATGTTGGAATCAAAGGGATTTTTTTGTCCATTTTGCTGCCCCAGATACCGACTGCAGAGCTGCTGCTGCTGCCGCAAACTTCAAGGGGAGGGACGGGAAAATAAAAAAAAGGATAATAAAAAAAAACCTTACTTTTCAGCCGCCACCACCTGCCGCGTTGTTCCTGTTTTCTCCTGGTGTCCCATTAGTTCCTGGGACAACAGCCCAGACTTCCCATGCCATCCTGGTGCTGCTCTCATGCTATGCCTAGTAGTGCCAGGATTGGTCTGACTGCTTGTTCTGCTGTGCAGACACTGCATGGTAGTCTGTGCATTTTCTCCAACCTGGCTGTGCAACAGCTGGGCTGGAGAAAACTAAGTGAGCATGTCTGTTTGGCCGACCTGAGACGGTGGGCCAAACTAACATTTTTATTTTTATTTATTTCTTGATATAGCTACCCCTGCTGGTCCACCACCTCCACCACCATCCCGGCAGGAGATTGTGGCCCATCTTCGGTGGCAGAGACTGGAGGCCACCAGGGCACACTACCAGTGGCTGGTGGACAAGGCAGTCCCAACCCTTGCAACAGCTCCTGGCCAAGTCCAGCCTCCAGGTCACACCAGCGCTGCCAGCAGCTTTGAGCTTTCTGACCCCGTGCCGCCCCCCCTTTCAGACCAGCTCTACTATCACCACATTCTTTGTGAGCTGGCGCACTTTGGCTGTATGATGGCATGCCTCAAGGCCGGCAGTTAACACCTGGAGACACTCATAGAAAATGCCATCTATTAGCACGTTTTTAATTTGTTTGTTTTGGTGGGAGGAAGTTGTTGTGGGTGGAGAGGGTGTGATTTTGAGAAAGGCATTTTTTTATCTTTATGGACAATTTGGACATGGACATTTGTTGGGGATGAGGAAAGATGTGAGAGAGGGGTGGGCCTATTGTGGGTGGAGAGGGAGGGTTTTACATGTTATTATTTATATGTTAGCAAAGGAGAAATCTTTATAGCCCACTTTATGTCTGATTTTTTGTGTGCTTTACTTTAACTTTTCACTGATGCCTTTTCGCACAGCCTGTCTAAGTGTATGCCAGTTAGAAGGGTATGCTGCCATTCCCTATAATACTTACAGAAACTTAAATAAACAAACATGTATCTCATCTGCAGTGGAAGTTTGTAACGTACTAAGTAAAGTAGTTCACTTCACCCCATAATTCTCTTACTCGAATAGATGAAGTGATGGCTGGCGGCTGATCCCTCTGTCAATCATGCAAGTTCCTTACACCTTACTGGAGGGTTTCCCAAGGTGACTTCCTTATGGTAGTGGTAGTACACCAACAGGGAAGGCACCACAGCGAAGTTCCACTCCCACCTAGGTGATCACCGACAATAGGATTAATCAAAAGGACCACACACAACTAAATTGAAAGAAAAACCGAGAGTTAGTAGGTTATACATATAGATTTATATTAAAGCTTTAGAAAGACTGACAACAGCCTACTACCACCATGACACATCAAAGATTACCACATATGTTAACAAGAAATAACAGTAGTAAATTATTTTGTACAATGGTGAGCATGAAATTTGAAATCCAAAGATATGACATCCTCAAGTCAGGAACATTTACTCAAAGTCTGTACTTTGTAGTCAACAAGATTACATATTTTATTTGTGCATAACAAAGGCCTTAATGATGATGTTGATATTAAGGAATGATGTGGTTGGGTAAAGTGGGTCTAGTGTGGGCTATTGCTCAGGTAATAGAACATCCTGCTGTGAGTTGGTGTTACATTTAACCAGAACCAACCCTCCAAGTGGGTGATCTATTTGGTGTAAATTAAGACACACCTCCAAAATAAAAATCACACAGCCCGGGGAAAGAAGGTTAGTGGGTTTGATGGATGTATGGGAGAGTGGATTTGGGGAAAGGTGTGACAAAGACAAACACAACAGATGACCAACATTTATCAAGGCGATAAGCAGCACATCATCATCATCATCAATATATTGTGGAAGGAAATGAAGGCATGAATATGACACAATACAGTTAAATGTATAGCAAACAGTCCTTCTGCCACAGAGACCCAAGTATCAGATATCTAAATGGTCGATATTCTAGGTTTAAAAAAATCTAACTACGGAGGAGTGAACTGAACCCAACCAGTTCTAAAACTATGATTGTTAAAAGAAAAATGCTACTGTATTGCCAAACTGGGGAGTGCATCTGCATTCTCCTCTGAAATGTCTGTCACTATTTGGTGCCTGTCTGAACTGGTCCAATAGGTAAGCAGGAGTGTTGAGCTCAGCTTTTGCCTTTCATTTGTGCAGGAGAGGAGAAGGCTTGATCATTGTAAAACAGAAACTGTATTGTAGAGTCCAGGAGAAGGACAAGTAAGGTAAGCTTCATGAGGAGCATACCAAGAAGACTCAGAAGCAGAGCAAAAAACAAGAGGACTAGAAATTTCACTTTTTCCACCAGTGCAATGCACACACTCATCAGCATTTCCCAATTGAATGCACCTCTCTCTATTCCATATAGCTGAGTACTAGGCCTCAGATTCATGGTTTCTATTTTAGGTTGATAACTCCCTTTTTCTAGCTGCTAATGAGGTAGTCCTGCCCTGAGTCTTTCCATCCTCCTCCTGACTTTATTTAACTCCGTCCCAGGCCTGACCTGAGCAAGATAGACGTGTAGTGCGCTGCTGTTGAAGAACAAGTAGAAAGACATAATTGCAGTATTTTGTATAGATTTGTGCTTGCTAACTGAAGTGACTGATTTGGTCTCTGAGGAACCCAAAAAAAAGAGTGGACCATATAGGTGAATATTTGCAAAGTAAGTTTGTAAAGGGTAGCCCTGCTAAGTGATGCAAAAAAAAAAGGATGGGCAAGCAAGGGAGGCAGACACCTTCTCCATTGTCATAAAGGAATTGTGGAGGCCTCCTCACTGCACACTCCAATTCAGCCATATATGTGACAAATGGCAGGGAAGCCTAAATCCAGCACAAACATAATGTTCCACTAGCTACTTTTCTTTTGCAAAGAAAGACGTTCAACAAGAAATAATTACAAAGTTCTGTGGTGGCACTGACAGGCTCAGTCCAGGAAGCAGATGTCACCCTCAAACTCAGATGGGTCATCCAGAAATTAGTCTGCTAACACACTTGATTCTGACTAATCATCTTCCTCCTCCTGTGGCATTTCATGAATTATGAAATCTGTGGTATGAAATGTTGGTTCATTTTAATCTTGGTCAATCTCTCTGTTTTCAGGCAAGAGACTGGTCTTTCTCACTGTAATAATGGTGCCAGCTGCACTGGACACATGCTCAGCAGACACACTGGCTACAGCACAAGCCAGATACTTTATTGCAAGCCTGCTGAGCTCTGACCTTTTTTTGATCTTCCCATAGCAATACACCAATGGGTTTTGATCCACATTCACCTCTTTTGGATCATCCACATACTCCTGGAACATCCTCTGAATGGTCATTGACGTTGTCACTTACTTGACATTTTTGCCTTCACCTCTGCATTGGACTTAAGACCTGCCACTTGAAACCAAGCCAATGCAGAGATAGGGTCTGATTCTTCTGTTGCTGTTATTGCTGGTGTTGGCTGCTGTAATGAGACAAGACTACCATCTCTGAAAGTTAAAGGTGGCACCCCAGATCTGCGGAGTGGGACTCTAAGTTCCACCTCTTATATTTCCAAATAACCCCTTCAGAAAAAGGAATGAAGGTTGGCAAAATCTTTTTGTACCATGGATCAAGTAGGGTGGCACGGATGTACTTTTTGGATGAGATTATGTAATTCTGCAGCCTTCCATTACAAGCCAACCTTGTTCTACAATCCAAACAAAAGATTAAGCTCAAAATCAAGGCATGCGCTTCTTGGTTCGTTCACACCTGTGCGTGTGAACCTTTCAGACACCTTCTTTAGCTGGCCCTTTAGCAGGTGAACAACTGGATAGCTTGGACCTTTGTACTGTCCTCCTTGTTAACTTCCTGTGTGAAAACCTCAAAAGATAGTAACATCCATGGTCATAGCTTTTCCAATTGCATCCTCTCCTCTTTGAATGACAATGCCTGATTTAGAACTTGGGGGAATACTCTAGCATAAATGCGACAGATATCTTTCCCACTGTATTACACTCCCATTATGGCCTATTGGGATTGTAATACGGTGGATGAGATATCCATCAGCTTTGTGACAGAGTATTCCATCCACTGAATTCTAAATCAAACCCATAGTCATTGATTTGTCTGCACTGCAGAAACCGATGTGGCAACACATAATAGGTCAAGTTCCAATGTCTTGACACCTTCTATATCAGGACTTGAAATGGTACCCTATTAGCACAATGAATAATCTGCAACTTCCTCTGGGCTTTAAAAGAATGGCTGAAATGAGCGCAGATTTGTTTGCAGGTTGGCAGTATGTTGATATGCCTTCTTTTTTGAGAATGTCTTGCACAACCAGGTTGATGCAATGTGCCAAACACAGGACCCTGAAATAGCCACAGTCTGCCATTGCCTTGACTATGTTACTGCCATTGTCTGTGGCAACTAATCCAGTTCTGAGAACTCTGGATCTCAGCCATTCAAACACCTTTCTGTTAAATTCATCTAAGATGTTTGCAGCCATATTTGATTTCTCCATTGCAAACATGGCTACTGTTGCATGCCACAGATCGCTTTTAAAACTTTCTTCAGTTGCAAGACCTGTAGATATCCTTTTCTTTACCCCCGCAAAAGAGATCCAGTATGCAGTGATGCACATGTAATCAGTCGCCTGGCAATTGGTCCACATGTCTGTCAGGTGGATAGTGTGAACAACATTATGCTACAAAGCTTTCCCAACCAATTGCAACACATTGTGATGCAACACTGGAACAGCAAAACTGGCAAAATAGGTCTGACTTAGAACCTTCCATTTCAGGCAGTGGCTGCCACAAATTCTAAGACTCCCACTCCTTCAACAAAAGAAAAAGGGAGGAGGTCCAGGGCTAACATTTTTGCCAGATTCTCATTATACAAACATGCCATTGGGTGGGTGCGGTCGCAGAACCCCTCCTGCCCAAACATGCCCATAATAATAGCCTTATTTTTCTACTTTTCTGGAGCCACTGATGCAGGCAACTTTTGAGAAGTAGATGGTGGTAGACTCAATGTGCATTGTGGGGTAGTCACTGTATGCAACTGTATGCTTTGGTGTCTTCACCTGCCTCCAAGTCTTCTTCTGCCATTGTAAGGATGCTGAGGCTGGTGATTCTGGTGCACTGCTGGGACAGGGCTGCTTAAAGTGAGGATGTCACCCTTTACTTCTTCATCATGGACTCATAGCTGATGTTTCCTGGCTTTCCTTACCTTCACCACCACCAACACCATATGCAGCAATTATGTTAAGGTGCTCCTCCCACCAAATTGCATGATGTATATATTTTTTTATTTGGTTAGTTTGTCCTCCAGCACCATAATGTGAACCAGGCTTACCTCGACGAACACTTGCATGGTAAATGAAGCATAATGCAATGTTCTCCTGTTTACTAAGTGTAAAAAAGTCCTAAACTAGGGAGGAGTACTTTCTTAGTGGGCCAGTACCAATGCCTGAAGAAGAACTGGAGGTAGGTGGGTGTGTCACTAATTGACTCTCTTCAGTGCATACTTCTACTGAGGTAGGGGGACCTTACAAATATGGGAGGTGGCAGTAATTCCTGTGCCACAGGTCTCTGAGCAGGTTGAATAGTAATACCAGACTCCTCTGTGCCAGCTTCCACAATGACTGGCTCCTCCTCTTTATCCTCCTCCTCATCCCCTTTCAAAATTCTAAGGTTTTCAGGAACGCTTCTTTACCCTTGCCTCTCCTGGCGTCTCCTGGACTCTGCCGGGTCCACTCCATGCCCCTATCATCATCAGAAGTGGTGCTTGGAGAAGATGGTAGAGTAGGACCCTTCCTTTTCCTTGCTAGAGATCTGGGAGCCAATGATTCTAAAAGAGGAGGTTCTTGCTTGACAGGAAGCTCACCCTAGTGTTGTGCTCCACCTTCAGTAAGATCTACTCTTGCTGGCTATAGCTGCTGTCCACTTTGCTCGATTTCCTGAAAGTACTGTGTACTACTCTGAGAAAGATATAAATCCAATTCAAAGTCACTTCTCTTCGGCATTGCCTTAATTGCAGTGGCTGTCTCATTGACAGACATGGTTTTAGGCTTAGGTTGGGGTGGTGCTGTTGATGTGTGAGTGCTGCTCCCAGGTTCCTCCTCCGGAGGCTGGTGTGACAGGCACACGTCTCCTAAAAAAGGTTGTGGTCGGCATGCTACTGGTGGAAAGCTGATTCTTGTCACTGATGACTTTCTTAGGAGCAACGTTCTTTGGGGCCATTTTACAGCTTTCACTTGGCAATGGCACTAAGCTGTAGAAGTGGAAGAGAATGGAGGACTAAAGTCACTGTTAAATCCTTCTGTTTGGCAGTATGGTGGGTGATGTGTCTCCTTCTCTTGTGCACCTAAAAACCATTTAAAAAGAAAAACATGTAGTTAATGAAACACAGCACTGTTGCAGGTTGGATTAGTACAGGCAAAGGCAATATTAGTGTGGTTGGTTACGTAGTAATGAATAACAATTTATCCAATCATGGTAAAGTCAAACCACACCACCATACCATAAAATTCAATTTCAAATCAGGTAACACACCATACAGATATAGCTCTTTGCTTAATGCCCATCTTTGCTAAAAGAGACACTGCGTTAGTAGCAGAGGTGCATGGGTAAATGGAATAGTACTTAACCTATGGCAGGCAAGGTGAGCCGGGGGAAATGGAATAATCATTAAAAAAGTGAATGATGCTAATGTGCCTGAAGTGCACAACAGCCAGTGTGTCCAGGAGGAAATGGAATTATACTTTAAAAAATGAATGCTGTAGCACAGCGGAAACTTTTTGAGTATAAGGCAAACGTAAGCTTCAAGTATATTATTAAAATGATATTGCATCCATCCATGCAAGACTATGGCTAAGGCACACTGCCTGAATGCTCAAAAAGGCTGCAAGAGTAAGCAAAGGGGTATGAGGAACAAAGCACACATGCAAACCTATGGCAAAGACACACAGGCTGGGTGCACAAAATTGCCACCAGCCACATGGTCAAACAACAACAGTGAGCAAAGGGGCATGGGGAACAAAGAGCACATGCAAGCTTATGGCAAAGGCACACTGTATGGATACAGAAAATGGCAGCCAGCCACATGGTCAAATGACAACAGTGAGCAAGGGCACATGGGGAACAAAGAACACATGCATGTCTATGACAAAGGCACACTGGATGGATAAACAAAATGGCCGCCAGCCACATGGTCAAACAACAACAGCAAGCAATGAGGCCTGGGCAACAAAACACACATTCAGGCCTATGGACACAGACTACCCAAAATGGCCCATGGCCACATGGCATGAAGAACAAAGACAAATGGTGGCCGATGACAAACACACACACACTGGTCAGAAAAAGGAGGCGTGGTGAACACTGAAGAAAATATTAATTCAGCAATGCAGAAACCGAAAATTGACTGAACTATAAACATTTTACAACAACACACAGCCTATTATGGAATCAAATATTACCCCCATTTTTTGCAGAAAAAAACATGAAATAGAAACAATAGCTAAGATTTGTAATTTAATCCAACACCATCCCTGCTGGAATCTCTGCTTTAATCCAATGCCATGCATGATGTTTTAAGAACATGCATCGCAAAAATATTTCTTTCATGCATTGATGACTAGTACTGGGCCTAATGGCTGGATGGCCTGTTGGAAGACTAGGCCATGTAATAAAATAAATGAGTATTGCAAATGTAACAAATATGTAGAAAATGTGCAACATTTTTCCTTAACAAAAGATGAAAAATGAAACGAAAAAAATAAAAATAGGCCCCTAGTTAAACTCCAAGCCCCCCAACACAATAAAATTTAAAAATCAAATAAAAGTACAAAGAAATACTGGTGCATGCAGTGTCAAACAAACAACACCTGATATAATAGTTTTTGAACATACTTGTGTGATACCACAAATACAAAGTCAAAGTCCATAAAGTCAAAATGTATTTATCCAGCAGAAAAAGAGAGTGATCCTTCCACCTCAAAATCCAAGTGAAAAGTGACTTGGAGATGTACAATGTACTGGGAGGAACCTGCTGGACAGGACCACAAAGTTGGAATCTCTGGGGTACGTCCTTCTTGTTGGAAAAAATAGTTTAAAAAAAGGCTTCTCTCACTAAAATACAACTTGAGTCCAGTTGGGGAAGGAAATCCATTTGGACACTTCTTTTTGAGTAAATTTAGCTGCTTTTTTAGTAGAAAGTCTATTCGAGGTGCGTTAGCACTCATGAGCGGCAGTATATTAGTGGATGGCAGAATTTGGGAACTCTGTGCTACTCCACGGAGTGGAGGTTTCCGTCTGGGCCTAGAAATAACCAGACAAATACTTTCACCAACTGGGAACCGCCATGGACCACAACCCAAGTAATCACCCAGGTAGGGTTTCCCATATTAATCCAAATGAATCTGCAGGCTCCTCTCTTGGTGGCACCATTCTGTCAATTTCGTTAAGTTTCAGGTTGGCAACCTTACAACCCACAGAACTCAGAGACTGATTTTTTTGTTCCAGAAGCTTCTTAGCTGGTCATAAGAAGAAAGCTGCTCGATCCCTATTTGGCATCATTTATAGTCGGAACTACAAATTTCATCTCTAGCAGCATATTATGAATGCCACTCCCCCCTCAGTTGCCCCTCTTAATTGTGGTTCCACAATGTTGGGAGGATGTGACAGACCGAGGTGTACCTTGAGTGAGATGTAGGTGTTGTGGAATCACCACAGGCATAGGGGCATCACATATAACAGTTATTCCAAGCTACTGCAGGAATGCACTTGTTAAGAAGGGAAACAGCATGGCATATGTGGCTTGGGCTGCCAGGTAGATCCGGGGGCTAGCACCATACATCCCCATTTACTCTTGTCAGACCACTAGCGGATGAAATGCCTGGCTTCTATGCTTTCCCTCTGCTGAATGAGGAAGCACTCTGAGATGACCTCCACAAAAGGCATGCCTTTCAGTTGGTTGGACACCGATGGAACGGAAGCTGTTTCTTCAAAACCACAGCCAAGGCTGGACAAGCAGTCCATCACTTTACCAACCCAGTACACCCAAACATTCAGAGCATGGTTTTGGTTAAACCATTTCTGAGCAAGCCAGCCTTCTAGCTGGTTGCACCATTCATTTCCATGGTTGAGGGCTAAATAGCAGAACACTGGATGAACAGATGGCTGAAGTCTGGAAATCTGTTTGCAGCATACATTCCATTAGGAGATGGATGGGACTTTCTGCTTACACTCAGGAGGGTGAATGAGCATGTAGGAACACCCCAGGTTTGTGGCTGAAACCAGTCAGAGCTGACAACACTGCTGGAGCAGGGTAGCCTTCCCTGGGCCTGCGGAACCCTGTGATGAGTTCTCTGCAACACCATGGCCCAGTGAATAGAGCCCAGTTAAAGGGTGTGCACCCTACGTGTGTAAAAGCTCTGATTGGTACCTCTCCCACCTTTCAACCCTGCCAGAGTTTGGGCCTGCAGAGCTCCATCCTAGGCACTTTGTGACACCACTGACAGGAAAATGAGGTTCAGGTCCATGGGATCACACCCTGAGCCTGCTAGAGCTAAGACTGTATCATTTCAAGCCTGTGGCTGAAGCCAGACTGAGCATTCAGCTATACCAGAGGAGAAGAACACTCACTGAGCCTGCAGACCCATGTCCCATGCACTTTATGACACCATGGGCTGACAACTGGTTTCCAGGCCCCCGGACATGGACCCCAGGCCTGTTGGAAGGAACCAGCCAGATTTTTTCAAATTTGAAAGAGCTAGGGAACACTTCCTGGACGTGCATAACCCCATTTTGGGCACTTCATGACATCACAGGCCAACAAATATAGACCAGGCCGAGGGGGGATGCAGTGCATTAACCCTGTTATTTTTGGAGAATTTTCTTTCTGCCTACAGAGCCCAATCCTCGGCACGAGGGACCATGTACCATTGACTAGAGCCCATGCCCAGGGACCCACACCTTTGACCTCCTAGAGCTCTGACAGGGGACCTGATGAGATCCTTTCAAACTATTCAAGAAATGGAAGCCGTGCCAGCCATGCAGAACTGTATGCTAGGTAGCCTGGAACACCAACAGTGACTGCCACCAAAGTCATGGGCCTGTACCTTAGTTCTGCTGCAGCTCTGATCATACACCTGGTCGGAGATACCCACCCTGCTGATGTAAGGGAGCCCTCCCCCGGCCTGGAGAACCCCATCCACAACAGGATCTCGATGAATATAGCACAGGTCCAGAGGCTGAGTTCTCCAGCAGGCAAATTTAGAGAAATACCAAAAAAGGTCCCATTCATATGTAGGTTCCACTCCAAATGATTTTTTTTATTTTTAGATGTAAAATTCATCATCTTCTCTCATGAGTAAATTTCCACGATTTGACATAAGTACAGCCTGATTTGACACAAGTACAGCCAACAAATGTTTCTGGGGACATACCCCTTTCTCATGGCATTTCCAAGTTAAAAGATCACAAAATCTTTAATTGCTATATTTCTTTCCTTTATGTCTACATTGCTTCTCTCCCATTAAATGGAATCAGGAGACAAATATGAACACTGAATAATGTGCACCTAATTTAGTCAACCTTGTCATACCCTCTCTGTTCGGAGATGGATGCTATTGGTAGAGCAGCCCCTCTATCACCCAACAATAACTATCTGGGGTAATGTGACTAGACTTTCTTGTAATCTGAGTACCCGAAATAACAGATGGAGGCTTTGAACATGGTCATTTGGCTGTGAGAAAAGTTTGAATGAGCCCTTGGCGTACCTTCCATGGAAACCCAGAAATCTGAAACATGAGTCCCGGCCAAGAATCATGTATTCTATTGTTTGTATACAAAATGTTACTGGTAAGCTTTGTGTGACAACTTTCACACACCCTAGGCATGATAAATGACACATATATTTATTTTTAGACGCGCTAGTGTTCATCTTGTCTGCTTCAGCAGTTGCATGCTTTGCCCTGGAGACCTACAGAAAAAGAGAAACCAGATAGCTGGTTCTAACTTTAAAACCTGTCTGCCTACCATTCATCACTGGAGGCACCTTAACTTGTTAAAAGTACAAGAATGTGTAAATTAAGTCTAGTTGTGTGGAGACTGTGTGGAGGCAACCAACAATGTTACCTCAGATCATTACTAGCAAATCATATGGCCTCCTCCACTTATGGCCATATTTACATCAAGCAATGAGAACATAGGAAGTTTGATGACAATAGGTCCTTGCATACAAACATCAGTTGTGCACGTATTTTGACACTGCACACTTCATATTCTATCAACAGTGCTTTCTGTGCCACCTGCTGCAGCCTTCATAATCTCATCTAAGCTGAATGCAGTCATGGATTCTGTTTGGCAAACCACTGTATATGATTAACCAACTGCAATGTGTACAAAACCTGGCCACCAGGCTTGCAAAGGGTACAAATGCCTGCTGCATTTTACCACTCTCAGTGGGCCAATGGAAACGTCAAATGACTATTTGACGTTTCCATTGGCCCACTGAGAGTATGAGGATTAAATTCAAATCTTTGATCTGAAAGACTCTTCTCTCAGTTAGCACTCCTTTAACTTTGAAGCATTGAGTGTTTCATGCAGACATCTGCAGTGAACACCCAGAGGCCCGGAAAATATGCAACTTCATATAGGCCCAGGCGTGACAGCCGTATTCAGTCCAGGCAATCACTTTGTGAAACACATATACTGAATCTCTGCTCAGATTAAACACTGATAATTTAGCAATTGAAGTTCTGGTTGTGTGCAAAAGTAAGTGTGTTTTTCAATCACTTCTAACTAGCCTAGACTAGTGCATAAATAAAGGCACAAGCACTCAAAAAATGACCTGGGAAATTAAATGAGTAATTGTGAGAGTTGTAGCAAGTTGAAAAACCCCCACTGAATATTAACTTTGATATTCAAGGAACATCCATACAGTACTGCATGCCATTATGTGGTGCTATCATAAATAACTCTGGTTAATATGCCTATACAACTGAATTACATCATGATGCAACATTCTGCCTTCTGTAGTGCACACATGTTGTGCTGAACTGTCATGGTCAGCACCGTTTATATTGTTTATATAAACTAAATTGTGGCCTTGCATTAGAAAAGGTAGTAACACATTTAAGCCATGTTTTATGGGATCTACTCTATCATTGGCACCATTAATCCAGTTGTAGTGATCCTTCAAATATCTCGTTGCTTCGGTATGCATCCTCTTTTCTGTTGGTTTGATCAGACCATGTCAATCCACTTGTAACATTCCTGATGCAACAAAGCAGTCTATGGAAATAGTTCAGAGACAGAACAAAAAGTCTCTAAAAAGACTAGGCTGAGGCACACAGGGGTGGAGTACAGGCTCTGCTGGGCTGGAGCAGGTATGGTTCTTGACAGTGATGCTGCGTTCCTACCTTATGTTCCTCGCTGCTGTTGAGGGCAATTCATAGTAAGTTTCCTTATAAACCATGTGCTGGAGATAGAAGTCTCAAAGGTGCTGGGGACATTTTTATGCCCTGCTCCTAGTTTGCATTTAATTCAGAAGGACTTGGAAAATGTACTAAGGATGGACTTCATATTTCTCAAGCCTTCCCTGAATATCAGAGAGAACTCCATATCAGGGCATTCCAGGAAGCTCCGGCGACTTCCATACTATACACACAACGTGTTTTTAGCTGAGATGCAACATCAGGCTAATCAGAGAGAGGCAGACAGAGTGATGGTTCTCTCCTTATACCTCCAAAAGGTACAGAGGTCGGGTCCAACAACCATTATAGTAGTACAGCATGAACTCTCAAGATCAGTAATTTGCCGTGCACCCTTGACCCCCCACAGTCATGGCGGACTGTCAGGCTTTGTGATTTTTTGGTCAACCTGACTTTTGTCAAAAAGTAATAACTACACAAGGATTGCGTAACCTGGGGCCAGATGTAGCAAAGGGTTTTACCCATTTTGTGTCTATGGGAAAATGTGTTCGTACATATGCCCCCTGCAGCGGTACTTCTTTCTGACTGATTTACAGAGCATTGTGGTCTCAGAGACATTAATTTCATGCACTGAGCGGGCCCAGCTGCAGGGTGTTCTGCATATCTTGCAGGACAATAGTGCATATAGCAGAAGCAAAGGAGGAAGAGAAATGCTCCTATTGGCAGAAAGTACCTACAAGTCATTTTCTTCCCTTCAAGCTCAGCTGGTCTGCCCCTTAAAGTACCTCGCCGTTGCGAGAATTTACAAAAATATGTGCTAGCACTAGATGAGAGGATTTGCAGATGAGCTGGCACAAATTGTCAGTTCTTTCTGGGACTGGCTGCGGTTGACACAACAGCCTTGAGCCACCAGGAGATACACAGCCCTCAGGGCCATCACAGTGGTGGAGCAGCAAAGGGTACATTAATCCCCAGGCCTCTTGCTTTTACAGCTGCCTGTGGTCCTCTTTTAAAATCGAATTACAGATTGATAAAGCAAGCATGTCAATTTTTATGCCGGTAGATGGTAATATACTTTTAGACCTGAGAGCCTTAGGGTGGTGACCCCCAACTGTTTGCCTGCGTCCCTCCCTCCAACTTTTGACACTATTTTTGCTGGTTTTAGGACTCTGTGCACTTTACCACTGCTAACCAGCACTAAAGTGCATATGCTCTCTCCCTTAAAACATGGTAACATTGGCTCATACCCAATTGGCATATTTAATTTACTTGTAAGTCCCTAGTAAAGTACACTTCATGTGCCCAGGGCCTGTAAATTAAATGCTACTAGTGGGCCTGCAGCACTGATTGTGCCACCCACACAAGTAGCCCCTTAATGTCTCAGGCCTGCCATTGCAAGGCCTGGGTGTGCACTTTCACTGCCACTTCGACTTGGCATTTAAAAGTACTTGCCAAGCCTTAAACAAAGGGCAGGATGCTGTGTAGGTAAAAGGCAGGACCTATACCTGGGTGTTTTATATGTCCTTGTAGTGGAAAACTCCTACATTTGTTTTCCACTGCTGTGAGTCCTGCTCCTATCATAGGCTAACATTAGGGCTAGCCTCATATGTTTGAGTGGTAGATTCTGATCAGAAAGGGGTAGGCAGGTCATATTTAGTATGGCCAGAACGGTAATACAAACTCTTGTTTACTGGTGAGGTTGAATTTTATATTATTATTTTAGAAATGCCACTTTTAGAAAGTGGGCATTTCTCTGCACTTAAATCCTTCTGTGCCTTACAATCCACATCTGGGCTGGTCTGGTTGACAGCTCCCTTGTGCATTTCACCACACAACCACAAACACAGGATGCTCAGTCACACCTGCACACATCTGCATACTGAATGGGTCTTCCTGGGCTGAAAGACTGGAGGGCCTGACACTTATATTTCAAAGGACAGTGGCCTGCCCTCACACAATGGACTGCCAAACCCCCTACTGGGACCCTGGCAGACAGGGGTTGTACTGAAAGGGGACCTTGTGCACTTCAAGCCACTCTTTGAAGTCTTCCCCACTTCAAAGGCACTTTTGGGTGTATAAGCTGGGTCTCTGACTTATCAATTTAGACACTTCTGGACACTTCAAGATACTCCTTGGGACAGACACCATGCCCCAGGACCTGCAATATGCCAAGAGGATCTGCCTGCCTGCCCAAAGGACTCATCTGGACTGCTTTTCTGAGGACTGCTGCCTTGCTGTTGCCCTGCTGCCTTGCTGGCCTCTGCTGAGAAGTGCTCTCCAAGGGCTTGGATTGAGCTTGCCTCCTTTTTCCTGAAGTCTCATGGCCAAAAAGACTTCATCTTTGCTAAGAACTCCTTGTGCGGTGAAAAATCGATGCACAGCCTGCTGGAAATGACGCACAACCTGCTTAGCGGGAAAAGAATCTCTGCATCGCCAAATCGGAACGATGCAGCCCGGCTCCCCCGAGTGGAGATCGACGCAGCACCAGCGTTGCAACCGGAACTATGACGCACAGCCCACTGGATTGACACACCGCCGAACCGGAACGAAGCAGCCTGACTTCCTGCGTGAGGAATCAACACAGCGCCTGCCATGCGACAGATACTCTGACGCTTCGTCCACCAGATTTATGCAGCCCCTGTGACTTCATCCTGCACGCCCAGGATTTTCCGCCTCGTTCCTGGGTGTCAAAAGACCCCGCATTGCAAAGAGGATTCAAGCCTGCGTGCCGGGATTCTATACAAAGATTCGGTAGTGTGAGAACCATGCTCGTTTTTAGGATAGCCACTAAAAATATATTTGCATGTAATGGATGTCATCAAAATTAATTTACGTAGTTAGGAGTAGATTTAAGAAAAGTGGCGCTGCACCTAGTGCAGCACCACTTTCCTTGCATCCCTTAGCGCCCTCCTACCACCACCATGTGAGCGCCATATTTAAAATATGGCGCACCATGGCGCAGGGTAGGAGGCAATAGCATCATTTTTTTACATTATTGATGTACTTTGCAGGAGTAGTGCCAAAATGTTGGTGCTACTCCTGCAGAGTACATAGGGGCTTATTATAAATAATGGAAGCCCCCTATTAATGCCGGTTCTGAACAGGCGTTAAAAGTGCTAAAAAAAATGGTGCAAGGAAATCTCTTAGATTTGCTAGCACATTTATTCAGCCCCTCCTAATGGGGGAACTCCCCCTTGCATACATTATGCCTGGCACAGACATAATGTGGCGCAGACTTTTATAAAGTGGCACTGTGCATGCATTGCACCACTTTGTAAATATGGTGTGGGGAAAATGCAACTGTAGGGCCGCATTTGCGTAAAAGAAAATTAAGCTCTGGCGGTGCTAAGGCGGAGCTAGGGGCTTTTAAATCTGCCCTTTAGTGTTTATCCTAAAAATCAGGTGTGGATATGGCCATTGTCAATCTACATTGGATACAATTAGACTCCTGAGATAACATTTTTGAAGAATTTCAGTGCAATTGCTCCATTTCCTACATGGGCCAGCTGGTTCCTATCAACTCAGGAGCATGGATTTTTAAAGCCTTGGCCAAAATTACATTACCATTTTATCACCACCTCTTCCCTAGCAACAGGGCTAAATTAGATGTGTTCGGTGCTTTCTAGTGCCCACAAGGCTAGAGCCAAAGGCAAATGCCTTGTACCACCTTAAGGTAGCACCAGTCCTACCACATACTCAACATAGTCCAAAGTATCATAAAATGAGTGTCTTATAAAATAATTGCTTTTGGGTAGGTTGGTTAGGTAAGGGAAAAATCTGATGTCAGAGCTTGATGTGATAGACACGCTGGGGAGGAAACATGAAGATGCTTATAGTGAGAATGTCTCACTAAAGGCGTCTCAGCTTTTTGAACTTGAATCCATCAATCTGCTAGTATCACTTTAAATGTAGGTGACTGACTTCATTCAATAGCTATCTTAGGAGCAGAAAAGTCATTCAAAATTCCTTGTAGCCCTTGTCTTGGGTGTCTCAGGCACAGAGCCTCCTTACCAACCTTCTTTGGAGCATATTGAAATCAAACATTTGGCACTATCTTCTGACCCTTGTAACAAGAGTTTTTTTCATTGCACAATTAGAGCACGAGTGTAAAGCATGGATGTGATCTTTTTCACAGAGAACTATATGGGTTTTGGGTTCAATTATTTATTTGCACACCACTGTGTTCTGCTTGTGCCCTGATTCTTGTAGTTAAGGTACATGATGAAGCACTGAAAGGACTTTTAAGAAATGGTCAGAAGGGACTGTGTTCTGTTACTGCCTTCTAAAACTTTAGTTTAGCTATAAATAAGACGTCCCCATCTCTGAAGATTTGTAAGAGATCCACACCACTATTCAGATGCTGGTGTCCTTCAAGCGTAGTCAATGACAGCCTCGTACTTGAGGTCTACTTGAACCACGGTCTCAAGCAAAGATTTACATAGGCCTAATTTATGCCAGCTTTTCCGATAACCATGTGCATGCATCTACAGTCAATTAATGTAAAGTACTGCGTATTCTGAAAATCTATCATGGATGTGTCCTGCCTGGATCTATGTTGGGCACGCCTGTAGTAGACAGAAGTTGGCGCCCTTGAAAAACATCTTTTAATTACAAGGACAGATTCTGAGTGAAATAAATACATTTACTCATAAAATAACTGTTATGAAAGATCTATATTGGTTTCTACTGAGATAAATGATTTTCAAGCTACATTGTGAAATCTACGTGGCGCTGTACCAAAGGACCCATAGTTGTGCAGCAAAAAAACTAGAAAGTGAGGTACTCTGGCATAGTGTGTCCCTGACTCACAACACAGCTTTGAGAATTTGTCTTTGTGTCAACCGCATCATACAAAAAAACGAGAAGGCGGCCAGTCCTCTTCTGTGACGCTGTAAATTGGGACAATGTCCCTGTGGGAAATAACAGCAGCAGCAAGTGCTCTTTTTTTTTTTTTTTTTTTAGAAACTAATTGAAAACTGCTACACAGTTTCAGAAAGTCCTTGGTTTCAATCCATGGTAACATTCTGTTTTTGTTGCTCACTCGAATCTGTGTTTCATTTTCTCCTGATGACGCTTCTGGTATGTTATTGCCGCTGCTGTCATTCTTGGCAGATGCTTGTTGAAATCCAGGCTCTGTTTGGATACATGCCCACCTGATCACGGCACCTCTATACATTTTTGCATAAAATAAAACTCAAGCGGGTGGTCATTAGGAGTTTCTTGACGATGCTGGGTGCCAAAGCCCGTTGGCCACGTCACTGATGAGATGTTACAGGAAATCGTGTAGAAATTGAAGGAAAGTATAGCGCAAAACTAAGGAATGAGTGTTTCTCCCTTCTGTTAACCAAAGCTGCGTCTCTATCTGCAATCCTAGTGACTACACTGCAACATCAAGAGGCGCTTTCCTGGGCCCGTTGATATACATTACTCCATCACATACTCGCCATCCCTCATCTCCAGACCTCCACCGTTGAGCACAGGACTCGTTGCTCAGCTTTTATGTATAAGCCATGGCTAATTCTGCCTAGCTGCCATATCATTCCGGCCTTAGGAGAATCTACTCATCAATGAGTATACAAAGCTGGGTGAAGTAATTATTCACTGTTTCAGTGATCTTTGGTGTCATTTAACCCCTCTCCCCACACAAATCATTCAAGGATACTATTCATGTGAAGCATTTCTGCTGAAATAGTAAATAAGTCAATATCTAGCTACTCTCACCTGCTCCTTGATCATAGCTGAGTTTGCTTGAGTAGGGGGCAGAAGACCCTCAGGATATATCTAGAATGATGGATTAATCTTTGGGAGCGATACAATGTTTAACAAAACGAGAAATTAATTCCTGCCTGTCCTGATGAGAAATACAATATCCCTATTCAAGTTATCACTGTTGCAGCCAGTAGCGGTGATTTCAGTGTTCTATTTGCCCTCTTGTCAGAACCCCAGTTAGAGGGCCACCGCGAAAGCAGAAGCTATTTGGTCCATCTGTGGGAGTGGAGACCTTTTACTGCTAATGTCCAGGGCCCAATCTACTATGGATTTTGAGTAACTGGGCAAAGTCCCCCTTCTGCACTTGACTCTCAGTAGTAGCACAGCTCAAGCAATCCAACACTTATTGGGAGAGGGGAGGTACATACAGGGGTTGAACACAGGCTCACTACATAAAATATGTAAAATAGCATCAATAAACAATTGTCCAGTCAAATTCATTATGACAAAAGTAGTCTTTATATATGAACACAAAGTGTAATACTGCATACACAAACAATACACACAGCCCCCTGAGGTCAGGGCTCTGGTGTCTAATGGCAGTCCCTCAAGTCCCACTTTCCTCTCACTAGCGGCAGTGGTTATTCCCCATTCACAAGTCAAAGGTGTTCCAGCCCTAAAGCCCTATCTGGCACACAAGCTCCCCCGTGGTCTTTTGGCCTGTGGCTTAGTCTTACCCATACCCACAGGGATTGTCTGACCAAAGCCTCCAAGAGCTTCTCAAGTGAGAAGTCTCCAAGAGAGTCTGGTGCTGCAGTGGCTGCCTTGGGTGAGTATCACACACATGGCTCTATAGGGGCCAGGGCTGGATGTCCTCGGAGCTCCTCCAATGCAGTGGTAAGTTTGCCTTGGTCTTCCCCACGTGGTGGAAGAGGGAAGGGGTTCCAATGCTCACTTGGGGTTTAGGCCCACATGGGTCACCACAGTGACTTCTCCTCACAACAGTGGCATCCACCAGGCTGTGCTCCTTTTCTTCCTCCAGTGGCCTCCCTCTGCCATATGGAGTCACACCACTTTTCACTCAGGCGACGGCTCGACCGGCACTGCAGTGCTCATTGTGGCTGTCTTTGGCATATAGAGTCCCAGATTCAAACGTGTATGGGTGATGGCCCCATCAGAGCAGCAAAGTTCACAGGCCACTTTATTCTGGCCCTCCTCTGGCATAGGAGGGTTGCCAACTTAAACCTGCACATGGGCACTGACCTGTTTGATGCAGCAACTGTCTCCTCGCACCTCACTCCATGGATCCACTCGCCAGGATCCCCCACTGGACCTTGCTCACTTCAACGCTGACCTCTCCCTTACAGGGCTCACTGGTCTTAACATGCAGGCAGACCAAGGTGCTCCAGGGGACGGTAGTCTTGAATGTCCCTGGGTGATGTTCCCTCATCCATTTGAGAAACTGGCAAACTTTAGACTTTAAATTCAAAGAATGCCATATACATGCCAACAGCCCTTACTGTTTTAATGGGTATCCATGAAAGTGAATGGATATACTTAGAGCTCTCCGGTCTCAAAACCGCAATAATTCTAATTTGCAGACCTCTTTGCGGCAGGCAGTAGTAGTGGAGCTGAGATTTGCTTTTCTGGATATTTTAGCCTCGTGACCTAGACAAGGGTATTGCTTTTCTATTTATTGGAGTGAACTTATTCAGTGCTACCATAAATAGTGACCTTACCAGTGGAAAGTGAATGGTGTGGCAGACAAAAATTAGATAAGAATATTAATATTTCCTCTCCAGGTTGGCATTCTCATTCCCAATATTTGAGGCCACAGCCTTTATTTTGTTTGTTAATCTAATATTTTAGGGGTAAAGTCAACTCTTCTTTATGCTAGATACAGAATACAGAAGATTTCTAGATGCTCATTTTGTTCTGCAAAACATAGATTCCCAGCTATTTTACAGCATAAGGAGGGGGGCTCTAACCTGTGGGTCTTGCCTTAGTGCAGCTGCCAAATGCCCTATCAAGAGGGCAGAGAGGAAAGGAGACATAGTGCACAGGGCAGTCTTGCTTTGTAACTCGTCTGATAGAAACGTCCTCCAGACAGTTCAGAAGACCATCTATGACCAGGTGAAATAATCTTCTCTGCAGCATACCCATGGACTTCTACCCAAAGGGTGATGTTTGCTGCATTACCCCCAGTGGCTTCTCTTCAATGGGGGGGAGGGCTGATCTGCAGCATACCAAGGAAATTCTACTCACCTCCCAAACACCTCTGCTCAGCCAGACTCTCACATACAATACTCTGCAAAGCCACAGCAGTAGGCAGCACGTTCTCTGCAGCACTTTCAGAGATGTAGGCTCAAAGGGGTACACTTTGCAGTATAATCCGAGTCTTCTGCTCACTGAAAGGTCTTCTCTTTAGCACCCACAGTGACTTATTTTCATTGGTGTTCTTCTCTGCAGCATACTCAGGTAGTTTTACTCACTGAGAGATCTTCTCTTCAGTGCTGTTTATTGCTTCTAATCATTAGGAGGCTTTCTGCAGCATGGGTAGAGGGTTCTGCTCACTATGGGATCTTCTCTAAACCACACTAATTTATCTCTATTGGGGGGATTTTCTACGGCATAACCAGGTTATTCCACTCGCTGGAGGGTGTTCTCTGCAGCACCCTGAGTGACTTATCCTCATTGGGGGACTTTCTGCAGCTCCAACAGTGGCAAATACATCCGTGTGATCATCAAGGACTTCACTTCACCACAAACAGATTCACCTCTCACAAGAACAACGTGACAACCCTTTGGAATTTTTCAGCAACAAAATCAAAGCAACCTACAACATCTGTGACCCCAACAAAACCCATGTACCCTAACCCCTAGCCTACCCACAGGCACATGGAAAACCCTGACTGCCTGGGAAACATTCAACATAGCAAAAAACAGCCAACATAATGAGGACTTTCCACTCTGGGGTACAAATGGACTCTTTCCCCATCACATTTACATTATGGACACTTCACCCACATCCTGAACACCTTCATCACCTGTGAGCTGTTCTTGGATGCATGGAAACATGCAATGGAAAATGCATTGCTAAAGAAACCCTTGGCTGACCCTACTCAACTAGCAAACGCCATAAAAGACATAAACAAGCAACTCTCTCACTACCTCAATGCACACCAGCTCTTAGACACTATGCAATCAGGGTCCAGACCAACCACAGCACCAACACTTTCCTCATCTCAGCAACTGACAACATCAGGCTGATCGTTGACCATGGAGACTCAGTGACCCTGATACTGCATGACCCCTCTGCAGCTTTTGACATGGTCTCCCACTCCACCCTGACCGGAAGCCTAAATGAAACAGGCATCCAAGGACTCACCCTCAACTGCATCTTTTCCTTCCTCACAGGAAGAACACAAAGAGTCAGCCTGACACCCTACACGTCGGAGGCCAAGAACTTCATAAACTTCATGTGTAAAGTTCATCAAGGACCATCTCTCAGTCCTTTGTTATTCAACATCTACATGACCCCACTGGTAGACCTCATCAGATCAGAATTCAACATACTCTCTTATGCAGATGATACCCAACTGGTACTCTCCCTGTCAGGCAAGATCCCCACTACAAAAAAACAACCTTGCCACCTGTATGACCTTAGTAACCATATAGATAAACTCCAACTGCCTCACACTAAACACAGACAAAGCTGAAGTGGTGATCGTCCTCTGCTTGAGACTCCACCTGGTGGGCCACTGACCTTACCCCACCCCCACTACTTATGCAAGCAATCTTAAAATCACCCTAGGCAAGCTTGACATGACAATCCAAGTAAACGCTGTGACCTCCACTTGCTTCCACAGCCTAGGAATGCTGTGAAAGATCCTCATATGGCTAACAGAAAACACCAGGAAAACAGTTACACAGGGCACAATTACTAGCAGATTCGACTACGGCAACACACTTTAAGCAGGAATCACTAAAAATCTCCTGAACAGGCTCCAAACCTCAAACTGCTGCAGCAAGAGTAATGCTCAACCTAACTCATCCACTCACATCACCCTACATCTCAGAAACCTGCACTGGCTCCCAATCCACAAACGCACCAAGTTCAAACTGCTCACACACACATACAATATAGTACACATACAAGGCACTATGCAACAATGGTCCTGCTTACCTTAACAGCTGCATACACTTCCACACACCTCACAAGCACCTCCGCTCAGCTGACTCTTATTGGCATGCATTCCCTCCCTCACCCCATCAGAGCCTCTTCATTGCTTCTCGTGTTTCACAAGAAGCTGAAGACCTGACTCTTTGGATAACCCCACCTAGGAGCCAGCTGTCTAACCCACCTGCAATGCGCCTGAATACCCCCACTGGTGTGTAGTGTGCTATACAAATACACATAACATATAACAAAAACAGAAAACATAAATTAACCAGGGGCTTCAGCTCACTAAAAGGTCTTCTCTGTCGCACCTTCAGTGACTTTTTTCATAGGGACTCATAGCTGCAGTATACCCAGGGACTTCTACTCACTGAGGGATATTTTCTGCAGCACCCTCAGTGACTTCTTTTCATTGGGATTGCTCTCTGCAGCATACTTAGGAACTCCTGCACACTGATGGTTCTTCTATGTAACACTGTTAGCGGCTTCTCCTCATTGGGGGCTTTCTGCAGCATAACCAGGGCTTACTGAGAGATCTTCTCTGCATCAGCGTTCGAAGTGCATTAAAAAAAAGTATGGGAACTGTGATGCTACATGCAGAGGGGGTGGGGGCAATGAGTGTGTGGACAGGGTCAAAGGTGTGGCTCAAAAAAAAACTATTCTGTAAGTTATTTTGTGTCTTTTACTTGTCAGGTAGTTATATAAAGTAACTTGCAGCTTAAATGAAAAACAAAAACAAAAGTTGTTACTCAGTAAGAAATGCACTATAGTACATTATGAAACCCCTCTTAGGTAATGCACTGCAGAGGTATGTGTGTAACCAGAATGCCACAGAATTAATTCTTGGTTGGTGCAGTGAAGAGTAGTGATGTATATTCTTAGTGTACAAGGTCACAGCCTGTGATAGAAAGCACTGTGAATGTCATTATTTTAAGCTTGTATTGTACGCTACAAAATGCGCAAAAAGGTTTAAGATAAAATGGTGCTTTCCAAAATATAGATTTTAGTAATACACAGGCTGTATATAATGCACTTTGTTTTTACATTACTCTCACTTCAACACCTCCAGGGGTAGTAAGCACTAGTACAATTAAAAGTACTTCATAGTTCAGTTGTTAACTCTTTGCACTACCACTCAAAAAAAAAAAATATTTGTCATCACAAAGCTTCAAG
This sequence comes from Pleurodeles waltl, assembly GCF_031143425.1. Taxonomy (NCBI): domain Eukaryota; kingdom Metazoa; phylum Chordata; class Amphibia; order Caudata; family Salamandridae; genus Pleurodeles; species Pleurodeles waltl. Next base: position 59,154,213 of record NC_090441.1, read on the forward strand.
TGATTCGATCAAATAAAGCCAGTAGTGGCTCCCAAGCAACCCTTCCACTGGCAGACTACCGTTTACATTTGCAGATTAACTCATAGAGCACATTTGCATTTCTTTCAGGCAAGTGGGTACCCTAGCAGGAAGGTTTGTTTGGCGGTCTGCCCGGCTTCGGTTTCACAGCACATGAGACTCACTGAATGACAATTCAGCTGAAGCATTTAAACTATCTGAATTCACCGTCCTGGGAAGTCTTTTTGCGAAAAGTAGGGGAACTGTTTTCCACAATTCAAAAAAGACTGACCACGTCATGCTCTTCCAATCCCACCAACTTCTAACTCTGCTTTGCATCACCCTCAGTGATTTTGCTTCATTGGTGGTTCTCCTCTGTGACTTTGCTTCATTGGATTTTTTTCTCTGCAGCACACTCAGGGGGTCATTCTGACCCCGGCGGTCATGGACCACCGGGGCCAGGGTTGGCGGGAGCACCGCCAACAGGCTGGCGGTGCCCCGCAGGGCATTCTGACCGCGGCGGTTTGGCCGCGGTCAGAGGTGGAAAACCGGTGGTTTCCCGCCGGTTTTCCGCTGCCCAACAGAATCCTCCATGGCGGCACAGCTCGCTGCGCCGCCATGGGGATTCTGACACCCCATACCGCCATCCTGTTACAGGATGGCGGTATGGGGTGTCGTGGGGCCCCTGGGGCATGGGCACTGCAGGGGCCCCCGTAAGAGGGCCCCACTTTGAATTTCACTGTCTGCATTGCAGACAGTGAAATTTGCGACGGGTGCAACTGCACCTGTCGCACCTTCCCACTCCGCCGGCTCCATTCAGAGCCGGCGTCCTCGTGGGAAGGTTGTTTTCCACTGGGCTGGCGGGCGGCCTTTTGGCGGTCGCCCGCCAGCCCAGTGGAAAACCCAGAATCACCGCAGCGGTCTTATGACCGCGGAGCGGTGTTCTGGAGGGGGGAACTCTTGCGGGCGGCCTCCGCCGCCCGTCAGGGTTAGAATCACCCCCTCAGTGTCTTCTGCTCACTGGAGGATCTTATCTACAGCCTAGTCTGTGGTTTCTGCTCATTCTGGATCTTCTCTGCTGCATAGCATGGGCTTCTGAACATTAGGTGGATCTTAGGCACTAGGAGGACTCTAGTGTTCCCTCTTCCCGAAGGCTTTTAGGCTGTTTAGCAGATCTTTTTCACTTTCAGGCCCACACAACAGCTTCTAAATATTAATTCCAGAGGGCTGTGAGGCAGTGGATTTCTCGGGCTCATGAGGTTTGCTGTTCAGGACTTAAAAGAAGGGATGTTATTGCACTAATCCTTCTTCTGGATTCATGTTAACACTCTTTCTAGCTAAAACATAGTGAAACCCGAAACATAAATGCCTGAAAGGAGTTTGGATCCCATGTAGTCCTCAATCAGTTCTCCATGACTATATCCTATGTTGTTTTTATATTCCTAGGATACACTGACCTGAGATCAGGGGAGGATAATATTCTGCACACCACTGCTTTAGGTGCGGAAGTGATTCTGAACCTGATGTCATTTCTTTTAAACCTCTAAGGCACATGTGAACAAACAGTGGGGCGCGTGGCATTCTTGTTTTTCGCATTGGAAATGTAAGAAGGGACCCCAAATGACAACACCACTCTTATTACTGTCCACGTAGCTAATGCTAAGAATGCAGAGGCAGCGTGGCATAGCAGGATCTCCACTGAGTTTTAAGCACTATTTAACTGCTACAGTAATAGTGGTTAGCATGGAAATGCCTGTGTTTGGTTCAAGGCCTGAGTCAACTCAGCTGGAATGCAAAACTGTGACTTTTCAACATCAGACATGTTCATCATCTGGACCATCTCAACACTCTTCTTACCTGTCTCTTTGTCACCAGGCGTCATATAAAGTCTGACCCTCATGTTTTGGATTATGGGGGCCAGGGCTCTCTAGGGGATGCTTTCATGGTCATCTTGTCACAGAAATGCCTTTATGGCTCCATTACATATAGCAAATCGATCTAGCAATTCATACAGAGAGCCCAATACAGTTGGCTATTCTCTTTGACATTAATAAAATTCCTGTTTTCCTCGGCAGCATTTCCTGTTGCAGAAAGCTAATTTATAAGGGGGTGGAAATGTCTGCACATAGTAGAGCTGTACAAAGAGGGAGCTTAAGGTAAAACTGCTTTGAACAAGCGCAACAGCCTTAGCAGTAGAAAGGTTAAGCTATACATAAGTTGAAACCAAATGTAATATGTGGCTTTGACATTTGTGGAAAATGGTTTGACGGATGAGTCAAATGGCTCCAAGAAATTGCAAATAAGATAAAAGGACGTTGCAAAATCCAGGAAACAAAGTTTGCCTGTGTGGTAGCTATCATGAGAGACATTAAGGTTTAACCATTTAATTTATGTTGATGTTCCAGAGGCTTCGCTATCGTTAGTGAAACAAGACCAGTGGCCTGGGACCAAGATGTGTGAGATTCTCCATTGCTCATTTATTATGGTTGTCTTTTACTACACCACGAGGGAAGGATAGTTGGACAATGTTTTTGCATCCACTAGGCACTAATGCTACACAACAAGATATTAGGTGCTGAATAAGTAGTCTCCTTACCTTCTGCATATCGTGCTGCAGCTGAATAGGAGGCCTCAGGTAGGAATTCCTTAAATTCAGAACAGTGAAAACCTAGGGGCGTATTTACAAGCCCAGTGGCACAGGGCAGTGCAGCAAGTAACCTGCGTGTGCCACACGGAAAGGGCAGAAATGCGCCGTATTTTTAAGATACAGCACATTTCTGTCCTGTCTCCCTGCCTTGGTTCACAATGGGCTGCCTAGCGCTGACCCAGGCACCCTTGCAACATGGTGCAAGGATTCCTGTGTCGCAGACAGGATTATTTCTGATCAGCAAGGGACACCTTCCTGGAAAAAAAAAGAAGGCTTCACACCTTCCCTGGAGAGGCGTAAGAGTTTGACGCATTCTCAGGTTTACAGATTCTTGTAAATCTGGGAATGAGTTAAAACCTATGGGTGTTGCATAGGAAAACCCACCCAAATGCCCATTGAACGCCTCCCTGATGCAGTGAAGAGCACAGCAGCGCCTTGTGCTGTGTTGCCTTACACCATATCTACAAGGCCATGGAAAGCCACCAAAGTGGCTTTGTGTGACCTTGTATGTATGGGCCTGCACTATGCGCCACCAGTGCATCACAAAAAGTGACACACTGGTGGCGCACAGAGCTTGCAAATAAGTCCTGACCCTCACATCTGAAGGTACAAGACATCCTCGCCTAGGTAGCTTTTTACTGAGATTTACTTAATGAACTACTTCCTTAGTTCTTCAGTGCTGAATTTATTGTAAATAAGTGGGTTACTCCGAGGGTCTATGTCGTCTTCCCTTTTACTTAAGATATTTTTAAGATTTGTGTGTTTCCCCAACTCTCGTTTGCAAGTAGCATGGATATGGATATAAGGGAAACCTTCAGAAGGGAAAATTTGACCTAATCCACGCTTTTCTTTTTTTTAATAAACAAATGCACCAGGATAACATTTTCTGACTACATTTCAATGCAAAACATTGTCTATATTATTTAGAAATGTGATTTCAATCTAAATAGTTTAATGATATACGTACCGTATAATGACATTCAAGGTAGAATGATTCAAGGGCATTCCAATCATTTGTGCGTGCAGGAGCAATTTACTGGCGTGTAAATGGAAATTTAAGGGTGTGAATTTATTTTTTTATTATTTTGTTTTTAGCAGCCTTCACCAAGGTCTGTATAAAACTATCCAAGGTGTGAAATTCACAGTTTCTCCCTTCTTTACATCTCATTTAATATTATCAAAACATTCTTCTTATTATATACTTTCCAGAAAAACCTCATGTCATTCATTTTGACTATCAAGCACCATTCGGGCCCAATTTTTGTGACTCAAAGTCCCACACAAACTGAACACACGATTACCCTGCAAAAATTCCTTCAATTAAACATGGAGCACTTTGTGAAGTAATTCTTCCTTCTTCCGACTTTCAAAAGTGTTTGGTTCATCAGTAAGGCAACCAGTGCTTTATTTGTAAAATAATGAGTGCTGGTGCCCAAATGTTGCTCAGAAGCCGGCGCCCAGCGCTATTAATAGGTCAGGGTGCTGAATATCGAGACTATGTGGTCTTCAATGTACCTCATGCGTCTGATCCACTGTCGGACACACGCGGACTCTATTCTTATTGTTGTAGGTTCCTGCTTTGACCGATTTTTCTGCCTTATTTTTCCTCTTTCTTTCCTGTTTGTGCATTTTCCTTTTTTGCTCTCAGGAAATGTCTGATAAGGAAAAATAAGTGCCGGTCTCCAAAAATGAGTGCCTGTGACTCCCCCCTTCCCCACACACTGGCAACCACCGTTCAAAATTAAGCAGTGAAGGTAACACCATAAAAGCGCAGTATTCCACATTCCTGGATATGGAATTTGCTTCAAGAAGGTAAACAAAACACCGGTTAAAGAACGCTATTTGCATAGCAGTTTTTCCATGGAGCCATTTTACCTGCTGGGAAAACTGCATGACTCAGAAAGAGGCAATTAGTGTTTTTCTGTTCCACAAATGCCATGGAGCGTAAACATTTTTGTTTTTGCAAAGGGTCAAATTAGGCTTGATTACAGTGAAAATTATCTTATTAAGCTAGGAAAGTGGTCCCAATATGTGCAAAAAGACCTTGCATGGGCAACGACAACGGTAAACCAAGAAACCAAACTTTACAAGTCAAAGAGTGATAATTGGTAACTGGCAAACTCCCACACAAAAACAACCCTGTGCAAGGACAGGTTTAGCCAAGTCAGGGCAATACAACTGCAGAACAATGGGCTAGGGTAACATTTATGGAACTAAAATACATTCTGACATGTATAAGCCAACAGTTATTATAAGTATTATTTCTTGCCCACCCTTCCTCCTGCCATGGCTTCTCTATGAGAAACCTAGGATGAACACAAGATCCAAAACAGGTATATTAGACACTAGAGGGTCAATAGAGTAGGAGAAATAGAGGGTCAATAACTCACATGCGGAGACAGAGGGCCAATAACTCACACGCAAGCAGTATTGTACTCATGAGTTATGTGTTAGTGTGAGTTTATCATAGATTAGCGTGTCCCTATGAGATCATAGTATGGAGTTCATTGCTCCCTTACTTTTTGATTTGGTTAGACTGAATGAACCACCCTTGTTTTCCAGTATCTGGTGATTAATGATGACAAATATTGAGGCAGCTCAATGCCACGAGCTTGCATGAGAAACAGTCCATCATTGCGCCCAACACTAGATGGAAGGTTGAGTTGTCCTATACCTGTCCCCAATCAGACAGAAGAGTTTGGAGTTTCACCTGAAGAGCTGCCAGATGATGAACAGGAATAGAGATGTTGTGGGATTGTAGCTGTGTGGCAACGGGTCTTCATGTCTTTGAGGTGTAGAAGGAGTGTAGAACAGAAGGGTTGTGCATGGTTGAACAGGTGTAGTACAGAGCGTCAACAGAACACATCCTTGGCCTACTGCGTGCATAGGGGAAAATGTGAAAGTGGAAGAATATGGACTCACACAGCGCCTTTAGGAAACTAGGATCCTTTTGATAGTTTTGTTTTGTTGAGACTGAGTCTATGAGTTGAGCAACAGCCGATAGTAAAGAAGGCAGCATCAAGAATACCTCACTTCTCACAAGAAAGGAAGATCAATTCAATTAATTAATTCAGACTCAAACCGTAAATAAACTGGAAGAAGCTTACCTAGCAGTGTCACAGAATCACACTAGGCTAAGCGCCTATTTATTTGTCTGAGTCCTTTGATTTATTTTGCTTTGATTTCAGTTCCCCACTCTGACAACACTAATGAAGTTCTAGAGTATTGCATGAGCTAAAAAAAAATGAAAAATAGTGTCTATTGACCCTTCAAAGGCTCATAGTAACTTCCTAAAAAGTCACAACTATTCACTCTTTTATGGGTATGACTTGTGATATGTATGTGTTAGACCTGGCAGCTCTTGGTGTGGTCTCCCTGTACTTTTTGCTTCTGACCTCCTGTTTTTGCTGTAATTCGTTTTTGCTGGTTTTGATACTCTGGGCACTTTACCACTGCCAACCAGTGATAAAGTGCAAGTTCTCTCTGTCTTAAAGATATTCATAATTGGTTTTCCATGATTGGCACATTTGATTTACTGGTATCTGTGAGTTCAGAGACCCCAAACTCCACACCCCTATCTGCTTCCAATGGGAAACTGCACTTAATAGACATTGAAAGAAAGTCCCCTTGTTAATCTATGGGAGAGATAGGCCTTGCAATAGTGAAAATCGAATTTGGCAGTATTTCACTATCAGGACATGGAAAACACGCCAGTCCTACCCTTTAAATACACTGCACCCTGGCCATGAGGTTACCTAGGGGCTACCTTAGGGGTGACTTACATGTAGTAAAAGGGAAGGGTTGGGCATGGCAAGTAGATACACTTGCCAGGCTGAATCAGCAGTGCAAGACTGCACACACAGATACTGCAGTGGCAGGTCTGAAAGATGTTTACAGAGCCACTCATGTGGGTGGCAGAATCAGTGCTGCTGGCTCACTACTAGCATTCGATTTACAGGCCCTGGGCACCTTTTGTTCAGTTTACTAGGGACGTACTAGTAAATCAAATATGGCTATCACGGATAACCAATCACCAATACAATTTAGACAGAGAGCACTTGCACTTTAGCACTGGTTAGCAGTGGTAAATTGCCCAGAGTATCAAGACCAGCCAAAACGAATTACAGCAGAGTGTCCAAAAACAGGAGGTCAGAAGTAAATAGTATAGGGAAATCACCCCAAGAGCTGCCAAGTCTAACAGTTACCTTAGGGAACAAGTTATAGTTACTTGAGCTAACCATAGCTATAACTGCAAAAACTCTATGTTTTTTGCGGGTAAAATGTGAACCTAACTATAACATCCCTGTAACCTTTGTTTTTTTAAGTGAATTTCTATGTTTTTTAAATTCTATTTCATAACTATAACATCCCTGTGACCTCTGTTGTTTCCAGTGAATTTCTATGGTTTCTA